>NC_067452.1:15256682-15902307 GCF_025434085.1 Hippocampus zosterae
TGTGTGTGTGCGAATTTGAGACTTTCACAGTCCGAGTTGATGTGCAGGAAAGCTCTTGGCAAATGTAACCCCCCTCGGACACGCAGCCTTGCATGTTGACTATTTACTGCGGAAGCGAACGCCTTTTCGGCCAGAACAGAAGGTGCAATTAAGAGAGGGGGTTTGGGGGTGGGGGGTGGGGGGCGAAAATAGCCATTTAGTGCCTGTGTCTTTATGGCGGTGTCTAGACTGGACAACAAGAGTGGGGATTCCATTTAGTGGGCACTAAAAGAGCTGCTCGTTGCACATCGCCGTCGCTCTCTTGGCTTGAAAGCAGCGTTGCTCATTTGAAAGCACGACTAAAACAAGTCCGAGCCCAAAGGCGTCTGCACCATGGACGTGGGTTGAAACGCGAGCGAGCACGGGAACCCGTACGAGGTGAACGTGTTACCAAGGTCGCTCATTTGGATGCAGTAAACCTTCGGAGCATGTTTCGGCCGCCATCCCTAAATGCATGCAAGAGCACAAGAAGCACAAAAGTCGTCATCTTTTTCCTATTTGCTTGGAGTTTATTTTAGATTAGTGATACACAACAATGTGTCCCCCTCGATGGAATCCAAAGGACCAATAATTTAAAGAGTGTTGGTATTAAAGATGTGAAAGGTGAAAGTGTAGTGAAGAATAGCAGCAGGGACATGGCGAGTCTTTCAACCTTATTTACAAGTGCATTCGCATGAGCTCTTGGGCGTGTGTGTGAGTGTGTGTGTGTGTCATCTCATAGATTGGACGTCACGTTTGTCATCGCATCTTGAAAGGATTAGCTTTAGATATTCACTGGCCGAGAAATAATTCTCGAATGAAATGTTGCTATATGTACATGGACCGGAGGGGTGAAGCAACAGCATTCAAACTACGAACATATATAGAGAGAGATATTTGTAAACAAATAAGTCTACGTGGACATTTTGACTAAATAGAAATGAGAAATATTCAAGAACAGCATAGTTGATTTTTTTTTAATTCGGCCTTTTTTCTGAGAACCAGCTAGAAATAACCGCCACCCGTGCGCAATAAGAAAATGGCAACATTTTTACCTCATGCAGGCCTAAAAAGAGTCCACATTGCACTCTTGGTGATACGTCGTGTAGGCGCCCGCTCAGAGTCGAGGATTGTTTGGAAGTCCCGCGTTCACAACTGTTTGACGTGAGTGCAGAAGCTCGAGGACTCGATGCAACTGACCGAGACTGTGACCGTAGCCGCCGCCGCCGCCGCCGCTGCTGGCCGGCCCCGCTAGCGGCTCACAACAAGGGATTCCCGGAGAAATATTGCAGGCGATCCCTGCTCAGCTTCTTCTCCTTCATTCGTCTGTTCTGAAACCAAATTTTCACCTGGCGATCGGTGAGGTTTAACATGCGGGAGAGCTGTAGACGTTTCTCCTTGTTAATGTAAACATTAAAGAAGAACTCTCGCTCCAGTTCTCGGATTTGGAACTTCGAATAGGGACACCTCTTCTTCCTTGTGCGCGGGGTACCTGAAAAAATGACACTCTCCTTGCTCAGTTGTTTCACAAAGCGTGCAAAAGAATAATCATCATCCTCATCAATAGCATCATCATCATCACCACGATATAATCGACTCTCAAGTGGCGCTGCTGATGCTCATGATGTGATGAGGAGGCTTTCGAGCGTCAAATATGCCAAGCCGTTGGAGTAAATAAGAGCAAGAGACAGCATCTAAGCACGTGTTTATCTGTTCTAAATTGAAGACAGCAAAAAGGCTTTCACCGCATCATGTGCCCTCGCATTCCTCTGGAGCCCAACGCACAATTTACACACTCTTGGCACCATGTCGAAATGCATTTGGCCACATTGGTAATGGCCTTTGCACGACCCTGAGGATCTATAACTTCTTATCAAACAGGTGGCTGCACGGAGGGGAATGAAAATGCCTTTTGGGGTGGCGTTTTTTTTTAATTCAGTGGAGTATTCCAAATTAGGCAAAAAATAACGTGGCCACTGAGCTTGTGCGGGAAGCCCCTTTTCGGCATTAACATAGCACAACGACAGGAGCCTTTTTATTCAGCACTAAAATAGCACAACTATTTTTTTTAAACATTTCACTGTTGAACCTGCGTCGGAACGAGTCAGATTCACCTTTTATCTGTGCTACTAAATGGCCCTTTCCTCCTCTCAAAGTGTTCGGAGCCGGTTTTGTTGGATCAGTATACATGCACGTGTGTCGTTGTGTAGCACGGCGGGCCAAAAGCCAGCCAATGTTTTTCAAAAGACAGCAGTTCACAAGACGCCAACAGCAATGTTCTGCCCAATTGCTTTTTACACATGCGTGTATGGTGGGCACAAGAAGAAGAAGAAAGAAAATCCCTTCATTAAACGCCCAATGCAAGTTCACGATCAAAGTTACCATTTGTCACAATAGCGCCGTCTCTTCATTAAACCGAAACACACACACAGACAGACAGACAGACACACACACACACACACACACACACACACACACACCTACACCCGCGCACACACGACAGTCACTCAGCACGGAGTGTGTATAATATGGTCATTTTTGAAGAGCCTCGGCATCGTAAAAAATCTTCTCATTGCAAGCAAGAGCTTTTGTGGGCTTATAATAAAATCCTTTTGAATGCTTATAAAAGTGCACATAAAGTGAGAGCGACAAAACAGCGGGCTAGTCCCCTTCACCTCGTGCCGCATTTTACAGCTTCAACCTACTGGAGTGGCTGCTTTTGGAGCCGCCGCTGGCTTCCTTAGCGGCCGACGCGCAAGAGCTCGAATTGGTGTGCTCCTCCTCGGCGGCGACGTTGTCGTCGTCGTCGTCGTCGTCCGCGTCTTTGTCCTGCTCGGAGGCTGCCGGAAGCGAGCCTGTCGCCGAGGCGGGCTGCTGCTCCTGCTGCTGTTGCTGCCGGGGGTCGCTCGCGTCTGTGCCGCCGCCGCCGCCGCCGCTGCCAGGCAGCTTCCCCCCCTCGACCTTTTGCAAAAAAGCGTCCGTCTGAGTGTCCGTGCCGCTGCAGTACGCCGTCTCGAAGAAGCGGTCGAAGCCCTGCGGGAGCACATTGTTCTTGGCCACGCCGGGGTAGAAGCCTGCAGAGGGGTGATTGGAGCCCGGGTGGTGGTGGTGGTGGTGGTGGTGTGCGTGGTGTGCGTGGTGTGCGTGGTGGTGGCCGTACGCACTCTCGTTCTTCATGAGCATTTCGGTCATGGTGGAAGGCGGCAGGCAGTCCCTATGCACCAGCTCCTCTCCGGACGAGTAGCACGACGCGTAGTTGCTGCGGTGGTGCCATTTGCCGGTCGGCTCTAGACCGTAGGACACGTCCCGGACCGGCGGTACTTGCGGGAGGTTGCTGGAGTACGGATAGCTGATCTGGCGGGACGGGGCCTGCGGCAGGAAGGACGACACGGCGGAGAACTCGGGCACGTAATACGTGCAGCTGGGCAGGTAGAGGTTGGACGCGCAGCCCGCCCTGTCCCCAAACTCGGATGTCCGGTCCTTGCGCGTCTGGGAGCAGAAGTTGCCCAGGTTCACAGAGTTAAACATCTTTCGGGCTCCGTCGATAAAGATGTTTTGGATACGCGCTGCCGCACCAGAGAATTTTTTGGGGAAGGCGAGATGACGCGCAATCCGTCTAAGTCGCCTGGCGGACACGTGATCGAAAGTAGATATTGTCATATATCAATTTGGAAGAGTTGCATGTGTAGGAGTGGTTGGGCTCGTTACATCCAGGGGGTTGGGGCGTGCGTGCGTGCGTGCGTGCGTGCGTGCCTGCCTGCCTGCCTGCCTGCCTGTGTGCGTGCGTGCGTGCGTGCGTGCCTGCCAGCGCGTGTATGTGGGGTGGGGGGTTCGAACGAATCATTTTCATACACAACCACTCAAATCAGGACCGCCACATATGCATTCATTCGTTACGAGACACCGAAGACGTTGTGCCTTTGTTGATTGTGTTGATGTTTACGCCAAGGCGGTCTTAGTCCCCCTCTCTGCACGTCCTCCTATCGTGCACTCGGGCAGGTAAGGGATTGTCATCATCATCATTCCTCTTGTCGTAGTTGTTGTGTGGCTTTCTTGCACTGCAGGACCATGGTCATCTCCTGTAACACTTCCTCCACATTACATTTTATCCGCAGCGTTATTGACACTGACATTTACACACAGTAACATAAAAGATGCCTTCGGAAAGTGGCTGCAAGCCTGTCGGGGTGGCCAAGCAGTCCAAGAACAACTCCATAACTTTAGAAAAATGCTCAGGCCTGCTTGCTGCGTTGGGCCGTTTTGTTTTGTTTTGTTTTGTTTTGTTTTCTCGTGCAGGTGGGGACATCACGGCGAGGAGCGTCCAGGCACTTAACGCTGATCTGTCCGTGGATTCATGACGCGCTTGAATGGCATTATATTTCCATACTGGCGGGCCTGTTGCACCATCGTCAATATGCAACACAGGTGGCTGCAGCGGCGTTTACGCAACAGATTGATCCCTTCTAAAGGCCATTTTACGGGGGTCGAACTCAAATGAAAACACTTGCATGCTTCTTGCACTTCATCGTCTCTAACAATCACGTTACCCCATGCGCTCACATTTTTTGCCCATCCAGAATACAACAATGGACTAGCTTGGATGTGGTTTGCCTTTGATTCAGTAGGGGGGTGGGTGGGGACATGTTGTAAAAAGTACAACCCGTCAAGCACACAATGTCTCGCCAGTCCTCAGGCAAACAACATGCACGCTCGCATTTCTACTTGATGTCATCATCAGTACCGGTTATTATTAGTAGTAGTATTTAATTATGCTTATTATTATTTTCATTATTATTAACAATAATACATTTTATTTATAAGCGCCTTTCAAAACGCTCAAGGACACTTTACAATCAAGAACAAGAACAATAAAACCACAGATAAAATTCTAAATAATAAAAGAAGAGATGCATTTAAACTGAGTACGCGATTTTGAATAGGTGGGTTTTGAGATGGGAATACTGTTGTTGTTGTTGTTGTTGTTGTTGCTATATCTGCAGGTAAGAGCTCTCTGGGTGTTATGGAAAAGTCTGTTGGAAATGAAATACAACATGACTTGAAATCTGTTTGGGTGATCAACAACGTGCTCGCTGTGCGCACTTTGACTGCTTTGTGGATAAAATCACGATTTCGACATTTGTCTCTCAAAGTAAATAAGTCCCAGCTGATGCATCTGTGATGTTTTCTGATTTATTTATTTTTATTCGTTTATTTATTTATTTTGCAGCAGCAGCAGCGGCAGCAGCGGCGGCAGCAGCAGCAGCGGGATGTCGACATTAAACAGCGGGGGTGTGATTGTTTTCTCTGTTACTTTATTTTAAATAAATTAACGAGTGGTTTGAAAAGATGCGTTTGTTTGTTCTTTCCTGACTCGCTGTAAACTTTTAATTGTGCTGTTGAGGGCAGTCTTCCATGCACTTTATAGACTAACAGCTCCAGTCACACGGTGGAATTCCTATTATTGGGCCATTGTTTATGATTATTGGACATTTCCTAAATCCTACAGAAGACTTTTGAATTAGGGTCCAATATTTTGGTATCACAAAAGGAGCACATGCGGGCGTTGATGGGAGAATTGTCTGATGTCGCTGCAGCAAAACACAAGGAAATCTCCCCGAGAGCTTTAAGGCAGCTTTGCAGTCAGTGGAGACTATTTGCAAAACGTGGCAATGGCATCAGCTTGTTTACTGCCCTTCGTGACAAAAGGTGCTCGCACATGATGCATCCAAGTACAAAGAAAGCAGACAGCTGTCCAGACACAGCACTTGAATTTGACCACTAAAAATCGCCTCTATAGGTCCACCATAAAACTCGCAATGGCTGTAGTAACACTAAATCCTTTTGTTCCCCCCACCCACCCAAAAAAACAAAAAAACAACCAAAAAAAAAACAAAGATGAGAATGAAGGCAGTTCAGATGTTGCTAACCAGAGATGATTGCTTCAAGTGACGCAATGTCAAGCAGAAGAACGTTTCCGCGTTGCATTCATTTCATTACAACGAAGAATGTAAGACTTGAAATGGGGTTCTTTAAGATGAACGACTAACAATGTCCAAGGGGATATTTGAGGCGACATACAAGACACAAGGCCCCTATACGACGTCCGGCCTGGCAGTTGTTGCACATGCAGCGTTAAAGGAGTGTTAGTACAGGCCTCCATGACACAGACTGCTGTTATCAGACGGCATCCGCATGACTCCGCGGGAATGTGCGTGATTTTCAGCTACACAAGCGCGTGACGCACGAGAATGAAGGAAATGTGAAGATTGAGACTGCACGTTGAAAAGTGCGCGCAGGTCCCAAGGAAGCAAATCGTTACAAGCGTGCACGGTCAATGGGCCTTTCGCAGCATTTACATTGGGGCGTTTGTCATCATGTGTCAAAACGGGAGCAGCAAACGTCCATCACTTGGAAATATTTGCCTGTTGGGGCTTTTAAGACTGCCTATCGCCGCACTGGTGCGCGCGCATGAGCAAAGAATGAGCTTTATCGTGTGTTTATTTCTTTGGATGGCTGACTCACAGCGGCTGATATCCTTCTCGCAGTAGGACCCTGGACTAGCACCCGCCTACTGCTGCGGGTTGCTTGCACCAAATGCGCAGCCTGTTTGCGCAAAAATGACAAGTGATCGATCGCACGCAGACGGCTGCCATAATGCGAAATCGTCGTCGCGTCTTTGTTGAGAGCTCCTCGCAGAAGGTGTTGCCCTGCACGCAAACGCCATCTCCGTCTCGATGAGCGACACTGTGCAATGTAAGTAATGCACTGCAAGCTCCTCGCTCTTGGCCTAATTACAATGGGTGCCGCCTTCTTCTGAAGAACACAAAAAAAAAATAAGGAAAAAACAGCAGAATACTTTTATTGGAATCACCTGTAGCCAGAAACGTCCAACCCACGATAAACTATCCCAAAAACCCGAGTGGACTCCCTCACGCAAGCAGGCAAGCAGGCAGAATAGCCGCCCTCTCTTCGACTGTGGGCCAGACTCATGCTGAGGAAAGCCCGTGTAATCATGTTACTGTTCCCTCATGGCCTAGATAACTTTAATTGCATGTAAGTCGGCCAGTTAAACTTGGCTGCAAGAGGCTGCGAACACTTTCAAGCCACACTAAAGGGCGGTGTGTGTGTGTGTGTGTGTGTGTGTGTGTGCGCGCGTGCGTGCGTGTGTGCGTGTGTGTGTTAATTGAACTTACTGTGAGTGCACCACGCGTGAAGTCTCTGTGGTGCAGGCAACATAAGCTCGCAAGATAAGAGACGTATGTTTGTGGGCCATCTCCAGAGTGTATTTCGCTCACCACGTGTTCACTTTTGGGGAATTGTTTTGATGAAGGGTAGTTTTGAAATTTTTCACGTCACAAACAATGGCCTCGGTTGACGTAAAAAGAGTGTCTTGAATATTTTCACGTTCAGGTTTTCATTAATTAAACAATTTCGGGGAAATTGACTCATTCGGATTATGAAAATGGGAAAAAATTAGAGCTGCTCTTCACCTATGCAGGCGCTATTGGAAAAATGACGAATGCTATCACCACACACACGCACACACACACACACACACACACACATATATATAATTATATATATATATATATATATATATATATATATATATATATATATATATATATATATATATATATATATATAATTATATATATATATATATATAATATATATATATAATCAATCACGCACTCTCTCTCGACAAATTAAAACACATAATGCACACACAGACACACACACACACACACACATATACATATTTAATATTTGTGTGTGTGTGTGTGTGTGTGTGTGTGTGTGTGTGTGTGCAAACAGAAACAAATGTCAGTGTAACAAATTATTTTATTATAATGTCTTAAATGATTACTAGAATATATAATCAAGTCATGCTTAAAATAGTTAATTATTGTATTTGACTGTTAAAATACATTTACAAACTTTTTTGATAACCTTAATGCCAACTTATTTAAGAGTATTTATTTGGGTGTTGAATCTAAAAATTGTGGAAATGATTGCAGTCAATTGTTTGTCTTTCCGACACCGTCGTTCGCTGTAGAGAATATATATAAAAAAAGATCCAATTACAAATAGATCAACCGAGAATTTCTTTACACACGCAAAACAACAACAAAACAAATATAACGAAACTAAAAGTCAAATAAACAATCCTAAAGAGATAGAGCGCAATATGAAATGTTGATGTCGAGTTGTGGGAAATGGGGGGAAAAAATTGTAAAATTACGGGCAAATAAAGACTGTTGTCCCTGGTCTGGACAATTAATTTGACATATGCTGCCTGAGTAAAATATGAGTTTTGCTGCTCAAATTGGACGTGTTGGGGGGGGGGCAATCACGCACTCTCTCTCGACAAATTAAAAATGTAAACTTCATGCACCAATGACAAGTGACAGATTATATTTTCTAATTACAGTATTCGCAAAGGGTGATCGAAAAAAACGACAGCACGAGATGCCAAAGTCGGACATAGAACGCAGCAGTCGGAGCAGTCGCGCCACGCTTTTAGAATCCAAAGTATGACGTCGATTGGCCAAATATTGCAAACTCGCCAAGTGAACCAATTTTCAACGTGTTTTTCTTCTCTTTTGTCAATGACACGTGCACAATGATTAAAAAAATAATAAGAAGCTTGTTGAGAATGGAGCACACCTCGGAAATATAACCACAGATGGCTCATCTAAACAGTGATGGTAGAAAGCACACTTTGCATAACAATTCGACCAGTACATATACAAACACACTCGCGCACTCAGAGCAGTATCGGGCATTTTTCTTGTGTGTGTGTGTGTGCGTGTGTGTGTGTTTGTGTGTTTCTGGCCAGTCCCTCGCCATAAAGGCCGCGCGGCTCTGCTCCAGTGGTGGGGGGCTGCGAGCCCACGCAGCCCACGTGACACAAGTTCTCTGCGAAGGGCACCGTGAAGCTCACTGACCTTTGAGACGTGGAGACTGCTGGCCGCCATAAACACATTTGGTCAGTCTCAAAGTCAAACTTGGTGCTGAGCACGCACGCAAGCTATTGTTCCAAGTGGTGCAAAACCCCAGCGAAGTTTTACAATCCGGATGTCTCAATTCAGGTTCCTCCGTCTGCACTCTCTTCTTTTCGGGGCTTTGAAATTCTGCCAGCTACAGAACACACGCACCCAAAGTCGCGCCGCAAAGCTGATTTTGAGGATAATAATAATAATACAATCGGCATGATACGCGGATAAAGCGAAGAATCAAAGCAAATAATCAAAGTATCCGTGAACAAGTTTCACTTTAAGCTGTGCGCGGCGGGATATCCTGCATGCGCAAGCATGCATACACAGTCAAAGGGCAGCAAGTTACAAAAGTGCTCAAAAGTCATTGCGTCGTGGGGAGAGAATTAAAAAAAACACCACACCCTTTAAACTAAACACAAGGTCGGTGCGTGGTTCGAGAAGTGATTTTAGAGGAAGTATTGTACAAAAGATAGAATGTTGTTCAATCGCACGGGACGCGCTGTGTGGATTGTGATGATACGATTGACCTTGGGCGTTTGGGAATGTGCCCTTCCAGAAGTGAATGTGCAGGTCAAGTCAGCAGCGAGATGGAGCGTTTTATGCAGCGCGTTCAACAAGGCAACAATAAACAAATACGAAGGCGCCACTTTTAATTTTGACGGCGACAAACCTGACTGCTATGAATAATGTACTCCAATCGCTAACCAGCTCGCTCTTTGACGCTGTTGCTTCGCATCTGTTGCACGCTCGTGCAGCGCGATTTGCACATTCAAAGGAAAAGAGTGAAATGAAAACGGAAGAGTGCCTCGAATCACACTTGGGCCACTGCATGCGAGTGAGAACACGTTTGTTGTTGTTATTGTCTCCCTCAACGTGGAACTGTCGTGGATTCCAAACGTGAAGCAGATATAGGAGAACTTTGACGTGGGGGATTCTTGAAACCACAGCACATCTCCAGCTGTTTGTCATCATCCGCGGCCTAAAAAACAACTATTCCAACGTGGAACTTTCTCATTTTCGAACACAACTTCGCTCCAGCGTCGTCTTGAAAGCGAGACGCGGGGTGCGGACGTTGTGACGTCACTACAACATTTGCTATCAACTCTGCGAGCTCTGCATGTTGTGTGATTTGATAACAACTCAGTCGAACTAATTTGAGTGTGAAAATCAAACTCAAGCGAGGTCGCTGAAGCACAATGCATCTCTTTGCTCACAGCGGTTCGTGTCCTGACACGCATGTCCACGAGCACCGAGGTCAGGAAGAAAATGGAACTGTGCCGATTCCTCGCGGGACGTAACGATTCGAGTGAGCGTGGGCCGAAAAGACAACAAGAAAAGCTCACGATGCTGGACGCAAACGCCTGCTCGTGTTGCACTTCAGACATACGCATGCAGCCACGAGAACTATCATATACTTGCTTGACTGAGCATTGGCGCTTGCTGGCTGCACGGTACGCAGCAGACAAGGCCGACTTTTATCGCTTCATTGCTTCTTATGCAAATGTGCGCACCTCCGGTGCAAACCAGGGCACGAGGGGGTGCATGTATGTAAAAAGAAAGAAAAAAAAAGAGTGGGTCCACTGGGCCTGTTTATATGGAGCACCAGGGTGTAACACCATTACTGACTTTACAGAGCTGTTTCATGTTTAGCGGCACCATTATAGCCTTGCAAAAGAGTACCCATATTAAGTTCTGATTGAAAGGAAGCCCTGTTAAAAACACACACATACAGCCACACGCACACACATCATAAATGTACATATATATATATATATATATATATATATATATATATATATATATATATATATATATATATATATATATATATATATATATATATATATATATATATATACACACACACCCACACATACACACACACACATATACTAATGTGTGTTTGTGAATGTGTGTGTGTGTGTGTGTGTGTGTGTTTCTATCCATCCATTTATCTATAATAAAAATCAGGCATGCACTATTGGGGATCCTGGAGAACGTTTAAAGCCGGAAGTTGCAAGTGTTGCTATTTTGTTTTGTTTTTCGATTGTTTTGGGGGCAAGCTCACCTCTGTCATGCACTTCTGTATTCAGGCGGTCCCAATAAAGAAAGCCCAACCTGCGCAGCTTGGAGTTCACAGTATGCGGATTATGTGCAAGCCGCCCCCTCCGCCTCCCCCACTATACTTCAAATTACGGCTTCTCTCTTCGGGTCCCTCCTGTATAACGCAATCCCGACGGCCAAAGACAAGACTGAGGAACGTTGCAATATTCTGTTTATTGAAGACCGTACGCATATACATTCATATGATGACTATACAAGACAATGGAGCAATCCTTACAAGCGCAAAGAAATCAATGCAAATGAGGGCCCAAATCAAAGGAACCACCAGAACAAACAGCTACTAACACGGAACATTTTGGGGACCCCTTTTGTCCATATCAAACGTGTGCCAGTAAATATTTATAATAGAAGAGGCCGAGCACATTTCCAACTCCCGCTGCACGACCACAAAATATGTTTCACGGAATGCGACAGTATTAGTTGTTCAAGACGATCCAAAACATAAAGCACCAATACACGGCGTGGAACGGGGATCCGCACAATCGAGTAACATGTGTCATGACATTGCAGGACAAAGTTATACACTAGTAGGAGGTCGCAGGAGGACGTCGAGGGCGGCCGCGCAGCGCCCGCACGTCCCTGCTCAAAGAACAACGCCAACAAGCATTGCCGCGGTCACAACGCGGGGTCGCCTCGGAAAGTGGACAGGGAGAAAAATAAAAAATACACACACAGATAATTCAGAAGACAAACGCGTCAACGACATGAAAAGTGGCCCGACCTGGAGTACTTTCACAGTAATGTCATGCTGCAAATACACTGCTCAACGGCTATACACGCGTTACTCGTGCGACTGCATCCGCACACGCGAATATTTCGTATGGAGGATTGCTCTCATTATTATTCATACTGCTGGTATGATTATTCGCAAGATATCTATTCATCACGAGCACCAAAAAAAAGTCTGAAATTCTGTTTAAGGCCTGGAGGAGGGAAAATCACCTGCTGAAATTACACCATCAGGCCTTAAAGGCGTCAATATGTCGATTGTTTAAAATACGGACACGGAGTTTTTCACTTAACAATTAGATGCTGTCAACTAAAATATGAGTTTTATCCCCTTCTTTTTTTAAAATGCGCGCAGCACTTCTCCATAGGTAGGAAGCAGTACAATGACAGCAGATGGGCGCAATCGTTGTAATGCACACGAAAAATAAAGACGGGGAACCTGCCTTTATTTGTTGGACTTGATGTACTGCGTGGCTCTCCTCCTGCACACTTGCACACTTCCTGCCCGTGACCGTGAACGTGTCCACAACCAACGCATGGCCCAAACTACATAATGTTGTGTCCGTGCGTGCGTGTGTATGCGCGGAGGGCAAGACCCCCCCCCCCTCCCCCGCCTCCCTGCTATTTAATCACATTAGTGGATTGATGCGTGGATTCAACCACTTGAGTCCTGGCGGTCCTTTTGAATGTCTAGCTTTGTTTTGGAAGGTTTTTTCGAAAGAGGCCCTGCCTGTTTTCGTTCATTCACACGCAAGCGCGCGCAAAAAGACCATTGAGGGTGTTATGTGAAATTTGGTTACGTTTCCCTCAAATTGGGGAGTCGACTTGACTGAAGCTCCCCAACTCTGTGCGACGACAGCAATGATTGAATTTCATACACTGGCTCGAAAAAAAAGCAGGAAATGGGGCTGGCGAACAGAACTTCCTTGGAAAGATGAAGCCGTGCATGCACTTGAAAACCACGTGAGCACAGAAGATTGGGCTGCTTTTTGTTTTGCGTTTTTCTTTCTTTCTTTTTTTAGCGTCTCGCTGATTCACCTTCTGCAGCCGAGTCAGCACTAAAAGTAGGCCAGAGCTTGTTCCCTCAGCATGAGTCTCTTCTTCTTCATCCTGCGGTTCTGGAACCAGATCTTCACCTGCTGGTCGCTGAGGTTGAGCCGGTCGGAGAGCTCCCTCCGCCGTTGTCTGGTGATGAACTCGTTCAGCATGAATTCGCCCTCCAGCTCGGCCAGCTGAAGTTTGGAGTAAGGTTTGCGCTTCTTCCTGGTCCGCGTGTGCATCGGGTACCACGGGGCACCTGGACAAGGAAGAGGGCGAAGGTGGTGAGGAGCAGGAGGACCGCGAGGAAGTGGAGGAGGAAGAACAGGACGTTGGAGCAAGTTCACGTATAGCTGCATAACGCAAAATCACGGTCACATTCAAGGTTAGGGCGAGTATGGAGGGACGTCAGCTTACTGGCGACTCACTCGACGAAACCTTTCGTTGAGCTGAGCAATCGCCACAAATAAGAACGGACACAAGGGGACGTTTCCCCCGTAAACTTTAAATTGGCTGTCGGAGAAATTAAGCCGATATGGAAGCAAGCAGCCACTTCCTGCACGCGACGCCTAATGCAATTTGTTTGAGTTCTTCCCCCAGATAGCGTCTTTCAAGCAGCCATCAATCAATAAGACATTTTCCACAATCCTACTTATATTCATCGTGTCCCTTGCATCTTCCTCCGGCACATAGCAAAAAGTTTTATTGTGGTAGTTAAAGTTGCATTCACGTGACAATTAGGCCGCGTTGGCTTTATTTGCCAATGTCTGCGGCCGCTTGTTAAATTAGCATCGAAGACATGCAACTGATAATAATACCGTTTACAAGTCATTAAAAACAAGAGAAAGAGAGAGAGAGAGAGAAATTAATCTGGAGGCAGTGAAGCGGGGCTGATCTCTCTCTTTGTTTTTCTTTTTTTTGGGTTGTTGTTAATTAAAGCGCGTCGTGGCCGTGGGCGCGCCACTTTGCAGCGGACAACACAAGACAAAAGTCACATGCATGCAGGCGAGGTGCATGCGTGAGTGGGAGCACGGTGACAAAGATGCTGTCTTTTGGAAAAAGGGCTCCGCCACGGAGGGGACGCAAAAAAAAAAAAAAAAAAAAGAAAAGAAGAAAAGACACATGGCGCGTGGAGCATTTTTAGGGCAACCCCTAGTGGCGTGTGCGCACCGCGCAAGTTCCTTTGCAGTCTGTCTGTACAACATTACCGCACTAATTGACGCTTTTCTACACTCGTGTATGCGCAGCCTAGCTATAGACGCGCATGCAGCGTGCACTCGAACAACGACAAGAGAATCAAATGAAAAGCTTCTTTCCCGTTCCCCTCTGAAATGTCGAGCGGCACCCACCTCCGCCCGCGGCTATGTTGTTGGCGTGGCTTGCCGGGGACACCAGGCTCTGCGTGTCGCCGGATGGGGGCTTGCTGCTCTCGTTGAGCAGGGACGAGCTGGAGTCGGACTCCATGGACTGGCAGGACGGAGGGTCCTGCGTCAGCTGCTCGTTGCCGTACTCGTATTTGGCGAAGGCGGCCGCCGCCACTGCGGCGGCGGCGCCTATCCCGGCGTGCATCCCGTGCTCTGATGTTAGGGATGAGGAGGTTGTGTCCCTCGCCCTGTCCTCCCGCTTGAGGCCACCTGAGCCCGAGCCCGAGCTTCCACCGCCGCCACCGCTTCCACCGCCGCCGCCGCCGCCGCCGCCGCCGCCGCACGCCTCCCTGGCGCCGTTGCCGTAGTAACACTTGGCCTCCTCCGCTCTGCTGATCTCACACGAGCGGTTGAACGAGGGGTTAATAGAGACGGGGCTGCTGAAGTAGGACTGGGAGTATCCATTGCACGGCTCCGAAGGATTCCACGGGAGGGAGCAAACGTTGTCCCTCCTGGGGTAGGAGAGAGACGGTAGCCCCGCCAGTTGTCCCCCCGAGGCTCGAAAATTGGGGAAATAAAAGGTGTCTCCAGTGTGGATGTTTACCAAAGGTCCCACAAAGCCCGGATTAAGGAGATTATGCTCGCCCATTTCCGCGGGCCCGACCAACAGCTTCTAGTTTATTGCAATCTGACATTTAACATAGTTAAACCTGGGGGGGCGCCTGATTGGTCAGCCGAAGACCACGTGTCTAGGCCAACTTCTGCTCCACGGGGTCCCACCCACTCGCTCGGGCTCAGGCAAAACAAAACATTCACGTCTCTATAGCTCAGCTTTATATGCTTTTTGAAAATACCATAAAGCTTTTTATAAAATTCCACAACCTTGTTTCTTCCTTGACTTGAGTCATGAGACCAAAAGTACCCAGTGCTGCTTTTTTTGGTGTCTTTTCTTAAAACCACTTCACTAAAGGAGTTGGCCGTGTTCTCGTCTAATATTTTTACAAGCTGGCAAAAGTTTTTATTTTTTGTTAAACGCTCTGTCTATCTCATGAAAACACTGTCCCCCAACCCCTTTCGATGAGGGTTTGCATGTAGCAACTTGTACCAAATTATGGTTGAATTCCTTGTCACATAAAGGCGTGATGTCCCAACTTTACAAGATTGTTTTAAAGAAAGGACTGATGCTCATTGCGGTATTTACAGTAAGAGAGGGTCAGTGGGTTGAAGACAGTGGCTCTGTTGAAAAGAAAAAAAAACTGTGTGTGTGGGGGGGGGGGGCGGGGTGTCTCTATAAGGTTACTTTAAGAGCGTATATTCTATAGCACACCTCACATGAACAAGTTTAACAGATCGCTCCAATAAAGCCCACTGACTAACTCTGGTGGGATTGTTACCCTTCTCGCAATTCTTTTATATGATTTTTACAGGATAACAGGGGACACGTAACTGAGAGTTTCCGTCTGCGCTAATTAGTTGATTTGTGGAGTCACTTCTCTACAAAAGATCGGGGCATCTTGAATTAAACAACAACTACAACAACAACAACAGCAACAAAGAAAATCGAAAAGAAAGAAAAGAGCAGTTATGACTTTGCTTGAGATATCATTAACATGAAAGTGGCCAACGCACAAATATTCGCACGCAACTTGCACAGCCAGCCCCACAAACTCCACTTGCAGCCTTCACAATGAACTCTGCATCAACTGCACAATTGTTCGTTGAGATTCTATACAAATGATGCAAATAATAGGCATATTTTATGAATTAAAGAAAAACTGCTGCATTACTAAACTTAATTAAATCGAAGATAGACAGAAGAGAGGTATTAAAAAAAATTACAATCACTATCAGCGGCGCCCATGCACGACGAAGCCAAGTTCACGGTTGCTTGAACTTGGTTTTGAACTCAAAATAGTCAAAATTTTCAAAGTTTAGAAAAAAATACTTTACATCAGTTTGACTAGTGTGAGTAAATGATGTGGAATGTTTTTGAAGTTTGTACAATTTGTGTGTGCGAGCGTGCGAGTGTGTGTGTGTGCGTGCGTGTGTGTGTGTGTGTGTGTGTGTGTGTGCGTGCGTGCGTGTATGTGTGCGTGCGAGTGTGTTTGTGTGTGTGTGAGTGTGTGTGTGTGTTGCATGTTTGAAGAAATTGGTGGACATAAAATCTCAACTATATATCTTAAATGCAATAAATGAAAAAAAAAATAAGAAAAAAACTTGCGCAATTCTTAAGTGCTAAGTAAGTCGTTAACAAGTAAGTGAGAGCTCCTGCTCTCCAAAGTGATCCTGACGTGCTTCAAATATGCTCCAGTGTTGTGCAGGAACTTAAAAAAAAATTTTTTTTGCAAACCAGTCGGCATTTGAGAGCAGAAAGCTGATGTTGTATCTCATCGCACCAAACTAAATAAAGGCAGACCGCACTTCGTGTATGCGCAGGCTTCAAGTGGAGATTTCAAATAGCCTTGCTCCACTTCGCTACGCGCTGCTGCTGCAGTAAATATTTTTAATCATAGCTAAAGTGAGGAGCGTTTCGGCGTTCTGGTGCAGCGCGTCCAGAGCTTGTCATAAGACAAATAGCAAAAGCCAAAGAATCGAGTGCGACGTTGACTCCAAAGCGGCCCTGCATGAGCGGCCAACCAGCAGCCACACAAGCTACACGAGCCACCTGGGTGCGCAGCGTGAGTAGAGCCGAAGGCTGAAGTCGCCTCTTTACCTTGGACGGAAGAGGACCAGTGTTGGGCGTCCTCCGCTGCTCTGCTCCCAAACGTCCGCATTTGACTTTCAACCCAGTGCGATGGCTGTGCTCGGGGCATCTCCTGCACTCTCGGGATGATGTCATGCTTGGCTCCCGCAGAAATCCATTTGCCTTTTGCTCTCGTTGGGGGGGGGGGGGGGGGGCAAGCAATCTTAAAAAGGGTCTAAGGAGGCCCAAGCATATCGAGCATAGAGACAGTCAAGGTCACTGTCTAGTACAGCGTCTCCTCGATAATGGAATTAGCCTCCTGGAATCCATTGGTGGTGGCCAGACAGGGCAATAGCCCCAAACAAAGGGCCTTTCTCTCCATTTTCTCTCTTTGATTCAGTGAGGCAGGTTGTTATGGCTTTGGGCAATCCCTTTTTTAAAGCTCCCTTCAAGACATGCAAGCAGCAAGTGCTAGTTTCACTTGAAAACGCCACTTGGGATGAGCGTCGAAATTGCCCCACGACAACAACCACACTGGACGCAGCGTTTGCTGCGCATCAGCAAGACGCGAGTGTGTTAAAATAATACGCCTCAAAAAGAAAACATTTGGATGAAAGTCCAAACGTCTGCTTTATTCAGCAGGACTCCACCCAAAATAAGAAAAATGGGTATTTCAAGTTTTTCCTAATTTTGTAGTTAAATGAACGTGAAATAATTCCACGTCGGATTGAACTTGACCGTCACTTTGATGGGAAAACTTTTCTAAAGCGATCCGTTTTATATTTTAAAAACAAAATAATTAAACTCAATTATAATATTTGAATGACAGCATAGTCCTGTAAATATAGTCTACTGATGTTTTGTAAATGCTTGTTTTAGTGAGCGGAATTTGTGCATTTCCATTATTCACACATGCACGCTGCAGCCACCATTAAAAAAAATTAAATTCAGGGCTCGACGCTGCCCTGAAATGAAGACATTTGGCTGCGGAAATTTGAGACCACGCAACGACAATTTTCATCCACTCGTGGCAAGTGCAAGCTTTTCGGATTTCGTGTCTTCTTGTTATTTAAATCACTACTATTCTGTATTTATTTAGTTTTTGTTGTTGCTGAAAAAACTTCTGCCCCAAACTTCAGCCCGTTCATCATTAATCCCTAAAATGAATGGCACGCACGCATATTTATTGGCAAGTCAATTCAGAGTACGTGTGTGTGTCTCTAAAATTTCAGGTGAGGGGCCACTGTGCTACAAATTTTAAAAAGAAGTTACTGTGGAGCCGCGCAAAATGAAAATGCAATATCTCGCATCGCAATGCACCACCCACACACCATGAAACACTTGAAGTGTAAGGATCTTAAATGCATTGTCAAATCATAAGTGACACATCCAAAAGCTTTCCGGATAGAATGCAATGTGAAAAATATTGTGCAGTCTAAAAAGAAGTATTCTATTTCTGTTCTGCAATTTATATTAAAAGGGCCATTACATTCAAGTGCGCGTTTAGAATGTATGTCAACAACACTCACGTGCATGCACTGAAATGGAACTCTAATTCAACCAAAATAAAAATACATTTCTGGTCCAAGTTCATGCCTGCTTTTTTTTTTGCTCCCCCTCCAAAGAGTCCATCAATAAGTCAAAAGTAAGAAAGCTAAACACCAAGCGAGCAAGCTGCCACTGTGCAAGGCTGACATTTTTGCTTGCATAGCAGCAGGCAGCACTTCCTGATATTTTCCTCTGCTCACCACCAGAGGTTATCAGCCCCCTTTTCATGGCTCCCATGGAAGGCCTGCAGCTCCACCCCTCGACCTCCCCAAACACACACACATACACACACACACACACACACACACACACACACACACACACAAACACACGCACACACACACACATTTAGAAATGCTACGAGCACTCGTTAATAAAAGAAAATGAGACTTTCAGTCAGCAAGTACAAGGCACAACCTGGACCAGTTTCATTTTGAACCTCATCACATAAATTGATAGGATGGAATTTATTGTTTGGTGAGGCTGCAAGGGAGCAAACAAACTTTCACCAATATAGCTGCCAGGAGTCCTCACCTTGCATGTTACCTCGCTTATACATTTATTCTCTATTCTTATCTATTTATTTCATTTTTTACTTTTATGCGCCCGAGCATCCGATTGCTCCAAGTGCACATTAAGTGTGTACATAATGGGGGAGGGGGCGAGGAACGAACATTTTTAACGTCCCAAACTTGACTAATAGATTCGTATTGCTAATGGCGATTCGACTTGTACAATATTTGATGAAGACAATTTACAATGTCACAGAATGCATATGGCAGCTTCCAAAATAAACAAATGTTCATTCGGGCTGTGTGGCTAATTGGTACTGCATGCGAAAATATTTGCAGTTCTATTGCTGAACGACTTTGTACACGTTATCCTTGTGAATAATATCATGCAAATATAATTCAGTGCAGCATGCGGGGGCGACAGTTGCGGAGAAAGAGCGATATAAGAAGACAACACGGGTGCTTTGAAATTTGCATCGTAGCTGTGCAAAGTGGTCAGCGCCATTTGTGAGACGGAGCTGCCACGTCGAAGCTGCAGAAGAAGAAGAAGAAAAAAAAAAGACCAGCTTGTTACCTTGACGGGGCCTCGCTTCAGGATGACGTTCACGTCACTCCTCTCGCCGCCACTGCTGCCGTTCGAGGTCCGCGTAGTGCTCCACGGTGTCCACTTCGGCAGAGGAAGCACTTCTGAGAGCACTTCTGTCAGAGGAGCAAAAAGACAAAAGTGCAGAGACCAAATGTTAATGCAAGGCCTGGAGTGATGGTTCGAAATGCGTTCAGAGGATTTCGCCTGACTTCCCCCTTTTTTATGCATTTATGGCATGCCATTAAGTTCGTCTGTCTAGACGGGGAAATAACACCTTGTTTGGCCACAAACAAACCGCCTGCGTCGGTGCCCAGCCCCCTATTTATTATGCACAATCTGCCGCCATGTCAAGGTCAAAGTGACTGCATAGTCATGGTCAAGGGTAAAAGCCACAACTTTTGCACAACAACTTCAAAAGTGCAGCGACAAAACCAACGACATCTCGAATGGCAGTCAACAACCTAAGACGATCTGGTGAGACTGGAGGTCCGAGGGGGGCAGGCAACAAATGGCCAAGCAGATTGCAACTCGACAATAATGACAGCTTATTTTATTTCCAACTGGATACGTCGCTACATTTCACCCATCAAATAAACGCAGGCAGGAAAATAGTAGTCACGTCCAACACTTATCGATTATTCGGACCAATAAAAGCGCAAATGAAAAACCCGGGCTAGGTAACATAAACTCATCTAAAGTTGCATGCCTTTTATTATTTTTTTTTTAAATTTAAGACGACGCACAAACTTTATACTTCTCTCGACTCAAAGTTTACATTGAAGAACGGCGGCCCCGTGCTGGTGGCAAACGGTTTGCCACCAGCACGGGGCCGCATTGATTTTTTTTTCTGCGTATGAATTAACGCCACGGTGCATTTAGTTAAAAAACAACAACCAATAAAACAACAACTGCGAACAGGGTTTTTTGTGTGTTTTGTGTGAAAATAAAGTAAAGCCTTGCGTTGAGTGCAAATCTCACTTGCGTCTTTTCCTCCACATTTTCATCTTGGATTGAGTCGGAATGGGAATTATGCCACAAAGTGAGCAAAGTGTCCAAACCGTTCCCGAATAAATCGGTTTGCTCTTGTGAATACGTGGCAGATATAGATGCGTGTGTACAACTACGCAACTCCGTGAGTAACACTAATAAATAAAAATATAAAACGCGAAAAATATGATTCGTTATTATCATTTTAAAAAAATCGATAAAGAGCAAAGGTCTGAGTGGATTTTTTTTACAATACAGCAATAAAATGAAAAGAAAGAAATACGAATACAAATTGCTAATTGTTCTTTTCTACTTTCCGCCGCACAAACGGCATATTTGGAGCAATTTAGTTCCCGAGAACTAAAACAATACCCAATACCATGTCAATCTAATTGCAAAATAACCATCAGGATCAAAATAATGAGAATAATAATTAGAATAAGGAGAAGAATAATGGCGCTGATCACAATAAAAACAATGTATTTTGAAATCAACAAGAAGGGCCAAAGTGCGAGGAATGCGGCTAATTTGGGAGGACAGCCACCAAATGTGCACCGAACAAATATGTCCGGGTGGAAAGTGTGCACCGCTCGGCCTCTCGGCAAAGGGCGACAAGACGTTGCAAGGCGCCAGCAGGCCGGCCAGCAGCCACGCGGAAGCTGCAATGCCCGCCCGGGAAGACTTGGGATTCATCAGGCTCCGAGCACATCCGCTGGACCTTGCTGCTTCATCTCCGAGCACGCGCGCGCGCGCCACAAGCGGGAGCAAGAGTGTGTGCCATGCAGTGGCTGAGTGATTGGAATAGTTGATCATCGTCATCATCGTGTATTTATGAGACCGTCACGGCATAGTGCAGCAAAGTTACAAGCTCGGCGCGACAAATAAAAGGCGTGTGCATCCAGGTGTAGTACTCACTGACTTTAATGCTTTACAATCATTGCAGATGCATGACAGAATCCTTCTTGGACAAAACAAACAAACAAACAAACAAAAAGAAAGAAAAGAAAAGAAAACAGAAAAAAAGAGAACATACAGGCACTGGATACTCGAGGATACACTTCGGCCATACGTAATATGAATTTAAATATATATTTTTTAAAAGGCATTGCACTACACAGATAAACAACATCGCAGCCTTAGAAGAACAAACAGTCCCGCGGGGAGGATCATCGCTTTTGAATTCAACGGGGAAAAGAAAAGAACGGCTCACCCCAAATATTCCTTTTTTTTCTTTCGAATATTTTTATTTTCTCGTTGAGGGTCTTACAGTCTTTTGGGTGCAACCTGACACGAAGTGCCAAGCATTCCTGTCCGCATGGCGATTAAAAAAAAAAAAAAAAAAAAGCTCCAACAATCAAATTAAAGTCAGCAAACATCAGTCATGTTTTTTAAAAACGTCACCAGTCCTTTTGTGATTTGGTGTGGAGAGAATTACGAAAATAATAATAATCATCTTCATCATCATCAAAAAAGGAAAACACGCAATACTTGGACTTTGAATTACATATATCGTTTTAAATATTATGTATTTATATATGTACAGGCATATCAAACAAAGATGGAGTCCATTTTCGGTATTTTCACAGTTTTGAGAGACTTGGTCTCCCAAGTTGAAACCGGTCGGGCCGTGTGTTCTTTTGATGGAGATGGAAGTGAACTTAAAAACAAAGCAAGATGCTCGTTGCTCTCGATCTTATTCCCCCGAGGCGGAGGTAAACGCGACGCAGGAGCACGCCGGCTCCTCAAGTGGTGTGCAGGTGATTGTTCTTGGATTTGCTGACGAATTTCTTCTCCTTGACACGCCGGTTCTGGAACCAGATCGTGACTTGGCGCTCCGAGAGGTTGGTGGCGGCCGAGATGCGTCTCCTCTTATCTTTGGTGATGAACTTGCTGGCCGCATACTCCTTCTCCAGCTCCTTCAGCTGCACCTTGGTGTAAGGCACGCGCTTTTTACGGCCGCGCCGGTAACTGCTCACCTCAGGGGGCAGCGGCACAACATCTGCATGCGGGCACAAGGAGACAAGGGCAAGGTCAAACACGCGTCCACAAACGCGCACAAATATCACCTGCGTGCTGATGGCAAAGTGGGCGACCAAAGCCGCGTGATGGTTCATCTAACGAGTCCCGGTGCACATTATTTGCGCGCACGGCCGCGCGCTTGCGGCCTTAGCACACCACGGCTACACTATTTATGCAAAAATAACGTATACGAACGACACCTTCAACCGTCTGCCTGCGCTTCACAATTCCGCCGGTGCGCTGCGCGTCAATGTCGAGCCCGCTG
The DNA here is from genome assembly GCF_025434085.1 of Hippocampus zosterae. NCBI lineage: Eukaryota > Metazoa > Chordata > Actinopteri > Syngnathiformes > Syngnathidae > Hippocampus > Hippocampus zosterae. The sequence continues at coordinate 15,279,558 of NC_067452.1, forward strand.
AGCTCAAATGAAGTCAATGGCACGTGATTTGTGCGCAGAGGTGTCCCAAGGAATTGTGGGTAATATCGTCAAGCACAAACAACGAGCGGTGAAGCGACCAGGGCCTTCACAGCAACGCCGCGTCGAGGTTGCGGCCATCTAAAAGTCACTTTTGCACCAAAGCGCTCCGCACTGAGCGAGCAAGCATATTCATTCGAGTTCTCGATCATTTGAATGTGGCGTGTTCCCGTCAAATGAAAATGAACAGCTTCAAAGTAGGAACGGGGACATGGGACGCAATACGTGGCGCAACGGGGCAAAAAATGAGTACACAAATTCATACAAGTGTTTGGACAACACGATTGTTGAAAAAACTGCTTGTAGTCTCGTGGGCTGGATAAATTGATGACAGCGCTAAATACCGTGGCCAACGACTACAGGTCTTGTTGGGTGCAGCCTGGCAAAGTAATCTTGAAGGAAAACGCGTGCGTGGAATAGTGCGTGCGTGTAGTGAAAATACAAAACTAAAAAATAAATGCCATGTGTTTTGAGTTTGTCCTTTTCCATTCGACAGAGAGAGGCAACTGTTGACGCTTTCACATGTGTTTGCCCCATTCGCATTATAAAAGGAGAACAGTTGCAGCCATTTTAGAGCGAAGAGGTCGTCTACGTGATTCTCAGACATTTGACACGAGTCGGCAAATCTGCTTTACAATAAGACAAGTGCTCCGGTGAACATGTTTTGTGTCGAACAGGAGTGTGTGTGTATGTGTGTGTATGTGTGTGTGTGTGTGCGCGCGCGTGCGTGCGTGTGTGTAACACAAGTGGGTCCTGATATATGCAAGCCATCACAGGGCGTTGAGGTTTATTGGCACAGTCCAAACAAGCTCGGTCGCTATCTTGTCATAAAGGGCCAAAGGTTTGCCCTGCTCTCGCTTATTCTGCGTGGCTGAACTCAACTTGTGTTCATCCATCACATGACCTCAGCAAGGTTGCTTTCGGAGGTCAGGCCACGAAGTGCACTGCAACCGACTTTTTTCATTTTTCCGAGAGCCCGCGTGGGGTTGGGTACAAGTCGAAGGGCTGAACCAAGGCAGCCTTGAAAGAGCAAAGTCCATCTCGAAAAAATACATTCATGGAGGCCGAGGACGTGTTTGTTTGGCTAGCACGTTCGCGGCAACTCTCTGCGTGTTTGAATGGGCTTTTCCAGTGGAATGGGACCGATCACATTAAAAATCGAGAAAATAAATCACACCCCTACGACTTGGTTGCAAACAAAAAACGGAAGATGCGTGGCACGGAGAGGGGGAAACCCTACCACCACCACCGGCAACAACAACAACAACAACAGCAGCAGCAGCAGCAGCAGCGGCGGCGGCAGCAACAAATAAAATGAAATAAAATCATAAAGAAGATTTTCGTGTGATTTACCTGGAAAGGGCGACTTCCACAGATGGCTGGACTGCGTCTGGTCCTTGGAACAGTACACCTGCCCATCCCAGCCGTTGGAGAGAGCCCAGTGCTGGTAGCCCTCCACGGGGATGAGGGCGTCGTGTCGCGGCTCGGGGTGGCCGCTGATGCCGGGCACTACCGACACGTCCAGATATCCCGGCACGGCCTGGTACGAGCTGGCGAAGCTGGGGTAGAAGGCAAACTCTTTGGGCCGACTCGCCAGCTCGTCGCTGGGCAGCGCCGTGGTGGGCTCGGCGTATTTGTCCACCGGGTGGTACGAGCACGGCTTCTGCTGCAAGTTGACGTTGTGCGAGTGGGACAGCCGACAGCCGTAGTAGGGGCCCCCGAACGGGTAGCCGTAACCGAGCGAGGCGCCCGAGGACGACTGCGGGGCGGGACACTGGCGAGCGGGGTCCGGCGAGGTTATATCCGAATAGACGGAGCTCTGGTGGTGGGTCGCGATGGTGCCGGAGTGCCGTCCCAGGGCGGGGTGCGACATCAGGTCCCTGCAGTGGGTCGCGGGGCAATTGCCGCTCAGTCCCTCCATTGTTTGGCTTTTCGTCGGCCCGCTCTCATTCGGGCTTTTTTCATAAACGTACATCAAGGTGTCCGCCCAGCGTGGGTGCACAAGCAGCGAAGTCGTCATATCAGGGGCTGCCGATGCTTTTTAAAAGTCGACTTCTCCAGGACGGACACCTCATTTCCAACTACATTTTGCACCCGGCGCATGCGCACGCGGGCGCCTCTGGTGTGTCCACTTCATTAAGGATGTGGCACGTGATACGCTAACAGGTCCTCGCCTCCGCGCACACAAGCCTTAGTGAGCCAGTGAGCCAGCGAGCCCTTTAAAGAGCCACTGGCTCGTGTGTCAGCGCTTCCTTTTGCGCGCCTCGGGGCGCTGCCATTGGCTCCGAGCGGCCAGCCTCGCTCCCTTAAAGGCAAGTTTACACACTTGGGGTGGGGTGGGGGTGCGGGGGGACGCCAAATGAAAACAATCTGTGCATTTTAGCCGGCTTCCGAGCACCGCCGAAGGCCGGAATAGGCAAGAAGCGCCAAACACAGCGTGCGCTCCCGTCTTCGAGCACTTTTTGACACTCAGTCCTAAAAAGTGCCTTTCCAACTCTCTCGGGGAGGGAAAGGATCCATCGCAGCCAGTGCGGAATAAACACGCATGTAATTCCTATTCTTGTAATCGGTCAAAAGTAGTCTTCCAAACAAACAAAGTGTGCCTTCATGTGTTTGAACCATTGCAAAGATGGAGAATACACCAGACACACGTCACTTTTAGCATTCAAATACCGGCTTAAAGGCTTCTGGAGGTGTGTAACAGTGCACGTACCTGTTGAGGTGACTAAGGCACCCCCCCCAAAAAAAACATACCGTTTGAGACGCAACTAAGTCACTAAGTTTTGCTTTGTGGAAGCTAGAAAGATAGGCAGGAAATAGTGCCTGTGTGCAAGTGTGTGCATGCACGATATAGACAAAAGCAGAGAGACAAAACACTGAGGAGAATTCTGAGTTTAATCAATTGAGAAATTATTGCTACTGTGCAAATGTTATTTTACGTCTTTATTCCGTTGTAGTAAGAGAAATGTTGAGTATCTCCCACTTGTCTTGATTAAATACCGCAATTTTATAAATATATACCCGATCTCAAATAAAGAAATATGACAGCTTCAGTAAATTCATACAGACAAAAAAAAAAAAACAAATAGGGAGTCGGGAATATATATGAATGCAGCCATTTCCTAGCATGGTCCCAAAGAAAAACAAAAAAGACTCATCAATATTATTTTTGAAAGAAATAATCCTGTATGTCGTGCTGACAAAAAAAATGGCTCTCGACAAGTCATAATATTGTGTGTGTGTGCGAGTGTGTGTGTGTCTGTACGTGCGTGTGTGTGTGTGCGTGTGTGCGTGTGTGTGTGGGTGTGTGTGCGTATACGCAGAGAAATACGCGTTCTGTGTGTATTTTCACAGGCAGCGAAAGTTTGGAGAAATGACTTGGTCGCACGACTTTGTTTGGGTCACGAGAGCGGTGAAAAAGAGAGCCTGCATTTTCACTGCAGTCTGACTGTGCTGGAGACATAATGATAAGCGCCAGATTCGTAGACGCAGACGCTTCAGGCCCCCTGAAAATACGATCAAGGAAAGAATTGTGTCTTTAATTAGACGGCCTGCTCAAAGTGCAAAAGTATTTGACAGCATGCTTTTCGCGTTGAATTCACTGGGCTAACAGTTTTAAGAAAGCCACGCGAGAAAAGACGTCATTTATTTGGCGATGGGCAAGCGTGAATTTGCAAAGACTTTCGCATAGGAGCTGGTGGCTTGATTTTGGAGGTGAAGCTTTTGTCGAATAAGGGAGAAGCTCGTGCTCGTAGTTCTGTCTGCAATATGAGGACTTTTGTTGTGCCGAGCTGATGACTCCCCGACTAAAGAAGCAGCCTGACCAGCCACGGCTGATCACCGTTTCTGTTGATTTCATTAGATTTTTTGTTGTGCTGAGCTGTCATGGGAAATGTGGCTATCGTGTGCGCGTGCACGCCAAGAAGGAAGGAGAGCCCCTCTGTCCTTTTGAGGAGAAGGACTAAAGCTCTTTTGTCTTAAGGAAAAACACAAGCATGAAGGGCGCATAGGCGGCAGCTGCACGGAAGTCCAAGGTCAAGGTAAAAAACGCAGACAAACAGGGTCGTAATCAGAGTCTAGACTGACAAGAATGAACTTCACACTATGCGAACTAGTTCCTTACAGGCGCTAACTCGCAAGCATTTGCTGCTGTGTGAGAAGGCAACAGCACATCATCCCGAGTTGATCTGCAAAAGCCTCCACTATTGCAAGTCAGGAAGTTTTTGCCAACAAGGACTTTTTTCTCCTCGCTCTTACCAACAAGGGCATTTTTTCGCTCTCACTATCAAGGTTTTTTTTTTCGTTGCACGCATCCTGATTTTCACAATTACATTTTGCGATTATATTGGGATTGCAAATCCTAATCGTCAAAGGAAGATGGAATATTTGGCATATGGGCCACAAACGTAGGGTTAAAATACGCACCAGAATATTTATCTTATTTCATCAAAAATGAACTGGAGTGTCTGATTTACTTCCGATACTCCTGTGAAGGCCGCAACTGCTCTTCTTCAAAATCAAATTGTTAAGTCGATAGATAGCTAGATAGCTAGATAGCTAGATAGATAGATAGATAGATAGATAGATAGATAGACAGATAGATAGATAGATAGATAGATAGATAGATAGATAGATAGATAGATAGATAGATAGATAGATAGATAGATAGATAGATAGATAGATAGATAGATAGATAGATATTTTTCCAGGGAAAATCCCACATGTCCAAAATAAATGACCACATGGCACCAAACAATAGTGTTGTGTTGTTTGGAGGAATTTCTTAGAGTTGTGGTAAGAGCAGTAATAAATAATACTCCACCATATCACTGAAAAATCATGATATGAGGCTGATGAGTTCTCAAGGGCGCCCGGGAAAACAAAAACTAAACAAAAGAAGCAAAACAAAGCAACAACAATAACAATCCCCCCCCCCCCCCCCCCACACACACACACACAAAATACACTTGAAGATGGAAACAAGTTCAAGGGTGGGGGGTGGGGGGGGGCTGAATAGGAGTTTACCCAATTCTGTTATGTACTTTTTACAATCCAGTGGCCAACAATCTTATAACCTCACCACGATTTAGAGCCATTGAATAAATATCGAAGCACATTTTCCGAGCAAATCAGAAGACGCTGCCGCTTCCATGTGATTTCGAATGCAAATGTTCTTTTCTGATTCAGTCGGCAACAGGTTTGCCATCTGACATCAATGCGAGCTGAAATCGGCGCGTACTGAGAGAAAATATGCGCTGACGAACGCTAATAGAGCATGGTAAATGTCCTAACACACGCATGTTGTTTTATTGTGGAAATATTGTGAAAGCGGAGCCCCATCTATTTGAGAAAGCGGATTAGAAAGCCACGACGTATAGCCACGTCATGTGTATGTGTGTGTGTGAGTGGGGGCGGGGGGTGCCTTTTAAATGCGCCTTGCAGTTTGGACGAGTCGGCGTGAAGCGGCAACTCGGATTCTCTTGTTGTAAACACGCTAAAAAGCAAACTTGCTGTGTTCTTGCAGAGAGACGGTGTCATGTATGGGGATGGTGGTGGGGGTGGGGGGAGAGTCATCCACGCACCCCCAAGGCCCGCCTGCCTACCTGCGTCTTCCTCTCCCAGGAAGTTTGGCGGCATGAGGGGCACAAGACGGGGCTGTCCGGCCCTTTCGAACAACAACAAACTCGTTAATTCTGTGTTCTGCTCATGGGGAGAATTCCAGTTGCATGTGCTCGCGTCTCAGTCAAACATGGCGTGCTCATGAAGTAGAAATCTCAGTTTTGGAGGGGCGCAAAATAGCTTTCAAGAGTTCGGCTGCGGCATCAGGCAGAGCACAGGCCGCCTTGCTTACGCGTCAACAAGTGTGCCGCTGTTGTTTGCTTGCTTTGCACTCGGCAGACACAACGCGCAACTTATCGCCGCACTGCAGTCTTCAAGGAAAACGCAGCAGACATATACTGTATGTACACACACACATACAAGCACACGTAGACGGGCGGTGAGCAATGAGGGAGAGGGTTGGAGGCTGCTCTTTTTTTCTATGAATGAATGAACACAAACTGACGATATTCAATTTACAGGAAACACAGGCGAGTGCATGTGCAACCAGTAAGTGAAATCAATGTGAGTCACCCCTGCTGGAGGTGTGTGTGCGTGTGTGTGACCTGCAGCTTCTATTTCGCTTTTCTGATCACACTGGATGCAACTTTGGCTGTTACCAAACGTAAGTTTCTCGCTAATTTTGACTCACTCCACAACCGACAAGAGCTGCACGGCGGGCAAGACCAAATATCAGAATGCGACGTAACTCGTAATTGTATTCATCGGCCTCATGTCGGATTCACATCCTCGTTGGGTTCCTCAAACGTAGTTCTAATTCTAAAATTCAAAATTGTGTATTTTTGGTCGCCTCCTTTTACGACGTGGAACTCATCGCAGCAGCGCACACGCGGTGTTTTAATTGTCTAATAACAGCAGGGCGGATTCTGTCCAAATGAAGCGTTATTGTCCGAACATTTCAGTCGCATTACATTGTGCAGGTGTACCGAATATTGTGACGCAGAGGTCGCCTCTGCGCCTGCGACCTGGTTTTAAAGACAATAGCGGGAGATTAAATGGTTAGAAGTTGTTCTCTCTTGTGACAAAAAAAACCCTCATAGAAAATAACTCACACGCACAAAAATAAAGCAGCGTCTAATTTGAGTGCTTTGCACTTTTGATGGCGTTCAGGATCACAAACGTTCGTAAAGCCGGTGCCATGAGCGCGCAAGAGAATGTACGGCATGCACTGAAACGCCAAAGTCGGCGGAAAAGTGAAAAATAGATCAACCAAAAAAAGGTGACGACGTGTAAACAGAAGGTTCAAATGCAGCGAAAATTGGAGTGCGTGCATCGTTGTTGTTGCTCTTGTTTTTTTTTTTTGCGTTTGGTTCTTTGTTTTATTTATTTATTTTTACCTGTACGCAATAAAGAAAACGATGAGCAAATTCCTCCCACATTCCTCATCCCGTTGCACAAGAACTTCTCCTGGCCACATATCACGCCACACTATTGCTGAAAAACGCCACGAATTACTGGCCCACATCCAAGTCACAGAAAGTTGGGATGGAGCCCAAATATTTGGTGAATAACTTTGGGCCTCCAAGGCGCCGGCTGCAGTGCGTGTGCATGGCCAGGAGTATAACACATGCCAATTAAAGACAAATATTCCATGACGCGGGAAACGTTTTCTTGAAATTGACAGACACGCCACGCGTTTATTTGTGCTTCACAAATCTTCCGGATATGTGTGCCAGCAACCCGTTCAAGGACACGCGTCGTGTCACGCACGAGAGTGGCGAAGTGGTGCGTGGTCGACTGAGTCGAGCGTATCACCTCTGATTTGGCTTCCGATTGAGCTCCTTTCAACTTGATCCAAAGCTGTTTGGCTAGTGCTACAACGCGCCTTGCAGCCTAGCGCCCCGAGGCACGGCTGCAAGGCTTCCGTTAAGATGCGCACTCACCGGGCCGCCTCACACCGAGACGGAAAGTGTCCGTAAAAATCTCACACGTTTTTGCTTCACGCTGCAAGCAATTAATTGCGATCATACATCAACGTGACAATGAATACACGTCGTTTTCTCCTCGTACGATATGGATGATTGGACTGTAAATATTCAATGCGGGGAAGGGGGTATTCAACGGATTCATTTCGGATGCTGTATGTATATGTTCCAACGATTGAATGTAAACACACACACATACACACTGCAGGCTAGAGCGTATGAGCATGCAGGCAGGCACTCTTGCAACCATTTGAGAAAACGAAATATCTGCAAATAAGCGTCACAGAGGGTTCGAAAATCAGCGTTCGCAAAAATAAACATAATCGGTTTCGTTTCAATTTCACAGACAGCCACTCTCAAGTAGATCTGCATTTAGTGGGTATTCCGTTTTCCCTGTTTGGATACACAGTGAGTGAATTCATCCGGGAAAAATGTTAAATCATACGAGAAGCCAATTAAGATTCCAGTGAGATTCCAATGAAGCTCACCGGGCCGATGTTGCTTTTCCACCACTGCAGGACCACAACATTAGGAACACTTACACACACACACACACACACACTCAAAGAACGAATAAGTGATGTCCATGAAACATGTCTGATCCACAAGAGAACCACATAATGGAAGGCTTTCGGATATTTTCCCATGACGTGCAAGGTGAAGCGAATATTATGTCGCTCAAGACAAACCACTATTGAGTCCTATTAGAATATTCGCTTCTATATGCAGGCCCAAAGTCGTGTTGTCTCATTCGTGGAGAGTGGAAACGAGGAGAAGAAAGAGCCCCCCCCCAACACACACACACACACACACACATATATTCACAGATGTTGGGAAACACACGCGGTCAGTCACAAGCAAAGCGTGCCGATAACCCTCCCAGTCCTTTTTTTGACCAAATGCGATTGGAGTGTCGCTGCCCTTCGATTGAAGACGCAAGATAGTGGTCAACATTTAGTTCTATTTGAGCCTCTAACAAGACGTCAGGTGGAGTGTCTCGTGCACGACACGGAGTGCTTTGCTAGAGGGACGAAGATGGCGGCCGCCGTCGCCGCCGCCGCATGGGGTGAGGTGCAGCCTGGGAGCAGAGCAAATAAATCCTGCCGCGTCTCGTCCGAAGTCCAAGTTCAAGTTAAGAGAGGCGGCGATGGCTCCTTGCAGACAAAAGACACACACGTTCATCGTCAATCATCTCCCAAATTGCTCAACGCGCCTGCACTGCCGTGCGCATCGTACGCACAACACATCACTACGCATCAGAAATGTGTCCCATTGTGAGACCACGATACTTTGACGCACACACTGCGATTACGTAGCCCAAACTTCAAATTGTAGACGTTGACCGGACCTTGCCTCGTTTGGATTCGGACGAGTTTGATGTGTGGGAGCGATTTTGCAAAGCAGGCGAACGTCAGCAAATAAAAGACCGCACATGTCTCATATGTGTGCGTTTTATATTTTTGAGGTCACAAGGAAAGGCGCGTTGTCGAAGCTGAGGGGAAAAAAATCTAGTTCGAAAGATAACTCATCACTCACTGGTCACTTCATTAGGCACACGCACACGCCAAATCAAGAGCTGGATGACACATCACATGCACGGATAATAACAGGCACGAACAAATAGGACCCCCCCCCCCCCCTCCTCTTCACCCTGCCTTTGCGAACATAATGCACATCAACACGCTAATCCGATTTGCAAATCCGAAAAAGTCACAGGGTGTCATTGGCCGACACGTTAATTATTTTGAGGTGAGTTTGTGGTGGGTGAGCAAATATGTTTTGAACTGTTTGTCTCTAGCAAAATGTTGAACAGCCTTCGGAACGTGAGCCGTTGCAAAACACAAGAATAAACAGGGGTCAGTACATCGAAAGTCCGCAGTGATTTCTTTGGGAATGGCAGGAAGAATAAGTGTGTTAGGGCACCTCATATTTGGTGCGTACATTTCGCCTCTCGCGTGCAACTTCCCGAGCTGCGACTTAACATCTTTCGCGGAGCACATCAGTCTGACTCTTGACATTTGTGCTCCATTCAAGCTATACGAGCATCAAACAAATATTTGTGGTGCATTTATCCCGCTCGAAAGTGAGCGCAATCTTCCCAGACAGACTTGAGGAAACCTAGCGAATATGCGGGATTTTACTCACGTGAATTTGGGAAAATATACATGTATCCCCACAGGAAACTTGCACGCATGCATACAGAATCCACCCAAATCTACCCTTTGCTAGGAAAAGAAAACCAAAAACATAAAAGAAGAAGTCGGGCATTTTTTCCAAGAAAATGAAGGCCTTTTCTCAGCGAACCGAACCCTGCATGTACCGCAGCCTTTGGGCCAGCGGGTCTGGCCAAGTCTGCTCTCCTTATTTTTTCCTGATATCCAGCTGCAAAGGTAAAAGGGACCCCTGCACACATTCGGCTCGGTGTGCTTATCAGGCGCAAATATGATCATTAAGCAGAAGGGCGCATTTACGATGCGATATTTACACAGCAAGGTAGCGTCATTCACTTGCAAGGTTCACTGTTGAAATTTGGGCCTGACTGGGGACAGATGCTCATTCATTTGGTTTAATTGACACGGGAGGACAATGCAGAAACGAGTCGTGAATGTCATCTCACTGCAGCAGTGCGTCATGTGTTGTGTCTGATGCAAGCAAGACTGCGCCACTTGTGCATTTGCTTTGGGCAAAGTGCAAAACAACAATATCACAAAAACAAAAAGCTCCTTTCTTACGGCAAACATCTTGATGTCGTTTGTCGCCGGCTTCCATCGGAACAATTGACATTCATCGCAATATAAGCGGAGAAAGACAGGAGAGGGGAAATCTCATTGGACGGGCGACTCTGCGGAAATTCTTTTGAGTGTCTGACTTCAAATGGCTTTTCATACAGCAGCGCGCGAAGTCCAACTTTAAAATGATCTATCTATCTATCTATCTATCTATCTATCTATCTATCTATCTATCTATCTATCTATCTATCTATCTATCTATCTATCTATCTATCTATCTATCTATCTATCTATCTATCTATCTATCTATCTATCTATCTATCTATCTATCTATCTATCTATCTATCTATCTATCTTATATAAAGAGAGAGAGAGCGAGAGAGATATTTTAATTGTGATTATTTTCAGACTGGCAAAGCAATTGGCTCAAAAGCCCTCATTTGCACAAAAAGTCACATCACAGTAAAATCTAGACATCTTCAATAGTGCATCCAGACAGCACGCCTCGTTGGAATCTTAGACGAGGACGCATGAGGGCCACGTCACCTCGAGTCTGAGTGCAGGCAATTCTGCACGTCGACGGCCAGACAGACAGTCAGACTGACAGGCGGGCGGGCAGACGGACAGAAGGACAGATGGGCAGAAGGTGACGCTCCGATCATCGGAGACAAAACTATTAGTGCAGCCTCATTTGTGCGGCTGCAGCGCGCACATCCGCAATATGGCCAAGATGAAGTTCAAGTTCAAAGTCACTTTGCAGGGACACGCGCAGTTGGGTGGCAGGGTCTCCTCCGCTCCCACGAAACAACGTGCCCGCTCCAAAAGCGCAATCATGACAACAAGGACAACGAAAACAAGTCCGACCGACGGCCAACGTGTATCGCAACCCGCTTTCATTGCGGAAAGTGTGACAAGAGTCCAAGTTGGATTTATCGTGATTCCATTGGGTCCAAAGTTGGCTTCGGAAACGACAAACACTTCATTGGATCCAAAATCAAGGGCGAAATACTGCATGTTTCCAAACCACCGATAAAACAAATGAAGCTAAAAAGAAAACGTGCTTTAAACGATGACTTTTAAAAGCATGCTGCATTGTTTAAACGGGCGAATGTCAACAGATGAATATTTCACAACTTGGCTACAATAAATACAGGCACAAATAGAAAGCCGTTTCATAGCTGAATGGTAATTCTAATTCAAAGTTTGCCATGCTCTGTTACAACGTGACATCTGCGCGGCGTTTGTGCTCCACTAGAGCGGCTATGTCAATGGAAAACATCGTCTTCCGTTCGCGGGCTGCGGGGTGAAAACAGCACAACATTTCGGAACGCTCAAGGCCCACACACAAACACAAAACGATATTAATAATAATAATAACAACAACAACAATAATAATAATAAACGAAAAAACAAGAAAAAAGACTAGGGCGTTCCGAAGTTGGCATTCGTTCCCTTATTCAAATATGTTTACATTTAAAAAGTCGCGTACGTCTATAAAATGCGCAAGAGGGGTTGACATATTTATATTGTGTAATTTGGCTTTAAGATTAGACGTGTTCACCTTCTTAATGTAGGCATAATGCTGAGTATTGAAACGATATTTATAAAGTGTTTTTGCTTCACTGCCTTGTTTTTCTTGACAATACATCTCATAAAAAAATACCCGAACATTTAAACGAAATACAGAAAGAACAAAATTCGCCAAAGAACTGCAGAGATATTCACCTGTATTGGTCTTTAGAAGCAAAAAGTGTTTTTTTAAGAGCAAACAAATCACACGCACGAATTTCGGCAAGCGCATCGGAAAGCTATTCGATGCTGTCCGAACATTGCTCATCTGCTCGCACTGTCCAACAAAGTGGGCTTGGGATCATGACAGCACCTGCAAGCCGAACTCGTCCTTTGTGAGAAGGGATTTCTACTTAAAGATTGCGCCCAAGACTTGAGCATGGGTGGAAAGAGCCAGTTTCGAAGCAAATTCAAAAGAGGAAGCAGCGACAATCTTCGTGGTCGAAATGCCCGGGCAGGGATGGGTCGCAACATTGTGGGCAAACTCCTCGCTGGGACTCTTGTGAAACACGAGCGGACATTTCCACGCGCATTATGTTACAAGGGAAGGATGCTGCGTGCACTTTAGAGCGCTCAAATTGGCATTTTGAGGCTAATTCCATCCTCATACAACGGCTGCTGCTGCAACTCATGCAGGGCGCATGCAGGCTAACAAGTGGCAGCAGGACACAGAAATGCTTGAGTCGTCCAAAACTGCGGGGCCACTGTGTGCTGTACAATGAGCCATCTTCAATATGAACATGCACATATGAGCTTGTTGTGAAATAAGTATCGCTTTTATTTGCCTTGGGCCTTCTTTCATCTAATAACACGTGTCTCGCACTCATGGGGGGCGGAGGGGGTGGGGGACTCTAAAATGGTTGTCAATTAAACATGTTTTCCTTCAATTAGTCACTCAGCTGGAAAGTCCCCCACCACCCAAAAAAAGGCACACTTCGTTCTCAAACAAATTGTTTTATGACATTCGTCTGGCTGTCATGTAATACAAAAGGAACGTCGCAGTCTTGCTTCTGTATTATTACGCTACAGAAAAAAAGCTCTCGAAGGCTTCAGAGCGACATGTGGTTGTTTTCATCAAATATGCGTAATAATGCGTTCGAAAACGGAACCAAAACCGGTTCTCCTCAATGCCACACATTTTGGGAACGTGTCTGGCAACACACTTCAATTGTGGAACAGTACGGACACCTGCCTGATCCAGATCCTCTTTTCTCTCATTTAGCCACATGGGAGGTACAATTCATTACAAACTTGGAACCATTTCTTTTTTCATTTTTTGAACTTATTTTTCCTCGTATTAGATTATGCAAGTATGGGTTGTGCAAACACTTCAGTATTTTCATAAGGTTATTTTAATAATAGAGGAAACACATTTCTACTTGCCCTCTTTCCCTTGCTCTCTCTCTCTCTCTCACACACACACACACACACACACATACACACACGCGCGCGCTGTGTGAAGACAAATGATCATGTTCATGATGATTTCTCAACATTTTAATAAGGCAGGAAAGAGATACATGTCAATTAATATGCAAGAATATTTTTCTCTGTCTCTACAAGTTTTGACATTAAAAAAAATCAAGGACCGTATGTTGCGAAGCCATGATTTGGTGCTGCTTGCCCCTTTTTCATTCAGCTCTATTTTTGACAAATTGGTTTTGTCCAAAACTGACCTATTTTTAATCTCACAGAATACAAGTTGTTTGTTTGTTTGTTTGTTTGTTGAACACATAACAGAAATTTGGTCGAAGTAAAAGGGGAAATACAAAAAACTTAAAAGAATAAACAAACAAACAAACAGTCATTGAGCACAGTTTACATGTTAAAAGGAAGTCGGATGTAGTAAAAAAAACGTATCTAGTCCTCTCCTTGTTCCTTCTGTATTTTAACTTGTTTAATATTAAAAATAATAATGAGGTCAGTCCTGAAATGATTCCACAAATTTAACACCTGCTGCGGAAACACACAGTTGCTTCATGCTTGTCTTTGTTCTTATTTTTTATTTTTTTGTAGAGACCAGTACCCCTTACATCATAGCAACTCACTCTAATTTCAAACAGTTTCTAGTAGTATCGTGGCGGAGTAGGTTATTGTGTACTTTGTACATTAATTGCGCTCTTTTAAACTCAACCAGATCATCACATTTCAGTGTTTTATTTGATAAGAAGTAGATTCTTTTGTACAGTATATTTAGATCTAAATCCTCTTTTGTGCCGTTTAAAAACAGGGTGAGTATTTGTTTTATACGCATTTCCCCTATATTTCCACACAGTAGGTCAGGTATCGTACGAATAATGAACAACGTAATGGATGTAATGACTTCTTGTTGAGTACATCCTTGGTTTTGTACAGATCCTTATGATTTTTGACATTTTCTATATGACGTTATCTATATTTGTCTTTCAACATAGGTTTGCATCAATTACTACTCCAAGAAATCTATTTTCATACACTCTTTCTGCTTTGATTGAATTTACCCTAATTTAACCTTGGTGTTTAGCTGGCCTACTGCCAAAAACAATTAGCTTTTTTTGGTCAGTTTAGTGATTATTAATTTTTCACAAACCATTTTTAAAAATGTATTCCATTTTTTTCCACAGTCATTGGCGGACACATTTAGGTAATTTTGTAACACAGCAGATATTGATATACAATATGAAAAGTTTTGGGCCTAGCACAGACCCTTGAGGAACTCCATACCGATATCTATTCTCAAAATTAACTTTGTATCCATTTATATAATCCACCTCACATGCCATATCTGTCTACTTTATTCTAAAATATAATATGATCTATGGTATTGAATGCTTTTTTTGCTCTAAGAAAATCCCAAGGGTAAATTCTTTGTCTATACTAGTAGCTATTGCTTCCACTATCTCCATTACTGCCATTGAGGTGGTCCATTTTACTGTGTAGCCGTATTGATTTTCACTTAAAAGCACATGTTCTGTTGTTCGTATTTGTGTAATTGAAAGTATACTATGAAAATTGATCGAGTATTCATAGTCCAGAGCCAAAGAACCTTTCATTTCTATATCGTAGCTGAGTGACATTGCTGCCAACTTCGTGTTTACTTCTATCTTCAAACCACATCTATTTGAAGCAGGCAGTGTTCAAATTCGGGGCTCGACAGCTTCACTCATCTTTTAATCTTTATTTTACACATGCTTTATGTGTGTGTGTGTGTGTGTGTGAGCGTGAGCGTGAGCGCGTGTGCATGTATCCTTAGGCTGTAAAAATTTGCATCCGCAAATTTCGTCGGTGGCACACACAAAATGATGTCAACAAAGCCATATTACGTTTCATCCTATATGCACAGCATTTGTCCCAGAGCAAACCCATTTATTAGCACTAAGCCACGGGCATGCATTCATTAGGATCAAAGATGCAAAGCACTTTTTTTTAAAACTTTGTAGATTGAACAAAGATAGGAGCAGTTTTGCTGCAAGCTACCACCATGCAAAAGCTAACTCACTCATAAAAGAAAACTCAGGAGCCTCGAAACATAACAAACAAGTAATTCAAAAGTCAACGTTACATCACACCAAAGAGAAATCCAAATAGACGACCAGAGATTTGCAACGTGAATGAGCTGAAGGCTGCATAGTGGCTTTGATGAGTCTTGACACTTTAACAGCAGGAAGTGAGCATACCGACGGGTCTTTATGATGACAGACAAGCAGGCGAGGGAAGCAGTGCGAGTGAATGTTGATGGATGTAAACAAACACATATGCAAATCACCATTTATCGTGTCCAAAAAAACCTAAAACAATCGTGTCCATTTTTCTTCTCATAGAATGAAAAATTGATAGAATGACAGGTCTATGTGAAGATATTTTCACTGACCAAAATATTTAAAAATATCACTCACCAGAGCTGCACTTCCCATGAGCCGTGGCTGCATGTATTCCAACGAGTACAGTCGGACACATTGCAGTGTCACATCATTTGCTCTCCTAAAACTGTTGACATCAAGTTTCAATATTTATAATCAATCTTGTTTTTAGAGTTAAGACTTCTGCTGGTTCTAAAATTAGTGTATTTTCAATATCTGCCTCAATATTGGGCTTTTTTTCCAGTGTCTGACGGATAACAGTGATTCCCCTGCCCCACAATCATCAAGCTGATAATTATTGATTAATTCAATTCAATTCAATTCAATTGTATTTTTAGAGCACTTTCGAATAGCCATCGCTGCATACAAAGTGCTGTACATGGAGCAATTTAACATATACAATGAACAGTAAAACAAATCGGTAACAATGACGGTAGAAAGCAATGAACAGTAAAACCAAGAACAAATCTAAGTCTAAGTCTAATTAATAATAAAAGTAATGATTACTAATTATATATAAATTGTATAATCAAGAACAATTCTCAAAAGTTTTTATGTTACATTAAACACTCTCTTTGCTATGGAACAAATGGAAACAATAATACACACATATAAAAGGGTACAGAAAGGCGTGTTCTGTTTTTCGGAGTCGATGATCAGCTGCTAATTTAGTTTTTTGTTTTTTATTCTATCATCGACAATGACAGTTTGACAACATTTCAGGCAACCTATCTCTCTCTCTCTCTCTCTCTCGCTCTCTCTCTCTCTCTCTCTATATATATATATACACCCCCCCCCCACACACACACACACAGTTTATTCAGCATATGTTGTAGTGGTCCACTCACCTGACTTGTGTGCGGTGACGGTGTGCATGTGGGTGTGAATGGTCATTTGTCTCTACATGTGCCCTGCGACTGACCAGTTCAAGGTGTAGTCTGCCTTTCGCCCAAAGTCAGCTGGGATTGGCTCAAGCAACTCCCCGCGAGCCGGTACAGGATAAGCCATGTTGAAAATGGATGGATGAATGTATTATTTGAATTTAGATCTTACAAAGGATTTGATTTCAACATGAAAGTCAAATGTGAGATGAGAAAATGTGAGGCAATCAAATAAAAAAAATGGCAATGATGCCATGCAATTTCCACAGAGCAATTCAACAAGGGATTCAATCAGATTACACTGTTGTCATGCCTAAGATGCTCAAAGCCAATGGGGGACATATTTGCATGTGTTCCATTCTTTTGTCAAGCTGTGTTTCAGGCCCTTTTGACTTAGACTGCAAAAATGTCATTACTTCAAATTACTAAACAATGTCTGTGTTGCACAGAAGATAAACTGCAGCAACTGCCCAAAGTGAAATAGAAGGCTTTGGTTGTTTTTGTGTGTAGTCCTGACAAGGCCTCCCTTGTCAACACACTGGGGGGAAAGCAACTCACCTGACATGACAAGTCTCTTGGGACAGAAACAGCGGGTCAAAAACGACGGCATACGAGCATGCTGGGAGTGCCAGTCTGAGCTGCCAACTTCACATTGATTACCAACGCTGGTTGAAGTGGAAGAGCCGATTTGTTTTCAGAGCATAATAGATAGGATGACTAAGTCATCAATTACTTTCCATCGATAAAGCACAAAGGTGCCTTCGGAGAGAGAGCAAACACATCTGTCAGTGAAGGGCGGCCATCTTGGAATCTGCCAGAAGAGCTCATGAGTCGACTCAAAATGGAGTCATCTTGGTAGCATTGTTACACAATTCAAGACAGTCCAGTCAAGTCAAATCTATTCGTATTGGCCAAAATCACCAAAGAGTCTGCAAGGGCTTTTTGCGAAATCACCAGAGGGACACCACACCTGAAAAGTCAAGTCAGAGATTTGTTTAGAAAAACATTGCTGCAGGCAGGCGACAGCACATGTTTGAAGATCATTGCAGAAAATATGCAAAGACTGAAAGACTGAGACTCGTACACAGTTGTGGAGAGAGAGCATAATAGTGATTTTTAGTATTTTCAATATTTTCCTTTTCCCTTTCCATGTGACTTACCTTGCATGTGTCAACCTTCTGCCCCTATATTCAAATTTGACCATCTTCATTTATTGCAGTAATGTCCAGTGTCGGGTCTGTTACTTGAAAAAAATAAATAGTAATAGTAATTGATTTGCTAACTCAGTTACTACTTTGTAAAAATAATTAGTTACTCAGGAAAGTAATTATGATTGTTTCTATTATGTAGTACCAAACTTGTGAAATGTGTTTGAAACAGCTGAATGAATAATAAAAACCTCTACATTTTAGAACAGGGGTGCCCATTAGGTAGATCCTTATCTACCGGTAGATCTAAGACAGGTCCCAAGTAGATCCTGTCACGTCGCGTGTCCGCCAGCAGGTGGCGGGTTTTCTCACCCGCCATCTGCGCACCTGTCCGTAATTTCGGGCTGATTACCCTCCTATATTAATGAGACTCCGGCAGTTCTCCCACTGCCGGAGAATTCCTCACCGTGCCATTGATCTCTCGTGCTAACTCCTCTATTTGTAGATTACTCGTTGCCTTCTTGCCTTGCGGCCTTTACTCTTGCCATTCGCGTTAGTCACTAAATTGAATACTTAGATATTGCCTAATCAGTAGCTCCTCGCACTTTGTTTTTCAGCGAGCGTTTTCAGTTGTTTCCTTATTTCTTCCCTGGTCCTTATTTGACCAGCGTTTTGTGTTTCCGTTTTTTCCCTGTCGGGCTCTTTCTGTTTTTGTCATTAAAGACACTCTTTGCTTTGAGAAAATTCTTTCGTTGTCTGTTTTCCGGGGATCCAATCCTCTATTTTTTCGTTCTGCACGGAGCGATCATTATCGCTTCGGGCAGATCGTGACAGAATTCTCCGGCCACCATGGATCCCGCAGACATCGAAAAAATTTTTTCCGCTCTTTCCCGACAAGAGCAACAGATGAGTCAGCAGGGCCAAGCCATTAGGGAACTCCGTGGCGCGGTCTCCATGCTGGCTCATCGGTCCGATGATTTAGAACCTCGGTTGGTCCGGGTGGAAGAGCGGAGACCATCTCCCCCCGGGGTTCATTCTATTATTCCCGAAGCGCCCTCCTCATATCCCGTTATGACGAGGGAGCCATCGCTTCCACACCCCCCTCGCTACGGGGGCGAGCACGGGCAGTGTGGACACTTCCTCCACCTGTGCTCTCTCATATTCGACCTACAGCCTTCTGCCTATGCTAATGACGCCGCCAAGGTGGCTTATGTCATGAGTCTGTTAACAGGTCCGGCGGCATCGTGGGCGATTGCGACCAGTGACGCCAAGCCGAATCTCCGTACCTCGTTCCCCGACTTCGTGGCTGCGTTCCGCCGGGTGTTCCATCATCCCGTGCGAGGCAGAGAGGCAGAGGGCCGGCTACTCGCCCTCCGCCAGGGAGAGCGATCGGTAGCGGATTACTCCATCGAGTTCCGGATCCTGGCCGCCCAGAGTGGATACGATGATCGGGCGCTGTGTGGCCTGTTTCGCCGCGGGCTAAACCCTCAACTCAAGGACGAGCTGGCGACCCGCGACCACAGCACCAACCTGGAGGAATTAATCGACCTCTCCCTCCTCATGGACAATCGCCTGAGGGAGCGAAGCCGGGAGCGTGGAGGTGATCGGTCCCAGTTCCGACGAACACCCACGGAGGAACAGGTGCAGCTGGGAGGCAGGGACGCTGGTGCGGAGGAAAGAAAGCGTCGTTTCAGCGACCGGGCGACGACTGACGGCGTTCCACCATCTCCTCACGCCGCAACCAGCCATCCGGGGTCGTCACCCCCTGCCCACCAGGAGTACTGTGAGTCACGACCGCGCGCGCCCCCCTTCGAGTCTAGGCGAGTCGACTCGCGGCCTGGACACCCCAACAGACTCGAACTCGAGGGGGAGATATTAACGGGGTCCCGGTCGTGGCGGGTTCGGGCTCTGGTTGACTCGGGGGCTGATGACTGTATAATGGACACCGATCTCGCATCCGAGCTGGGTTGTTCCGTGGAGAGGTTGATAGATAGGAAGCGGGTTTGTGATCTTGATGGGCGCCTCCTGGCGGTAGTTACGCATAGGACGGAGCCGTTGAAACTTCTACTGTCCGGCAACCATGTCGAACATCGCCGTTTTTACCTAATGCCGTCTCGCAATGCCCCGATCGTTCTCGGGTTACCCTGGCTGAAGACACACAATCCCGTGATTTCCTGGGCGCGCCCAGCGATAGACAGCTGGAGCCCATATTGTTACCAGCACTGTCTTCAATCGGCCGTCGGGAAGCATGAACGTGTCACGCCCCCCGAGGAGATCTGCCTTGACGGAGTGCCGGATTGCTATCGGGATCTAAAGGAGGTGTTCAGCGAGGATCGTGCCCACTCTTTGCCCCCACACCGCCCCTACGATTGTGCTATAGACCTGCAGGCGGGCGCTCCGTTGCCGACCTCGCGGCTGTATCAGGTGTCCCAACCCGAGCGCGAGGCATTGACGGAGTACATCAACAGCTCGCTCGCCGCAGGTCTTATTAGACCATCGCGTTCACCGTTAGGGGCGGGTTTTTTCTTCGTAGGGAAGAAAGACAAGACCCTGCGACCCTGCGTAGACTATCGGGGATTAAACGAAATAACAATTAAGAATAGATACCCGCTACCCTTGCTGGACTCCGCCTTCGCCCCATTGCAGTCAGCCACCATTTTCTCCAAATTAGACTTGCGCAGCGCTTACCACTTGATTCGCATCCGGGAGGGTGACGAGTGGAAGACGGCTTTTAAGACCCCTCTGGGTCATTTTGAATACCTGGTTATGCCTTTTGGGCTCACCAACGCCCCTGCCGTTTTTCAAAATCTAATTAATGATGTGCTAAGGGACATGATAAACATCTTTTGTTTCGTTTACCTTGACGATATTTTAATTTTTTCCCAGTCACTACACGAGCACCAGCAACACGTTAGGCTGGTGCTACAACGTCTACTGGAGAACCGGCTCTTCGTCAAGGCAGAAAAGTGTGAATTCCATGTCCCCGTCATCTCCTTCCTAGGGTTCATTATTGAACAGGGCAGGTTAAGGGCGGACCCCATTAAGACGCGTGCAGTCACTAACTGGCCGGTTCCGTCCAATCGCAAGGAACTGCAGCGCTTTCTGGGGTTCGCCAACTTCTACCGACGCTTTATCCGCGGTTATAGTCAGAAGGCGCTCCCCTTAACCCGCCTTACGTCCATCAAAACCCCATTTAAGTGGGATTCGACCGCGGATGCGGCGTTCGCAAACCTGAAGGCGGCGTTCACCAGTCCCCCCGTACTACAGCACCCTGATCCTGACCTCCCCTTTATCGTGGAGGTGGACGCCTCGGATTCGGGGGTGGGGGCTGTGCTGTCCCAGCGCTCTCCGGTCGACCAGAAGTTGCACCCCTGCGCCTTCTTCTCCCGTCGACTCAGTGCCGCTGAGTCCAATTACGACGTGGGCAACCGTGAACTGTTGGCAGTTGTGACCGCCTTGCAGGAGTGGCGGCACTGGCTCGAGGGGGCAAAGGAACCCTTTACGGTCTACACGGATCATAAGAACCTCGCCTACCTCCGCTCCGCCAAAAGACTGAACGCCCGTCAGGCCCGGTGGGCCCTCTTCCTTACCAGGTTCGACTTCATCCTCACCTACTCTCCCGGGTCTAAGAACACCAAGCCCGACGCCCTCTCCCGTCTCCACGAGCCTGCGGGGAGGGATCGATCCCCGGAGACCATCCTCCCGGCCCGGTGCGTCGTGGGGGCCGTTCAGTGGGAGGTTGAGCAGCGGATCCAGGCAGCCCTGGAGGGGGTTCAGGTGCCGACGGAGTGCCCAGCAGGGAGGCTATTCGTACCTCCTCCCTTACGATCTGAAGTTCTGCAGTGGGGACATGGGTCCAAGGTGGCGTGTCATCCCGGGGTGAACCGGACTGTGCAACTCGTCGCCCAGCGTTTCTGGTGGCCGGAGCTCCGCAACGACGTGACGGAGTTCGTCAAGGCCTGCACCTCCTGCGCCTGCGGCAAGTCGTCCCATCAGCCGCCGGCGGGACTGCTCCAGCCGTTGCCCATTCCTCCTCGCCCGTGGTCCCACATCGCCCTGGACTTCGTCACGGGTCTCCCGCCTTCCCGGGGTCGAACTGTCGTACTCACGATCGTGGACCGCTTCTCCAAGGCGGCTCATTTTGTTCCTTTGTCCAGGTTGCCGTCGGCGCTGGAGACCGCCGACCTCCTTGTCGAACACGTCTTCCGTCTCCACGGCATTCCACTGGACATTGTCTCGGACCGGGGGCCCCAGTTCGTATCCCGCGTCTGGAAGCAGTTCTGCCGGTCCCTCGGGGCCACGGCCAGTCTGACCTCGGGGTACCACCCCCAGTCCAATGGACAAGCCGAGCGTGCCAACCAGGATCTGGGGGCGGCCCTCCGCTGTGTGTGCCTTCACCGTCCCTCATCCTGGGTCGACCACTTACCCTGGGTGGAGTACGCGCACAACACCCTCGTCTCTTCTGCCACTGGTAGGTCCCCCTTCATGGCCGCCTACGGGTACCAGCCGCCGCTGTTCCCATCCCAGGAGGGGCAGGTGGAGGTCCCCTCTGTGCAGCACCACCTCAAGCGGGCCCATCGCGTGTGGAAGGAGGCCCGGGCTGCGTTGTCCCGCACGGCGGCCAGGAACCAGCGGATCGCGGATCGTCGCCGGCGCCCGGCTCCTTCATACGTGGTAGGACAGAAGGTGTGGCTGGCGACTAGGGATCTTCGGCTGGCCGGCACGTCTGCGAAACTGGGACCCCGATTTACTGGACCGTTCGAGGTCGAGGCCGTCATCAGTCCGTCTGCAGTCAGGCTCCGGCTGCCGCCCACCATGAAGGTTCACCCCGTCTTCCACGTCTCCCTACTCAAACCCGTGTCTTCCAGTGACTTGGCTCCTCCTCCCACGCCGCCGCCCCCTCCGCGGGTCGTCGACGGTGACCCGGTGTACACGGTTCGTGCCATCCTGGACTCTCGGCGCAGGGGAAAGGGGTTCCAGTATCTGGTCGACTGGGAGGGCTACGGGCCTGAGGAGCGGCAGTGGGTGCCTCGCTCCTGGATCCTTGATCCATCCCTTTTGCGCGACTTCCACGCTACACATCCATCCAAGCCGGGTAGTCCGCCGGGAGGCGTCCATTGAGGGGGGGGTACTGTCACGTCGCGTGTCCGCCAGCAGGTGGCGGGTTTTCTCACCCGCCATCTGCGCACCTGTCCGTAATTTCGGGCTGATTACCCTCCTATATTAATGAGACTCCGGCAGTTCTCCCACTGCCGGAGAATTCCTCACCGTGCCATTGATCTCTCGTGCTAACTCCTCTATTTGTAGATTACTCGTTGCCTTCTTGCCTTGCGGCCTTTACTCTTGCCATTCGCGTTAGTCACTAAATTGAATACTTAGATATTGCCTAATCAGTAGCTCCTCGCACTTTGTTTTTCAGCGAGCGTTTTCAGTTGTTTCCTTATTTCTTCCCTGGTCCTTATTTGACCAGCGTTTTGTGTTTCCGTTTTTTCCCTGTCGGGCTCTTTCTGTTTTTGTCATTAAAGACACTCTTTGCTTTGAGAAAATTCTTTCGTTGTCTGTTTTCCGGGGATCCAATCCTCTATTTTTTCGTTCTGCACGGAGCGATCATTATCGCTTCGGGCAGATCGTGACAGATCCGAGGAGTGTCGAGAAGAAAAAAAACAAACAACCATTTGTGTGTCTTTGTACATGTTAGTAATACATTTTTTGTGTTAATATACACTGCACACTAATCAGTCTCATTTTCACTAAAAAATATATTTAAAAAATAAAATAAAGCAGGTAAATCTTAACTTTGTGTGTGTGTGTGTGTGCGTGCGCGCGCCGGTAAGGGTAGATCACGTGAGGTTAGTTGATCAAAAAGTAGATCTTCGATCCAAAAAGTTTGGGCACCCCTGTTTTAGAACATTTGGCATGGATTTGAACTCAACATACTGTAACTTGCCACATGCATAGAAATAAAAATGTATCAAAACTAAATGATGAAAATAAGTACCGGTAATACTGTGTTAACGCATTCTTTGTGGTGTGTCAAATTTAGAGCATTTATTTTCACTTGTCAAGTCTGCAAAGGCCCATTGCGAAATGACAAGTCAAAGCTACGACAAAAAAGGCTCAAATGAAACTGTCAGACATGAAAACACTTGAGCCTCACAAATCCTGTCCCTTCAAGTAAGAGTTAGTCACCTCACCAATCACAAGTTGAGTAAATGTCAAAGAAATGCATTTTTTGAGTTTTGCAGGAGTTTAAAATGTCTTTGTGTTTATTTCATCGAAAAAAGTCATCTGCAGCACTGGAATGCCAAACTGTAATGTACTATTCCCCCCACCACAGACTTAGCAAGTAATCCTTATTTGGATTATTTGTTTTTGGGGTTGTCCAATGTTTCACTTGACCAGAGAGGAGAAGGAAGAAGACGACAGACAATTGCGACAGTCATTTCTTTGATGCAATTGTGTATAATTTATTAACTGTGTTCGCTACTGATGCCTATTAGTCATGGTCGCGTCTTGCTTACCAGCAAACACATGCCACTTCCTGTCCTGCTATTAAGATACATCATGCAAGGGAATTTTGCTGGGCAGGTTTCAGCCTGACCACAGTTTAACGGTATGGCGATTAAAATGATGGATGGGAGTGCGGCGCGTCGCCCCGTGTCGATGCGGGCTGTGTGGCGTGAGTAGCACATAAGCAGAACAACCGTGTGACACTCGCACTCCTGTCAGTACCCACAAATGCATTCCATTCAGTATTCAGCGTAGTTGGACATGACTTTAAGAAACTTGTCAGTGTGCAACGACACTATCGGCGGACAGTAACACTCAAACAGGACGTAAAATGCAAGACAGTGGAAAAATAAAATGGTGGTTGAATGTGGTCAATCTTATTTGGTCAAGCGGTTGCAGGAAATACAATCATCTGCAGATGTATAGTCTAACGGTACTTACAAAAAAAAAAACATCTGGATTCAAATATTTTTTTTCCCTGCAACCACAACCACCTGACCAAATATTAAATTAAATCTGGGGTTGTAAGCATCCCATTTGAAAACCCGTAATGGAGAAACGAGTTGCATACGGGGGGGATGTTTTTTCATTAAAGCGTAATGTGGGTTCCATGCATCCATTTTCTGATCCGCTTATCCTCACAAGGGTAGCAGGGGGTGCTGGAGCCTATCCCAGCGATCTTCAGGCAGTAGGCAGGGGACACCCTGAACCGGTTGCCAGCCAATCACAGGGCACACACAGACGAACAACCATCACTCACACCTAGTGACAATTTATATTGTTCAGTTAGCATGCCATGCCTGTGTTTTTATTTAGTTATTTATTTATTTATTTTTTGGGGGGGGGGGGTTGGAATGCGAGAGGAAACCAGAGAGTCCCCAGAGAAAACCCACGCAGGCCCGCGGAGAACATGCAAACTCCACACAGGGAGGTCGGAGCTGCAACTGAGGTCGTACCTCTGCACTGTGAGGTTGACACACTAACCACTGGACCACCGGGCCGCCCGTATTGTGGGTTTTGAATCCATATTCAAATTGTCGCCCGTGAAATGGATAAGGAATGTAACACTCGCTAAAACAACAAAAATAGAGCATTTAGAAATAAACTCTTGATTTTGTTTGTGTACCGTACAGTGGAATCTCTCATAGCCAATAAAAAAATTCCACGGCTGCTGGTTCACCGACCATGGTTTCGTTTGGCTTTCCAAACTTTAATACATAGAGGGAGGCAATCAGCAAGCTACGACTGTTGCCATCGTGAATCACTTTTGAACTGTACATACAAAGGATTTATTCATTAAAGTGTAACCATGTGTGGACGACTGGTAATAGTAAGACAAAAACAAGCGAAGAAGCTTCATTATGGTCATTCTTGTTGTAAAACGCCCCCCCCCCCATCCCCCTCTACACACACACACACACACACACACGACAGAGGTCTTTGCACAATTTTAGAGCCATATCTTTCCAACACAACCTCATTTATAATTTCTTTTATGCTGTAATATTCTGAGAAAAATTCCCCAGATGTGAAAATTTGACAAACTTTGGCTCAGTCTGAACATGTTAAACAATAAACGGCAAAGTTGCTCATTATAAAAGTGTGCATGTGTGTAAATGTGATGTGATTTTCCAGTAGACACAGCATTTGAGCAAAAGATGATTTACCGTATTTTCACGACTGTAAGGCGCCATTAAAAGTCTTAAATTTTCTCCAAAATGGACAGGACGCCTTATGGTGCGGAGCGTCCTTTATATGCGCTGAGTTCCAAAATCTGACTGACAGCCGACACGCTGTTTATATAGAGAAAAGGCGGAAGTGACTGTGGCCAGGCATGCGGGAAGAAGTTGGCCAATCAGGGAAGGGTGGGCGTGTATATACACATATATGGAGAGGGAGAGAGAGAAAGAGAGGGAGAGAGAGGACAGGCAAGCTAGTCCGCCAATGGTGAAGGGTGGGCGTGTTGGACGCTAAAGGGACGCCTCAAGCCAGTACCAACACTTGTATAGAGTGTGGCAATGTGCATTGTTGCAAAACAACTCCGGTTTTGGTTTCGAAGAACCCCTGAACATAAATTCGACAAAAAGACACGCCTACGAAGCTCAGTTCAAACTTAAAGCCACCGGTTATGCTTTTGGCATGCGTGCCCATCTCACAGCAGCGGTGAAAAAACAAGTCAAGCAAATGAACTCTGAGCTTGCCGTTATTCCCGGAGGCTTGACTAAAGAACTCCAACCGCTGGACATTGGCATCAACCGGGCGTTCAAAGTAAAGTTGCAAACGGCATGGGAACAATGGATGATCGGTGGCAAACACAACTTTACAAAGAGTGAGAGGCAGCACTTGGCGAGTTACGCCACAATACGCAACAACGAGGGGGAACGCGGCGTTTTTGATGGATTACGGTACTTGCACAATTGTTCAATTCTTTCAACACACACACGGGCTGCCACCATGTTTCGCTCTGTTCTTTACTTTCAAATGTGGGAAAGCTTCACACGAGAGAAATGTTGACTTTGCTGTTGCTACTCCTTCTTTCCGCTCGGCAATGCGTAGCAACTCACACTAGCATGTGATGCATTCATTGACAACTGAGATGTGCAGTCCTCTGCTTCTGATACAGAGGATGAGGACTTTGATGGATTTCTGGGTGATGATTGATCGATAAACGAGAGAACATTGTACGATGGCTAAATAAAATACACCCGAACTCAGTTCTGCTTTCGTTGCCTTTTTAAAAACGTGTTTTTAGCTTATCTGTATATCTTGGCATGCTACCGTATGCTTCAAGCTAACGTGTTAGAGTGCACGAATGCATGCCGTATGTTTAAGCTGGCGTATGTTTTACCACTGTAAAACTGCGGCTATTCGTACGATGCGTCCTGTGTATGTGTAAAATACAGAAATGTCACGCATTACTGAGACTGCGGCCATTAGTACGATGCGTCGAATAGTCGTGAAAATACGGTAATTAGACTGTTTTTAAATATCACAAAATTACAGAAGTCATCTCAAGGTACTCAAACTACACTGAAAAAAATGGTGTTGAATTTGAACAATTAATTCTATCATGTGAAATAGACTCATCTGGATCCAGATACATTTTTAATGTTGTTTGCTTAATCGTCTGAGAAAAATGAACTGGATCCAGACAATTTGATTTCATGCAACCACTTGCCAAAATATAATGCAGTGAACAAAAAAAAAAAACACTTTTGTAGTGAGCGGGGCAGCTGTAGAAGCACATGTAACCCACATGAACCCCTCGGGCCGGTCACCAAGGCAACAAAGGCAGTTTTTCTTTTGAGTGCACATTCTCACTGCTTCTCTGAACTTGCGGCTTTCTTGCTAATTAGCACAAACAAACATGGTAGGGGCCAGAGTGTAGAACACAGTTTCACCACAAGATGAACATCAAGCTAATTTGACAATTGTGACACAAGTCACAATACACACGTCACGGCTGGAAAACATTGGCCACATACACTGAATAAAACTGACTAAAAAATTTGACTCCATTTTATTTTTTCAAGTGGCTGCATGCAATCGAATCATTTGGATTTAGATACATTTTTTTTTGTAGATGTACTTGGAAAAAATAAAATTGCTTCAGTTCAACACGTTGTTTTGTTTTGTTTTTTTTTCGCAATGCATATGCTAAATGTTCTTCCCCCTACCTTGATTGTTTTCTTTGTTGGACTTCCATCATCTGATGCCGACTACTTTCTCAACAGAACCGTCAAAAGTATTCACTGTGAAAAATGTTGTCTTTTTAAAGCTCAACATGAAACTTGGCTCTGTGATGCAGGCTCGCTTCATGTTGGGATGTTTACAATGCTGATTACTTACTGAGGTGACTCATTCTGCTTGTCGAGGTTCAACATTTAAACAGGCATGGAGATCCTGGAATCTGTGACCATGAGAATGGCATGAGAACATTCTCACTTAGAGCTTTATTGCATTTTGGAAAAGGGGTAATAAAAAAACCCTGATGTATTCTGTCAGCAAATAAATGAACGAACATCTGGCTGAAAATATACCAGTAATTTAAACAAAACATCCACCCTTCTTCTATCGCGCTTATCCAAATGAAGGTGACGCGTCAGATTCATTTGATGTTAGGCTGTTAGCAATTCATCTGTGTCACATGCCCACACTTTCTTTTGAACCATTACTATTAAGCAGACATTGTAAATGTAAGCAGCAAAATAGGTGAGCTTGATGACAGGGGGGACAATTTGGGCCAGTGTTAGCCTTTCATGAGCACGTGGCGGACCTTCACTTGGCAATATGATTCAGTTAGGAAGCTGAATGTGAGCTTTTCCTGAGAGATTTTTACACCAATCGATATTTCATGATTGACAGCATTCAGTTAACCAAATAATATAAGGTATAAATGATGAAACACAAGTGTAAATATGAATTCTGCAACTGTTTCAGACTCCACTGAAGAAAGCCAAAATGCTGGTCATGATGTGATGAAACCCTTCAGAGCATTTCTTAAAGGGCTCATGATGACATGGGGGACAGGACTTTTGGGGACAAATGCTCGATAGGAATGTGAATGTAGAATACACATGATCAAAATGATGAGTTTCATCAATTAACTTGCTGTAGAAAGTAAAGCCATGTAAAATATGTGATTTCTTCCCTTTTTTGTATCATATAACCACCTTTACACCACAGTTAGCAGGGCAATGTGGTAGACATGAAAAAAAAAGCGACATACACGATCATGTAACATGAAGCAAACACATTTCCGAGGCACCGTTGCGCTATGTGTGCAAATATAAGACCACTCATCGTAAAACCTTTATTTAATGGGCAACATTTTCATTTAAAGCAGGTGATTCCGATAAGGACACTAAAGGGTAGCTCGAGTGATATTGAGCCACGTGCTTGTTTTTGGTTGTCATGCCAGAGAATGGATTGGAACCCTGAACCTCAGAATTGTGAGGCAGAAGTGCCAACCACTCACGTGCCAGCCCGTTTTAAACAAACACATAACTGTATCCGAGCGACGTGTTCAGGCAGCCTCCTGCAGGTTACCGCTAAGCAAGAATGAGGATAGCACACAAGGTCTCTGTCCAGTTTTACCGCCGACAAGCTTACATATTTTTATGGGTGCTTTTTTTTATGTTGGTTGGAGCATGTACGTGCACAAGGACACAGTTATTCCAAGAGAATATGCAGGCTAGTGAAACACACTTCTGTAGGTGCTTTCACTGTGGTCACCGGCTGCACAAAGTCATGTAAGAATAATGTGCCTATGAAGTGAGGAGGAAGGTCACAAAGTGACCATGAAGCATTCCAAATAATCTGAGCAATGCGGTCGACACTCCAATTTACACATACGACTAGGGCTGATGAATTTCGAAAAACGAACGAGTTGCAATTTCTCTTCCTCACTGATGTTGCTGAGATTTAACAAATTAATGAGGTTTTGTTCAAGGTCATCTTTCCATTTATTTTCTTAACAAAGGCAATTTTATCTGTATAACAAATAAGCAATATCAATATTTATTCCACATAAATGATTCGATCATATACATTAGGCTAACACAGAGGTCGGCAACCTGCGGCTTGGGAACCGCAAGCTCCCTTGAGCTTTTTTAAAAATTTAGAAAATGGAAAAAGATGGGGGAATGAAAAGATATTGTTTGTTTGAATATGGTTTCTGTAGGACGACAAACATTCTTAACATTTTCGAATGCTGTAAAAATGTGTCGGATAAATATTACATTTCAACATTTCTGTCAACGAAAATTTGCGTCATAGCCTACGACACACGTTTCTATTAGCAGGGTGGGATGCCAGGCAGGTGGCTGTTGTAAGAAGGAACGGCCTTGTATGTCCAATTCACCAAGGGAACTAGCAAAGAATGGCAATCTGAAGGACCGAGAGAAGCATTTTAAAACGGTACACGTCAGCTACGAAAGTTAACACGCTTCATCCGTGCCTTGTTCATCTCAGGGGCTACTATGGCTGTTGCTCATTATGGCATGCGTGGCTGGTTGATTGAAAATTACTTTTGGTCAAAATAGGTTGCCCAACCCCTCCCACTCTACAGGATGCACTGCAGGGGAAAAAACTGTTCATCAGGAAGGCTCATGGTTATATATGCGCCAACTTTGTCATTTTGATAGTAGGCTTATATACAGTAGCTAATATAGATATATACAGTGTGTGTTGCCTTCTTCCGAAGGCTTTTAATTTGTTATGGCTCCAGAAACATTTGTTTTTTGTTTTTTGATCCAATATGGTTCTTTCAACATTGTGGGTTGTCGACCCCTGGGCTAATACTACAATAAAGGCAAATGGACCATGAATTCGTATGGAAGACTTTAGCTACTTCAATTAGAGTTGTTAACTTACCAAAGACTTTTCCAACTTTCGTGCCCATAGTTTTGTAGATGCATACAGTTATAAAAAGGGGTTTGCGCCATTGTCGGAGTGAACATGGGTAACTTGCTTCCCATCCAATCAAGTGGCTCCTTTCATTCCCTTTAAATTCAACACAAGAGAGACGCACGGGCTTCATGGTGGAATCATAGACAGACTCACTGGAATCCATGCTGGAAATCGATGCGCGCAAAGTACGCTTATAAGGAACAGCAAGATAGTCTCGACGGATGATGTCATGTTGTCTACTATGAAGAAGGCACTCTTAGACCAAGCCAGATGGATCTTCAAAACTATATTAAAGACAATAATAATGATAATAATAATGCATTCAGCGAATCAATTTGTACAATGACTCAGAGGGATTTACACATGCCATTGACATACTTATGGATGAAACACTATGACGTCCAGTAAACGTCTTCGGATCTCAAAATCTGTCTGTCGCTGCCTCGAGCAAACCCATTCACGTTACTTGAGCCACGACATGGCCCTGCTTTTACTTGGTCTAAAATATAGTCTAGTTTCTGCAACTAAACTGTCTGGCGCACCAAGGACATGTAAAAGAAAATGCCCTCAGTCTTATGGAATGGCCTGCATGGCACAGGGCAGTTTTCCCCAACCATGATTAACTCATTTAGTACCAGCCAATTCTAAAACCCTTCTTTATTGTTTTTTTATTTTACCCAAAGTCTTGGAAAATTTGAAAAAAAAAACTATCTGGGATTGAACGTGTGGAGTGTGAAAAGACATAAATATGTCTTTGGGAGTGAATGCGTGCACCTGGACGAAAATTAAGATGTGCCGGGCGCACATGGGCTGTCTACGGAAATAGAGCCCAAAGAATTTTAAGCGTTCACTATGACAACTTCACAAAATTTACAAGGTAATATAACATATATAATAAATAAAATGAACATAAATAGGTAAGTTGGGCAGCATGGTGTTCCACTGGTCAGTGCGCCCGCTCGCAGTGCTGAGCTCATAGGTTTGATTACGAAAGCCTACCGATGACCAAAATGAAGCTTTTAATTTTTATTTATTTTTTTAATTGCAGCCCTTGTAATTTGCATTACACTACAGTGTGATGAGATGAATGTGAATAATTGTTCAGCCCTCCATACGACAGTGTGTGCCCAGAAGTTTAATTTGTGCCGTGATCATCCTTGCAACTCAATACACTTGTATCTCAAATGATCTTTCGCTCCTGAAATAAATGGAAATTGCATCACTCTATTCCAGCCCCCGCCCCCCAAAAACCCCAACAAGTTTTGAAGCATGTTTATAACAATGTAATATTGTACCTTGTATTTTACAAAAACATCAATTTGTCATATAATTAAATATAATTGAAGAATGAAACCGTTTTGGCAATATTTTTGGCTTCAAGTCAACACACATTGTGCTGTTCCATCTGCTGTGTGTGGCCTGGCCACCTGGGGATGGTATAATACAGAATAAGAGAATTTCACTTTGAGATATTATCTTTTAATTTACTGAATTTCAACATGTACATGGGATGCACATGATTAAAATATGGTATACTGACATAATTTTTGAGGAGAACTTTTAAAAAGATGTCAGTTCACCACACTTGATGTGCAACTGATATACGTGCTCAAATTATGTATAATCAATGGACTGTTTTTTTCAGTGCAGAATGGATACAGTAAGCTTCAGTAATATTAGTCATTACGCAAAACATAAGTATTGTTATATTCTATGTCTTCATGGGTTGCTCCACCGTTGGTGTTCCAATATTCATTGCTTCAAGGGTTCCTTACACTGTAACACAATGTTATTTAGTAGTCCATGTCACGTAGGCCTTTTTATATTGAATGCTAGCATTGAGCTAAATCAATTTCATGAAGGCAACCCTTTGATTGATGTTTACTGTGACAGGACATTTTAAAAAGGAGTGTAAAAGCAAAAAGAGTTGAGCCACTGACGGATGGTATCTCAAAAAACTTGTCAGGTGGGTGGCTAACGTGTACCTCAAGGCAGGTATTTGGTTCTCCTCTATGGTTCCCGTCCTCTGGGATGGATCCTCACTGTTCAATGATGCCAAATGAGCTGGATGGATGTAGAAATGAGATTCAAAACGCAGAAATCCACACGGAACATCACAATTGGAGGGATTTCACTTCAAACGAATATTTGATGCAATATGACAGCACTGCAGGTCAGTGCATCTGTTGAAGCTGAAGTGCATAACAGGGCTGATGATGTTGGTGTCCCACCATCCCCCCTCGTCCCGAGATCACACCAGGATGTCATCGAGTATACCATTTGTGACCTTTCACTCGATACTCATCCAAAAAGATTGGGTCCATAATGAGATGCCTTGTTTTGACTGACTTGTTCACTGACTTTCAGAGGATAAATCAAACCATCTCAATGTCTTAGGAAATTGAGTGCAAAGAGAAATAAGAGCCTATAACAATAACAACTTTGAAGGGATGTAACGGTACAAAATGAAAAACATTAATATGAAAAAAGTATCTAAATTCACTGGATTGGTTTGGATTTGTCATTGTGTCCCTGTTTGGTCGAAGAAGTGCTTAATGTGATAATCCAAGCGAGCCTCTTATGGGAAGTGATCTGGCCTTGCGTTGCGGGGAGTATATCATATACAGTAGTGTATATGGCTGCCTGGTAAATGCACAGGTGCAGCTTCCTTTTCTGTTTCAAGTCCTTTTCTGCACAATATCCAGATGCACTCTTATGTCAAGACACGTTTATGTTGTTGTTGTTTTTTTTCCCCGAAAGGTTATGACGCTCTCCTTCAAATGTTTACATAGTCAGTAGATGCTCTTTTTTTTTCTCCCCAAGATGGCGCCCGAGTAGGCAGCCTTCGGCAAGTGGTCTTCAAGAGCCTTGCTTTTTTGTTGTTTTTGTATTTTTGTTTTGTCAGATGTTGTTTGTTGTTTCATCCTGTGGACCCGATATGGACTGTTTTCAGCATTTTTTTGGCCACAACATTAGTCAAAGGAGTAGTATCTGTGCTTGGTGGTTGCGCCTTCTCGGCAGCACGCCTGTACCAACACAGATTTTGATTGGGAGGAATGTCGGCGCCATTGAGTGTCGGTGCTGGACAGACCTGGGGCGCTTGTGTTTTCTGCGCCTGTAATGGGCAGCATTTTCACAACCCAATTTTCTTCAGTGGAGATGTCGGCGCTGTTGGACAGTTGGCGTTGGTGCGGCTGGATGGATGGCCGCTGAAGTTGAGGATGGGGAGAGAGGAGCGTCGGCGCAGAGCGCCGATGCGTATTTTGAACCGAGAGAATTGAAATGGATTTCCATGGGACAGGAGAAGTGAACCAATCTCTTTTTTTGTCAATGGATGCTACAGCTTCTTGTTGACTTTGAAACTTAGCTTGTAGCCGACGTGTGCACATTTTGAGCATGACGTCTCTGTTCCACTGGTTAAAGGACACTTTGATTCTCTCCTCTTTCATCTCAAACTGCTTCAAACAACAAAGCGTGTGACGGAAAAGTGGTTAGGAGTGCACGACTGTCCGTGCTTTATGTTATGTATAGTATTTATTATTTTCTTTATTTTAACTGTTTTGTTAAGCGCTTTGTTACAGCTGCCGCTGTTGTGGAAGCGCAATATAAATCAGCATGTATTGTATTGTATTGTTCATTTTTTCAGTGTGATTGAATAAAAACTTGGATTCTCGCATGCTGACTTTAGCTTCTATACTAATTGAGATCCATCTATCCATTTTACGATCCACCTTAACATCACGAGGGTCGCGGGCGTGCTGAAGCCTATCCCAGCTGTTTTTAGGCAGTGGGGATGGTACATTGGTTGCTAGTCAATTGCAGTGCTTATCGAGATTGAGACATTTCTCCTCAAGAGATTGGCCAAATGCAGGATGTTAAGCTTGTGGAGTATCGCAGTTCAAGAGGCCGCAGGAGCTTCAAATACTTCCTTGCTGCTCATAAAGGGCGTTTTAACTCAAACCTTCCTTAATCAGCCCTAACCGGAACAAACCTTTGCTCTCTGATTCGGTCTGACAGAAAAGATTTACCGGTAATATGCTTTTGCTTGCGTTTTCTGGAAATGTCCAGTGATTTTCATCCTTTTTGCAAGGCAGTTTTTTGTCCCTTTCATCATAATTTGGAACAACCTCATCAGGTAAATTTCATTGAATGAGATTCACCACAAATAATCGAACCTGTATAAGAGTGACATCAG
Source organism: Hippocampus zosterae (assembly GCF_025434085.1). Lineage (NCBI taxonomy): Eukaryota > Metazoa > Chordata > Actinopteri > Syngnathiformes > Syngnathidae > Hippocampus > Hippocampus zosterae. The sequence continues at coordinate 15,314,441 of NC_067452.1, forward strand.
TGATTTAAAAAGTTGAGAGAAGCATCATGCAAAAGACTCACTAACACATTTATGGTCACGCGACCTTAACTACAAGCAGACAATCGCAAACGAAAACAGCAAAATATGCAAGCTCACTGAAGCACGCAGAGGGAGCATTTCTTGAGCACATGCTACACTTTCACTTGCAACAACCGGACTGAGTACAATTGACCAAAAATCATTTGAAACTTCAGATCGTTTTTTGGAAATATTTCATGACGGAACATAATTATTACTCTTGAAAACAACCAACAGTACATATAAATATGATGACATTTTCCAAAAACAAATTTAAGTGGAGAAAACCAAGGGTTTTTAAAACATGGCCAAAAGAAATTGCACCATACTACTCCGGCCACAATTAAACTTTTTCCTCTGTTGAAATTTTCTGCCTCGGACACACACGGCCCCATGCTATGCCACGCTCGAAGGGGTGGGACATCTGCTTAAATGATAAAAAAAAAATGCAAGCATGTATAGGGGCTTATAAAATCCATCCATCCATTTTCAAGACCGCTTCACTTGAACAGGGTCGGGGTGAGTGTGGGGGGGTTGATGGGTGAGGGGGTGGGGGGGGGTTGCTGGAGCCGATCCCAGGCGACTTAGGGCAGAAGGCAGACTACAGACTGAACTGGTCGCCAGTCAGTCGCACGGCCATATAGAGACAAACGACCATTCACACCGACATTGGCTTCTAAAATAACATTTGGAAATCTTACCGTATTTTGCATCAACAAGTTAAAGTGAGTTAAATGTCTGATGTGATTCTCATTTTGTGACACTCATAGTCTGTGGTACATACATATTGAAAACATGACAAGGAGATGTAATATTGCTTCATGTGTAAGTTGAAGCAAAGTTAAAAGACAGTTTCTTCAAAACGATCAATACTGGAATGAATCACCAGGGCTGGGAGGGGTTGATAATCGTAGTGTGAAGTCATTAAAGATCACCCTTCACAATTTCACACTCACGTTCAATTTTTATAGCCAAATTATGCCTGAAAATAAAGTCAGTGGCATCATAATCAATAATACAATTTCCACAGTCTTCTGTTGTGCCTCATTAACAGTCAGTTGCTGTGTTCAGTTGCCAAAGTGAATTGATCTAAGGTCACACCTGTCTTGCCATTCGGCATGAGGCTTTTGGAGCCTTTAAAGTCTGACACGTGTACACACACACACACACACACACACACACACACACACACACACGCACACAAACTGAATATTCCTTTGCAAATAGGCTTTGTGGAATCAGACTGTGAAGACCCCTTCAAACGGAAAGAAATGCTCATCACTGATTATGCAGCTCAAGAACATCTCCTCTTCATATGTCCTTCCTCAAGCCACCAGAGGAAACTAATCAGCTCCCCTTCCATGGGAAAAGCCAGAGCCCCGCCATCGAAGGAATACTTTTGAATGCTATCTTGAGGACAATAAAAGTGTCAGAGCTCTGCGAGCAGGCTACGACAGTGAAGTCTGCTTTTATTGATCAATCATCAAGAATGGCATATGTCTGAAACCAAGTGCTCGGTATAGTTGACATCACGTGATGGCTTTATTTTCTTGGGCATTATTGGAAACGAATACGCAACATGTTTTTCAAATTAGCCTTCGCAGATGTTTGTGTGAATGGCAAATGGCAAAAACAAACAGCACACAAATGCATGCTCTTGTGTAATCATTGGCTGACGACTTGAAACACCCCCGCCCCACTAAAAAAAGATTGTCTTTACAAATTGTGCACAAGAATCTAAAAAAATATATATCTGTACATATCTGACAGCTCTGACACTCCTTTGGCATCTCTTTCCGAAGAACTGAAAAAAAAGCTTGGCAATTCTCGGTGTCTAACTAGCAACAGTAATTTACTGTTCTTTGATGGTAGCTTTTCCTCTGCCTGTGTCAAGAATTTGGATTCTTCCTGTTCCTCCAAAATGGTTCTTCCGTCCTTTGTTTGCCTGTCTTGCGGCAACCTTGTTTGCGTTCACTTGAAAGGATAATGATTTTCAAAGCAAGTCAGTGAAATCTGCAAGCTGCTTGCAGTCCGACAGGTGTGGTGTTTCACATGGCTCTTAATAGCCAGCCGATTCATTGCCATAAAACTCTGCTTGCTGGTTCCCAGGCAACGGGTGCCCATGTACAACGACGACTGGGATGATCTCCTCTTACACCCTCAAAGCTGACATTTATAGTTTTGGAGCAAAATATCATCACATCCAATGAAGGAATTGCAATGAAATTCGCTTCAGACTTTTGCGTTACCCTCAGGACACATCGAACTGATGTTTCAAAGACAATTTAGTGACATCAGCGTCAATATTCAATATTCAAACAAAAAGTCATGGAGGGCCATCGTTGTGTTGGGCCCACAATACTGATGACAGGCAGCAGTGTGTGTTTCGGCACGAAAAAGCCAGCAAAGGGAAATGAACGGCATTAACAGTGAAGCCACGCCTGTTGGAAGGCAGCCTGCGGCAACGTAAAAACCGAGTATTTAAAACACAAAATAAGATACAATGCTAACCAGAAAATATCATACTTCCTGCACTAGTCTAAGATCTTAGAATTTAGTTGAACTTTGCCCCCCATCTTTGGAACAGAAATGAGTGGTAAATATTTTTGGATGATGTAGCCTTTTGGAATGAATCAATTGTAAGTGATGTGCTATCATATAAACTGCTCGGAAAGTATAGTCTACGATAAAAACATCACGCCATACCCAATGTCCTGTGCAACGACCTATGCCCAATGCATTGTGAGATCGTTGTAAAAATAAGGGTTGAAAAGATGCTTTACACTTCCTCTTTCAATTCATTTTTTGCTGTATGTCAAAAGCCAAACATCTGTTTGAAGGAAATGGGACTGAAATGTTGGGCAATGATGTAATGAAATGTTCATCTTTATATAGGGTGAAATGATTCTTGCATCAGAAGAGATTTATATTTCCTGTCTTTGGCTTCCACTCGCTAATAATGTTGCATGTAAGCTTTGACAGTGCTGTGGTGGCGTGAGAATGTCAGCCCCTCGTTGCCCGTGCCGCTGTGTTAAAAGCCTCCCGCCTAACTGCACGCTTAGTTTGTTCGAAAGCAAGCCGTTCACCCGCTCTAAGTTGGAAATGCTTTGTTTTTGGGTTGAAGGTGTTACTTTTTTTCCCCGCTTTATTCACAAATAAAACTACAAAAGTGGTTCAAAGGATTTATTTTAACAGCAGTAGTTTGGCAGATAAGTGAGAGAGAGATTGGCACAATTCTACCACTCAGGTCTGTAGACACCTTTTTTATTGAAATAAGTAAAATTAACTGCATTTAATCTCTGGTGTGGGTGATTTTATCTTTGGAACATTTTTTTGAAGAATTGAAGATTTGCAAAGCTGGAATCTGAAGTTCAAAATGATTTATGCTTGTGATTAGATTAGTTTTTGCACTGAAGGCGCTATAAGCTGGTACACAAACAATAACCTTGAACACTCATTTTCATGGACAAAAATGTCTTTAGAACAAAACACATTCAAAAAGGTAGTATACATTAAGAAAGGCAATTTAACATTTGTCTTGTGTTTCTCAACGGTCTGATTGAAGTGAGCCACGTAACACACACACACACACACACATTTGCTCTAAACGTGGCAGGAGACGGGAGCTTCGCTTCGAAAGGTGGAATGATAAGGATGGATTTGTCAGTGTCAATTAGTTTATTGTGAAGATAAAACAGCAAAGGAATAAAATCGCTTGGATTACATTTCTCAAGTGATAGAATACAACATGTAGCAGGCTTCTAATTTTGTCACATTTGAATTCCTGAAGTTGAGAAGCAGTCACATTGTTGCAAGGCCAAAAAAAAAAAAAAATGTTCCCATTAAATCTGTGAAATGTCATTTTCTTCCAACTCTGCATTGTTATTGACAATCCATTGAGCAGTTGGAAACACTGAGAACCTCTCCCACTTTTGCTCATGCTGCACGTTGAGCACCTCATTACATGCTACGAAGAAGGTAACCGAAGCCGGATAGCTGCACGTTTACTGCGGTGACCAGCAGAGATGACATCATTGGGACTTTATTACCTCCGCCAAGGAGGTCATAAAATTCGAGGTTAGGTTTCCATTACCATTTGTTTGTTGTTTGTCACCTTTGTTCCCAATCTCTGATTGATATCAAAACAGAGTTGTCTGCACTGCGTGCTCAGGAAAGCAAGTCGACTCGTGAAAAGGAAACTCTTTTTATCACTCATTTTTTATAGCACACTGTCACCGTCTCTGATCAACTAAAACAGTGGTTCTTAACCTGGGTTCGGGTTCGGTGAATCGTCTCAGGGGTTCGACGGATCCTCTGCCATGGAGGGTAAGACACACGCTACTCAACCTGTTAATTAGTTATGACACACCCGCTTGGCCATCACTGGCTGCAGAAGATCACATGACATTGCTTGTCCAATCAGTGGTGTGGGAAATTTAGTTCGCTTAGTAGTCAACGTGTGACTGTCGATAGTATTTCGTGCAATTAAAAAAAAAAGTATACTTATGTTTTGAAATGTTATTTACTTTTTTCCGTTTTTAATAAATGTGTTTTTTTTAATCTTGAATTTGTAAAAAATATACAGATTTATTTTTCACTCATGAAGGGTTCGGTGAATGTGCATATGAACTGGATGGGTTCGGTACCTATAAAAAGGTTCAGAAACACTCAACTAAAATAATCAAAACAGCCCACTTACCGCACAGTGGGCTGTTTTGCTGTGTTTAAGGGACCTGGGACGAAATGTAACAGGGTCTAACGTGACGCTTTGAACCGTCATCATAGTTTTGGAAAAATCGGAAGGGAGTTGAATCGTAAAGGCAGGGGAGGGGGGCCACTTTGCCCGATGCAAACAAGGTCTGCTTAAACACAGGGGGCTCCCTTTTTTGGAAACGCGGACACTCTTGCTATCTTACGGAGGCTTGATTACAAATGCATGCCTTCCTCATTTCTGTTAGAGGTGAGCAAAACGACACACACAGTTGGGTTACACTTTTTTGCAAAAAAATGTTAACTAAATCTTAACAATCAATTTTCGTATAAAACTCAATCTACAAATTTAGGGACGTAATTGATTCCAATTCCTCATTTGAACATTTTGTGTGGGATGTTAGCCATTTGTTTACGCTCGTATTTGGGATGACTCCTCCGAGCCATCCAAAAATGGCAAATGCAGTGAATCAGAATAATGTCTCTGGCTGCATCACTTCTAATGCCACTTTTAGATGGTTTAGTACAAACACTCTTTAAGCCTTTAATTTCCCTTCCATTTGGTAGTTTCCCTCAAACTTCATTGGGTTTTCCATGTCTACTTCAGCACACACCCATGTCTGGAGCGATAATGAGGCTCTGTGAATAAATGCCAATGTAGAGCCGCACACCATTGTCATAAAGGCCTAGCGAAGGGGAAGAACAAAAAACATTCTTTTTAATATGACCACAAAACTGTTTGCTGCTCGGTTGGCATTGCTGGGCTTTGGTGACATACTTGGTCAGGTAGGCGGAGCTTAAAAAAAAGGGAGAAAATGCCCCATGGCTTCCGCTCCAGGTGGGAGCAAATGGAGAAGAAGGCCTGCAACATGACTCCATCGAGCAGACGAGCGTTATCAGACATCTGCGTAATCAACCACATAACTAATTCAAGCATGTACGATGATCTTTAAAAAATTAAATAATTAAAGCTGCCCATTTTTAAAACCCACCTCAAAACTCACTTGTATTCTTTGACATTTGACTCAGCGTGACTCAGATTTGTTCTTGGTTTTGCTGTTCGGTGCTTTCTACCATCTTTGTTATCGATTTGTTGCTTTACTGTTGCATATGTTAGTTGCTCCATGTACAGCACTTTGTATGCAGCAATGGCTGTCTGAAAGTGCTCCATAAATACAGTTGAGTTGAGATGATCTTGTACAAAAAAGATAAATGGGGTTGTCATGGGGGGTCAGCGGGTGATGGGTAAAACTCATCAATTCCAACTATAGGGTTTCCCCCCCCTGTGAGTAATGCCCATTCTGCTTGTCCGTCTCATTTTTCCTCATGTCAGACTAAGCTGAGATACTGACATGTGGGCATTTATTGTGCTGGCAAACAATGGCCGCTGGCCCGAGCATCGCATACTTTCAAACAACAAACGGGTCTTCGTTCAGACAGACAGTTTTGCCAGGGCTAATTTTAGCGTTAGCCTTAACACAGCCAAGGCATTCCTGACTGTGCCGAGTTGGACGAGTGTATGATAGATGTGTTGCGCATCAATAATTTCTTGTAATAGATTCATTTGCACCGTTTTGATTTCGACATGTGCCAGGCAAATTCTCTAAAGTACTGCTTTGAAATTCATGATGTGTTTAAAGTTACTCCTCTTGTTCATCATCTATCATCTTTATTGTATTTACCGTCTTTCTAATGTTGAGCATCTTCAAAAAAAAGCAAAACATGGTACAATTCACATTGTACCAAGAAAAACAACAAAACAAAACACATTTTCACAACAGCATCCTGAAAGAGAGAAAGCCATTTCCATTTTTAGGAAATTGTTCATCATTGGTCAAAATAACAGACCCACAAGGGGACTGAACAATAGTATTAATTTGTGAAGAAATATGAAATGGACCCAATGTGGACATCGGAGGTCTTTGCCACAATATTATACTGTGAGGATTTTCGTTCAGCCAAAAATGAATATCTGTTGTGAGGGAAAAATGTCAGCACGCGGGCTCTAAAGCAATTCTATTCACCCACCTGAAATTCCTGTATTGAAGCACAACTCAAATATCGCTGGTGACCATCAGTCAATTATGAGGCTTCTTCTTCTTCTTCCTCTTCTTCTTCTTCTTCTTCTTCTTCTGCTTCTCCGGTGGATGATTGAGTGGTCTGAAGAAACAAAGATTTAAGGGCAAGCAATAAATCAGCGCAGACCTTTTTTCCCTGGGGCTATTCAGCCACTTGGGGTGTAAAACTCTCAAAGGCAATGAGCACTTGAAAGTCTGCAACCGTGGCCAGATTCTGTCCAGCAATTATCCTGTCTGTGTGCATGCCTCCTCGAGGCTGCATACCAGATTTGCTTGGACCTCTTCTGCAACACTCGCTCTCTCTTTTGGCCAGACCCGTGCTAAGAGCTGCCGGGACACAGTGCCCCTGGCCACGGTTGGGAAAACACAAGCCACACAGGCTGCACCACCCAAACCACACAGGCATGTTATTGATGACCGGTGACTGTTCGCCTCCTCGAATGAACCAGGGTGGCCGCCGTGGGCAACAAAGCAGTAAAAACAACTTGTCAAGGTAGCGCAACGTGCTCATCAGCAGTTCCCGTCACTTGTCTTGTTCGTCAAGACGGATATCTCAGAAAGGTGTGTGCGAGATAGCCACGATTTCTCGTCGCCTCCATTTGAGCAATCTCATCCACGACTTTGTGTTTCCTTTTGGGGGGACTGAGCAGGAAGGACCGGGCTGACCAGCACCTGTCAGGAGGATTGATGTGCCCAGCTGGTGAGCAGCAAGAGGTGGGTTAAGAAGAGACAGGGGAGCAGGGGTAGCGGCGCACATTAATTCTGATGGATAAGACGAGAGGGGTGTGGCTGGGGCACCAAGCTGAAGACTTGAAGGCAATGGCGAGATGAGGTAAAATGGAGCTGCAGATGATTGCAGGGAGAAGGTGACACAAGTGGCTCTACCTTGGATTACTTCAAGGTGAGGCAGTATTGCATGCACCTTCCCAGAGGTTTACTACTGAAGGAAGGGATTGAGAGCAAAAGGCAGGGTGATAATTTCAAGGTGCAAAAGCTCTTTGCAGATGTCCAAATATGCAGTAAATCACGATTAAGACTTGACGGTGCTCAAATGCTTTTGACTGAATCGGTCTCTCAGCCAAGAGGCTGCAGAATGACTAAAACATTAACAGGAGTATTCAGGGTAGCCGCAGCAGTCTGCCCATCCCCCACCGGCATCTACACAATCTCAGGACCGTGCAAACATGAGGCAAAAACAAAATGGCCTCCACTCAGAGGTTGTCCAAATGCACGGCAAAACGTTGGAAACCCAGAGAGGCTCGTGCACAAACTAGTTAGCCGTGTGTCTCCATTCCCAGGAGCCATAAAGCTGCCCCTGGTATCTGATTGCAGAGGTTTGTGTCTCGAGTTACAGGTGGTCTTTTTTACACAATCCACCCCCCCCCCCAAAAAAAAAAAAGAGAAAGAGGTTTAGGACTCATCCTCCATGAAGGGGCCTCGGAAACAAATGGGGCATTGGGCTTGAAAAATAAAACCAAGTAATATGCGGTAAAGCAGGGTACACCGTACAACCGGATTTGTTTAAGTGTTCAAGAAAAAAAGCGGATAAACTTTCATAACACCAACACCCCATGTACTTGGAGAGAAGGATCAAAAACATATTATATATTAAAGCTGCGATAGGCTTCAGCACACCTGTGACCCTCGTGAAGAGAAGCACCAGAGAGAATGAGATGAGAGCTATGTGTATATACTGTATATATATAGATATTTATATGTGTGTGTGTGTGTGTGTGTGTGTGTGTGTGTGTGTGTGTGTGTGTGTAAATATGCTGTAAATTTACATTATACACATATATACATGATTCAATCAAATCAAAAGGCAATATTGTTAGTTGATTTTTCAGATGATCGCTAGATAGATAGATAGATAGATAGATAGATAGATAGATAGATAGATAGATAGATAGATAGATAGATAGATAGATAGATAGATAGATAAGTAAGATTTCATTTTTTTAATTTCTCTGAATAAGTAAGACGTTGAAATAAAATATTCAGAGAATATTCAGTAAAAGATTTAGTGCTGCACCATTATTGAAATGTGCCATAAATTCAATGTATCAGATTTTTGCTCATAGATGGCAGAATAGTAAAATGAGTAAAATTCATGGCATTTTTTAAACAGTTTTATGAGCATAAATGACAACTTTACGTTTTGAATTGATTGAACTATGACTGTTACGCTAACTTTGGAGTGTGTGTAAATGTTCTTTTTATGTCTGCTGTTTCAACTTTTTGCATGATGCCGAACATTGCTTTATTGTCTCAACATTTGCGCTCATTTATCGGAGGGGGGGGGGGGGGGGGGTGGAATCTCCACCCCATCGCTCACTTTACCTCCCCGGATCTCAAAATGGAAAATAAGTCACGCTTGTGTAGTGAATATTAATAGGGATATAAACCACAAAAGCCTGATAATTGTAGGAGCTTCGTGGAGCAACCAGCCCCTCACCATGAGCCAGATACAGCCCCTTCCCCAAAAAGCGTTTTTCTTAATTCCAACAATTTCAATTTGCTGCCTGTCTTGACAATTTTGCATAGGCAGAAGCAAGCCAGAAATTGACCCGCCTGGTGTTCTCGTGAGTGTGCTCGACTGCCCCCTGGCAGATGCATTTATTATTGCACTAACATGTCAACACAAATGACCACTCCCTAGCAAAAAAAAGGCCAAGCCTAAAACGCGTCGTTTTAGACCAAAGAAGAAAAACAGCCCTGTGAATGCAACAAATTAAAACTAAACATTTGGATAGATAAGTGAGCCTTATGGCAGATGAACACATTCTATGATCGTCAACAGGAGAGTGGGAAAAGTCTCCATTAGGATTCCCACTATAAATCTCAACACAAAAACATCAGGCATCCAACAATGACCAGACCCTAACTGAGATATTTCGTGTAAAAAATGTTTTTTTCAAAAATATTCCATACAATAGATCCTCATGACGACTTTTACAATGCAATTACAGGCACAACAAGATCTGTTTAGACATCCTGCCTATATGTATGGAAAACATATAATGTGACGTCAATTCGTGACGAATATAACAATAAGTTCTCAGATGTGGTTGTAATTTCAAAACGGGAAAACAGTTTCAGATTTTTTAACTACCTTACTCTGCATGCCTGGGGATAGAAAATTTAGAAATGCCAAACTGCAATCCTACACCTCTGCTATTTATGTGCCCGCAGTGTGTCCGGTTTGATCTGATTCGAAAAGAGTACCAACACAAATCAACAAATAAAAGCGAGAGCAGGAAATATCCTGGTAATTTGGACGGGTAAAAGTTTGGGCAGTAGCTAAATGTGTGTGTCAGGTTGTTACACATAACGCTTGTTTGTTCGCGGTAACACGGTAAGGATAAACGTGCCATTCAACTCTCCACAGGGTCCCAAAAATGCAATGTGACTTCACTGGGGAGGAGCCGTCAGACGACGAGACCGCATCACAGTACCACAGCCGAACCAAAGGTGGCAGCACAGCCCCTGACAAGACTCCGCTAAGTGGGAGCACCTGATACGAGACACACGTCATCTCCAACTAAACTCAAGTGAAGCCCAACGCCAACTGACCCGTTCTTCACTGTCCGTGCTCACTGCAAGTCACTCAGTGAATCAGGCCAAGCTTGTGGAAAGAAAGACCTTCCTGCCGTCGGAAACACAACAATTACGGACCCGAAATAGCCATCAGGAACTTCGCCTCAATTTGAGTTGACAATTACAACAGAGTCTCTTTTTGTAGCTGAGAGAACATTTTGTGCTGAATAACACCTGATTCAATGGAAGAGGAGGACACGTCTGAAAAGGCCTCATGGAGGAAAATGTGCATCATTCACCGCCAAACCTTCATGGCATTGAGGCAAAACCACGCAAAGCGTTTAAAAAATTGACTAATGCTATCAACAAATAAATAAATAAAACGAGACTACGTGCCCATGATGCATTCATATTACTATGCCTCAGTGCTAATCGAGTCATTTCCATGTCCTGTGCACTCTCACAAGCCATAAAATCAGTGACAGCGAAACTGTTTAATGAATTGTTTAATGTCATTTTTTTAAGTCCAATTAAACAATGTGTGTACACGCGAGATTCTTTTTTACACTTGGTCGCACGCAAAGGTGCATGTTTCTATTTGGCCCTGTTATTTAGCTACACGAGACAGAACGATAGTAGAAATAAATGGCAAATAATAACTCCAGTTATGTCTTTCTGACAGTGGCAGTCAAAGTAAAATGTCGATCATTTGAAAAGTATACGTGAAAAAGCTGAATTCGAAGCTCTAAATTGTTATGGTTTTAAAGTGTCCAATGTGAGCAGCGTTAATAAGGTGGGTTCATTCATGACGTGGGTTCAGTCAAACATGCCCTTCAACATTGAAATTCCTATGGAAATAAATATGCACTGTGTTGTTTTTCCATTTGAGGAGCAAGACTCGAGAAATAAGCCCGTCACACTGATAAAATCCTGAAATAAGATGCCTGCTCTGAAGGCATTTTATTTTATTTGGAGCACATGCTAGTTGGGGAGCATCTCTGAGAGACAAGTCAATCCTGAGGTTTGCTAATACAGTCCCACGGACAGGGGATAAATCCCTCGTGGGCTACAAAAACCCGATCAATATAGAAAGCATGTAAACAAATCCAGGGTGGAAATGAAGTTGAGATGGATGGAGAATAGGAGGAGGAGGAGAACTCAGTGTGACCACTCGCACTTCATGGCAAGGAAAGAAGGGGAATGTGGGGGAGGGGGCAGAGAGAGGTACTGAAGTGAGGAGCAGCAGGAATGCAAATGAGGAAATGGAAGATGTGCATCCACAAAGGAGAGAAGAGGAGAACATCCAACAGAGATGGGGGACAGCAAGCAATGGAGAGTTGTGTATAAGTGATTTATGCTAGTTGTATAATTTTCGACAACACTAACCCCCACCCCCCCACCCCCCACCCCTCGCCTCCCACCACCCACCACACCCTAGCTCCTGCCCTTCCCCTTTTGCGCCTCCACGTCCCTGCACCCTCCCCCACCAGGCTGTGCTCCTCCTCACAGTCACACCAAGAACAGTCCCTGGCCACAGTGGCAAAGTGATTAAGATTCTGCCGTGATGCGACTGCAGCACTTCGCAAATGGAAGACTGGACATAATTTCCCTAAAATGCTGTTTTTTATCACCTATTTCCCCTTCATCAGCTTGCCGCACACGATTGATAGCTGATGGCACCTCTGACAACTTAACGATTTTATGGTTAGATTTATGGGCTATCTGCTCCTCTCCTTTTACAGCCCAAACTCTGTAAAAATGCTTATTTCTCAGATAAGGAGAGGGAGGGCGCGCGTCCATGTGTATGGAATAGTATCATTGCCAGCAAAATGAGTGTAGGAGAGAGACGAGCCCCTACACTGCATTGCAGCCAGGAAGAAGCCGTCTTTGACTTCACAGCCTTTTGAAAGCCTAAATGACGTCGGCACATCACCATATGTTCAATAACACTGCTCGGGTAGTGACTAACTCTCGTCAGCTCTTAATCACCACATCACAAAGCATCATCTGTTGTGGTGGGATCATGGAATACTTTTCATTTTACTCCATGGCGGAGAAATACAATAACAGCACCTCGATGCAAGTTGGCATTTTTCATTTTATACCACATAAGTGTAAGCACGCCACCTACAACTCGTGTGGGGTGCGTCGCTGCAATTCTTAAATCAGGCCAATCGGGTGGAGTTTTGTCGAGTGACGTCAGACATTGCTTTTTGTTTTTCTTTTTTTCAGGGGCGACTTGGGATGGACTTACACGGCTGCGGTGGTGGTTAGGCCACTCCAGGAACACCTCACAACCTGGAGAGATTTACAGCCAAGTCGAGGCTCCCAGTTAGCCTTCTCCTCGTCTCCGCTGATGTGCCTGGCAGTTTCCAGACGGACATCCCTGGGGAGTAGGGTGAGGCAGAGAGGGGGAGGGAGAGAGGGGGAAAAAAGAGAGAAAACCAGTCTGGTGAGATCAGTGAATCAAAGACAGCCAAGGAGGACACACCCAGGAATGGGGTAATACCACACATGTTTTAACGGGGAGCGTCCATAATTCATGACAGTTACCAAGGATACTTGGAGCACTTCGGGAGGGAGGCTGCAGAAATCGCAACTAGTACATGTTATTCAGCGCAGCAAATGCACGGCTGGCGGTCTAATTAACATTCAAGCCAACAGAGAACCTGACCTCGTTAGTAACGCGCAATCTGCGATGAAATCAAACCAGCACATTTGTGGTCTGCAGGTTTGAAAATCACTTCAGTTTGCAATCTTTCTACTCGGTCAGTAAGAGAACTGAGAACATGTCACAATTTGTTCAGGAAGATTAGCATCCCTTGTTTGAATTTTGGATATTTTCCTGGAGTGTAGGATTAGATTTCCTACACATGCTGCCCTTATAATGCTTCAAAAATGTCTGTCAACCCTGGCTTGGAGTTAATTGTGGGCTTTGTGGCTTGAAAGGATGTTTGGTCGGTCATGTCACGGCTAAAACTGTGTGTTTATGGAAAAGCGGTGTGTAAAAATGAGCATCGACAAAAAATAAAAACACCTTGAAATGAGTTTCAATGCCAAAGGGCTATATTTTCGTGAGCTGTGCAAGTTTAACAGAGATTTCTAACTCTGCTTGAAGGCGGCAGGAAGTCAATGTGAGCAAAATATATTGAGAGGAATTGCAAGCAGACTTCCAAGTGCGGATGATGCAAAGTTGGCCTCTCGCCAACTTCAAAAAATTCTCAAGTGTGCACTAGATCACTTACTAAATCAATCGTCCATGTCCTTGTGAGACCCCCCCTCCCGCCCCCTCTACCCCAAAAATAAAATAAAATAAAAATCAGTATCCGGATCAAATTCAGCAAAATCGTGTTCAACTACCTGCACCAAAGCTCAGACGTGTGTCCAGCAGGCGTCAAGTTTGGACGGTTTCATTCGGCAAAAATGCTAGCTGTGCCGAGGGACCCACCCACTGTGTGCTGGAACGCTCAGAGTGGCGCAGACAGATAAACCAAATTACCTAGCAGAAAATCAGAAGCACCAAATTCAGGATACGCCAGCATGAGGCATCAACAAAAATAGGGCCCAACCAATGTGGTCATCATGTTGATCCCCACCATTATTGCACGTAATGCACCACCTATGTACTAATTTATTGAGGGAATTTAGATTCTTGCCATTTGGTGATGTTCTGAAATGTGGCAAAAAAAAATGTCAACAAAATACCATGGGGGGAAAAAGTTGGTTTGGTATTATTATTCATTCATTCATTCATCTTCCGAGCCGCTTGATCCTCACTAGGGTCGCGGGGGGTGCTGGAGCCTATCCCAGCTGTCTTCGGGCAGTAGGCGGGGGACACCCTGAATCGGTTGCCAGCCAATCGCAGGGCACACAGAAACGAACAACCATTCGCACTCACACTCATACCTAGGGACAATTTAGAGTGTTCAATCAGCCTGCCACGCATGTTTTTGGAATGTGGGAGGAAACCGGAGCACCCGGAGAAAACCCACGCAGGCCCGGGGAGAACATGCAAACTCCACACAGGGAGGCCGGAGCTGGAATCGAACCCGGTACCTCTGCACTGTGAAGCCGACGTGCTAACCACTGGACTACCGGGCCGCCTGGTATTATTATATTTTTCTTCATGTTTTCTTGTCATGTGTTCTGCAAGGTGCTTGGTTACAGCTGCAGCTGTCGTGAAAGCCCAATATAAATAAAGTTGAGTTGAATTTTTGAAAATATTTTTGCGCATTCGGGTTGCTGTTAAAGTGCTTTGGACTCAATCCCTTGCAAAAAGTGAAGGTCCCCTGTGTTAAGACTTTTAGTTAGGTTTTGTTGCATTTTGAGTAATTCCAACAAATAATGATTCATTTTTAGCCACATACAATACTAGTTTTGATGATGCACATAGTCTGCAGAGGAAGTTACTGTTCATGTTAAACACATACTGTACACTAAAAAAAACAACTACAAAAAAACTGTATGTTGAATTTACTCAATTTTATGTCCAGTGGTTGTACACAATAGAATCGACTGGATTTTCATTCATTTTGAAGTAGATGTATAATCTACTTAAAAAATGTATCTGGATCCAGGGGTTTTAACTTCATGCAGCCACTTCACAAAAATAAAATTGAGTAAGATCAACGCAGCAGTTTTGTCAATGTTGTCGTCGATGTTTACCTAAAATCAAATAGTTTGGAATGAAAACATGGCGTGCCTTTGAGCCTGTGCTTTGACAAGCCTCTTGTCAAATATTTTCCACCTGCGCAGGACGTTGAATTTCATGTAGTAACACAGCAGCAATACTTTTGTTTGATATCCTTCTGTATCGTCAATAGTGGGGCACAATAACAACACATATGAGAGACCTGTAGACAGAGTAAAATCATGATATCTTTCCCGAACTTCCTACTCTCAGAACTGCATAATTGTCTCATTGCTGACCTATGAACAATTGAAAAGCCCACAAGCTCAGTTATGGGGAAAAAGATTTTTAGACTGCCATATTCCAACTCACTCAGTTGCAGTGAGTGCCAAGCATTTATCAAGGGTGAGGGAGCCACTTATTTGAAGGGGGCGCTTCTGGGCAAAATTGGGTTTTTCTGTTGTTGTTGTTGTTTTTTTTTTTTAATTGCAATGCAGAAGACATGATAATTAAGGGCACTGTCAACACTGAAGAGAACAATGCTCCATAAATAACAAAATATGAGACCAAAAAAAATGTTTCAAACTCCTGACTCCACATCTTTGTTTTGCTATACAGTAAATTTAATGTCAGGCCCCTGGTGAGGCATCTATTTGAGGGCTTGCCTTTATTCAAGTGGGCAATGCACAAATTGTGTTGCAATATGTTTTCTGCAAGAGCAGAGACCACAATTTGGGGAAAATGTGGTTGTCAACAATGTCTCTTGGAACTGTTTAACACGTCTACTTTCTTAGTGGGAGACTTTCTTAGTTTTATCGCTGTGGGGAAGAAGTTAAGTTGCTGAGAGGGTTGAGAGCAGCCGGAGAACCGCCACAGTCACTGCATGACAACTTGAGATAAAATATTGAGGGAAAGAATGGAGCTCACAATTCCACAGCACATTGACGACGCACCAAAGGAACCTGCATGCTGAGACATATTTGGACGCATTTCCAAAAACAACTCAGAATTGTACACCAAAGTATTGTTGGCTCAGAATTGTCATGACATGCATGTCCAAGACACGTATGTAAAACTTGGCCACAATGTAATGTAAAAACATGTCTGTCTCTAAATTAGGGGTAGGGAACTCTGGTTCCTCAAGAGTCATATCCCGCCCTTGTACTCTCTCTTTGTCTCTCTCCCTCGCTCTCTCTCTCTCTCCCTCTCTCTCGACTTCCAAAACATCCGGATTCAAACGATCAGGTCATCAGTAAGCTTCGTAGAAGCTTCCTGAAACGATCATGATCAATTAAATGAGGTGTGTTGGAGGAGGGAGATATCTACAACAGGCAGGATGTGGCTCTCGAGGAACCCGAGTTACCTCTCCCTGCTCTAAAACAGTGCAGAAACATCATGCTCAATTTTTCCCAATTGTTCATAAGAGCAGCCAAACACTGCCTGGAATGCTTAATTACTGTGCTCATTCTCCATAATTGCTGTTGCTTGCTCTATCTGGAGTTTTATTGAGGTCTTCTGAGCAACTACTCTATGGTTTGACTGCGGCTTTTGGAAGGCATTCCATTTGGGGGGATTTATGGCGTATCTGCTTTACAAAGGTACGTGGAGGTTGGATGACTCTTCAGATGCTCATTCGTCACATTTTCCAAGACTAGATTTGTGCCCAGAAAACCAACGGTATGGACAGCAAATGGGATTATTACACACTTCTGCGTGGGACTGAAGTTATAACTTGAGGACAGTTAGCTTTACCTTCGCCTTTCTTTCCTCTGGGCGTCACCAAGTCAAATCTGGAAAATCGTGAGATAATCGTTCATCTCAATACATAAATAAACAAAAGACCTTACTCACAATAAACAAAGCTATTTGTGTCTTCCGAAGGCCTCAAATCGGTTTAGCGAGGAAAAATTGTCTCACCCTGAGATTGAAGAGTAAGAATGCATAAGCGGCCCCGTTTGAATAAATCACTTGGAAGATGCACAATATTTGATGAGAACACTTTTCCAGCAAGCAGCAGCATGCAAGGAGACGAGTTCATTCATCTCATCTTTACCATGGATGACTCCCTAGGATGTTTCTGATCAGTGTGAATATTAATAGCAGCGGGAAGTGACGATGGCTGTACAAAAATGTAAAAGAGGAATTTGGAAGGGCTTTTTAAAGAGGGCCATTTCATCAGAATCATTATTTTTTTGCGGTTCTCTGAAGGCTCGTAACTGGCGGCCTATGAAGAGAGACATGCCGTCGTGGGGCTGAATTTAAAACCAGAAAGGTCACCGCACTAAGAAAGGTCCTCAGCTCAGCCAAAAATATAAAACCAGGAGAAAAGGCAAGCAGTGGGGGTGGGTGTGGGTGTGGCCCGAGAAAGAAAGGACATGAGAGGAATCCGATTGAGGCTGGGGCCCCGGCGGGAGGACGGTGGCTCAAATAATTGTGGAAAGACGGCATTATGGATGGCAATGCAAGACGAGCGAGAGTGAAAAGCGAGCGCGGATAACGATGCTCAGCGCAAATGAACTGGAACGGGTTTTGGATCAAACAGATGCACGAGCTTTTTTGTTGACTCTAATGGTGTTTTTGCTAGTCATTTGTTATAATGGCCGACAATATTAGGGAAAAACACTGCATCCATGCAGTCTGTCCAACAATCTGTGTTGGCACCAACACATGCACCCCGGAGCCTTTTGCTGGGTTGGGCGCCGAATGCCTAGCACTGGTCTTGTATTCTAACGGTCAGATGGGAGACTTGCTCTGCCATGTGCAACTCAGCACAAAATCTGGGCGACCCGATCGGTCTGTTTACAAGCATTGATGAGATTTGATTTGGCTGGGAGATGCACGCTCCTCATGTGTTGCATTTGGCCTTGTTAACAACTGTAAACTGTTGGAGGGCCTTAATACCCCCCACACCCACACCCCTTCGACCAACTCACATCCCTGTCTTCAATCACTTGTTTATCTATCAGTTCACTTTAGTTGTCCGCTGTGTTTTTGACTGCACAACATTACATAAAAACTCACAGGAGCCTCATGGCAGCGGCATGACAGCCTCTGATGTAGAGCCTCGTGCTTCGCACAGATAAGGCGGGTTCAATTTTAATGTTGCTAGCACACCGAGACGCACCAGGCTCACTTGTAAAACAGAATGCCCCAATCGCTTGTAAACGCGGCAACCCGGGAGGAGGAAAGAGATGGGGGTTGGGCCGGCTGAGGTGGGGCTGCATTAAAAGAGAAGAATTCTACTCGCCCAACTCCCGCAATACATCCGCGGATCAATTTCGTCTCAACCATCCCCAATCCATTCCCCATCTCGTTTGAAAACTAATACCCACTTCCAATCACAAACGCAGTAAAGCATATCTTGTAAAAGGTCATCGAGTGACCTCTGAGTTCTCCTAAGTGACTTGTCGATGGCCAACTTTCCTCTGAAATACTGCACGGCCCATCTGAAAATCTGCTTCGACAGCAAGCAAGAGTGAAAGCCAACTGGGTATTTTCAATAAAGGTTAATCCTGACGAGAATGCCCACGCCGCCACGCAGCAGTGCTGGGCTTTTCTCTGTCCATAATATATTTTGGGGTGAGGGAAACAAGACTTGCAACCAACAGGGACAATGTTGTGGATAGGTGTGCATGTGTGGTGGCCACCGGCAGGATGCCGGCATATAAGTGGCGCCTCCCCGCGCACCCAGCCAGGGGAACTGATCAGATGGACGATCAAACACTAATCATTCCCTCACGGCCCATACCGAGTAAAGCTGTCATTAATTTTGCGGAATTACATCAAATCTGAGACATTCTTTATGTGGCCCACGGCCTGTAGACAGTTATACGACAGGGACTGCTGCGCTAAGCAGATGGGGCAGCTTGGCCGTGCATACTAAATACCTCTGTCCTCCTTCTCTCCATTTCCTCCCTCCCTCGACTGGTACGTACTTAGAGGCACTCCGCTCCGACTCTCAGTCTTTGTTTCCCATCCTTCGACTGCCTTCCCCTGAATAGATCGTCACATTGCTCTGTGTGATTGCATCACCCACCTTACACTTGTGTCCGCTGTTGAACCAAACGTTCTCGGGATTGTTGAAATGCCCTGATTGGGGAGCAAAGTGTATTCATGGATGTCACTAATTGCTAGAAAACGGTGTTCAAAACAAAAATGGTCAAATTAGACAGGGAACAAACTGCTGACGGACATAAACGTTAATGTTTTTCTCTTGGATGTTGACAAATCTAATGGTTGCACACAACAGAAGGTCATAATCCCATTTGAGGTTTCCTTGATTATGGCTGTAGGCAATGTGCAATTTACAGCTAGCGACACATACCTGCCATTCCCTTTCAATGAGACATGTGGTAAGCAATATTCAGAATGACCACCCCAGGTAATGAAACTGCAGTAGCACTCAGGGGCTACGCTATTTTCTTATAGTGAGAGAAATTCCAGGCCAGGTTGGAAATAAATACAATAAAAATAAGAAAATAAAATCAACAGACAAGAGGAATTAAATCGCCGCGCAATAGTGCGCCCACTGATAAACAGCATACTTAGACTTTTGTGCCATAACAGTTTTTTTTTTTGTCTAATCTAATGTTAAATATGTGTGTGTGTGTGTGTGTGTGTGTGTGTGTACGTGCGCCCGTGCGTGTGCGCCCGTGTATGTGTGCGTGTTTACGACAGTCAAAGGAGGCATAACAGCAAGCTGCCAGAACAAGAGCAAGCCGTTCTATGGACAATCAGTCCACAAATTACTCTGAAGCCTCACACAATCCAACGAGCCGCACACGTTCTTATCATTTAAAAGTCAAAGCAATTCTCCTGAACAGAAAGGAGCATTAAAACTACAACACAGTAAAAATCTCAAGCAAACACACAAGTACAATAAAGGCAGCACACATCAACATCAGCCATTGCAGTTCAAATTATTTAATTATCCCATTGCACAGAGTGGTAGCACTCGCTCACATGGAGACTGCACACTATTAATCCACTTAAACACAATTTATGGGGACTAAACATCGACTGTCCATTGACATAAAATTACTTGAAGCATCCTTATAGCGTCTTCAGCAGACTAAATTAGCCAAACTGGACTTACTAATTGAGGAGGAGTAAAAGTACTGCGTGAATGGATTGACTGCTCATTGAGCAGAGATAAATAAGCAGGCTATAAACCGGATGGGACTACCAATAACTATAATTATAAATTACCAACATTATTTAAGATGAGGTTACTGATGCAGGGTTACATTAATTTCAAACATAATTTCTCCTCATATGCTCTCGCTTTGTGCATTTCATGGTCCCCGATGGAACGTTTGGCTGTTAGCATTAGTGTGCATGTGCACCTTTTTTTTTGAAGGTTTCTCATTTGACTCTTCCATATATATATATATATATATATATATATATATATACACATACATATGTGCTAGTGCTGTCAAGCGACTACAAAAATTGTGAGATTAATTAATTATGAGGGTGGCCCGGTAGTACAGTGGTTAGCACGTCGGCTTCACAGTGCAGTGGTACCGGGTTCGATTCCAGCTCCGGCCTCCCTGTGTGGAGTTTGCATGTTCTCCCCGGGCCTGCGTGGGTTTTCTCCGGGTGCTCCGGTTTCCTCCCACATTCCAAAAACATGCGTGGCAGGCTGATTGAACACTCTAAATTGTCCCTAGGTGTGAGTGTGAGTGTGAATGGTTGTTCGTTTCTGTGTGCCCTGCGATTGGCTGGCAACCGATTCAGGGTGTCCCCCGCCTACTGCCCGAAGACAGCTGGGATAGGCTCCAGCACCCCCGCGACCCTAGTGAGGATCAAGCGGCTCGGAAGATGAATGAATGAATTAATTAATTATGATCTGTTACTAATTGGTTGAATTTATCTATATTTTAATCTCATCTAAAAAGGGCTGAGAAAAACCCTATTTTCATTTTTAATTCATCACATTATTGAGGCAGATCAAAAGACAAAAAATGTGGCATTATAAATTATTTCATTGTTTGTAAACATACTTGAGCAGATGCAGTACGAGTCATGCACTTGCTGCTGTGGTTGAGACTAGTCCCAAGTCCCAGCTGCAACCTTTAGTTTCGACCACCAGGGTGAATATCACCGCTTTGTTTGTTCTTGTAAATCGCCAAATAATGCCAAAATAAAAATAAAAAATAGAATATCAGATCCATAAACAGTGCTTAGGTTAACATATCAAAACAGTAAGAACATTTTTCTGAGCAATACAAGGACTCAACACTGAACTTGCTTTGGATAATAAAAAATAAATAAGAGACCCTTAAATCACAGTGCTGCAAGTTAGCACTTCATGCCTTGTACGCAGGATGTTCTCGAGTTTAGTTTGGCGAAGGGCTTTGCTTTAGCTCGCTCTATTACGAACGCTTTCGGTGCTAACATTAGCCGTGGATGCACTTGTGACCGGGTGCTTTGGATTGATGTGAGAGGCTAAACTTGAGCCGCAAGCTCCTTACAGATTAGGCACAACACTCTACCTTTATCAATAGTGCTGGCAGGGCATGTACATTTTCCATTCACTGGGCCGAGAACTCTCACATTCTCCTCCATTTTCACCTCTCCTCTCCTCACCGCTGCTTATTTAGCTTGCCTAACTACCAATGGGAGCCAATCATCTTATGCTAAACAAGCCCAAACATAATGACAGCCAATCAATGTCCGCTTCAGGCTGTGACTGATAGTTGTTTCCCCACCCTCAACTACTCGAACACAGGAAACCGACACATGAAAAAGGATATTATAAAAAGGCAACCAACCGACAAAAACAATAAAGGTAGAGATTAAATTTTCCATAACGCGATTAAAAAACATAACGCATTAAATATCACTGTAATTAATTATTCACAATTAACGTGATAAATTGACACCTATAATATATGCTTTTTACCCCTTGACCACGTGACCATTGAAGTACCCGATCAGAATGAGGTCCCCGGGGGGTGCGTTCTTCAGCACGCCCAAGGACTCCATAAAGGGTGGGTACTCTGAACTGCTGCTTCATGGACTCAGCCTAAGTGAGTCGGCCTGAAATAGTAGGGGTGTTCACACGGCACACATTTGCTCCGGTGCTGCACCGATATATTTTGTTGCGATATATCATACACCGGAGCAAATTTTGTGGAGCGTTCACACGCACAAAGCCGCTGAGTGTGTTAGCACCGGCGCAATACCGGTGCTTCTCCACTTGGGTTCACACGGCAGTTTCTGCAGCGGAGCAAAATGATAGAAAACATAAGAGCTGTTGTGTTGCTTCTTTTTAAAACATATACAACTCAAGCAACTACTGTACAGGCACGTCCTTCTCCTACTCGGTCTCCGTGCCTTCTGCTTGAGAGGCATTCAATGACCGCCCCCGAAAACGTAAATCAACGATGACTTCAATGACACTCAGAAAAGCAAACATATAATGCGCCAAACAGAAACTCAAGAGAGGAAATCACAAAATAAATTCTATGGGGGGTGTTGTGAACACACAACAGAGGAACAAACTACACAAACAACTCAGAGACAGTCCAGTCTCCGACAAAAGGTGGCTGAGTAGCTCCTTCAGCCAGAGACTGTTACACCCGCGCTCCAAGAAGTAGAGATACCGCCACTCGTTCCTAGCGACTGCTGTCAGGCTGCTGAATAAACATGCATAAAAACCTGTAACCATTGTAAATAGCACAGCCACCTTATGTATGCATAAGATGCATATATGCAACTTATATTTATATTGCGTTCCATACTGTGTACAGTTCTTTTTCTAAAACATTTATTTATTTTGTGCATGCAACACTTTTTTTTCTTTTCTACCCCCCCCCCTTTTTTTTTTTTGCTGTAGACTGCAAGTTTCCCCAGTGTGGGACAAATAAAGGTTATCTATCTATCTATCTATCTATCTATCTATCTATCTATCTATATATATATATATATATATATATAGAGAGAGAGAGAGAGAGAGAGAGAGAGAGAGAGAGAGAGAGAGAGATGTACAGATATAGATATATATTGAAATAGATATATATAGATGGGTGGCCCGGTGGTCGACTGGTTAGCACGTCGACCTCACAGTGCAGAGGTCGTGGGTTTGATCCCGGCTCTTGCCTCCCTGTGTGGAGTTTGCATGTTCTCCCCGGGCCTGCGTAGATTTTCTTCGGGTCCTCCGGTTTTCTCCCACATTCCAAAAACATGCATGGCTGATTCAACACTCAAAATTGTCCCTAGGTATGAGTGTGAGCGCAGATGGTTGTTCGTCTCTGTGTGCCCTGCGATTGGCTGGCAACGGGTTCAGGGTGCTGCCCGAAGACAGCTGGGATAGTCTCCAGCACCCCCCGCGACCCTCGTGAGGATAAAAGCGGTTCATAAAATGAATGAATGAATATAGATAGATAGATACTGTAGATCAACTTTTGTTCCGAATTAGCTTCTTATTACTGGTTACAACGCGACTCTCTTCTCATTCATTCCCGCAGCTTCACTGTGCTTTAACCTGTGTGGACGCTGGGCGTCTCGAGAGTTCAGTGTAGGTTGTCCCAATCATTGAAATGAGACGAGTCATTGGATAAATGCTGGTTTTGTCGCGCCCATTGGACGCTCAGCGTCGCTTGGAGTCTTTGGACAGTGGTTTATAGGCTGGCCCAGAAACTCAGCCTTCTGCATGATGATTGGATGATCTGTCTGAGGCTGAATCTCTTTTTGATTGATAGCGAAATGAGCCAATCACCCATCTTATGATGAAGGCAACCTTCTCATTTTTTTTAAACGGAACGAAGAGTAGAATTGACGTACAAATACACAGACACATTTTATGATCTAGGCCGAAATTGAGCTTCCCCTCCTTGACAGACCAGCATCCGCCACTGCACTGTATACATTGAATGTATGTACAGTATATACATAATAATAATAATAATGCATTTTATTTAAAAGCGCCTTTCATGCCACCCAAGGACACTGTACAGACAATAAGAAAATACAATGTAAAAATTTGTAAACGAGATATTATATAAAAACAGGACATAAAATCATAAAAACAAAGGAAATGGAAGAGCTATGTGTTGTAGGCAATCCTGAACAGGTGTGTTTTTAGACCGGACGTGAAAGTGGAAAGAGGTGTGCAGTTTTGAAGGTCCGGAGGTAGGTTGTTCCAGAGCTTACATACAGTATATGTATGTACGTGTGTGTGTGTGTGTGTGTGTGTGTGTGTGTGTGTGTGTGTGTGTGTGTGTGTTTGTGTGTACAGGTAGGTGCTTGTCACAAAATTTGAATATCATGAAAAAGTTCATATTTCGGTAATACTTTTCAAAAAGTGAAACTTGTGTCATACATAAATTTATTCCACACAGATTGATACATTTCAAGTGTTAATGCATTTTAATTGAGATGATTATATCTGAAAACTAATAAAAAACCCAAATTCACCACCTCAGAAAAATTGAATCAAGTGAAAATCGTCTGTGAAACCTGGGTTTCATCTGGAGCATTTCTTGTGCCAAGCCACTCTTAAACAACAAACAAGATCAGAAGCCTGGGCTAAAGACGAAAAGGACTGGACTGCTGCTGAGTGGTCCAAAGTCATGTTCTCTGATGAAAGCAAATTTTGCATTTTGTTTGGAAACCAGGGTCCCAGAGTCTGGAGGAAGCGAAGGGAGTCACAGAATCCACATTGCTTGAGGTCTAGTGTCAAATTTCCACAGTCAATCATGGTTTGGGGCGTCATGTCATCTGCTGGTGTTGGTCCTTTGTGTTTCCTGAAGTCCAAGGTCAACGCAGCCATCTACGAGGAAATGTTTGAGCACCCCATGCTTCCTGCTGCTTACCAGTTTTATGGAGATGCATATTTCATTTTACAAATAGGACTTGGCGTCTGCAGACAGTGCCAAAGCTATCAGTACCCGGTGTCAGGACCATGGTATTCCTGTTCTTGACTGGCCAGCAAACTCGCCTGACCTTTACCCTACAGAAAATCTAAGGGGTATTATGAAGAAGAAAATGCGACACGCCAAACCCAGTAATACAGAAGAGCTGACGGCAAAGCAACCTGGGCTCTCACAACACCTGAGCGGTGCCACACACTGATCTACTCGTTGCCACGTCACATTGCTACAGTAATTCAGCAAAAAGAGCGCCAACTACATCTTGAGTGTTGTACAGGAACTTACTTTTCGGTCGGCCAACATTTCTCACGCTCCTTTGTTTGTGTATTCTTATGTATTTTTCTAATTTTCTGAGATAGTGAACTTGGGGTTTTCAGTAGTTTTCAGATATAGGCATCTAAATTAAAATGAATTCACATTTGAAATGTATCAAACTTTTTCAGGATATTCTAGTTTTTTAACGAGCATCTAGCTATCTGTATATGAGTGCGTATACATGTACATATGTATTGGTGCGCGTGTGTATGTACGTGTACGTGTACGTGTGCGCGCGCGTGCGCGTGTGAGTGTGTGTGTGCGTGCCCGCGTGTGTGTGCGTGCGCGTCTGTGCGTGTGCGTGTCCGTGCATCCGTAAAAGCGCTTTCTATAAAGCATTTGGGGCTTTAAATGGTATACTGCCATCTGTTGTGCAGCAGCAGTATAGTAAAATAATGTACGGCAGCTGTGTATCGACCGTCCGCGTCCAAAGCTTTTTAGCATCTCTCAAGAATGTCTGATTGAGAGCTCAAAGTATTGATCATTTCTAAATTGTTATATTAATTAAAAAATATTTCAATGCAAAGAACCACATGTAACATCCTACTCAACGGTCAAATGTACCTTAAGTTTTGTTTGTTTGTTTGTTTTGTTTTGTTTTTACAGTGAACACATTGGTGTGCGGTGGTAAAAGATTAAAAGAATAACAGCTTTCACATCTCAATGGTTTCCACCAGAAATCTACGTGATCACCGTTTCCTGAATAACAGCAAACAATGGCAAGGTTTTTAGTCGTTTAAAGGGCTTGCATACCATCCAGGTTGACTTCCTCAGAGAAAAACAACGCAAGGCGGTGACAAGCTTCATATTACGCCGCACATGACCTCAGTAACTCAACGTGGACTGTGGGATTTGTAGTCTAAAAGTGAAGACAGAGCGCCGCCCGAGCGAACCGGTAAACTACAACTACCACAATTCCTCACACGCAGACGAATTCTGTCACGCTCGGGCTGCTTTTTGTTATTGTTTGTGGGGGTCGTGAAGCAACGGAGCCTGAGCAGAAGAGACGCGACTGGCCATCTCAGCTCGTGGTTGTGTCATAATTGTGTACATTAAACGGTCCAGATTGACAAGTGGATGCCGTTACAGGTGAGGAGGATGTTCAAAAGGACGGTTGGCATAATAAGTGCGCAGATGCGCTTTCGTGTCCATGATGACGTTTGTTGTTATCACGTGCTACACATTAACTAACTTAACATCCATCCCAAGACGCAACCTTCTTCAAAGGCGAATGAACGCTCTGCGAACTCGACGTGTGTTTTTCGTGATATTTGGACTCGCAGGCCGGCAGCACTTTCAAAGTTGAGCCCTCTTGGGGCCTCCAGTCTTCCTCCCGTGTAACGTGAAACCTCGCATGCATGCTGCGACCGTAACATCTGTCACCTGGCTCACGCTGTGCACCACATATCCTACATGAAGTTATGTTGTTAGTTTGTGTTCAAACGACGGGAAGTTCAATAGCCATTTGCCCCTCTATATTTATATATTTAAATGCCATATTGTGACCTGGGAGGGGGGGGGCATGCAGTGTCTTGAAAAAGAAAGAAATACGTTGAGTAAAATATACGTTGAGCCCTTCTCTAAGTTTGAAGCAGAATGGGAAACCCTTAGACAGGAAGGACTGACGTGCACATGGATCCTCTGGCTGGCTCATGCTGGGGAGCTCATTCAGACACCTTGTGGGACTCCCGCACGTGGGAACAGAGTACAATGGCTTGCAAGCCGAAATGCTGACCGAAATTGCCCGGCTTACAAATATGTCAGATGTCACGGAGATTTTTAGCTGTGCTGTCCTTGGTTGGCATGCGCGAGAGAGCGGATCTTCTTCCACAACCAGTCAGTCACACGCGTGTCAAATTGGCACCTCTTTCTTTCTTGAGCTCATTGACTGCGCTTGTCTGTTTGGATTTGTTGTGTAGCCTCTGTTGAAAACATTGCCCTGTGATCCCGCCCCCTTGTGAAAACAAAGTGCCTTTGAGTTGTGATACCATGGAAACCACTGCACCGGTGGAGTTCCGTAACGTGGGCTGCAGCTACTTCCCTCAGAGCAGAGTGGACTGCCACTACACACTCAGCTCGTTGCACACCTGGGCCAGCAGTGACTGGATTGGCCTCTTTAAGGTACTGTCCACACATTCACACTACGCTACACGACAATGTATGGATGCTACTTCAACCCAGTCCTTTGTGTGCAGGTGGGATGGTCGTCAGTGAAGGACTACCACACGTTTGTTTGGGCACCTGCCCCGGCCAACTATGAAGAGCGAACAGAGGTCAACTGTTGTGTTCAATTCCAGGGTACTTGTTTCCTCTCCATCAAATTCCACAATTTGAAGCTGATGAACGGATGGATGCATTTGAAAACTGCTACTTACACCGAGGTAGAAATGCAGCTGTGCAAACAACAACTCCACTCCATGACAATATAAATTCAGCTGACACTTCATTCGGTCAATAAGCACTATCGCATGAGATTGTGACACAAAGTGAGCGCTGTCTCAAAGCTTCTGCATTCGTTGTTGTTTTTTTTTGGGGAGGGGGGGTTGCCCATCTTTAAAACCTGCCTCAAAACTCACTTATATTCTTTGACATTTGACTCATCATGACCCAAAATATGATCTTAGTGATACTGGTTGGTGCTCTCTACAGTTTTTGTTACTGATTTGTTGCTTTGCTTTACTGTTGTGTATATTAGTTGCTCCATGTACAGCACGTTGTGTGCAGTGATGGCTGTTTGAAAGTGCTCTATAAATACATTTGAGTTGAGTTGAGTTGAGTTTTCAGTTTTGAGGCACTTGACGTGGACTGAGCTATTGTGAAAGGTGCAGCACATCTTTGCAAACTCGTTCTTGAAAAATAGTATAATTCACTCCGATAACCAATGTCGGTCACAAATTAAATGAGCATTAATCCATCCATCCATCCATCCATCCATCCATCCATCCATCCATCCATCCATCCATCCATCCATCCATCCATCCATCCATCCATCCATCCATTATCTACCGCTTATCCGGGGCCGGGTCGCGGGGGCAACAGCTTTAGCAGGGAAGCCCAGACTTCCCTCTCCCTAGCTACTTCTTCCAGCTCTCCCCGGGGGATCCCGAGTCGTTGACATAGTCTCTCCAGCGTGTCCTGGGTCTTCCTCGGGGTCTCCTCCCGGTGGGACATGACCGGAACACCTCACCGGGGAGGCGCTCAGGAGGCATCCGAATCAGATGCCCAAGCCACCTCATCTGGCTCCTCTCGATGTGGAGGAGAAGCGGCTCGACTTTGAGGCCCTCCCGGATGACTGAGCTTCTCACCTTATCTCTAAGGGAGAGCCCGGACACCCTGCGGAGAAAACTCATTTCAGCCGCTTGTATCCGGGATCTCGTTCTTTCGGTCACGACCCATAGCTCGTGACCATAGGTGAGGGTTGGGACGTAGATCGACCGGTAAATTGAGAGCTTCGCCCTTTGGCTCAGCTCCTTCTTCACCACGACAGACCGATACAACGTCCGCATCACAGCAGACGCTGCACCGATCCGCCTGTCGATCTCTCGCTCCCTCCTGCCCTCACTCGTGAACAAGACCCCAAGATACTTAAACTCCTCCACTTGGGGCAAGATCTCCCCCCCGACCCGGAGGGGGCACTCCACCCTTTTCCGAATGAGGACCATGGTTTCAGATTTGGAGGTGCTGATTTTCATCCCAACCGCTTCACACTCGGCTGCGAAACGCTCCAGTGAGAGTTGGAGAGCCCCGTTTGAAGGAGCCAACAGCACCACATCATCTGCAAAAAGCAGGGATGCAATACTGAGGCTCCCAAAACGGACCCCCTCAACGCTTCGGCTGCGCCTAGAAATCGGCGACAAAGGGCAGCCTTGGCGGAGTCCTACCCCCACTGGAAACGATTCCGACTTACTGCCGGCAACGCGAACCAAACTCTGACATCTGTGGTATAGTGACCGAACAGCCCGTATCAGGGGCTTCGGTACCCCATACCCACGAAGCACCCCCCACAGAACTCCCCGAGGGACACGGTCAAACGCCTTCTCCAAGTCCACAAAACACATGTAGACTGGTTGGGCGAATTCCCACATACCCTCAAGGACCCTGCTAAGGGTGTAGAGCTGGTCCACTGTTCCACGGCCGGGACGAAAACCACACTGCTCCTCCTCAATCTGAGGCTCGACTTCCTGATGGACCCTCCTCTCCAGCACCCCTGAATAGACCTTACCAGGGAGGCTGAGGAGTGTGATCCCTCTGTAGTTAGAACACACCCTCCGGTCCCCCTTTTTAAAAAGAGGGACTACCACCCCGGTCTGCCAATCCAGAGGCACTCTCCCTGTTGACCACGCGATGTTGCAGAGGCGTGTCAACCAGGACAGCCCCACAACATCCAGAGCCCTGAGGAACTCCGGGCGGATCTCATCCACGCCTGGGGCCTTGCCACCGAGGAGCTTTTTAACCACATCGGTGACTTCAACCAGAGATAGGAGAGCCCACCTCAGAGTCCCCAGGCTCTGCTTCCTCCAAGGAAGGCGTGTTGGTGGAGTTGAGGAGGTCTTCGAAGTACTCTGGCCACCGGTTCACAACGTCCCGAGTCGAAGTCAGCAGTGCCCCATCCCCACTGTACACAGTGTTAGTGGTGCACTGCTTCCCCCTCCTGAGACGTCGGATGGTGGACCAGAATTTCCTCGAAGCCGTCCGGAAGTCGGCTTCCATGGCCTCACCGAACTCTTCCCACGCTCGGGTTTTTGCCTCGGCGACCACCGAAGCCGCGGTCCGCTTGGCCAGTCGATACCCGTCAGCTGCCTCTGGGGTCCCACGGGCCATAAAGGCTCGATAGGACTCCTTCTTCAGCTTGACGGCATCCCTTACTGCTGGTGTCCACCAGCGAGTACGCGGGTTGCTGCCACGACAGGCACCAACCACCTTACGGCCACAACTCAGATTGGCCGCCTCAACAATAGAGGCACGGAACATGGTCCACTCGGGCTCAATGTCCCCCGCCGCCCCCGGAACATGGGAAAAGCTCTGTCGGAGGTGGGAGTTGAAACTCCTTCTGACAGAGGATTCCGCCAGACGGTCCCAACAAATCCTCACTATACGTTTGGGTCTGCCAGGACGGACCGGCATCTTCCCACACCATCGGAGCCTACTCACCACCAGGTGGTGATCAGTTGACAGCTCCGCCCCTCTCTTCACCCGAGTGTCCAGAACATGCGGCCGCAAATCCGATGATACAACTACAAAGTCGATCATCGAACTGCGGCCTAGGGTGTCCCGGTGCCAAGTGCACATATGGACACCCTTATGCTTGAACAAGGTGTTCGTTATGGACAATCCGTGACGAGCACAGAAGTCCAATAACAAAACACCACTCAGGTTCTGATCGGGGGGGCCGTTCCTCCCAATCACGCCCCTTCAGGTATCACTGTCATTGCCCACGTGAGCATTGAAGTCCCCCAGCAGAACAAGGGAGTCCCCAGCAGGAGTACTCTCCAGCACACCCTCCAAGGACTCCAAAAAGGGTGGGTATGCTGAGCTGCTGTTTGGTGCATATGCACAAACAACAGTCAGGACCCGTCCACCCACCCGAAGGCGGAGGGAGGCATCCCTCTCGTCTACCGGTGTGAACCCCAATGTACAGGCACTGAGCAGGGGGGGCAATGAGTATGCCCACACCTGCTCTGCGCCTCTCACCGTGAGCAACTCCAGAGTGGAAGAGAGTCCAACCCCTCTCGAGAGAACTTGTACCAGAACCCAGGCTGTGTGTGGAGGCAAGTCCGACTATATCCAGTCGGAAATTCTCTGCCTCACACACCAGCTTGGTCTTCTTCCCTGCCAGAGAGGTGACATTCCATGCCCCAAGAGCTAGCTTCTGTAGCCGAGGATCGGACCGCCAGGGTCCCCGCCTTTGGCTGCCGCCCAGCTCACATTGCACCCGACCCCTTTGGCCGCTCTCATGGGTGGTGAGCCCATGGGAAGGGGGACCCACGTTGCCTCTTCGGGCTGTGCCCGGCCGGGCCCCATGGGTGTAAGCCCGGCCACCAGGCGCCTGACAACGAGCCCCACCTCCAGGCCTGGCTCCAGAGGGGGGCCCCGGTGACCCGCGTCCGGGCAATGGAAACCTAGATCCATTTATTTCGATCATCATTGGGGTCTTTGAGCCGTGCTTTGTCTGGCCCCTCACCTAGAACCTGTTTGCCATGGGTGACCCTGCCAGGGGCATAAAGCCCCAGACAACTTAGCTTCTAGGATCATTGGGACACACAAACCCCTCCACCACGGTAAGGTGATGACTCACAGAGCATTAATATTGTTGTAAAGGTCTTGTATTGGATCATAATCGTGATTAGGCCACTGCCAATGCATCCCTAAAAAACAATTGTGCTTTTTGCAATTGCAGCACTACATTGCATCCTTAATGGTTTTATGTTGCCCTTTAAAAACAACCCATATCTTTGGTGTTGCTTTTTTTTTTTCAATGCGAACTTTGTCAACAACAAGACTGTGGCAAAAGTTGGGCTTGTTATGATTCACTCGGTTGAATACCTTTCTTCAGGCATGATGGTGAATTAATGACAGTGGCCAAGACTGCATGGGGAAGCGGGCTGTAGGGTATCAGTGGCCGCTGATGAGCATGATTCAATGTGAAGGGCACAGGTGCAGCAGATGATGCATGCATGCAGGAGAGATCCATCACAAACCTGATCAGATCGCCATTCATAGTCTTCACTGAAAAAGTCGCAGAAGAGAAGAAACAAATTGTGTGTTGTTTCTCATCAGTGATGCAGTTAATAAAAAAAATGCCCCAAATGTGACCCATGTTGATGTAGTGAATTATAATACAGCTCATAAACGTTGCTGCTTGATTTCCTTGTCGGCTTTGCCATCCACCTCCCGTTGCTGCATGTTCATTGTTGAGGGGAATCTCTGTAAATTGTTTCCCATTAATGTGTTATATTCGTTTATGGTTTGTATTTAGGCACTTCAGCAGGCAGGACCCTTGGCACATCAGGAAAGAAATGCTCAAAAAAAGAAGGAAAGACAATAAGAATAAGATACAGGGAAAGAAGGTGACTCTGAAATCAGCATAGACAGATACACACTGCGGAATTGTGGCTAGCTAAGTGTAGTTAGTTAATAGTTATAAAACATCCTGTCACTCTAAATTGATGTGATTAGGTATGATCCAGAGCGAACCTGATAGCCAAAGAGCGATCTTCCGGACAGTATAGCATGTGGTGCCATCGCTAGCTCTTGGCTAAATAGCGCTTGGAAAGTTATGTCGAGAATTAGTGCTGTCGCTAACAAATAGCTTTAGAGCCGATTATTCTCTGCATTATTCCAGTGAATTATTGTATCAAAGTAAGGTAGTGACAATATTTGATCAATGTAGACCGGTTTCCACGTCGGGATTTGCACAAAGCAACATCAATGGTTGAGGCCTACTCCTTTGGCTCGCCTATATTGAATCATCTGCTGCCCCTAGTGGTCCAAACCGGTATTGGTGCCAAACGACTTGGAAACATTTTGGGTGCTTGGTGTTTGTGTGTGTGTGGGTGCGTGCGTGCGCGTGCGTGTTCGTATGAGCTGCGTCTGACAGCAGATTCTGTGTGAGCGTATATATTATATGTATATATACATATTGTCAGCTACCTAACTTATGAGTAATTGCCATTTTTTCAGTATTTTTGGAAAACAAGAAAAAACACAGAGTGTACATTGAGATGTGTGTGTGTGTGTGTGTGTGTGTGTATGTGTGTGTATATATATATATATATATATATATATATATATATATATATATATAAAAAAAATCCTCATCTCACCCCTCGGGTGGTGTCCATCACTCATTCAGCTCGGGTCCTCTACCAGAGGCCAGGAAGCTTGAGGGTTCTGCGCAGTATCCTTGCTGTTCCCAGCACTGCACATTTCTGGACTGAGATGTCCGATGTTGTTCCCGGGATCTGTTGCAACCTCTCATCTAGTTTGGGGGTCACTGCCCCGAGTGCTCCGACCACCACAGGCACGACTGTCACCTTTACCTTCCAGGCTCTCTCCAGCTCCTCTCTGAGCCCTTGGTATTTCTTGAGTTTCTCTTGTTCCTTCTTCCTGATGTTTCCATCACTTGGGACCGCTACTTCCACTACAACGGCTTTCCTCTGCCCTTTATCTATGATCACGATATCTGGTTGGTTCGCCATTACCATCTTGTCAGTCTGGATCTGGAAGTCCCACAGGATCTTCGCTCTGTCATTCTCCACCACCTTCGGAGGTGTTTCACATTTTGACCTTGGGGTTTCCAGTCCATACTCCGCACAGATGTTTCGGTAGACTATATATATATATATATATATATATATATATATATATATATATATATATATATATATATATACACACACAAGCGAAAGGAAAAAGTCCCTGTAAAAAAATATAAAAATACCAATGTGTTCTGAAAATTGTTTTTTTTCTCATTTTCCCAAAATACTGAAAAAGGAATTATGTGATTTGGCCGACAATATAGAACATGCTCCAGTCTTACCTTGATGGGGGGTTTTCTTTAGTTTTTTATAAAATATTTTCTATGGGTAACATATATAAAATGGAAGATTTTTGAGGATTTCCAAATGACCTGTCATTACTCACTAAACCGCAAGAAATCAAATTAATAAGTGGTATCATAAATTCTGCTGTCACAAGGATAACAGTGCTCATTTTGATCGTTTAGAAATGCTCGGTACGATAGTTCCTTTCAGCTGCAGAACCACACTCTAGCCATAATAATAAAAATGTTCACCTAAGATGCCTCTGCTGTATACTTACCTCCATTGCAAACCTAAAAAGGCCAGTTAGCATTTAACATCCATCCATTACCCGAGCCGCTTTTCCTCTCGAGGGTTGCGGTTGTGCTGGAGCCTCTCCCTGCTGTCGCATTTAACGTGCATTTGGATGTTGTTCAATTAATATATGTAAGATTGTCCTTCCAGATTGTGCATCATTCGTTGAAAATGTTAAATACAGAAACATTGATTGTGCCAGTAATCTGATGACAGCGTTGGTCATTGTTTGTAAACTAACATACATGTTTTTAATTTTATCAACCCCTTTGTAGCATCTTACCTTCCCAACCCAAGTGCCCAAGAGTATGAATTTGTGTACATTGACGCCAAAGGGGAGGTTTGCTCCCGAAGCTCTAAATTTACATTTTGCGCCCCGAAACCCCTGGAGGATCTGGTGACTGTTGAGGAGGAGCCACATGGGGAGGAAGAAGGCACAGATATTCTGCTCGTCGTACCTCGGACTGAACTACTGAAGGTAGAGAATGAAAATTACCAATCTAAAGCTGAGTAGCCAGGAGAATAGATGCAATTTCTATCCTTTGTCTCGTCAGAGCCGACTGCAAGAATGTTTGCGAAAGCAGGCTGACCTGCTGCAGATGCAAGAGGTAGCCAATGAGCAAAAGGAGAAAGAGAGGGAAGACTTCAACAGAGAGAGGCTTGCCTGGAGAAGACTTCACCAAGAGCTTCATTCCAGCATTGGCAGGCTGCATGAAGAACTGAAGAGGAGCCAGGAAAAAAATGAGGAGATGGCAAGACAGCACAAGGTGGATTCACAGACAAAAGCTCAAGCAAATGTTGTGCCTTGCTAAAAAGAAGGCTTAATTTTGATTGACTCAATCAGAAAGGTAGTAGCTGAATAATATGTTGTTATTTCATATCTTTCTGCTTTGCTGTGGTGTACGATGGCACTGTATCACGCTGACAGCTGTCTCTAGCATTTGGGTCACCTAATTTGGCTATTCGACTGAATTAAAATGAACAGCTTTTAGTCTGATCGCCGGCAACTCTACACCACTGCAAACTACATCAGCCCTAAACATTTTTTTTAACTACTAGCGCTCTGGAAAAAATATTCTGAGTAGGATATTCTTTTTGGTGCCCACATAAAACAACATCTGAGCATTTAACCTCTAAATAGCAGGATCTCAGTAGGATGGAAATATATATACAGTATATAAATGTTTACTGTATATAAATCACATTTTAGGTAAATATGTTTTGAGAACAGAGACTTATCCTCGTAACATTGCCTTTTGTCAAATAGGAGGAAATAGCTTTGGGGGAATGCCTTGCGCAAGAAAAAAAGGCTTTATTGGATGTGAGGGAGGCCAACAAATTGCACATTGAACAATTGCAGAAGGACATCAAAACTCTGACGCAGAGAGCTCTGGACCAAGAGACAGAGTTGGAAAGGTGAGTAACTATTTGTACTTTTTTGTGGGAAAAGCAAACAAACAGAAAGTATTCTTTATACAAGTCTGTACATCCCGTTGAATGTGTGCAGGATAAAGGAAAGAGCGAAAAGGGCAGCGGCCCAGTGGAAAGCAGAGCAGATTGACAGAAAGATACTGCAGGTGCTCTCTCGTAAGATGACAATGTTTCGTGTGAGTCCTTTTTGTTTTTCTCACATGTACGGTCTGCATTTAGACCAAGCTGGAACAGACGGAAGGCGATCTTCGAAGTTTGTCCAAGGAGTTCCAGGACCTGAGGAACTCGCTGGCCCAGAGGGACGCCAGTGTGCTGCAACTCCAGAACACCATCAGCACCCTCACCCAGAAACTCACCGCAGCTCACAGGAAAGAGGTCTGTGGAAATCACAATGACAAATCCAAAGGCACCTCTCAAGTATGACTGCTCCAGTGCACCAATACAAGGTCCTGGGGATCATTCTGGTGTTGAATAATTTGCCTGGCCTTGACAGAACGCTCACCTCAACCCCCTTTGGGTTGGACTAGATAAGAGGTACACATTTTCCAAGACACAGTGGATGGGAAGACCCACTCCATATTATATTTTCATTGTTGTTACATTGGCAAACATTGGATATATTTAGGCCAGATTCCTCACATCTCATTGTGAACTTTTAGTCAAAGGCACAACAAGAATTTTGAAGATAACATTGAGCCACGGGCGGCCCGGTGGTCGACCTCACAGTGCAGAGGTTCAGGATTCGATTCCTGCACCTCCAACTCTCCGTGTGGAGTTTGCATGTTCCCCCGTGCCTGTGTGGGTTTTCTCTGGGTACTCTGGTTTCCTGCAATATTTACAGCCGGAATAGTCTCCAGCACGCCGCGTGACCCATTTAAGAAGGTCAGAAGATGGATAGATGGATGGACAGACATTGAGTTTTTGTTTTTTGTTTTTTGTCTTTGTTGTCAGGCATGGAGCGAGGCAATGCTGAGGGAGATGAGTAGCCTGCAGGAGCGTCTGGATGTAAGTGAGCGCGCCGTGGATGTCCTGAAGAATGACCTCAGCGAAACGGTCGCCCAAAGAGATTGTGGGCAGGCCGGGCTGCATCAGGCCCGCCTTCAGGCTGCCCAGCTAACCCTACAGCTTGCAGATTCCAGTCTGGCTCTCAGAGAGGGCAGAGCTCAATGGGCCCAGCAAAAGCAAAGTCTGCAGCACAAGTCAGAGGTACAGTGGAGGCACTCATTGCAAATGTATTTTTGTCTCTCTCTTGTGCAGTTTTACAACGGGTGTGTGTTGCCCGGCAGAAGGAGCACGAGCATATCGAGAACCTTACGGCCGAGATGCATACGATTGAGGAAAAGCTCCAGGAGGAGAGGACGGAGAGGGTAAAGCTTGAGGTCGAGCTCGGTCGAGAAAAGGATTGCAACAGGGTGAGAAAGCCCACAAAGCGATCATCTCGTCATCTAACACTGTCAGCACTCAACATTTGTCACCTGAACATTTTCTTTTCCCTGCTTCCATACAACGGTGTTATTTTACAAGACAAAGCAACTCAAGCAGTACAATTGTGTGGAATCTTGCCAAGATAATACCGTAATTATTGAAATCACCTCATTTCAAAAGCAAAATCCTTTTTTCATATAACATTCAAAAGGGACATTTACAGCCAGGCAGGCATCAGTGTGTGTATTGTGACTAAAATGGTTAAATATGTGTTTGGCCAAATCCCTCGTGGCCTGCAGGTACACATCATGTACTGTACACCTGACATGTGTTGTGTTGCAAAAGCAAATGCATGCCACGAGGGGTATTACCCATGCGTGAATGCATTTGTTTTTGCAACACAACGCGTGCCAGGTGTACATGATGTTTACCTGCAGGGCACGGGGATTTTTAAACATCCATGTTGATTCATCAAAAAAAAACGTAGGCAGAAAGTTGCACAGAAAAATGTCAGGAGTTTGTGCTTTTTGGAGCGGCGGTGTTGGGCCAAAAGCGCAAGGAAGCAGGAGAGGCAAGACGAGGGAGCAGGAGCAGTTTCAAAAATATTTATCACAAAAAGTGGCCAACAATTCACATGGAAATGAAATACCGGTACTCCATTTAACAGAGAAAAAAAACATGATTCGGATTTGGAAATAAAAACACGGAAGTGACTCATCAGGATGGTAAACATGAAGTGAGTGGCAAAATGTCACTTGCAGCGACAACAATGGACTGACAGAGACTGGCGAGACCTGATTGCTAGACAGTAAGAACAGGCCTGATGAGAACAGGTGGAGACAAAGACATGGCATGATCAGCGGACATAGCATGAAACCAAACATACTCTGACTAAAACAAAGCCAACCAAAACACCGAACCTGACACAAGGAAACAAAAAAGCTCATGTCAATGAAAACAACGTGTACACACGCACGCGCCTCATGTAAGTTGTGCAAGTCAAGCTCGAGTCATTTGGAATGAGCACGGGGTGCTACACTCTATGGAGTGCATCTTCTGACCTGTCCCGTGTTCTCGATGGCATATGCAGGTCCAACTGAGCGAAATGCGCAGGGAGCTCCAGGAGCTGAAGGCCAGCCTGAGGGTTGCCCACAAGGAGAAGGAGCGCCTGTGTTTGGAGAAAAAAGTAACAGTCGTGGCCACAGTTGTTGAATGTGCACCGTTTATGTTCTCTTTGTAATCAGCTGATAAGGTCCAGAGGCTACTCAATGGCTTGTATGGATTAACAAGTAAATAGCAGTTGTTTTTCCCCTTCTTGAGACAAGTACTCCCATTAAAGTGCTACTTCATTCAATTGCAGTCATTATCAGCTTTAAATTTAGTCCAGGTAACAGTTCGTAGCACTCTCTAGTTCCCAGTAGCGATATTATTGCGATGACTAAACGATCGATTATCGAATTGGGGCGATAGCAGACACAAGCATGGTGTTCTTGCAAATGTCCCCCGTTGTTGGACATCTTTGGTCCGTTGTTGTCTTTGTGGCTGTTATTGCGCAGTATAAAACGTTTATGGCATAATATAAATCAGTGGTTTTTCAGGGCAGTCAGTGCTGCTGTTAAAATGCCTGCAGAGCTTGGTTGTTACCTACGCGCTATCGCTTTGGCCCGCCACTCGGTGGTGTCGACGGCCAATGTTTTTTCAGATCGCGGGCGTCCGGTTTATGTAAGCGCTCATCATGTGCCACAATGGTAGTTGTCGCGAGCGTCAAATAAATCTCTCAAATGGAATAATGTTTGACGTGTCGTAGTGGTTGTAAAGTGCCTGTTTACATAACAGCAAAGGCAGCGTATTGTGTAGCATGCGTGTCCACTTTATGTGGCAGACACATGGGGGTTATGAGAGCACTAGCGGCTGAAGCTGTGATTATGGAAGGCCCGTTCCGCTGTGTGCAATGATGGCTGTATTTCCCACCCCAGGACTTGATGGACTACATCTGTCAGTTGGAGCAAAAGATGGGAACGGCAGCCAGTGCCAAGTGGAGCGCTCCCCCCGCCGCTTCCACAGGTGAATGAAGCCACATTAATCTGCCCAACGCCTCGCAGATGGGAACAGTAAAAGTGTTAACTTTCATTCAACGACAACACTAAATAGCCTTCGGAACGGCTTGTGAGCGCTCTGACTGGAGCGGCGCTCTGTGCTTGTGTTCCTGTTTCTAGGCTTCGATGACGACGCCTCGTCAGACTTGTCCGACGCGTCGGAGGATCGCGACCCGCGGGCCTTGCAGTCTTTCGCTGCAACCGCCCCTCTGGGAAACTACGGCCTGTGCGAGCAGGGACGGCCGAGCCTTTCGCTCTTTAGCACCCCTCCGCCATCCTCGCTGGAGATGGAGACGAGCGCCGTGGTGATCAGCCAACCGGCTCCTATCTCCTTGCCTCACGAGCCGCCTGGAGTCTCCTCTCTGGCACTCAGCTCAGATTCGGTGAGACTTGAAAGCTGAGCAGATTAGTTATGCGTGATACTCAAAACGGCATATGCCACTACACCTGCCAACACAACCAGCGGATCGCTGGAAAAACAGACAGCAAGCCAATGGGCAATTATGTGTAAGTTAGTTTGTTAATAAGTGTGTGTGTGTGTGTGTGTGTGCGTGTGTGTGTGTGTGTGTGTGTGTGTGTGTGTGTGTGTGCGTGTGTGCGTGCGTGCGTGTGTGCGTGTATAGGAGGAGGAACCTGATCCTCTTAAATGTGGAAGAAGACACAGCTACGCAGAAGAAAGGGCACTGTTTCCTGATCACAGGGACTTGTTCTAAAGGTGAAACACACACCCCAGTATAAAATCAATCAAGTGTACTTATTTTGGTTTGAGAAGCCCCCCCCCCCAAAAAAATACTGCGTGAATAAAATACAGCTAATAGCAATAATATAAAATAACTTTCCTGCAAGTGTTATTTGTGGTTTGTAGACATAGCTGCTCAGCTAGATGACAGGCTCTACGATAATACATTTAAGTAAAGTATGTGTTCAACAGAAGGTTTAAATCTCTTTCTATTTTACCTTCAAGCCAAGGCAATAAATAACTTGCGCAGAGCAAACAACAAGGGCCTCACAGGAATGTGGTATAGAATAGAAGAGAATAGATTATTTATTGTCATTGCTGTAGAACAGTGAAAAAAAAACGGCTTGAGTACCTCTTGGTTTAGCAGCATAATTCTAAAATTAGACATTTAATGTACAGCAATCCCTCGTTTATCGCGTGGGTTACGTTCCAAAAAGAACCCATTATAAGTGAAATCCGTGCAGTAGGATTTATTTTAAAAAAAATTTAAAAAGCAAAAAAATGTGAGAGGGAATAAATTTCAAATTTTACATACAGCACATTAGACAATAAAGTTGTACTTGATACTTGATAGTCAGCTTTATTTTTTTGTTATTATTAGAGCTGTCAAACGATTAAAATATTTACCGGTAATCTAATTAAAAATGCAATTGCCATAATTAACACAAATGAACTAAAAAATTAATCGTGATTACTCACATATTTTTTATCGTTTCTGAATTTCCTTTTACATTTTTTGTCCTATTTTTCCCCATTTTAATGCTCTCGTCAACTTGGAATCATGAATCTGTTTTCTATGTGCCAAATGCAAATATTTACTGAAATAATTTCAATTTTACATGAACATTTTTCACTTGGTGCAGTTGTTCACACATAATCTCTCACACAATATTACTGTCCATCAACAACAGTGAAAAAATATATTTTGTCACACAACAGCTGCTTTAACAGCTTTTTTTATTAAATCAAAACAGAGCAATATAACAGTATAAAGTGCACATCTAAGGTACACTAGTACTCAGCCTATAGTGGATTTAAACCATGGTTGCATACTTCGTTTTTCTCAAGTTTGCTTTGAACACAGCAGTCTGTTTCTGTATGTTTGTTGGAGAATAACGAGACCCCGGACACTAGTGTTCGTTATGTGCCGCTGTATTCAAAACTGCCGGCCGTACAAACAAGCGCAAGCATTCCCCCGTGCTGCTGGGGCAAACCATTCTGAAAGAGGGGGGTTTCACTCCCCCTAACAAAGTCAGGCTATGTTGATTATGTTGGTACTTCTTGCACGGAAGTCTCTCTACGGTTTTTGTGTCTACCTCATTTCGGATGACTACACTTGGTTCGATGACAACACTGGAGACGTTTTATTTTCGCTAGGTCGCTACCACTGCACCGCTGAACTTTCGTTGTCATGTCACCGCCTCTGCGCACCGTCACCATCAGACGAACACAGAGAAGCTCCACCCGCTCTATTTATATGGACACGGAACGCTGTAACCTTCCACACTAAATAGTTCCAAACAAGTAACAATCGCGTCAGTGGCATACATCGTATACCTGTATGATACACAGAGAGAGAAGAACAGGTAACTTTGATCTTGTCAGAGGACCAATCTGGCAACTTTTTAAAAGTAAACTTTCCATTCATAAACTCTTTAAGTATCCGTTTTCGGTGTCTCGCACTGCCATGGCTGGCAAAACAGACATGGGTGTGGACTTCTGCAGCGCGCTTGTTGTTTTGTTCTGGTGTATTATAGAGCAACGTAATATCCGCTTGTGACGTGAGCCGCGTTAATCTCGCGAGAAAAAATTTAATCCTGTTAAAATTCATTTAAATTAATGCCAATAAAAACGCGCTAAACTGACAGCTCTAGTTATTATACAATACTGAACTATGTATACAATGCAGAGGTGATTGCTCTCAGACTGCAAGGGAAGCTCAGCTTCCCCTAAAATGTCAAAAAGTAAGTGATCAAATATTTGTGTGTACGTCATGTCATTGACTAAATATGCGCTACAACGCGCTCAACGTTTGTTCCGAATCAGCTTCTTATTACTGGTTACGACGCGACTCTCATTCTCATTCATTCCCGCAGCTTCACTGTGCTTTAAACTGTGTGGACGCTGGGCCTCTCGAGAGTTCAGGTTAGGTTGTCCCAATGCATTGAAACCAGACGAGTCATTGGATAAATGCTGGTTTTGTCCCGCCCATCAGACACTCAGCGTCTCTGGGAGTCAATGGACAGTGGGCGTTTATAGGCTGGCCGGAAACTCAGCTTTTCTGCATGACGGTTGGATGATCTGACTGAGGCTGAATCTCTTTTTGATTGATAGCGAAATGAGCCAATCACCCATCTTATGATGAAGGCAACCTTCTCATTTTTTAAAAAAGGAACGAAGTGTAGAATTCACGTACAAATTGAGCTTCCCCTCCTTGACAGACCAGCATCTGCCACTGATACAATGAAACCGAAGACCAAAACTTTGCAAAGGTAAATTAGGCAAGCTGTACAGAGACGAGGTGCGGAGACCGTTCACGTTGGTCAGTCTCTTAGCCACTCAGGATGCAGAACACAATTCACTGTTTTAAAAAAAAAAGCATTAAAAAACTGCACTAAAAAAATCTGTGAAACAGCGAAGCCGTGGAAGGTGAACCACGTTATAGCAAGGGATTACTGTACACAGAAGGAGGCTTCGGCCGATTACCAGTTTGACCGTTTACCGTCTTTTTAAAAAGTCAGTTTCAATTACCGCTAAAAGTGTCTGTCACCGCTTATACGATAAGCTTCTCTTTTCTTTTTTGAGGGGACTTGTTAGCTGCTGAAATGTAATTGGTTGCTTGCATCGATCACTTGGGAAGTCTATGTTTTGATGTTAATGTCGAAAGGTCAGCCACACGTGTTTTTTCTCCTTCTTATTTAAGCGGAGAGCGGAGGGGTAAGCAGTTACAGGGAGAGCAAGGATGCAGGGAGACGACAGAGAGCAACTGGGCTGACAGCATACTTATGTAGATGCCTTTTTACTATACTGTACGTCGGGAGAACATGTTACTAAATAAAACATGAAGTCATAAACAAATTAAATAGAATGTAGAGATTTAAACAGTTTGTGTCTAATTACATATAATAACATATTGAGGCTCCCTCTGGCGTGTGCGGCTTGTCCACCCTGGTTATTATAAATTCAGGCATGCAGAAACATCTGAATCAGAGCTTCACTATGACTGTAAGCGACTCTGCAGTAATACTGATACTACCCCTTTCTCACAGGAGGCAACTAAGATATTCCTATGAGTATCGTTATATTGTCTGTCTACACATCATCAAAACATGCAATATGATATTTCAGCTTCAAGAGGTGCTAGTCCTTGGACAGCCTCTCATGCGCGAGTGGAAAGGTGCTGAAGTTTCATGGACAATATGTGCAGCGCACAAAGTGCGTAACTGGGACAAATAAGTCAACGGGAGAATCTGTGCTCAATAAGTCTTGACCCAAAACCTCAAGGCTTCAACTCAAACAGGGGTCGGGAACCTATGGCTCGCGAGCCAGGTGTGGCTCTTTTGATGGTTTGCATCTGGCTCACGCAAAATATTCTCGCTTGTTTAATCCAGCCATCAATTTTTCACTGCTCACGTCCTGTTCAGGGATGCAGTTTGCGGCAGGAGCAATTTTTATATATATATATATTAGAGTTGTCAGTATAGCGCGTTTTTATTGGCGTTAATTTAATTGAATTTTAACCGGATTACATTTTTTCTCGCGAGATTAACGCGGCACACGTCACAAGCGGATGTTACGTTGCTCTATAAATACACCAGAACAAAACAACAAGCGCGCTGCAGAAGTCCACGCCCATGACTGTTTTGCCAGCCACAGCACGAGACACCGAAAACGGATACTTAAAGAGTTTGTGAATGGAAAGTTTACTTTTAAAAAGTTGCCCGATTGCTCCACTGACAAGACCAAAGTTATCTGTTCTTCTCTCTCTCTCTGTATCATACAGGTATACGATGTATGCCACTGACACGATTGTGACTTGTTTGGAACTATTTTGTGTGGAAGGTTACAGTGTTCTGCGTCCATATAAATAGAGCAGGTGGAGCGTCTCTGTTTGTCTGACAGTGGTAGCGACCTAGCAAAAATAAAACGTCTCCAGTGTAGTCATTCGAAATGAGGTCTACACAAAAACCGTAGAGAGACTTCCGCACAAAAAGGACCAACACAATCAACATAGCCTGACTGTGT
The DNA here is from genome assembly GCF_025434085.1 of Hippocampus zosterae. Classification (NCBI taxonomy): domain Eukaryota; kingdom Metazoa; phylum Chordata; class Actinopteri; order Syngnathiformes; family Syngnathidae; genus Hippocampus; species Hippocampus zosterae. The sequence continues at coordinate 15,358,401 of NC_067452.1, forward strand.
TAGGGGGAGTGACCTCCCCCCTTTTCAGAATGGTTTGCCCCAGCATCACGGGGGAAGTGCGTGCGCTTTTTTGTACGGCGGGCAGTTTTGAATACAGCGGCACATAATGAACACTGGTGTCTGGTGTCTCGTTATTCTTCAACAAACATACAGAAACGGACTGCTGTGTTCAAAGTAAACTTGAGAAAAACGAAGTATGCAACCATGGTTTAAATCTACTATAGGCTGAGTACTAGTTTACCTTAGATGTGCACTTTATACTGTTATATTGTTCTGTTTTGATTTCATAAAAAAAGCTGTTAAAGCAGCTGTTTTGTGACAAAATATTGTTTTCACTGTTGTTGATGGACAGTAATATTGTGTGAGAGATTATGTGTGAATAACTGCTCCAAGTGAAAAATGTTCATGTAAAATTGAAAATCGAAATTGGGTAAATATTTGCATTTGGCACATAGAAAACTGATTCATGATTCCATGTTGATGAGAGCATTCAAATGGGGGAAAATAGGACAAAACATGTAAAAGGAAATTCAGAAACGATAAAAAATGTGTGAGTAATCACGATTACATTTTTAGTCCATTTGAGTTAATTATGACAGTTGCATTTTTAATTATATTAAATATTTTAATCGTTTGACAGCTCTAATTATATATATATATATATATATATATAAGAGAGAGAGGGAGAGAGAGAGACTCTCACTGAAATACATTTCCAAATATTTTGCTTTCATGGCTCTCTTCGTCAAAAAGGTTCCTGACCGCTGTACTAGAAGGTCAAGAAATGTCAGGAAAAGCTTACTAGAGCAGCTAAATTTGAGACTAACCATAAACACTCCCAATAGACACGGGATGGAATGTAACTGGTCCATTCGAAAAACGGGGTATACAACCACATTGTCACGGTTGTTTTTTGGTTTCATTCTTTTACTTCCCCTCTCACAAAGATTTGTCTTTTGTTTTGTAGTAGTACGGGCTAAAGGAAGAAAAAGAAGACCGACATTTTATTTCAGGCTTCGCACACATACAAATGTGCCCAGGGTAAAAATGAAAGGGCAGAAAGTAAGCTTATAAAGTGAAGCCCTCCCACTATACCTCCCTGGTATGTCAGGAAAAGAAGCAATTGTACTTATTTATAACTAAATCAGAAACTAATCACTTGGATTTTTAGCGAGCGTGATACAATACTTGCATAGAATTCAGAAATGGGGACGTCTTAGTGTAGGGGAATTTTAAAAATGAGTTTGACTTACGTAATACTTTAACGATTAATTGTTACTTCCAGTGAGTGGCTTTAGTAATTCTGAAACTTCTCTCCTTTTTATATCACGCAAAGGTGGCATTGGACGTTTGCTCAGCACTTAATGTACAGTACCTCAGAATGCTGCCGCAATGCCAGGAATTTCCATCACAACGTTGCCATTGTTGCATGTTGTGATTACTCACTCGCTCGCTCACTCATTCAGCGACTGAAGCATCAGTCTCCTCACCGCTGCATTCTTGGAGGCATTTGATTTTTGTACTTGAATGACCAGTGAGGCGTTACAGCCTCCAAAGCAGAAATGAAACATACAGGATGGCTTCAAGGTCAACGTGCATCGGCCTCCCGGTGAAGGCCAAGGTCAGAGCGGAACACGGCCAATGGATGACAATTGACGAAATTCAAGTGAAGGAATTTCGATTTGCATTATTGGTGCCATATTAAAGTGAACATTTCCTTTGAACAAGCCTACAAATTTGCCCCTTGTCACGGTAGCTGCTTTAAACATGAGCAATGCATCACACTTTATGAGCCCGCCACTTGATTTGTGCGTACAACCTCACTCTGCAAAGTAATTAGTGAAGCCAGCCAGCGGGAAGACGCAGCCGAGTAAAAAGTAACATATTTCTCCTTGAAATATAGCGAAGCAAAAGAATAAAGAATTCCAAAATGGTGGAATTAAGTGCCTCCACTAAATTTTACCTCACACATCTGGCCTCACACACACACACACACACACACACACACACACACACACACACACACACACACACACACACACAAAAGAATTCCGAGCTCACTAATGCACACAGACAAAACGCCCGCAATTATTTATGGTGACTGAGTGAGTATGGCCGGAAGATGAAAGTTTTGAATATGTGCTCGTAAAAGAAGTTGAGGTGGGGTGTGAGGCGGTTGAGGGGGCCAGGGAAGGCCGAGATGGGAGGACAAGGGGACAGCCAAATTGACAGCGGGGCCGTAGCGATGATTTACCTGCGGGGGGTGTAACGCCGTCACAGGCCAATTTTCAGCATCATTAAAGCCCTCGCTCTCCCTCTCCGACACTCCCTCTGTCTAACCTTTTGCAACCGCGCTGTGCGTTTCTCTCACTTTTGCACACTCTGCTCTGTGTCCCCCAGCAGCCCCGCCCGTTCCCACCAGTGAGCTGTCGACACGTCGCTATGGTAACCAGCAGAGTGGACATCCCAGAGGAGAAGCAGCTCCTTTGTGTTCTTCCATTATGTCTCCACAGACTCAATGTTGATATGCAATCTTCCTCGTTTCTTAGTTCTCCTTTGTTGTATGTGTGTGTGTGTGTGGGCGGGGGTGGGATTGGAGGTGGGGGGGGTCTTGGCTTGGGGGCGGTCAAACACCCCCAAGCGTTGATGACAGGCATAAGACATTGGCCTAGGTGGACGGCGCGGGCGTTTAGGCTCCGCTTCGCAGGTTGTAGCTGAATGCCTCCAGTTGAATCATTGCTACGTCGAGAGCTTTACGGCGGATGTTATGTCGTTTTTATGACATTTGTGATTAGGAGTCATGACAGGCACTGTAATTATGATGTTTTGTGCAGGGCCCCGCTGAAAATCATGGCAAAGCTCCCTCGCAAGCATTAAATTCTCTCCATCGCAGCTTTGAATGCGATTCATGACAGCATAAAGCATTGATACAGCATCGCACGGCAACTATTTTGCAGCAAGGCAGTGCCGTGACGTTCTATTGCTCCTCCATTTACTCCTGGACTAAGATTTTAAAATAAACTTTCTTCGAGACGTTAGCAGGTGATGAGCACGCAGTAAAAATTTAGAGTCGCCGAGGTGCTCAAAGATGTTTTTGCAATCAAACGCTCGTTGAGCAGATTGAAGTTGACAGAAACTTTATGTTAATAATATTCCAACTTTGACGCTTTCGCTTCCCACCAGCTGAGCTGGCATTCTTTCGCCGCTCACAGGGAGGCTTTAATGCCTTCTCCTCTTCATTACCATTCACGCAGCTCTCAATTTGGGCATCAATAATTCAAGAGCAGTCTTATGAAAGAAAATCTTTATAGGTACTGATATCATCACGTGCTGTCAGCATGTTCCCCGGGGCCTGTGGCAAGATACTGCCGCCTATCTTTCTGGCACGACTGCATGCGTTTTCTAGAGTTTGTAATAAAGTGTGCTTGTGCTGTAGTCAAGATGAATTTGGCTGATTTCAAAAAAGTTGCTAGACTCGGTGAAGAAACCTTGATGCCAATGAGTTTTCTGCGCTGGCTTTGCACCATTGTTTGACCTGACTACAATTTTTGGAGTGATTTTACGCAGCTAATGCTAGCATGGGTTAGGGATGGTTGGATTAAATCATTATTCAACTCATTGATTGTTGAGAATCTGGTTTTGTGTGCGTTGATGAATCACATCTTGAAGCAGTCCACAAGATTTTGTGACCAAAACAGAACGGCCATCAGAGCGGGCTATTGGTTTGAAGATGATCTTTAGTTGCCTTCATGGCTTTGAACTCCATCCATTGTCTGATCCACTTGGCCTCGCGGGGAAACGGCATGGTGTGCATTCAGTCTTATCGAGTTGGTCCGAAAATGAGAAACGGGATGTCATTTCTGTGAAACTGAGCTACACCCCACACGCCGGCACCGTTGCAGTTGAAACAGAAGTTCAGAACATTCAAAAATAGATTGCAACTGATCAATTAGTTGAGGATTACTTTTGCCCTCAAGGAAATATCGCCAATATATGTGTGCCTGAAGTGTGTTTTCGACCTTATCTTAATCCTTACATATGGTGTGCTGTGTTCACGTTATGTCTGTACTTTTTCCTTTGACTTTTATCAAGATTTTCGATCAAGATATTTTGCAGCATTTGTTTTATTGTAGGGAGAGAATGTCCCGTTTATTGAACTGCAGCTAGAAGGGAAATGGATTAATAATGCGCAAAAGAAATGGATTTTAATGTTTAATCATCTTCGCTGGGATTATGGAAAAAGTCATAAGTGAGCAGCAGGTTTAGTAGGCCAATCACTCACTGTCGCTGTGTTATTCTGCTGTTCATCCTTTATGTCTGAAATGGTTTTAGAAGCACACTGCATGTCTCTGTAGGGGGATTCACACGGCACACATTTGCATCGGTGCTGCACCGACCTATTTTGTTGCGATATATCTTACACCGGTGTGCATTTTGTGGAGCGTCACGTGTAAAGCTGCTTACTAAAGAGAAGCGTGTTAATCCCGGTGCAGCCCCTCTTGCATTCACACAGTTTCTGCGGCCGTGCAATATGGAAATAAAACATGCTTAAAGTGTACTTCCTTACCCCCGCTTTGTTTGTGACATATCGAGAAACCATGGTTTATACTTCTCCAGACAAATCAACGCTGTGTGTGGTCTGTATCAGACACCGTAAAAGGGTGAGAGAGAAAGGAAAGAAGTGCAAACTAGCCAGGATGCAAGTTATGCAATACCCAGCTGTAATCAACTCTTCTCACGCATAGCGAATCTACCCCTGTAGCATTAACACGTACCCTTTTATATCGGTGCTGCATCGCAAACAAGCATTCACTCCAAAGTAAATGTTTAAACCAACTCCTGAGCAGGTTAAATTTGCTCCAGTTTAAGTTGTTTTCAGGGGCTACACCGGTATAACTTTGTACGTGTGAATGCTCTACGGGGGGCAGCCTCTGTGCCACAACGGAGTAAAAGTTGCTGTGTGAACACCCTTTCTATGTGTTTGGAATGCAACTTTTCAGGTCCTTGTTTTCTGGTGGTCACCAGAGGAGGTGGTCACATGGCAATAACGCGCCAATACTTTGGGAATTGTGTTCATCCCGCCATGTCTTTTCTTTCCATCAGCCATGTAACAGATTTTGGGCTGGGATTCTTGTACAATAAAATGGTTTATGTATCTGTTATTGGGCATAATGTGTCTTATTCTGGCCAAAGATCATGGCAATATTTGGATCCTGGTGTGACATTTCACCGGCAATTAACTGTGCCATTTCTTCTCTCACCGCTGCCACATTCCCTCTGGCTCGTTGTCTGCTTCAAACACACTTCTCATTCAAGGTGTGTGTGCTGGGGGTGGCGGGTGGGGGATTTTCCCCACCCGGCCCCTTCCCCATGGCTCCACCACCTTCCCCCCTCAGGGCCAACCTCCTCCTCATCCTCATCTTCCTCCTCACGCCTCACTGCTCCACTTGACGGTCGCCTCCCTTTTTTTATTTATTTTTTTTGAATTTCTTCTCAGGCACACTCCCTTCGTCTTGAGTGTGGGGTGACGATAGCTAATTATAAAATCAATGATGCCGGGCTGCCTAGTTTACAGCCCCCTCTAAAACCTTAACTGGGAAATCACTGTGGGATTGATGACTCCCTCACTCTTTATCTCTTTTAATTAGAAATGTAAAAGATATGAAAGAGCCAGAGGCCAGAACACATCTCCGAGTTTTTTTATGATCCCGCCTCCTCCTGCCCAAATCACCTCTTCCCTCTACCTGGGCCTTGTTTATTTCCTCTCCCTTCATTTTCCTCCCTGCTGGCACACCCTCCATCCTCACTCTCCTCACCATCCGCTTCTCCATCACTTGTTCCATTACCCTTTCTTTTAGATGGCCTGTGCTCACACACACACACACACACACGGGGGAAGGCATTAAATTTATGGTCTTTGCACTTGAGAACGTTCCTCACCTTCCCCTCACCTCTCCTCTCTTTTCCCTTGACTGAGCCACAACCCTCAGCACGTTGGCCGCATGTGTAACAAATGAGGAGCACGTCCTTTCTGTCTGCTCTGACCCAAGCAGGAGCTGTAAAATGATGTCGCGTCACACGTAACGACCTCTGCTGCCACCTGAGTGCAGCCGACATATTGTATGACTCACACGTCCCTGTCTTGTATATGGTATCGGGATTCTCCACCTCCTTCTATCGCATCAAGCTGTGCTCACATCTCCGCTGCAGGATTTAATCAAGGTCAAAGGTCATTATATTCCTCTCTCAACATTTGGCTGCAGTCAGCTTTAACAGCCAACTGCTTTACTAATGTCACTTGTCTTTGCTTTTTTTCTGCCACAGGCATCAGAATTTGAAGGCCCAAAAAACCAAAACGAGTTGAAATCTCATGAGATTTAACTCCAAAGGTTTTTGGGGAGGAAAACCATTGTGATAACTCCATCCCTCCAGCCATCCATCCATCCATCCATCCATTTTCTAATCAGCTTCTCCTCACGAGGGTCGCGGGCTGCCAGCTGTCTTCGGGCGGTAAGCGGGGTGCACCCTCAACTGGTTGCCAGCCAATCACAGGGCATACATTTGTGATAACTATGATGAAACCTGAAGAAAGGAGTCTTAACAGAAACATAAGCAATACAATGGGTGTGATAGCAATTGCGGAAGAATCCATTGCTCTCCAAAACCACAGCTTTTCGTGCAAACAAAAAGGGCATGTTTGTTGCTCCAAAACACTGGAGAAGATATATTTTGTTGAAATAATTTTGACAGCTGTTTTCAACTTAATGTTGGGTGCACAAACCAAAACTATTCTCGTTTTTTTCTTTACCATGTCAAGTTTTGGAGATACAGGACCCCAGTTTCTTAAAACATATTAAATAGATGTGACTCTGCGTAAACAAAACACGAATATGGAATGGTTATAACAAGCTTTGAAAACTAATCACACAGCATAAGACGAAATAGAACTTTCAACACTATGCCTGTGGTTACATGATGAAGACCAAAAAAAAATCCTACTTTGCGAGCATATATTGATGGTCCTGATTGGGAGCTGCCCACACCTCTCACCGCACTGTCTCAATTGTGACTGCACAAAACAAGTTGCCACACAGCTGTAGATGAGTCCAGTCGTATTAAGATGGCAAGTATTACTGCCGCTAATCATGGGAATTTTGCTGATCTGAACCAGTTTTGAAGACGCCTGGGATATGCGTGAGCATCTCCGCAACCCTCATAAGTACAAGCAGTTTGGTTCATGGATGGATAGTAAGCTGTGGTGGAAAAAAATGACATGCTAGAAAAAAATTGGAATCAGCATGCCAATTACAGTTTTGATCAGCAGAAAATTCTAACAAAACAGATTTTCTTTTTCAAAGTGTTCCCCAGTGTAACACTTCAGTAATTTGTCAAAATAATGAACCCAAGAAGGGAATGACCAATACAATCCATTGTGAAGAAATATCAAATTGACCAGACAGAGGATGTTTCCCTCCCAACAGAGCTGGTAAACAAATCGATTTCACCAACAATATGCCACACGACAAATAATTAGAAAAGTCTATCCATCCATTTCCAACATGGCTTAGCCTGATCAGGGTCACGGACGGTGCTGGAGCATATCCCAGCTAACTTCGAGCAAAAGAGGCTCAACACCCTGAACTGGTCACCAGTCAGTGGCAGGGCACATACAGATGCGAACAACCATTCACAACCACATCCACGCCGCCACTGAGTGGGAAACGGTCCCTCGTTGCCTGCTCACAAGTCAGGCGAGTGGACCACTGCACCAAGAGTGCCCAAATTGCAAGAATATTATTAGTATTTTTGAAATATTATTTTCATTAAATCAGTACTTTACCCTAAATTTTACGAGCGTTATGAACATTCATTCATTCATCTTCCGAACCGCTTGATCCTCACTAGGGTTGCGGGGGGTGCTGGAGCCTATCCCAGCTGTCTACGGGCAGTAGGCGGGGGACACCCTGAATCGGTTGCCAGCCAATCACAGGGCACACAGAGACGAACAACCAACTCACACCTTGGGACAATTTAGAGTGTTCAATCAGCCTGCCACGCATGTTTTTGGAATGTGAGAGGAAACCGGAGCACCCGGAGAAAACCCACGCAGACCCGGGGAGAACATGCAAACTCCACACAGGGAGGCCGGAGCTGGAATCGAACCCGGTACCTCTGCACTGTGAAGCCGACGTGCTAACCTCTGGACTACCGGGCCGCCCCCCTTATGAACATGAATTACAGTCATTACATATTCACGGCATTGGTATTCATTGTCATTGGTAAAAGGTGGCTGCAAGGCAACTCCCACTTTCTCCCAATCCCCCCCCCCCCCCCCCCCCCGGCATTGTTAAGTCACAGGGGTTGCTGATGGCCTCGCATTACTGTTGTCACTCAAGCCCTATGAAGCTGAAGATATTTGATATTAGCTCTTTAGAGGACGGCAGCGCAGTGCACAAGTGGTTAGCACGTCTGCCTCACAGTTGCGAGGTCCAGGATTTGAATTTCGGCTAAGAATGTTCTTCCAAAGCTTGCAAGGGTTTTTTTTTTCCACTGACAAAACATGCTTGTTCGCTTGATTAATTGTGAATATGTGTGTAAACGGTTGTCTGTGTGTACCTTGCATCTGGCTGTCGCCCAGTCCAAGGTGTAATCCACCTGACCCCCAAACCTAATGGGAACAAGGAGCCCAGAAAATGAATGGGACAACACAACAGCCATTTACATTGTGTGACATGATGGACATTGAAATGCAGCCTTCTCCTTATCGGGTAGCTTGGTGCACAAAGCATTATGTCCAAATCGTCTTTGAGCTCAGGGATGACTGACATCACTGCATTCCAATGCTCATATTTTCCCTTCACAATCAAATTAACACCCCCCCCCCCCAGCCCCCCACATCTCCTTCACATAATAAAGTATAGCTGAATGTATGTGTGTGTAAGTGTGTTCATGTGAGTGTGTATATTCACGCTTCCTTTAAACCCCCCAGCTTCCTCAACCCCGGTTACCATGGCAACTCCTTTCCAGAGGCTTGGTATATGAGGCCATTTGATTGTTCCTTGTAAAATAGTGTATAATGTATGGGCCTTATTTTAATTTGAGTCTGGCATTATTGATCTGTCTTTAATGATAGTTAATTAAAAGCAATCATATAATTGATAGAATCTCATCTGTGTTTATCACCCTGCTCTATCTATTAATAAAATCAAGGTGAGGCGTTTGTATCTGAACGGCACACTGAGAGGGGGATGAGGGGGTTGGGGGATAAAAAATACAAATAAAAAAGATTTTACTACAAGTATAGCTGCTCTGCTCCTTTGAGAATTTATGACAATATCAAAATAAAAGGATCTGATCAGCTGAGGTATGTGTTGTAAACTTTGTGCTAAACGCATAAATCGTGATTATTGACGTGACATTTACACAGGCCATCACAAAGGCTTCGTTTATTCATTCGCTTGTTTCTGATGTGCTTTGGACAAACATTTAAAAGGTGCTATTGTGACAAATGTGATGCTGTTTAACTTTAAAGCCCTGATATCCTATAATTTGTCACAGATTGGGTGTCAGATCTCGGAGGACTCTGCTATCTTATCTCATAAAAACAAACAAGACGCTGTCTTGGAGAAGATTGAGTATCACTTGGGCATCTCCGGCCTCCAAAATCAATTAAATTTGAGACATTTCCCGGCCGAGGGTTGACTATTCAGATTTACACTTGACTTCCGGGACTATATATCTCATCCATACACATATATCCCCTTTTATTTGCACATTTGACCTTTTGCACAAGTGTCGTCCGTGCTGCGCTGTGATGCGCACCTATTCCAGGAGCGAGCTTCTCCATCGCATGTTGTGTTTAAAGTCAAGGCATAAATCACCAAAGACAAGTTTAGCTCACAGCTAGCAGAGCACTCCATCTTTGAGACAAAACTATGAGTAAAGCTGCGATGAAGCCCTATTAATGCCAGCAGCTGCCTTCATTCCAAGTGCACGGTGAACAAGCATTAAGAGCAGAGCTTTATCTGATGTCCTTGTTCACCGGGAGCTTGTGATTTATGAGCCGGCCACTGCACCCATTTCTCCACATGACCTTAGCACCCATGCAGCTCCTTTTTTTTCTCCCCCACTAATCATTCGGCCGCTGGGCCGAGTCACGGTGCACGACTTCCCTCTAGTGGCCAAACTTGCTCGTGTCTGCCCGAATTCACTCAGTGACCGGGTGACGTGATTCACCTTTTGTCGTCGGATCCGGTAGAAGTGAAAAATGTACGCACGCTCTTGTGAAAAACGAAAAACCTGTGATTCCACTCATCTAGTGAAGTACAAGTAAAAAAGCACAGAGTCTCAGATGTATTAATGTTTTTATTGTTTATTATATCCAACGATTTCACGTGTCGAATTTTGATAACTTGACACAAGGGGAAAAAAATCCTTCGTTTGGAGCTTGTCACGATGACGTCACACGTACTTCTGGAAACATCTCCAATGCGCCTTGTGGAGCTACACTACAGTAGCAAGCCAACCCTGACGCGTGAAGTATGCAAATACAAGTTCTGAATCAAAAATGTACCTTGAAGGAAATGGCCTCCACAAACCCGATAGTGGAGGAGTTAGGTGTCTGTTGGCCCCTTTAAAATTGGCTACTATACCGCCAGGCAGTCTTGAAATCCTCATTGTGCAACTATGTACAACTCCTGCCACATTCATCCTCCTTACGAACTGAATACATGGATTAATTTAGACCCCCCCCCCCCTCCACACACACACACACACACACAACGTTTAACGTTTAAAGGAAATTGAACAATACCAAAACCTACTGGCATCTATCTGGAATTGGAACTAGGAAGACAAAAAAGGTGTCCGTAAATCTCACAAAAGTAGTTTATTGTGCCTCTTACTGTTTATATGGCTTTTCTTTGTATAACAAGAGTTAACATAAACAATGGGTACACAACACATTGGCCATGTTGAAAAAGTAGAACGATGAAAACAGCATCATCACCTTAAAAGTTTTGCCTGCATCAACATTACATTACCATGGTAACAGCCCAGCAGAAAGGCATCACACAAAGACACTTGAGTGTGTGAGAGCACCGTAACAGCGGACATCCTATGGCTGCAAACACGCTCACGCGCAGCTCGCCCAAAGTCACTCAAGACTCTGCTACATTTGGAGTGAAATTGAAAGTGAAGCTTTATTTTGGTGAATGGTTCAAATTGGTCAAATGCAAGCCATTTTAATTAAATCATTCTTATATATATATATATATATATATATATATATATATATATATATATATATATATATATATATATATATATATATATATATATATATATATATAGGGCGGCCCAGTAGTCCAGTGGTTAGCACGTCGGCTTCACAGTGCAGAGGTACCGGGTTCGATTCCAGCTCCGGCCTCCCTGTGTGGAGTTTGCATGTTCTCCCCGGGCCTGCGTGGGTTTTCTCCGGGTGCTCCGGTTTCCTCCCACATTCCAAAAACATGCGTGGCAGGCTGATTGAACACTCTAAATTGTCCCTAGGTGTGAGTGTGAGTGCGAATGGTTGTTCGTCTCTGTGTGCCCTGCGATTGGCTGGCAACCGATTCGGGGTGTCCCCCGCCTACTGCCCGATGACAGCTGGGATAGGCCCCAGCACCCCCTGCGACCCTAGTGAGGATCAAGCGGCTCGGAAGATGAATGAATGAATGAATGAATGATTATTTTTTATTTTATGATATTTGGGCGCAGTGTGAATGTTCATTTCCACTGTGAATAATGTCACATTGGCTGATTAAATTTGTTTACGTGTTATTGGTATAAAATGTTTGAGAATCACTGATCCACAACATTTGACAAAGGTGTAAAAGAAAGGATGTAAATGTTTGAAAATTTATGAATGCCAACATTACCCCTTTCTTGAGTCATTTCCAGCTAAGTATATGCATTCAACGGAAAACAGTTCATATGAAATCAAAATGTGGCTTAGGTATGAATGATTTTGGGCTTCACTGTTCACGTGCACACACACACACACACACACGCACACACACACACACACACACACACACACACACACACACACACACACACACACACACACACACACACACACACACACACACACACACACACACACAACTGAAAATGAGGAGACCTGCCCAAATTCACGTTATGGGCCCTCCCGTCACGTCGCGACATATTGCTTTCAAGAGAAAAAAAAAGTAAAATTATGTTCAGTAAAATTCAGCTGCTTTTCCCACCACTGATTGCCAAACGAGACATTTTGGCAACATAGAAATATATAAATGATACATAAGAACACACAGTCCTACACATTTAAAGAGAGAAATGAGAATATAGCACAAGAAATGATAATATAATGATGGCTTTTTGGGATGAGGAGGCAGCGTGTTGCATGGATGACGGCCTAAGTGGAGGTTGGTCAAGGATGATGCCGCAAATCACACTGGCAACCACGCTACCTGCTCAGACTTCGATGTCACCTTCTATATACACGCCAAAGGGGTCGAACTCATGAAAACGGGGTCAAGAATACACACGTAAATATTGCCTGTTCCTAGTGCCTGCAAGCAGCTAGTGTTTGGTCCTCACCGAAAAGCCCTGAGTCTTATTCCAAAATATCTTCCGTAAGAATTTTCCTGCTTTCCACTTGCATATGTGTGTTTGATTGCGTGCTGATGATTTTCTTCTTCGTTTGTTTCTCCCTCCCTCCATGCTCAAAGTTCCGCGGTTGATAGTATTGCCAGTTGAACATGCCAATGCGTTTATCTTGTACAAAAGTGCTACATGTACGATTAGGTGTAAATCTGCAACAACCGAAAGAAGAGCGTGTGTACAAATAGTGGCCAGAGAACCTGCCAAAACTCAAACTACCACTCCCAACCCTCCCACCAAAAAATAAAATAAAAAATCTGAACTTTTCCTAACTTTGGCACTCACTGAATTCAAAAGTGGCGGCCTGAAAGAGGCCAGCACAAGAAATTGCTGCAGTCAGGACTACTCACTGCATTGTGTCAACAGTCCTCACGGTTCGATTAGCACTGTCGGCCACAGTGAGTCCCTCTCACCATCGCTTAAAAAACAACAACAACAAAAAAACCCAAAAAACAAAAAAAAACCAAAACTTGCTGAACATGTAAAGGAAGGCCCAGCCTGCATTTTGCTTTCCCTCTTCAAAATAAGGAGTCATATACACACACACACACACACACACACACACGCATGCGCATATATATATATAAAAGAGCTGTCAGTTTAGTGCGTTTTTATTGGCATTAATTTAAATGAATATTAATGGGATTACATTTTTTCTCGCGAGATTAACACGGCAGACGTCACAGCTGATGTTACGTTACTCTATAAATAAACCAGAAACAAAACAACACGCGCGCTGCACATGTCCACGCACGTTTGTTTTGCCAGCCACGGCAGCGCGAGACACCGAAAACGGATACTTAAAGAGTTTATGAATGGAAAGTTTAATTTTAAAAAGTTGCCAGATTGTTCCACTGACAAGACCAAAGTTACCTGTATGTTTTGCAGTCGTAAACTGAGCTATCATCATAGCACGTCGGGTCTTGAAATACCACTTAATGGCCAAGCACACAGCTGACGTGAGTACTCCGCCCCCTCGTCTCAGACAGACAGCTATGGATAATTTCAAAGCAAAGAAAATGGATAACACGACGAAGAACAAATTTGCTGAAGCCATGGCTAAATGGATGGCTACTGCATGCAAGCCTGTCAACATTGTCCACAGCTCGACTCAAGCTGAAATCATTCACATTGTATCTAACGACTCCACTACGGATTGCCAGCGAGAGCCTCCATTACAAGCTGTGTACGGAGATTGTACGTAGCGGAGAAGGCTAAGGTACACCAAGCGGAAGAAGACACTGTTTCGGGAGAGAAATAGGGTTGATGAGCCGCTGGTGAATAAAGAGCACGTAGCCTGTCAAATACGACGTATGCCACTGACGCGATTGTTACTTGTTTGGAACTATTTTGTGTGGAAGGTTACAATGTTCCGTGGCCATATAAATAAAGCGGGTGGAGCTTCTCTTTGTTAGTCTAACAGCGATGGTGCGGTGAGGCACCTCGAGAGTTCAGCGGTGCAGTGGTAGCGACCTAGCGAACACACTGAAAATAAAACGTCTCCAGTGTTGTCATCCAACCAAGTGTAGTCGTCCGAAATGATGTCTACACAAAACCGTAGAGAGACTTCCGCGCCCAACAGAATCAACATAGCCTGGACTGCTGTGTTCAAAGCAAACTTGAGAAAAACGAAGTATGCAACCGTGGCTTAAATCCACTATAGGCTGAGTACTAGTTTACCTTAGATGTGCACTTTATAATGTTATATTGCTCTGTTTTGATTCCATAAAAAGAGCTGTTAAAGCAGCTATTGTGTGACAAAATATTTTTTTCACTGTTGTTGATGGATAATCATATTGTGTAAGACATTATGTGTGAATAACTGCTCCAAGTGAAAAATGTTCATGTAAAATTGAAAATCGAAATTGTTATTTCAGTAAATATTTGCATTTTGCACATAGAAAACTGATTCATGATTCCATGTTGATGAAAGCATTAAAATGGGGGGGGGGGGGGGGGGGGGGGAATAGGACAAAATAATAAAAGGAAATTCAGAAACAATAAAAAAAATGCATGAGTAATCATGATTAATTTTTTGTGAATTTGAGTTAATTATGACAGTTGCATTTTTAATTAGATTAAATATTTTAATCGTTTGACAGCTCGTATATATATATATATATATATATATACACACAAATACACACACACCACACATCACACACACAAACTGAGAAAGCACTAACCACGAAAGCAAAGGTTAACATAATGTGATTTGGTTTTGCCTTGTCCATGTGTTCGTTTTGAGAAATGTGCTTTGTCCTCGAAAGATTGGAACAACAAATAGTGGAGACATGGGAGCTTTGCTTCTTCTTGTCATGTAACATCCCCCTTGGCCTTGAAAGGAGTTTGCACGTGTGTGTGTGTGTGTGTGTTTTCTGTCATCCCTCCTTTGCTTGATGTGTCTGGATTTAATTTGTATGGTGCATGTGGGCCGCAGTTTAATGCTTCTGATCTCATAAGGCTCCACTGGAGGACATCAAGATGTTTTGAGAAGGCCGGCATTTTATTGAGGTGAGAGATGGAGTTGATCTGTGTGTGTGTGTGTGTGTGTGTGCGCGCGCACGAGTGTGTTTGTGTGGGTGTCATAAATCAGTGCATGTGTATGAAATGGGTTGTTCACTGCGCCCTCCCTACAAGGCCTTTCCTGTTGCCATCTAAATCGATGGCATTCAAAACCCCCCACTGCTCGCCATCGCTGTCCGAGACCCTGTCTCTCTCTTCATCACCCACGTCATCATCGTCGTCCTCCTCCTCATCCTCAGGTGACGGCTCGCTGCCGTTCTCTGCGGCCCAGCTGTCATCCTCGTCCTCGGCCTCCTGCTTCAGCACGAGGGCGGGGGGCAGAGGTGGCTGCGAGGGTAGCGGCGGCGGGCTGTCGTTGCGCTCTGTTTGGTCCTCGAAAGCCTCCGGGTTCTCCAGCATCTCCCTGATCAGAGGAGGCATCGGGCCTGGGATTTCCATCTTTAGAGTGATGGCTCTCTCTGCACCTGAAAAAAATGTGCTGGTGTTATGTCATGCATGGCGTGTCATGATTTAACAAGGGGACGCTTTATAATATAATATAGGTCAGTTTATCTTTGAAACGATAAACCTTGATCTGGCTTCTGTTTCCGGGGATGTTTAACAATTAGTTTTTATGAATAAGCTGTGATATGTTTTTCAGTGGAGTGGCACGGCAGGAGAGTGGTTCACACATCTGCCTCACAGTTGAGGGGTTGTGGATTAGAATATTGTCAGCGGTATGGCCACAGTGACAACACCTCAATGAGGGCTGGGCCTGCGTGCACGCATTGGTCATTCTTGACCATAGCATCCACAGTCAGGACTTTTATTTCATAACTGTGGTAGACGGTATGAGAAACGCTGACTTCCATGTCATTTGCTTGGTGCGGAGTGAAGCTTTATGGTTTTGATTCATGACGACTCTAAGAATCGAATCTTCTTAACTTGACAGATTCTTTGAGTTTGTATTGAGATCAATTGTATATTTATTCTTGAAATATGCAGTAATGTAATATGAATAGTAATATGAATAACTTGTGACAGAAGGGTCTAAGAAACAAGCTTCCATGTGAAATTGGCAGGAAAAAAATCACATGGCACATATTATTATCATCATTATTATTGTGATTATTATTATTCTTTTACCTTATTGTCGTCTTAACCAAAGAATATGTATCTGACCAAATACAAGTAGCCTTTACCCTTGGTGCTGATGCCCCTGAGGTCGGTAATCTTCATGAGCATGCGGGGGAACATATGAGGCTTGTTGGGGCGACGGCGGCGGGCGTAAATCTTTAAAGCCTCAAGTAGAGGCTCTTGCAGCTTATCCACTTTCTGGGGCTCCTCCAGATCCATGCGATCTGATGAAGAATGTAGAGAGCACACCTGTTGACTTTGTCATGCATATGCAGTATCAGGTATGCACAAATCCCTGTGATCAGGCAGTGAGGATTTCAAATCAGGTTGCAGTACCTCCACAAATGAGGCAGATGGCGCTGAGGAGGCCGGTTTCGGTGTCGTCCATCTCCAGAGGTAAAAGCTGGCCGGCAAAGGCAAACACCAGGTCAGTCAGCGGTCCAAAACCAGCGTTGTGCATTTGAGTCCGATTCAGAGTCAGGCCATCAGAGAAGGTCATTGTGTCCTGTTCTGGAGTGTAGCGTGTGCAGATCCGAAGCATCTGTTTGGAAGGGGGAGATGTGTGTAACTTGTGGGCTATTGTTAGTAGCTTTCAACAATATATTGCTGGAAGACAAAACTGTCACATTATTAGTGTCTGACAGTTAGGCACTAATAATGTGACTGTTTTGCAGGGTATTGCTTGGTTTTCAGATCAGTTAGGCCCTAACTGATCTGAAAACCAAGCAATACCCTGCAAGGTCAACCGAGAATAGGCAAATCCTCTTGAATTACCTTCTACGTCCACCAGGTGCCAGTATTTCTTCAAACCAGAACTAGCTTTTTGCCAAATCATTGGTGCGGCAAGAAGATGCACTCACCAGAATGTCCAGGCAGGCAGACTTAAGAAGGGTGATCTGGTCAGCGATGGTGAGGCTGGTAAATCCTGGCAACCGTTTGGCAAACTCCACAATTTTGATGATGCATTTGGTAGAGAGCTCGCTGAACTTGTCCCACAGACCCAGATCAAGCTGGACACGGTGGTCAGAGCTAGAGTTCTGAACACACGCACACAAAAGCACTGTTGAATCAGTGTCCTGCCTGCGGAGGCGGTGGGCAACCCTGTTTGCATCGAGCCCTCACAACCCATTTACATTTCACATCCATCAAAGGGGAGAATATCTATTTACATGTTGCATCAATCATGGGGAGGCCTCACAGAGGGTTAAATGGGGAACTGAATTAGTTAGGGCACCAGCACTTTGGGAAAGCTGTGCTGGATTTATGCTTTTAAATGCGAACTGTCAGTGACGCTCGAGTGTTACCGCATGTGCTGAAAGTAAAAAAAAATAATAATAATAAAGACAGCTGGGATATGCTCCAGCACCCCCCGCGACCCTGGTGAGGATGAAGTGGTTCGGAAGATGAATGAAAATTGGTAGAGGTCATGCATTTGTGTGGCGGTGTGTGTGTGTGTGTATGTGTGTGTGAGACTTACGGTGGTGTATTTCCCCAGTTGGCAAAGTGACGGGAAGGTTTCTTGATGAGCTTTGCTGACTTTATTGACAAGCTCCTCAAGCTCTCCGCTGAGCTCATAGCTCTCTGGGAGCACCACCTCTTCCTTCACGTCTTTCTTCTTCTTGTTTCTGTCATTGCGTACCGCTAAATGAAGTAGGGGATGGGGGATGGCGGGCGGTAACAGAAAAGAAAACCGTTTTGCTCGTGCAAGCAGCAAATAGAAGGTTCACTTGTGATCACATGTGACAAAACTCATGCTGTGTTTTTTTTTTTTTTTTTTTTTAAACCAGCATCACGACGATGGAAATCAGAAGGGAGAAACAACCGAGGTTGCCCTTAACAGTATTAACATATTTCCTTTAGCACAGCTTGGACATTGGCTATCTCCATTTTATCGCCACTCTTCCTTGTCCATCTCTCTATCAATTTGATAGGCCAGTCTTCTTTCTCCCTCCTCTCCCCCCTCCCATTCTTTCCTTCCTCTCAGGATATCCAGTAATAGCAGAGGCACAATGTGATCCCGGTCTTAACGTACATCCCACACAAACCATTACACCCACGTGCATGCCCCAGGGGCTGTGCGGGGGGGTGAGGGGGGGTGGGGGCAAACTGACGTTTGCGCCCATACGGCCACCCGATTTCTGGAAAGGGCAGAAGTGCGTGTTTGTCTTTGTGCAAATGGTGTGAATTCTGGCATCCCACCACCACCGCTGTAATTTTACATGTTTTCTGCTTACGTTCAGCCTGGGTGTGCTGTAGTAAAAGAAAGTAGTCATATGACAGCCAGAGTCACATTGACAATCACAATGCGAATCCTGACCCCATGCCTCCGAAAGTACAGGATAGCGTAGCAACAGGCTGCACACACTTCAGCCGTTAGTTTTGACTTTCCGCCGCAGCCCATTAACTTGCACATAGTGAGTAGGACTTGAAATAACGCTGATAGCAATACATGAAGCCCATTTATCCTGCGGAATACATCCCAGACCAACTGGCAACTGATGAAAGTCTGTGATATTGTGCAACCGTTTTTATTTTATTAGTTAGTTTTCACCCGCGCACACGCTTAAGATTAAACACTTTTGAAATGCGATAATGTTTCTTGTCACCACCCGGTGACTGACATTCCATTCCTCACGTGACAGCCAATATGACCACGAGACGAGGGGCGCATTCAAAAATTCACTCTCACGCTCATGCACTGCTCTGATGAGATTGCGTGTGTTTGGAGCAGCAGAGTGAATTTCCAAACGTCCGTCAAGATGGTCCAGTGCGTTGTTCCCTCCATAAATGCAACTCCTGTAATTCGGCATCTTTTCTTCAGTTGTTAGTTCAAATGCGAACTGTGCAACAAGTTGCTACGTTGTGAAAGACTTTCTGAGATGCTAACTTGGGGGGAATTCGTGATCGTTTTGAAAAAAGAAGCAAAGAACATACATTTCAGGCAGGCGGCTGGCAGGATCATAGACAATGATCCTGATAACGATATCGACAGAAAGAGCCTTCAATCTGAGTGGCTGCTGTGTTGAAATGACACATTACAAAATGACACGTGGCTTATGTCATAGCCTGATGCTTGTAACAAACTAAAGAGAATAAAATGAGCTGACAAAGCACCGCAAAAGTGCCCTTCATTTATCATTAATCAAGAACAATTAGTAATCCATTCGAACTTGGTTCAAAGGTCAACGAACATTGATTGTGGATTTGCGCTACGAGTCCAGACAAAGTTGCGGCGGTTGGAGCAAACTACAAAATACAGTAAGCCTAAAATTAGCGACGGTACTACTGCACACCCTGGTGTGGTGACGAGATGGTGAAAACAGGGACCAAATATGAATATTGACCAACCCTAATGCAAAAACTGTCGAGAGAAAATACTGAACGCTGGCTACTGTGTTGTAGCCCCTGTGTTTTAGGTGTAATATGTGCCCTTAAGAGGCGGGGCCTGGTGACGTGGCATGTAGCGTCGGTGTCGGTGTGTGTGTGTGTGTGTGTGTGTGTGTGTGTGTGTGTGTGTGTGTGTGTGTGTGTGTGTGTGTGTGTGTGTGTATGTGCGCGCGCATCTGGGTGTGAGCTGTGACTGACAGCAGCTCCTGTGTGAGCGAGTCCATATTGTTTATGGTTCGCTTGTGCATCAGCGACCGTGGTTCTCCTTTCCCCCGTTTTTGACAGAAAACAAAAAATCAGCCTTGATACAACAGTGGAAAACTGTTTAGAATTGAGATGCTCAACTGTCAACATTTGTAAAGCGTATAAAAATGCCGATGATGCTGATAAGACAAAATGTTTGCAATGTGGATACATGTTTGAAATCCATCATCTTGTGCTTGAAAATAAAAACCTTAATGAATTGTATTCAAATGTCCACTCCTCTTTCGGAGTCCAATCGTAAACTTCAAATGTATTCCTGAGCCAGTGAGAGAGTGAGTCACTCAGTCAAGGAACTGGAATGGTAGCACTCACCTTCCTTGGACATGCCAACCTCAAAGCACTTCTGCAGCCTGCAGTATTGGCAGCGGTTGCGTGTGACCTTGTTGATCTGACAGTTCTTGTCTCGGTGGCAGGTGTACACCATGTTCTTCTGGATACTGCGACGGAAGAAACCCTAAAGCATGGCGAAGGACCGAGACAAAAGGGGAGGAGAGGGCAAGAGAGACGTCCTCCATTATAGTCGAGCCATCAAATGACGTGACATTTTAATTGCAAGCCAGCCTTTCCTGCGAGGCAATCTCTATTTTTAAATGTTGCAGTTCAATGCTCTTTCTTTCTTTGCAATTTCATTTCCTCGGGTAATAGAAGCCAAAGTCATTTTCCAAATGCAGTGTTACTGCATCACTGCAGTGGGATCTTCTCACCTTGCAACCCTCACAGGAGCTGACCCCATAGTGATACCCTGAGGACTTGTCCTGGCACACAAAGCAGGGCTTGTAGACACGAGGTGGGGGAGGTGGAGATGGAGAACTGGGTACCATCTCCTCTGAGCTGGTGCTCTGTGTCTCCACTGCTGCAGAAGGGGGGAGCAAGAAAAAGAGCAGAGCACATGAGCATGTCATATGTCACAAATTGTTGTACTGCGGCGATGGTGTGTTCCTTCCAATACATCAAGCACAGTGACTGTTGACAATTGCTTTCATGAAAAGCCGGAGCCATTTCTCTTCTCGGTGATTGATTTGTCAAGCCAACAAAAAAATGGATGGATGGATGGATAGATAGAAAGTTTCAGCAGATGTGGTTTTAAAAGGTATAACAGGACATGTATTTTCAAATATTCTTGTCAACCCACAGGAGCAAGATGAGTGTTGTATATTATGTTGTATGTTTTGATTTTGTAATGGGCACATCTTGAAGTTGCTCTGTGAAAAATACCACTCATATTAGTATAAGCTAATACTGGGCACAGAGAGGACTACAATTTGAACTACATATACCAGACGAAATCTCCGGAAGCCAATTACTATTCTGAGTAACTGTGAGGACATATGTGACTGCTTGTCAGTTTATTTTACATTGACTGACGGATCTTCAGTCTTCAGATAAGGCTAGGTGACTGAGTGAGTCAAAACTGGCTGCTCATCATTCCACACACTGACATTGGCCCATGAGGACAAACACACACACACACACACACACACACATACATCATGTGCACCAAATGTGACACCCGCACCACAATTTTGAGGTTAGTAATGTGACCTCCAGTCACATACTGCAATTGTTACGCTACCTTAAACTTGAGTATTTTCTCCCAGTGAGTGGGACAGATACAGGGCTGATACATACATCTTAAATTGCCCGCCAACATGCGCGAGCGTACACACAGCACCAGGCCCTCTTCACGCACATGCGCCTCTTTCAACTTTCCCCATTAGTCACCCTTCAACTTCAACACCCCCCTTCAACTTGGTATCCCGCCACTTCCTGACACACCAACCCTATTTTTCTCTTGTTTCCTGGCCCTAAATTCCTCAGTGCAGTCCTGCCAGGTTTTAATAGAGGCCTGGGCTCGTAAGGCGGCCTATAAAGGAGGTCCCATAGCCTGGCTGGAGGCCCCGGCCAGGCTAGCCTTCACTTTATTGGGACTCGGTCACCTTGGGCAGCTATTCACACTCACACCAGCTGTAGCTCCCTGCCCGTTAAAAAAACAGCCAATCATAAAATAAAAACTGGGAGGCCCTAAAATTCGAACTTTTACTACACCCACCTCCCCCCAGTGCCCTCAATGGAAAGCACGGAGGGCCAGCCTAAACTTAACCTACAAACCCCACCCCTTTCTTCCCCTCTCTCACACCCAAGGCTGCAGCGAAAACCACCAGTTTGGCTTTTTACAAGGGAGGGAAGACTTCAAAAGGAAGAAAGAGGGACATAAACGGAGGAACTTGATTGGGACGAGAGAAAGGGGTGAAGGGTGCAGGAGGAGCAGGGGGGTCACACAGTGAAGGAAAGTCTTGTTCAAGACCAAGCTGACCATTCGGACCACTTGTGTACACGGTGACCAACGGCGAGCTCATTGATGACTCTAACAGAAATATGTCAGACATTTTTCTTCATGTCGGCTGCAGCTCCAACATCTGTTTTTCATATAATTTTATTGTTCCAATAGAACGCTTTGGAATCCACTTTCCGCTTTATTTGCTGGAGGTAAAACATGCTTTCTATTGTTTTTCACAGCAAGCTCACAGGCAAATGTTTAAAAGCTTGCGGTGCTCGAGGAAGGAGCAGCAAACTTCTCAACGTTTCACGAACCTCTGTGTTTAAGAAACAATAGCAGAAGAAACAAATGAGGCTCCTGCAGAAGTGCTGACAAGTGTCAAAAAAGGACCAACCGTACGTATGTGACGTTACGCACGGTGGATGACGTCATCCAAATTGAGCTCAATGGCGCATTCCGGAGAGTGCCGTTTTACAACGTGACCACCACACGTTTGAAGGTGGCTCCTCGGAAATTCACAACTCTCGGACTTTGCCGACTTCAATCGCTTGGCTCCACTCAGTTCACCCCCAATCGCTTAACACAAGGCGCCACGAATAAAACCCCCGAGTTACAACCTTTTCCAAACCAAATATTTAGTCATACGCCACGATCGGTTACCTCCTTGCAATGAAACATTGGTTGGTGCTCTGCGCATGCTCTATCCGGAATCTTGGTCTTTTACAGGAAGTACTTGTATGCGCGACATCTGGCTGCAAAAGCTACCGGAAATACACAAGTAGACACACACAAACATGGTGAAATTCAGGCGTAGTACAGAAACCCACTTTTCAAGGGAGGAGCAAAGAGATGCCCATTAGTGTAGTGAAGGACATGAATATAATGTGTTTTGCGCGCGAGAGAACGTAAGAAGCAGAAATGACGTAATGTGTCCGTGCATCACCATTCAAATCGGGGCATTCCAATTGGCGTGTAGATGCGAGTCAGTCTGTCAGCTCGCGCTTGTAAATGTTGTATCCCAAATGTTTCACAAAGCGGAATGTTGGCCTCCACCAGAATATTGCCCTGTGAAATGAGAGGCCCTGCCTATCAGCGCACCCAATGCCTCGGGCCTCATTTGCATGACAATCCGCCCGCAGAAGCCAGCTGATGATGGATGGAAGAGATGAGAAGATGAGAGGAAGAGAGGATAGGTGGGTGGCTTCTGGCGTTTAGGAAGGGGACGGGCTGGGGGTGGAAGGGCAAGAGAAGAAAGAAGGTGGTTGACTTATCAGTCGTCACTGTTAGTTTCCAGCCAGGTATCAACTTGAGAATCCTTTCTTCCATAGTGGCCCAACTGCAGTGACCAGGCTTAACACACGCAAGCACGCACACACACACACACACGCACACACACACACGCACACGCACACGCACACGCACACACACACACACATCCTGATGTGATCAGTGGCAACCCACAGCAACCCACCTGGACTCTGTTGCACTTAAGTGCTCGAGACTTGGTGGCAATGAGCGGAATCATTAGCCTCATTGGGCGGGAATATTAACTGACAGAAATAGCATTCTAGCTGGAGGCGACCTCACACAGGTCATTTATTTTCAATTCTGGGTCGTGTCAGTTGATCTACTTAGGGTTGGGCATATATAAGAGCAAGGGCAAAAAGGCAGCGAGCAGGAAGAGGAGTGTGTGTGGACTTTCTGGTAACACTGAAGGCGCCTGTTGTTCGCTAACTGGAACTAGGAGTGTTTCTTCTGTATGTGAGCAAAGGCGTGACTATGCGGCTCGTGCTTGGTGTTGCAACAGCCTGCTTTTAACTGCGCAGCATATGACAGTCTGGCAGCGTAACAAGTCCTCTTTCACAATGGGCCTGCAGAGCTTGTCAACAGTACGTGACTCGTGGGTGGAAGGGAATCTTTGATGGGATGCTGCTCCATAATTGCATCAGCCCTGGCAAACTCGCATTGCTGTACGGCGTGAGAACAACGTTCCATATGGTGTGTGAGTGATTGGCACCGTTCCATCATGTGCGCAAGGCACGCTCACAGCCGCCTCCACGTTTGATTTGTAAAGGGCAGACTGTTCCGAGCAGTGTACCGGTGCGCGCCGCTCTTCTCTATTGAAATACCCTGTGTGTGATGGCCTCATTATGTTCATGTTTTTGCTCTTCGTGTGATGGCAAGCGTGGGTTTTGTGGGGCCTTTGTCTGCATCTTTACCTTCATTAAACAGGCTGCAAAGCTTGCGTGTTCCTGACTCAATTTGCTGAGCGGTAAAAGGGTGTGGGAGGCTTGGAGGCGGCGTGTGAAAACGGGGCACAAGTTAGGCCTCTCTGTTCAAAGAGGGCTGTTTGACTGGGCAGGCAGAAGGGGAACAGATTGAGCACGAGGTGGGTTGGAGGACTTGCTGGCACCTTGGCGGGTGCCCATGGCTCGTTGCCTCAGGATACACAGGGTGGCACGGCAGCAGATCTGCACCAAGACCTGGGAGTTAAAAAAAAAAAAGTAAAAAAAAAAAGAGGAAAAGAAAGTACCACACCCTTGTCGTAGTGCCACTTTCCTCTTTGTCTTTCAACCCACGTCTTCCTGCCATCCCTCTGAGGCCTCTGCTGCAAGGTCCCGCATACAACACACTCATTTCCTTCCCCTTTTTTGGAACCAGTTTTTCCTGAGGATCTCCGTCACTGCTTTTGTGGCTCTCTATGTGTACCGCTTACGTTTCCCAAAGCTCACATCATTCTGCTGTTTCGCTCAAGCTCTGTTGCACTCCATTGAGTCACTTGCAAACTTTCATGCACAAAGTCCATCAAGAGTCCATTGTGTGACTTACACAAGGCACAGGCCCCGGACAAGAGCGCACACAGTGTAACCTGCCCACAATAGCGTAAGAAATGGTTGATACACTGGAGTGCTGCAGTCAAAAAAAAAAAAACGGAGGGAGGAAGGTGCGTATTGACAAGCAGGAGGTGACACTGAGCAGTAGACAATTTATAAACCTCGTTACCTGCCACACACACACACACACACACACACACACACACACACACACACACACACACACACACACGCGCGCACTGGCTACAGAAGCTCCGCCTCACTTGCTGATTTGTGAAAGTGTCAAATAGATCGGTAGCCACAAGTATGAGATCCTGGGTGCACTCCTGAGTGATAAAAACACACTCTAAGCTGGCCAGCATTTGTCGGAAAACACACACGCACACACATCCATCCAGGAATTCACACCAATCTGTTAGAATCAGCAGAAAGCCATGAAATGAGAGAGACAGGCATGTGAACGAACGCGGGATGCAAACATGTAATCTCAGAACAGATTTAGTCAAACATTTTAGTGTACTCACAGGTGCCACAGTGGCTGCAGAGGAAATGTCAACTTTTGTGTACGTCCTGGCAGAAAAACACGCACGCTCCCCTGATAAAAGTGCACACAGGCAGAGGAAGAAGGGCAGCAGGTAGAATGAAAAAAATATGCTGAGGGCACATTTCGTGAGTCTAATAGTATCGTAGCCAAAGTTACATTTGCGTGGACGACTGATACTGTCACAGTCAGTTCAAAAGGACTTTGGCAATTATGCGATGACGCAAACGATTTTAAAAAGTGGAATTATCCTTGAGGTCAGCCGGTGCTCCCAAAACACCTTGGCTTCTTAAGAGCACCTCATAAAGGAGCCTTTTGATATTTTCTTGATGGAGTCAGCCAAGCCAACATTTGGCAACAAGCTTGTCAAAGACACACACAAGTTGGCTTCAAAGGCCAAACGGACTGTCCCCGATGTAAGGGTTTGTGAAAATGTCCTTGAAGAAAACATGACCGAGGAGACATTTAAATTACATTACATGATACAAATAAGGGTCAGGGAGGGAGAATATGGTGCTCAATGTCGTCAAAGGATTTTTGAGACTGGATTTTCACAGCAAATGCAGGAGAAAGAAAACAGCCGAGTGCAGTTGTGTGGAAAATATGCGGCCTCCCGTCCCCGTGGTGAGCTCCAGCTGATTGTTCATCTGCCCACCAGAAGAGCGCGGTGCACAGCTTTACTTTGGTGACTGGAGAGTGAACCCAAACCTGGCAACGTGGCTCAGCCTTGGGCCATTGATCATGTCAAGAACACGGGAACGAGCGCCAGGCGGGCGAGGAAGCCGACAGCGAGCGGAGGAAGCAGACCGGCGGGACAAGGAGAGAAAAAGAGTCATCGAGGGAACCCCGCAGCCTTTGATCCTCGGGTTGTTTCTCGTCCTTACAGACTTCCCCTCACCATCTGTAGGCAGAGCTCTCACCTGTCTGTCTCTGGCAAGGTCTCCAGCACTCATTCAATGGCTATTGCTTCCTCTCTACAACAATAGAAAGCTACAAAAGTAGAAGTTGCACAGCCGCGACTGCAGCCTCGCTCTGTCAGAGGAAGTGAGGGGAGAGGAGGTTAATGTAAACAACAACAGTAGTACTCACTCCCACCCGTTAGGGAAGCGCTACAGACCGAAATCAGCAAATGCAAGCCTCAAGTAGGAAAACACAGGGCTCTGTTCCGACCTGAATGGATATGTGTTGAGGTTTTACGAAGACGAAGCCATCTAAAGACTGGAAAAAAGCTCGCAGAAAAACAGTGCATCCTCGAGTTACGAACGGCCCTTTTTACAAACTTGTCAAAAAGCTGCTTCTAGTTACTTCCATACATGTTTCGTTAAGAGAACCATCTCAGCAGGAATTAATCTGGGTCGTGCCTCTTGCGCTATTTCACCATTATTGACTATGTGTAACTCATTGCATAGTGGTGCTGTTTGTGTTTTGTCCTCTCAATTCGACTTGAGATGGACTTAAAAAGTACCGCTGGGCTGTCAGCCCCCCCCCCCCAAACCCCCCCACATAAAACTCAAGTCTGCCCCAGGACAGAATAACGATAGACAGCTGTTGTGTGTGCAGTCACAAGTTATGCTTAAGCAGTCGCGCTTCTTCCAATCAGATGTCTAGCAGCGGCCGCCAAGATTTCCGATTAATGTGGCAAAAAAGCAAGTTACCATGCATTGTTCTTTTGTGTCCAAAAACTCCCAATTAGAAAACACACACACAAAAGAAAACAAAAACAAAACATCTCCCCTCCTCATTTAACGGGTAAGTCAACCCCCACATTTTCTGGACATTAACATATGTTTTATGCAGCCCCGCAAGTGTAAACCTGGTGTTCAGATGACTATTGCGTTTGTGGAATACGAGTTGAACAGCAGAATTCAGGGAGCGGCCATTTTGCCACTTACTGTTGACTGACAATGACATGGTGGTCAAACCTCAATTAACAGATTTGGAGTCCGGCGCTCTCCTTGTCCAATATAAGGAACATCTAACACCAACAATTCCCACAAGCAAACTTCAGTAGAAAGTTTTTTGCTGGAATGTCAAAGCTGCTTTGGCTGCAACACTCTTTTTCTGCGTCCACTTAGCTGCGTCCCAATATTTTTCCCAACAGAGCGCAGCTAGCAATCCAGCTTTGAGCATCATAACTTCGAAAGCATCACTTTAAGTCAAGCCAAGTTAGGGAGGAAGAATGACAAACGAGAGTGAGTGCGCGACCAAAAAGCAATCGTGGCTTTCCGGTGCCCAAACTAAATGCCATCAGCGTCACTGTGGTGACGTCTGAAACTAAAGCAACGCGCACTAACCTACCTGAAACGTGCCAATGGGCTTGTAGACAACTGTGTGAGTTATTCTGAGAAGCCGTTGCTATTAAGTTTTCTGGCAACAGGTTGGGCCTCTCTGGCTAGAGCCAACAAGCTTCAGTGCAAATGTTTTGTTTTTTCTTTTTTTGTTTTTTCTGTCATGGTCAAGCATTTTGCCATGTGGAGAATAAGTCACTTTAGTGTGCTGTCTTTCAGTGTCGATACGGGCCCGTGTGGTGCTAGTGCAAGAGCAACCTCCAAGTATCAAGAAAAAGCACTACACGCTCTGAGAACTTTGCCCATGAGAGTGTACCTTGCAGTCCTTCTGCATTTTTCAAGAGAGCATAAATCATCCCAGCAGCGCCTCACTGCTTTGCTGGATGACTTCCTGTCTGTCAGTATAGCTGGCTTCTTCCCTGAGTGTTTTTTGGCATACATGCTCAAACTTTGGAGCTGGAGTTGACACATCCTGGCCTACAGACACCAGGACTACAGTAAAGATAAGGCGTCTGTAGCCAGAGAGCGCCTTACCCTGCTCCCGAATGTGCCGCGTGTGCATAATGGGAATGTGTTTCTTGTGTAAGATATGCTCCTGGGCTCCACGGAAGAGTCAGACACCCGGTTTATGTCAGCTTCTGCCGAGAGATTCGGATCGATGTTGGCCAGTGGCTTAAATGAGTTCATCCATGCGCAAAATGCGCAAACGGGACCGGGCCGTTGAGAAAGCAGCAGTGAAATGAAAGGAAATATAATCACTGTGGCATGGAAAACCCTGTGTCCAAAGTAAATAAATACAAATCGGACTATAACAGAACCAGAGACTAAAATAAACATGGCTATTTCCACATCTGTACACGAAGCTATTTGCAGAGTTCACAGTGAGGCAAAAAAATGCGTGGTGCTGGTTCAAGGGTATGGCAGCAGGTTAGGGAGAAATGTGATGACTGAGCCGCTGTAAGATGTGAACATGTTTCCGGCTTTGAGCAGAAACACACAACGGTGTCTCCTTAGGGTTCCCATTCATATTCAAAGGATTTAAAAAATAGTTAGCGCCTACGCCCTCGCTCCCCATGTAAACATAAGCGAAGGCAAAAAAAAAAAAAAGGAAGTTGCAGAATCGGTCTGCCGGCTTGCTCCTTCACCATCCATCCGTGAACCCCAACAAAAGTTCTCGCCTGCCCAAACACTGCTGCAAACACCGGTCAGTCACACAGGGAGAAGGCTCAGGCTCGTCTTGCTCGAGAGGCCCCCGCCTCGGCCTCGGCTTCCCATCACAGTCAACCCCCAAGCAACGCTGGAGCCAAGCTGTCAGTCAATAACACGGCGATAACAGGGCTGCTCTCTTCACACATGACTCCGAGGTGACATGCGCATGCTCCTATATGCACTGTACACACCCATCAAAATGCTGTGGGCTCGCCGTTAGAGTTGTGCGCACAAATGCACACTCGTGCACACGCGCACACACACACGCACGCACGCAAGAAGGCTGCCAATTGCCCACGCCTAAGAGCGAGGGACTCTGTTCTCAGTAAACAGCAACAATAGCAGAAGCCAAGTATCAAGTATGCAAAAGTCCGCATTTTTCACTCCGCTGACATGCAGCGCTGTTGTCGTGGATTCCTCTTTTTCATGTTGTGGCTCTGATTTTTCTGATGAATGGGATTGTCCCAATTTATTTGGTTGTAGGCAAGTGCTCGGTGTGAAATATTGCAAAGAGATTTTAATAAGATGGACCGGAAGGTACTGAGACATATTCAGTCTCTGCGTGGTGGAGGAGTTTTATTTACAGCCGTGTAAGTGTCGCTGCTGAGGAGGGCTATAAACTGCCATTAGCGGCCCCGCCAGATTCCAACACGGAGTTGTGGAATCCAGCCTGGCGCATGGACTCTCTCTGGATTGGACGCAGCAGTTTGGGTAGCCAAACAGGCACGTAAGCACTGCAGTCATTGACATACAGGAGTTCGCATATAGATTCCACACACGCAAGCACGGCATCTCGCCGCCTGTCATTTGTCTAGAAACAGAATGGCACATGAGAGAGGCCTTGTGGAGAAAGCAACGAGCAATCGGAGAGACGGTATCTGTTTATTTATAGGCAGTGCTGTTTATTTGTCTGGAATACAGCAACACGAGTGGATGTTCAACTGACAACAGATTGGAAGATTGCCATTTTCCACCGCTGCAAACGCCAATACCAATTGCACTTTCACAGGCTGGTAAAGGCAGAACCACGGACAGGGCGTCTACTTTGTTCCTTCAGGAAACGTCATGAAAAGGTTGGCGAGTGCGTCAACAGTAGACCTTGGTTTCTATTTTGATGTAACATGGCAGACGTGCTACAGGAATGGTGGGGATAAAATCTCTATGCTCGGGGCTGTTTGATCAGAAACACCTATTTATGTACTGTACAAAGTCAAAACAGCAGCATGCAAAATAAGATCTGCGCTGGCGCCAAGCCTGTGGGGTGTCAAATTACAGAATAATGAGGGATCGGGCCTTGGAACATGTCACTCTGAATGACACTGAAGTTGTGCGAATGCTCTGGTTGACATAGCGCGCGGGCTTTGTTGGAGCATAATAGTTTGCTGAAACAAGTGAGGGTCCGCTTCTCTCTCATATCCATTGCCACCACATACCAGTGACCTTGGAGCAGCTGACCACTTAACCCTTTTAACTTTAGCACATTCATTTGACATTACCTTGAAGGGATCAACAGTGTTTTTGTATATAGCAGCACGGACAAGTAGTCATTAGAAGCGCGAGCTTTGTAGCGCAAGTCTCCTGCACGCTCTCCCCCTTAAATACACCCCCAGCCAGCGACACCGCCACAGAAAAGATAGCACTATCTTTCCTGCGTCCGGGGCCCCCCAGGCATTCTAATCTTTTAATTGAATCTTTTGTCATTAGAATAAAATAACTGTGAACTTCCATCGGGGGGTGGGGCGGGGGGGGGAGATCAGGCCAGAATGCAGCGGTGGTCAGAAGTACAGTAATTCCTGCCGATTCTGTTGAAACTTACGGGCATTTCAATCACCTTGGGTCTGAGTGGCACAATCAGGGAAAATAATGAAGTGTGTGTGTGTGTGTACCACGGCACATACAGTACGTTGACGGACATGTTACCGTCCCATCAGTTTCTTGAGTGCGTCGCTAGCAAGTGTCAAGCTTGAGAACCAAATAAATGTTGTGGAAAAGTGGGATCGAGGAATTTGTTTTGGTGGGAGAGAAACACTTCCCCTTCTGGTGACCCTGCAGAAGCGCTCGGCGTAATTGCCTCATTCTTCTAAGCAAATGAACATTGACGGAGAGACGATTGGTCAGCTCGGGCTCCCTCAAATGGCTTCCCTGGCAGTTGACTAATTCAGTTCTCATTGACGTAGGACTAAATCAGTGTCCATTATCTTTACGTGTAAGGCAGCTCAGATGTAGCAGCAGCCCCGTGGCACTTAAGGGCATTATACAAGTCAAGCTGGTTGAAAGGGTCCCCCTTTTCATACAGCTGACAAGGCCGCCACACATGGAGCAGAACTGACATTGGCCAGGCCGCAGCCCCTGACTAACCTCTGACATTGAGGTATCCCTCTGCTGAACAAAAAAACAGGAAAACTGACCACACACTTTTAAATCCTCCGATTGTTCCTGGGCTGACAGCCAACAGTAGTGACACTTATCACCGCCACAGATTTAACACCAACACAATAGTGTGCGCTCGTGCTGCTGCGAGATCTAGCCAGCATAAATGTTTTCATGGCACTTTGCACACTGTGTGTCACCTCAAATAAAGTGCTTTATTGAACTTTTTTCCCCCAATTCCTTGAGCTAAACGACACTCGTGTTGGACTGCGAATGAACAGTGCAACTCTTTACAAACCACATGATTATTTTGGTGTGAGGTATGACGAGCCAGGCAGGTTTTTGCGCGGTGCAGCTGGAGCGTCTAATGAGATATCAGTCTCAAACATCAATTCATCAGCCTCGCTGATGAGGACAATGAGGAGCGACTGCTTCGGCAAGGAGAGGCGTTATGGCTCCTCGTGTAGAGAGGCAGCCGTGTTTACAAAGGTTATTGGGATTGAAACAGTACACCACAGCAGCCTCCGCTTTGCTCAGCGCTGCTCGACTCCACTCCCTTTCCCTCGGGGCAGTTTCTCAGGACTCTTTTTTTTTTTTTAACCTCTTTGATTTTCTGGAACAAAGCACGACAGAAAAATGTACCTCTGGAATCCAGAATGACTGAGTTTAAAAGGAGGGAGGTGCAGCAGGGGTTATAGATGCCTGATTGATTCAATAAACAAATTTCATCTTGTTATCATCAGGACTCCCCTCACTCAGCAGAGCGGGCCGTGCTGGCTGGATCCCCCCCCCCCCCTCCCCCTTGGCCTCTGCCTCCACTGACAGGGCATCTGTCTTCATTAAAGCTGAGCCAGTGTGCATGACAGCCACTGAAACGCTGGTGTCTTCACGATTAATGAAGACAGATGACCCAATACAACAACCCAACAACCCTAGGCACTGAAAAGGAACAAAAAGCAGGAGAAGGGCCAAACAGAAATAAATGAAAAATGATCAGAGGCCAATTGTGTTTACCCGACTGTCCCATCTCTTAAGATTTGTTTCCACCGTCACATCTCGCGCCTTGCTTCATTCACACTACTCCCACCGTATCACGCAGACGTAGACGGATGCTCGCTCCTTTTCTAACCTGCCGTGCTCTCAAACACGGCAACAGTGGCCTCTGGAAGTGCGTGAAAACGGGCCGCTGTTTTGTCTGGCCGCAGTGAGGCCAGTTGTTCCAATTGGAGGTGCGAGATGAGACGAAGAGGAGGGCGTGGGGCTGGGGGGGGCTCCCCGTGCACATTCTGCATTTCTGATTTATTCATTCATTTTCCCGTTAAATAATTAATCTACTTATTAATTCATAGCTTCATGTCAGACTCGGGAGGAATATCATTATCCATCTAGCATCCAAAAGCATAAACAAACCTTCGACCTTTGGATGCTGCGGGAGCCTACGTTCAACTTTTATCATCTGTTATATTGAGCAGGCTCCATTTGTCATTAACATTTCATGAGAACCACAGGAGAACCCTTCTTTCTGATGTCAAGCTCACATAATGAAATGGGAATCGGGCCAGGCAAGCACGCAAAGACACACGTGCACACACGCACACACACGCACATACACAGCATATCATATCATAGCACAGAGTTTCTCTCAGATGGCTGAGCAGCTCAAACCAGCTGTGGGCTGAGGGGTGTGGGAAGCAAAGGAGAGGAGACTGTATGTCCCAGTCCCAGTCTCTTCCTGTGTTGCTCGGTAGCCCCTGACAGCAGCCCCCTTGGCTGAGCCCTGAGGGGTAAACAAGCCAGCGACTAAGTGTGTGTGTGTGTGTGTTTGCGTGTGCGCGCGCGTGCGTGCGGGTTTGAGAGAGACAGAGCAAGATGTTGTGTCATGTGAGAAAGCCAGACAGGATGCCACTTACACTGAACGCTGGCACTGCCTGTCCAAGCAAAGGGGTCCAGCCCCGCGAAGAAGGGGCTCGCCTTCCGCAGCATGCATGTGCCGCGGCTGGTGACATCATAGAGCTGGCGGGGGCCCATTCCCAACGCCTCCATGCAGTCAAACATGGCACCCCCCCACCACCACCACCAGTCAGGAAAAATCTATGTACAATCGCTCAGTCTCGTCTGCGCTGCTTACATCAGCGACTGCAACAAACTGCAGCAACAGCTAGCTCGCTTGTCTTGCTTCGCCTTGAGTTCCAGCCCCTCTTCTGCTCTCAGCTGGAATGCAGATCTGGTTCCTGGCTGACTGAGTGGCAATGGGCTGGGCTGAGCTGAGCTGAGCGTGACTCTAGTCTCTCCCCCTGCCTGCCCTTCCTGAGTTGCTCCCCGTCTGCTGTAACAGACCTAAATAACAACCTCTCGCAGCTCTGCCAGACCCAGACACTGCGGAGTGAACCAACTGCCTCTGCGTGACGCTCACTGAGGGGGGAGGAGAGAGAGCTAGAATGCCAGAGAGGGCGGGGAGGGCTGGGGAGGAGGATTGGGGGCCGGGCCAGCAGAGCCAGCACGGGAGGAAAAGCTGATCTGGTTAAAGGACAAAACTTTATTCCCATTCTTTTTTTCCTTTTTTTTGCTGTTTTGTCAGTCACTTTTGTGCCTCAGATTTCAAGCCCCAAACACAGCCTCCTCCTCCCATTCTACCCGCCGCGCTTCATTCAAACCTGGGCCCCGTCCTGTCTTCATAGCACCTCCCCCAGTTCGCCCTGCAGTAAATATGAGCCCCCTCCACTCCCTCCTCTGACCCCCCGTCTCTAATCATAACCATATTAAACTGCAGCCACTAGCACGGTGTGTGCGCGAGTGCGTAAGAAAGAGAGAGCAAAGGTGGGGGAAAAAAGAACACTGTGCTGAGGTTGAACCCAGAAACCAGATGCCAGGGCAAGTCCCTCCCTCCTCAGAGAATGGGTAGCTCTTTCTCTGGAAGTGTTTTAACACTGATGAATGAGAGTTGCCTTGCTCAATCCCCGCAGCGCATTTACACAGACAAATAGCGCTGACCCGCAAGCGCCGCGTGCGCTGGACACACTTCTCACAGGTTCACTTGACCCTGCTCCTAGATGCACAAGTGATGGACTCGCTCACGTGAACTGATTTTGGAGAAGTTGCGCATTCACTTCCGCCCATTTAGCTCAAACGATGGCATTTAAACCGCACGGCCGTGCCCTTGCGGGGCTCGTTCGTCAAAAGCAAATCAATGGGCGCTCGGCTGACCGTGAATAAGCCCCGACCCAACTGTTGCTCAGCAGACAGATAGACTCTGGCGGTGCTAAAGCAAACAGTCTCATACAATGGGAGATATATGATAATACAATGGCTTCAGTCTGTGAGCTCTTCACATTCATCTCCCCCTGACAGATAAGTACAAGTGGTACAGCCCAGCAGGCAAAAAAGACACAATTTCCTGTCAATCTGTGCTGCTGGCTAGGCTCTCCATAAACACACAGCGCATTCTGCCCCCTCCTCTTCCTCCTCCTCAGTTTAACGCTTTACTCCTTTTCCTGCCTCATGAAAGAAAAGGCATGCTCACATCACTTGACTGATTTGAATTGAACTGCTAATTGACTTGAAACTTTATCTTGTAGAAAACGCTGGTCTTTTTCCAGGTCGGGTCAGTGTCACGCAGAGGAGTGCACATGCGTTGACGCGCGCGCGGTCACACGTTCTTTTTTGTAACAAATAGTAAACATCAGTTGTTTTAATTTGGTTCCTCATACAGTTGACAGGTCATAAAGAGGAAGGAACCTTTCTGACAGCAACAATAGGTTAGGTAAAACAAAACGTTATCTAACAACGATGCTGACAATGTGTTGTCCAAACGTTTCTCCCTTTGATGCTTTGTGCAACACTGGGTTTTGCTCTCTTTCAGATTAAATAATTACAATGGCGAGTCACAGATTTAGGATTCAAAAGCTCTGCTCTCACACACATCTTTTGTCTCCTTTTTTCATATTGCAGCTCAGATCACAGCATCCTGGAAAATAAGGTGAATCCCCTGGTGCTCACATGTTCAGTGTCATGTCAACGTTAGTTTGCCAGAACTGCGCTCCGGACCGATGAGCTGCAACGTAACCGATTTATAACACAGCACAGAGGGCCGAATCTTGAAACTCGTGTTTTTGGAGATTAATGGGCCGTAGTCTTCTCTTCTGGTTGTAGACTGCGTTTGAGAGTAGAATACAAACGCCTAAAGCAAGGTTGTCCGCTTATGAGCTCACCGCACGGAGAGCCGAGAGCCTGCCCGCGTTTTGAGAGGCTTTTGTGGAGTGAGTTTAGACATCTAATCTACACATACTCGCACATTCTGCTGCTGACCGAGGCCTGTCCCAGCCTCCCCGCCCTCCTCCCTTTCCTTCCCCGGCCAGAGAGATTGAACTTGAGAAGAAACCCCCCATGGTCCACTGCCCCCCCCCAAAAAACTTATCTTGCCCTGGTTCCTCACTTTCTGTCTCACTTGACTCTCCATCGCTCTCTGTTGCCCCCCCCCCCCCCCTCCCCACCACCACCACCATTTCAACAAGTTCCCCATAGCCAGTTTTTCCTGACTGCCTGCTTTGTTTTGAAAATTCTACGCTTTTGTTTCGGGTTTGGGGAATGTTTCATTTTCAGGCTCGGCTGCCAACCCGAGTGGTGTGACGTCTGTGTGTTTGGGGAAAATACCACCTTTTGTTCACAGTTGCTGCTTGTGGTATGGTTTTGTAACAATCACGTCACCTCGCCATCGATGCAACCAACAAAGAAGCCAACGGGAGACGGTGGCCTGAAAGAACACACCTGTTTTGAAGTCCAAGAAAATGAGGCTCAACTACTGTCCGCAGCACCAATTAGGGATATGACGTATGCAACACATTGTTACCACTTCCTCTGTATACAATCATTGAGGTTCCATTCAAACAGTCAACAACACAGTGGTGTGTAAGGCAATAAAATGTAGCACGCTGCCTCTGCGAGAGGAGGAATGCAACGCTTTTCCACTACTCAAGCTAGCAGGTGTGCAGTGTGTGGACATGCAGAAACAGATTGGCCGTGATGATAGCGACAGTCAACAGAAGTCAAGAGCGCCCTCGCAGCCAGATTCAAGTTACACGCATGGATTCCAAACATATTTTCAACAAAGTTGCTTGACTGTGTGTTTCTGCCCTGTTTCAAGGTGTTGTTGAGCTGATCAGAGAAAGCTACGTAATCCCGGTGTTCCTCCATGTCACATCCATCAAACCGTAGCCAGTTTTACACATGTTCAGCTTTTACGCAACACGTAATCTTTTTCAGCCATCTAACTCTCGCTCAATATATCTCTGACAGCAATGCGATGTGTCAGTGAGCAGGGAAACGCGCAGAAAGATGCATGAGTTAGGAGAGGGCGTGTCAGCGGCAGCTCTGGTCACCTCTGTTCACATGCTTGCCCCCAAAAGGCTTAACGCAGTGCTACCTTTCACAACTTTATCAGCCCTGGACATCTCTCAGCAGCCTTCTTCTCTCTCCGTGGCCCCTCACTTGTGACATTTTGCTACTAGTGTTGGGTGGGATGGAAAAAAAAATGTCTTAAAGTTTTAGCAGCTAGGCACCCCCAACCCGTTTTTTTTCTCTCGCTTAGAACGGACGGCTTGCACCACAGTGCTCGCCCACACCTTTTGTAGACCCCTCCTCCCCCAGTTTTCATAGTAGCCTCTTTATCTACAAAAGTCATTTTGTTTGGGCTGCGGCACAATTTGTAGCCTCTTCTTCAAGCAGCAACCTGAGCCAACTCTTCTCTCCTCTTCAAAAGCAGGCATAAGTGCTCAAAAGGTTTCTGCAAGTTTCCAGGACTTAGGATGCTTGGCTCTAACTTGAAAAAAGGAAAAACACAAGGAAATCTAAGGGGAAGACTACAGAGAAAGTGAGGGGAGAGAGAAACGGGCGAGGGAACTTGAGCATGCATAAGCCACCAGGGTTTAGGTGGATATCATTGGAGAAGCAGATCTAGCAGGGACTATCCATTTTCACACACACAAAAAAAAACTCCTGGGTGCTTAAATTGTCAGGAAAACAAAGAGGATCTTTCTGTCCAATACTGCTGCATTTGGTGAATCATGACCAGCATCGGTTCAAACCAAAAAAGAGCAACGTGAGGGGAATTTCTTTCTGAAAAGGAGCCTCAGTGAGCTGTCATCCGACCACTGGTGGCGGCCTGGGGAGATGAAAGTGGGGATGTCATACGATGTCGAATTGTTTATGAAAGGCGAGGCGGCTGCAGCTTCACTGATAGATCAAGGACAAGCAGTGCTACACAAGCTGTCACCAGCACAAGAGCACATAAATGGACCAGGGCTAGCATGGCTAATTCGCTATGTAGATCATGGCCTCCAGAGCAGTGATGACAGGAGCCAGATGGCTCTTTTATTTCTGATGAGGTTTCGGCCTTCATAACATGGAAATGGTTGTGCCTCAATTAGCACAAAGTCATGAATTTCAGTGCTCGCACAGATGGTGAATCAAGGTCAAACTTACTTAAATATATTGTCAATTTACAATCGGTTTATACCCGCACCATTTTGTTACCTCTTGTCGCTGCTGGTCAGAAATATATGCCCAAAATTGGTTAAGACGAAAGTAAATAGGACCAGATTTGTAAAGGCAAGTTTTTGTAAACAATACAATACAATACATGCTGATTTGTATTGCGCTTTCACAACAGCGGCAGCTGTAACAAATTGCTTAACAAAACAGTTAACATCAAGTAAAATAATAAACACAACACATAACATAAAACATGGACAGCCGTGCAGACCTAACCACTTTTCCGTCACACACTTTGTTGTTTGAAGCAGTTTGAGATGAAAGAGGAGAGAATCAAAGTGTCCTTTAACCAGTGGATCAGCGACGTCATGATCAAAATGTGCACACGTCGGCTACAAGCTATGTTTCAAAGTCAACAGAAGCTGTAGCATCCATTGACGAAAAAAGAGATTGGTTCACTTCTCCTGTCCCATAGAAATCCATTTCAATTCCAAGCGGCGACTCTC
Source organism: Hippocampus zosterae (assembly GCF_025434085.1). Lineage (NCBI taxonomy): Eukaryota > Metazoa > Chordata > Actinopteri > Syngnathiformes > Syngnathidae > Hippocampus > Hippocampus zosterae. The sequence goes on from NC_067452.1 coordinate 15,396,890, forward strand.
GGTTCCAAATACGCATCAGCGCTCAACATTGATGTTCTTGACAGCTACGGGCAGGGCATCTCAATCTTTATTCAAACAAATCAAGCGCTAAGAGATGCTTGTGTTTGTGCTCTGCTGACCGCCTCCTCCATCAGAGGAGGCTTCATTCCCTCCGTGCTGTCTTTTGCCACAATGCACTTTTAAAAACTCTGCCCAACCACATTTTCTAAAACAATCGCTTCAATATCAAGAGCTCCTTATGTCAATAAGAACTCTGGATGTTTGTTTCCGACGAATGAAAGGAGTGTATGGAATTATGTCACTTTTCCTTTTCACAGCTGTTCTGACTGTAGATTGTGTAGGTGCAAGTATGTTCTTCATGCCCGGCAGCTATTACGTTAATGCCATGTATCTGTGTGGGTGTGAGCTTTTCCAATCCAAATGTGACATCTATTAAAACCTAACTTAGTCCAGTAGAGCTGTTCCTCTCATCTCCACAAGAGGCACCTAGGAGGCAGACAAATTCTTGCCGCAAGTTCCAACAGGCCATTCATTCCATTCCATTCCATGACGACAATCCTTTTAATTTCATCCCGTTGGGTTCCAGTCATCACATCCGAGACTCTCTCACATTTCAGGTCACGTCAGCAGACCTATAACTTGACGCGAGGCTTTGAACAGTCAACCGGAGACCTCTGAATCGGGTCTTGGCCATGTGGGCTGAAGGAAATGACCGAGCAGCTTTTCAAAACATCCCTGTGGCTGACTTGGAGGCCAGGGCTCCGGTCCCGATTGGCGCCAGCTTAGAGAGGTGTTTCACTGGCTCAGTGGCGATGTTATCTCATAGTAAGTGGCCTTAATGGGCTTCCAACTGTTTGTTTGAAGGACTCTCATAATGACAGGGATCAACTGATACTGGCCTCCGCAACAGCTCACTGACAAGAGACTCCTCTCATGGTTGAACAAACTCCTTTCCCGGCTATTAAGCATATTTGAACGACCCGCCCCCCTGTGATGTGCGGCACCATTGTGCTGTCTCTGGCGTATTCATTACAAAATGATGCGTGCGCAAACGCTGACCAGTCGTGACATCCCACCCCTCTGCCGTCGCTTGCCACCTCTGAGCAAAACAGGAATTGCCAAAGGCAGACTGGTGCCAAAGGAGCACTGTGGCACGAGATGCTCCAACCGGTTAGCCCGGCGCTCAACAATAGAAGGTGTCCATCCATCCATCCATTTTCTGAATCGCTGAATCCTCACTAGGGTCGCGGGGGGTGCTGGAGCCTATCCCAGCCGTCTTCGGGCAGTAGGCGGGGGACACCCTGAACCGGTTGCCAGTCAATCGCAGTATAGAAGGTGTCACCTGGGCAATTATACGCTGAGCTATGAAGCTATGAGCAATGCCTCACGCGCAAATATGTGCAGCTCTGCTCCCTTTTCGTGCAAGCTATTTTCTCAGTCTGGGCCACAGATGCTCCTGACCCCAATGAGCAGGCTAGGGAATGCGATTCCTGGTGAAGAAGTGAAAGGAGAAGAAAAACAGAGTCTGGGGAATGTCCTAAGCAAGGCCTTTTGTTCCCAACGTGAATATTGAGTAAGCAATGACAGCGCCATTCGTCGAGTCACTTTGTTCATGTTCATTTATATTTCCAGGTCCAGGAAGGATCAATAAAAAGAAAAGCAAACCACGGTTTCTACGTGGTATTATTTTAACAGAATAAAGCTGCTATTTTAAGAAATAAATGTCAAACTTGACATAGGCAACTGTTACAGTTTCTCACTTGAGAAATGTCATCCATCGACTTGGTGACATCCTGACATTGTTGGTGAATATAGTCCTTGTCTTCCCGCAAGTACATGCTTGTTATGTCACAACTCTATATCACAACAACATCTTCCGAAGTCTAAAATCTTCATCCCAATCTTATGACTAAATTAGATCCCATCTCATCTTACGATGGACTCGGATTTATTCTTTTGAATTTACTGGGGAAACCCATGAATTACGTTTGTTCCACAACCCTCACTTGTTGGGAATTGTTTTTGAACAGTAATTAGAGCCTCTTTGTTATTGCGGCACAAGTCGATTCATAATAACAATGATGGCGAATAAAAGATCCACGGTGAGTGAGTGGTTTACGCAACCGCCATGCAGTTCTGAGGTTTGACGTTCAAATCTCTTCTCCCACCTGTCTGTGATTGCATGTTCTCCCTTACTTGTGGGGATTTTCTCTAGCTATCTCGACTTGGTGCCACAATCCAATAATGTGCACGTTAGGGAGTGTCTTCAAGCGTGAATGTGAGTGTGAACGGTTGTTCGTCTACGCGTGCCCCGCAATTGGCTGCCAACCAGCCCAGGTGTACCCCTCCTCTCGCCCAAGTGTCACCCAGGATAGGCTCAAGCTCACCCGTGACCCAAACTCGGACAAGCACTGGCTATAGAAAACAGAAGGATGGATTTGACATTCAACTGCAGTGTATTTGTGTGCATTTGGAGTTTTTAGTTTTGTCCAAATGCCACGCCTTACACCGAGAGCTGGTTTGAATATTTTGGCAAACAAAAGTCCAGGTACTCGCCCTACTGACGATTGCCTTCAGATAACATGCGACCCTACGGACAAGTAGCATGATGAAAATAATGAATGTATCATAATAATTGCTCCAAACAGACCGCAGCTCACTTTGAGGTGGAATAAAAACGGCAAAAAATTGATACAGAAGCTAATTGTGACAGTGAGCCCGACTTAAACTTTGACCCTGGCCTTATCTAAGCACGGCTGGAGATCTTCGTCTATACTCCTTTAGCTTTCTGATTAAGGGTCCCGCCATGCGGCTTGGATGTAGAAGCACAAGCTGACACGTTGGAACCTCAGCAGCATTTACTTGCTTGAGCTTGCTTGTGCTTTGATGCTTGTTTTTGCCTGATGCTACTGTGAAACACCAAAATGACTCCATCTGTCAGTGCGCTGGGATTTCACTCAGCATCAATAGGGGGTGGGGGCGGGGTGGGGGCGGGGGGGGGGGGGGGGGTAGCCTTTAGTTTTTGGATGAAAGACGTGCTGTGTGAGTCCAGGGGAGAGAGTGGGAAAGAAGGGTGCCTCCGCTCATGTGTTTGCATGTGTGCATGAATGTTTTCCTAGGAGGGTGTGTTCTTGGATTCCACCGCACTGGGACATCACCCCCAGGTGCTCTCCCTCTCCCTCTCCCTCTCCCACTCGCGCTTGAAAATACTTTGAGGATTAGGTGGGCAGTGTCTGCAAAGTGGGGGCAGAGGGGGGTTAAGTTAGTGATTGATGGCTGAAAGGCTGAAGAGGTGCTCAGACATGCTGTGGTTGTTGTGGTTATGCAGACACAGGCAGGATTGGTTTGGGTTGGTGAGGGGTACTCAGCTGTTGCCACCCACACCCATCGTAGCCCCCCACTCCATCAGCCTTTCTCCCTGCTCACCTTTACCTCTATGCCCTTGACAAAACGATACTCCACTTCTCTGCCTGCATTTTCTCTAAACACAATCCTGAACTGCAAACTGCAGCTAATGGGGTAGCGGGGGGGGGGGGGGGGGTCTTTTCCACAACATAAAAACACTCTTGATTGCCAACAATTTCCTCTTTGTGCTGCGTGCCCTATACATCATCATCATCATCACCACCACCACCACCCCATCCTGGCACCCCAGAGGACAGCAGTGCCCCCGGTGGACACGATTGTAACTACAACCCAAAATCACACAGGAACATGAGAATGGTCTCTCAACAGAGGCCACATTTTTCATTTAAATTTTGCCTTATGCTAATCTTAAAAAGCAGACAGATTCATCAGAGGCTCCTCATTCAACATATGTTGCATATTCTTGAATATTTGTTGCTGCTCGGGGCACTTATCGCTTCACACTGGAAGAATGTTGTTTTGTCTCTAATTGCAGAGTTGTGGGTTGCCTGCCTTAAAGGCTCTGCAAGGCTCAAACGCACACACTTGGACACACACAGAGAGGCCGAGTTTGCAGACATAACCACACCACATACAAACTTCTATAAGGGGCTTTGGAACCACTGTATTGGAGAAAGTAGACTTTTTCCTCATGGTTTCAATGTGGGATGTATATATATATTATATATAATAGAGCTGTCAAACGATTAAAATATTTAATCTAATTAAAAATGCAACTCTCATAATTAACTCAAATGGACTAAAAAATTAATCGTGATTACTCACACATTTTTTATCGTTTCTGAATTTCCTTTTACATGTTTTGTCCTATTTTAACCCATTTTAATGCTCTCATCAACATGGAATCATGAATCAGTTTTCTATGTGCCAAATGCAAATATTTACCCAATTTCGATTTTCAATTTTTTCACATGGACATTTTTCACATGGAGCAGTTATTCACACATAATCTCTCACACAATATTACTCTCCATCAACAACAGTGAAAACAATATTTTGTCACAAAACAGCTGCTTTAACAGCTTTTTTAATGAAATCAAAACAGAACAATATAACATTATAAAGTGCACATCTAAGGTAAACTAGTACTCAGCCTATAGTAGATTTAAACCATGGTTGCATACTTCGTTTTTCTCAAGTTTACTTTGAACACAGCAGTCTGTTTCTGTATGGTTGTTGAAGAATAACGAGACACCGGACACCAGTGTTCATTATGTGCCGCTGTATTCAAAACTGCCCGCCGTACAAAAAAGCGCACGCATTTCCCCCGTGCTGCTGGGGCAAACCATTCTGAACGGTGGGGGGGTGGGGGGGTCACTCCCCCTAACACAGTCAGGCTATGTTGATAGTGTTGGTCCTTCTTGTGCGGAAGTCTCTCTACAGTTTTTGTGTAGACCTCATTTCGGATGACTACACTTGGTTCGATGACAACACTGGAGACGTTTTATTTTCGCTAGGTCGCTACCACTGTCAGACAAACACAGAGAAGCTCCACGCGCTCTTTTTACATGGATGCAGAACACTGTAACCTTCCACACAAAATAGTTCAAAACAAGTAACAATCGTGTCAGTGGCATACATCTTACACCTGTATGATACAGGGAGAGAGAGAAGAACAGATAACTTTGGTCTTGTCAGTGGAGCAATCGGGCAACTTTTTAAAAGTAAACTTTCCATTCACAAACTCTTTAAGTATCCGTTTTCGGTGTCTCGTGCTGTGGCTGGCAAAACAGTCATGGGCGTGGACTTCTGCAGCGCGCTTGTTGTTTTGTTCTGGTGTATTATAGAGCAACGTAACATCCGCTTGTGACGTGAGCCGCGTTAATCTCGCGAGAAAAAATTTAATCCCGTTAAAATTCATTTAAATTAATGCCAATAAAAACGCGCTAAACTGACAGCTCTAATATATATATATATATATATATATATATACATCCCACATTGAAACCATAAACATTTTCATTTATTTATTTTGTGTGCGTGTATGTGTGTGTGTGTGTGTGTGTGTGTGTGTGTGTGTGTGCGTGTGCGTGTGCGTGTGTGTGTGTGTGTGTGTGTGTGTGTGTGTGTGTGTGAGAGGGACCCAAGTTCAAGAGAAAGGTTACAGGGAGAAGCGATAAAAACGATTGAGGATTTTAAGTACTTGGGCTCAACTGTCCAGAGCAATGGAGGGTGTGGAAAAGAGGTGAAGAAGCGTGAACAGGCAGGCTGGAACGCCTGGATAAGGGTTGTAAGGTGTGATGCGCGATAGAAGAGTTTCAGCTCAGCTGAAAGGAAAGGTGTATAAAACTGTGGTGAGACCAGCCATGCTGTTTGGACTGGAGACAGTGCCACTGAAGAAAAGACAGAAGGCAGAGCTGGACGAAGCAGAGATGAAGATGTTGAGGTTCTCTTTGCGAGTGACCAGGTTGGATAGGATCAGGAATGAAAACCTCAAACAAGCCATGTTTGAGGTTTTGGAGATAAAGTCAGAGAGGCCAGACTGAGATGATTTGGACACGTCCAGAGGAGAGAGAGTGAATATCTTTGGAGAAGGATGCTGAGTCTTGAACTGCCAGGCAGGGGGCCCAGAGGAAGACGAAAGAGGAGGTTTATGGATGTAGTGAAAGAGGACATGAAGGTAGCTGTGGTGAGAGAAGAGGATGCACAAAACACGGTTAGATGGAGGCAAATAATTCACTGAAAGGAAAAGAAGAATATATTATATATATGCACTTTGTCTGTGTGTGTGTGTGTGTGTGTGTGTGTGTGTGTGTGTGTGTGTCTGGTCATGGCTGCAATGGAAAATGACACATGAGAAGGGAGGCAAAGTCAAAGCCACTCAGTACACTAATGGGAAGAACTTACAGAGTGCAGCCATCTCTTTGGGCAGGTCGGCACCGAATCTCCCGAAAAGGTTACTGTTTGCCAGCAGGTCAAAGGGAGAGTGGCTTCTCATGGAGTTGAAGGCGAAGGGGTAAACAGCAGGTGGGAAACCTGTCATGTGGCCCACCTGCTGTTCCCTGTTGGTAGCCATGGCAAAAACACACCAGCAGGCCCACTGGCGGATGGCAAGGCACTCAGCAGTCACCCGTGGAAATCTGCGTGAAACTTTTGTCTTCTCTCGAAGGCTCTGAGGATGTGGAAGACTGGATGAGTAAGGATGGGGGGCCTCTTGTTTAGTGGGGGAACAACAAACTCCTCTTGAGTGCAAACATCCAGTTTCTGTGGAAGAAAAGACAAACTTGTTATTTCTTATATCAGAGCATGAAACACGAGGACAAATCCATCTGAGTGGCATGAACATGATATGTAAGTGATTTCTGTTGAGACCACAAAGATGTTGAACCTCACGTCCAACTACCAGATACTAATCCATGCTCGCTCACGGCGAAAAGTTAATCCACAGTTCTAAACGCAGATGGATGTGCAAACTTGATCTGAACAGGTATGAGAAAAAGAAGGAAGAAGGGGCAGGGGCCACAGAGGGAGAGAACAGCGAGCAACCAAAAGATATATTGGCGTGCGAGAAGAAGAGTGCAACAGAGGAAAATCCAGAGAAAATTGGGACTGGGTGAGGGGAAACCAAAGAGAGATGTTAGGAAAAAGTTATAACAGAAAAGCAGGAGGTGGGGGTGGGGGGAGAAGAGAGAAAAAGAGAGAGCACTCTTGTTCCTTTCGTATTGAAGGGCTTCCAGACTTGTGCTCTGATTCCAGCCGATGCCATATGATTGAAATCAGCAGAGCTCTGCTATAAAGAGCGCCTCTGTTCTTGCTGCCAGCCTAGCACAGCAGCCTGTCTCCCACTCCCCTCTAGACCAGAGGCCCAGACACGGGGTCCGTGGGGGGAGAAAATGAGATCCACTGATTGTTAACCGCTGCTGTCACTTCCAACAAGCTTGTGTTGAGGTAAGGCTCGCACCCCACAAAGTCCGTTGGGCTCAAATCTCCCACAGCCCACTCGTCACTCAGACGCTGCACAGTAGGCACAGACAAGGAAGCAGTCATGCACTGTCGTTGATTGTTAATACAGGACCAAATAAAGCCACCTCAATTTTTTTTTTATGTATTCGCAGACCGCCCAACGAGCGTGACTTTATGAGTGAGTGGTGTGAAGAGATTGTTTTTACAAATGTGAGTTTGAAAGACAGCAGACCGAAGAATTTGGTACGTCTGTGGGTTGTGAATTTTAGGAAAAGGACGAGGACAGAAATTCGGGCAAACAAGGTTGATTGGAAGATGGGTCGCTAAGGGCTTGAGAAGACATAAGTGGTGAACGCATGACGTGAAAACAGTGATCGTAAACCGAGCAACAGATGAATAGTGGCAAAATCTGGGCATTAGGGGGCACTGGGAGGTGGCGCCATGTCTTGATGAGAAAACAGGCTGACAGCTTTCCGAGACACTTATATGTACCACAAAGTCTGAAATACATAGTTCATACACATGCAATCAAGCACGTGGAAAGGAAAAAAACCCCTACGTGTTAAAACACACACACACACACACACACACACACACACACACACACACACACACACACACACACACACACCCTTGCATCTTTTCCAGAGCTCCGGCTCAATCCACTCGCTGTGTCTCTTTCAACAGAGCCAGTTAATTACACCCTACTGCTGCAGGCAGCTTCAAACCACCACTAATTTAGAGTTCCATTACAGTAAACTGTTCCACATGTGCATCCAGGGCCCGAGCAGGCTCCGGTGACCACGTTTCAGGAAGGAGCAGCCCTCGATAGGCACCCCCCTTCCGCCCCCATCCTGCCAACATAGCCATACTTCCATCTTTCTTTTCCTTTTGTTTTCCCCGTTTCCCTTTGCAGCCCCCCATAATCAGGATCCTATGGCCATGCCACACCCCCTTCTTCATCCGTCACTGCGACAAAACGGCTCGTGCTGGGTTCCTGTCGGTCTGTGGGTCCCATTATTAGCAAACCTGCAAAAAGATGGCCGAAAATGGGACAAGACGTGCAGTGTGGGACGGATAATCCAAAGTGTGCGCATGATATGTTTGTCCCATTTGGGTAGGTGCCTCATGCACTCTTCAAAGGCAGCAAAATCTGACAGTGTTGAGAGATGCGAGTAGGATTGAGGCTTTTGCATTCTCACAGGAGTAAACAATAGTTTCTTGATCCATCTATTCATCCAGTATTGCAGTCATGAAAAGAAGCAGGGAGCGGAGAGGTGGCCTTTGAAAATAACACAATAAAGAATTGATAAAACGCAAAAAGATGGCGCCAGTGTTTTTTAATGAGCCGCATCAGCTGAGAAGCTTTTTAAAGGGTCGTTTGTGTTTTATTACAGGGTCCTGTGGTAGGCTCATTTCACCACTGGGTCTGGGTGTATAATGGGAATGAGATCACTCCAAATTCCCCTCATCCCCGTTAGCCAGGGCCAAATGGGCACAGAGGCCCTCCCCACTACCCCTGAGCCTGGGGGGCACACAGGAGGCGGCCAGGCGGGCGAGGAGGAGCGCCGAGGCCGGCGATGGGAGGGTTCCAGGCTACTGCGGGGACTTTCCATCCCTAACCGGGACAGAAACACTGGGGCAGAGTGTCCGACTTCATGGCGCACGCCAGTGTGCCACGGCTGATTCCGCTTGAGATTATCCACAGAAACGATCAAGACCAAATGCTGCATGTAGCAAATGAATCAAGTCAGTAATTTAGCGGTGGCTCAACAAGACCGGGCGTACTTTCACCCAATGATGCACTCTTTTTGTTCCGAGCACTTTTGGTTGCGGCCAAAAAATTCAAAGAACTGCAAGATGAGCAACGGCAAAAGGAGGGTTGGCCTCCACCTCCATATTCATCAAACACTAATAAGATGAGTGCCTTCTGACTTTGCGGTTTGTACAAAACTGCATGTAAGAGCAATTAGAAATGTGCCCCGCCTTCATGAAAAAGTGTCCAAAGCTCTTTCTGTTGTCTAGGTGTATGTATTCAATACTGTTGCCCTCCGCTCCTGTAAGGGGTGGGAATGTCATGTGTACGACAAAGTGACTGATAACTTTGAGAGAATTTCCGGCGAAGAAAGCACGCCGGTTCCCTGGCCGTAGATGAGAGTTTTTGCAATGAATCATTCCTATGCAATGTTGAGCGTCATCAACACTTGAATGGTTTCATTCTTCACCATCCTCGTCAAAAATGGAAATAAGCCTTGTTGTACCCATAGTGTTGACTCAATTTCCTTCACACAAGGTTGAGCAAATGAACACTCAATTAAGAATCTTTTTGGAATGGCGTGGCAGGTCAAAGGATTATCACTTGTCATAATTGTCCAGAAGTAGGAATGTGACTGTGAACGGACATTTGTGCCCTGCAAAAGGCAGGCAACCGGTCCGAGGTGCACCCCAACTCTCGCACAAAGCCATCTGAGCTCAAGTCCGGCTCCCCCACAGGAGAAGCGCTCTAGAAACTGCTGCTTGGAAAGGGATGGGAGAAGCTCCGTCCGTTGGGTCCAGCCGTGTTAACTAGTGCAGCACAGAGTTGTGCCTGCAAGGCAGAGCTCTGCGGGGATTTCACGTCGTTCATGTTCTTCAGAGCACCAACTAGTCGAGACCTTGAAGCCAAGGCAGCGCATCTATAGGGGTGTTCACACGGCAGCTTTTACTCGGTTGTAGCACCGAGGCTGCCCCCCGTAGAGCATTCACACGTACAAAGTTATACCGGTGTAGCCCCTGAAACCTGACTTTGGAATGGAGTTGAAAGTACATTTGTTATTTATTTATTTTAGTGGAAATCGGACACTGAATTTCAGCCTTTGTCACTCTCCCCTTCCTGCCATGTGCAAGTTGAGGATACTTGTAGGTTTTCATGTGTCTGCCAGCGCGCTTGACTGACTTCACAGGTTTTCTTGGAGTATCCTGAACTCTATAAAAGTCTACAAGGTGCAATTTTTAGAGGATTTGTGGGGGGTGGGCGGTTCTTTCAGATAAAAATGTGTCAAAGTGAAACAGATGGCTTCACATCCTCAAGATAACTGAAAAGTACCTTGTATCCTGGCAGGAAAACCTCGGACTTGCCCACTCTTGCTCATGTTTCTACAGAAAGCTCAGCGCGTCTTTCAGGCACACAGTCATCTAATTGTCAACATCACGGTGATTTACGTTCCATAGCTTTGAAGAGGAAGTGACTGGAAACACGCTGGGCTCGGTCCCATGTTCTGAGCGAAGGTGGAGTCATATTATTTCGTCAGTCAAACAATTCTTTTTTTGTCTGGGCCAAAACGGCAACTCTGAAGCGACCTCGTGTGAGCGTTATGCGATCTGGTCGCCGGTGCCGGCGACACTTTGTCTGTGGAAACACATTACTGGTGGATGCTGAGCTGACAACTAGGGGTCTTTCAACGAGTGTGTCTCTAATGGCTCCAAGACAGACACTCAGTGACAGATGACTTGGTGTGTCCAAACACACCTGCATTCCATCACCTCAAACTAGTTTGACATCTGCCTGCGCTTGGCATCACACAAACACGTATTTGCTTACACGCAACAATGCAGCAAAGTAGCACTCGGACGCACTTATTCGACATTGAAAGAACAGCTTGTACCCAGGAGTGCAAATGGGACTTGCACACAAAGCCAAAATACAAAGGAATGCATTTAAAAACAGTCAATTAAAAAAAAATCGATTCCAGGACATTAAGTTGTATACAACTGCATCGAATTGTCTAGAGCTGATACATTTAAAAGAGTCAATTCAAAAGATCGATTCCATCACATTTAGATGGATCCGCCGCACATTTTACTTGCACTTCTAAAGCTGCAAAGACTAATCCACATCTCATGAAAGACCAAATTAATCTATCATTTTGATAAGCGATTCATCGTTTGGACACCTCAATTCATTTCCAAGGGTCCAAATCCTCAGAATTTCGGCCTTTCAATGGTACACCTCCGATTTTGCCAGTCCTCCACGAAAGACGATTGATTATTTTTGTTCCAGTGTCGAAATGGGACATTTGCAAACACTTGCTTTGACTTACAATGATCAACATTTTCAGACATGTGACAGTCCAAACCAATAACTGAGTCCTAATTAATTTACATTTGTTCATTTTCTGCACTGTCAATTTGGAATAAGCTCCTATTTTTGAATAACAAAAACATTATTTAACCGATTCGTTGATTAATCGACAAATTAGCTGATTATCAAAATGGTCACTAGTTTCACCCCTAACTGATTTCTTCCATTGTCTTTTGTATGCTGCTAAACGGACCGGCTTGAGTTGCAGAGCAGAGAAGATTATGGAAAGAGTTTGAACTCAGCCACAGATCAAACACTTTCTTCAAAGATGAAGTCATCCTCACAATTTTCTCTTTCCATGATGTGGTAGAGGACTTTGGTGTACAAAGCGCACACGCCAACTTCGGGTCCAGCAAAACAAGAACACGCACACACCACAACAGGAAAACACAGATGAGGGAATCCAATTTTCAGACATAAATACAACCAGAGCGGCAGAAAATTGCGCAAGGAAAACAAGAAGAAGAAACGGCCTCTCCTTTTTCCGAGAGCGAGAGAGTACGGCGGTGTTTGTATTCCTCAGCTCAGAGAGAAAACAACTTTTCCTCTGTATGAGGACAACTTCCATGTCTGATTGGAGCCTCGGGCACCACAGCAACACAAGGCGGGCCCAAACAAACGCACGCAAAACACACAAGCAAGTGCTAACAGATTTCTTCATAAATGCTCAGAGCATGCAAATAGACACAAAGACTCCTGCAAATATAACCATAGGGAATGACTTTCAAATTGCTTCCCTGTTAAATATAGTGTTGTGGCGGAAGGATAACGCCCCTGCGCGTCCCCTCCCCACAAAAGACACACCTGTCTAGGCTACCGTCCGCCAGGTCTTGATAGCTGCAGAGAGCGGAAACCTGCAGGTAAACAACTACCTGCTCGGAGGTCAAGAATGGCGGCCAATATTGTCACACGAGCCGCCGCTTTCATGATTTGGTTTGGGACCAACAGGTGGCACTGTAGGGCTCCCCCTGCAGTTGCACACCTGTTGGCCATTATGTAATTATTAGTTGTATAAAAGGACTCCTGGCCGAACACTCAGGGTCGGGTCATTGTTGCTCATGGCTACTGCCGTGTTTGTGTGTTTCTGTCATGGTTCTGTTCCTGCTAGTTTTTTGCCACAGTCATGGTTTCAAACGTGACAGACGCCAATTTGCACGTATGAGTAAATAAACCAAATGCATTTCTGCATCCAACTGGACTCGCTGTGACTTTTTCTCTCTCTTTTTGTTCACAGTGATCCCTCACTCTTGCTTCAGGCCTGCCAGGGGAGATAAAACTGCAGCATGGCAGGTGCGGTGCTGGTGAGCCACCACTGCAATACGACGACACAGCACAAAAGCTACACGGACACGTGAAACAAGTAAAAACATGCCATGACATCAGCCGTCGGATCTCTCCGATACGCACGCCGGTAACAAGTGGAACCTGTTAACCGAGGCAATTGGGAGATAGCGTTCAATGACAGGCCAACAACTATGGGAGCACAATGAAGTGCTCTCCATGTCAGCTAAGAGCTGTGCTACGCGCAATACAACTCACTCCACAGGAAATAGCCTGCGCTACTAAAAAGGTGGAAAACAATACTGGGCTTCTCCAAGTTTCCAGCATGTTCGTTATAATAAAAAATGTCAAGGACTGGTGACTCCTCTGGTGAATATACATCAAACACATGCAGGCGTCTACACAGCAACACGCGCACATATGCTAATAATAAAGCGCTCCGCGGGCTACGGGTAACAGCCACTAATAAGCACATGCGTGCATGGAGCAACATGCAGGCACACATTTTCATATGAATGTGCTGTCTCGTCCATATTAGCCTAATCAAAGAAATGTGTGTGAGGATGATGTTTAAGCGTTTGTTCATGAAGATCAAGTTTGATTGAGGCAAGTGCAAAACTAGCTCTGTCTTCAATTCAAGACAGACTGCTGCAAAAAAAAAAACTGCTGCTAAAAAACGCAGGCTGAGGGAAAAGAAAATTAAACACATTTCAGACTTGAGAAACCTTTTGCGTGTGGACTCACCAATTCCGGGGCGAGCGAGGCAGGCTGGCGGATGAATGACTTGAGGGAAGGGTCTCATGAGCCCAGCTTGCCTGGAGGAAAAAAAAAAGGGAGACAAGATGTGTGCACGTTCATCAGAGTCCTTCTGACAGCACCAGCAGGGCAGCAGCCAACCCCTCTCTCTCTCTCTCTCTCTCTCTCTTTGGACTTTCTCCTCCTCCTTCAAAATCACTCTTTCACTCCTCTCCTCAAACACTCACTCTCTCACTCGCGAGGAAATAATTAGACAGTCTGATTCATAACGCCGTCCTTGGTCATGTGACCCAACACTTGAAATATACCGTACAGCACATTTTTTCACATGCCACAAAATGCCTGCAGGGAGAAAAAAGGGGCCCACATAGAGTTTCTGTTTTTAATTCTCTCTTCTTTGTCTCTTGGCTGAGCTTTTGGTTGAGTTCATCTGCTCGGCTATAGAGTTGTTTACTAACTAATAATTTGTGCACGGTGAAAAGGAGGGCCGTTGCGTCAATGAGCATCACAATTTGCAGCTCGTGAACAGGATGCGATAGTGTCGGAAGCACCACCAGTGATCTGCCTTTGTCCCATTTTGATCTCACCCAGATGGCGTTTAAGAGGTTTTGACTCCTGCCCAGAGTGATTCCTTTCATCAAAACGCAAGGCACAATTCACGCCTACCCGCTTTCATTGTGGCAAGAAGATAGTTTCCCCAAATCATAACTCTCAAGACCAGAGAAGTACAGATGCGACACAACACTAAAGAAACATAAGTAGAACCCAAAGCATTCCGCTCTTATTGAGGATAAATTGAAGCCAGAATATACAGTAGCTTTCAAAGCATTTTGAGGGATATACAACATCTGTCCACATCCTGCCAAAGCTTGTGTCGTTGAAGATGCCTTCCAGCTTTAGGTGGCGTTTGCCAAAATGAGTGGCTTCAAGTGAAACTTCGGGGGAAGTTGTGTAGCATGGCAAAGTGCAGCAGCGACAACTTTGGGTGTGCCCCTGAGCGTGCCCCTCTTAGCCATATGAGATCATATGTTTCACATCGGTTTATGTGTTTGTGGTTCTGGGCGTGTGCGTTGCTTTTCTGAATGTAATGTTTCTCAACTTGTTTTGCTTATGAGGAGCACTCACCTCACAAATAGGAGGAGAGGACACACCTTAACTGGCACCTCAACAGGAACCTTTAGTGAGCACAGGTCAAATTTTCCCCAGAGTGCAAGCCAATGTTTAAAAAAAAAAAAGCTTTCTTCTTGACACTGTCAAGCGCGATGAGAACGCAGCCACCACCATTGCAAAGTGCATTCTGGCATTTCCATTATTTATTTTCCACATAGCATAATTGCTCAAGTCATTTTTTTCAATGTTTTTGGAAGACAAGAAAAAAAAACATTTTTAGAACACGCGTTGGTATTTTGTTAATTGATATTTAGAAAAATCTTCAACCAGATGGGTGAACAAGTGAGCAAAAGGAAAAGGACCCAATATAAAATACCACCGTGTGTCCAAAAAATTGTGTATGTTCTTGTTTTCCAAAAACATTGAAAAGTGAGTCAGGGAAGAATGCCACATAGCCGACGAAACGTAAAATGATGCCTCCGGATGGCCACAGGGACGTAGCCACGATGAGGATGCTGCATCACTTTCCACTACCCATTGAAAAGGGCCTTTTGATTGTTAAGTGACTTGGCTGGAAAACCTGGCTGGCTCAGCAACAAGTATGCAACCTAGCAACTTGTTTTCTAGCCAAGGAATGCTAACCTGTGGACTCTTGACAATGTCACTGGTGAGTGGTCAGGGATAGCAAGGCCTTCTCTGCCGGCCTAAACGCCATCAGAAGCACTGACGTAACATTTACAACCGAAATGATCATCCATTTTCCATGAAACAGTATACCCTATACTCCCAACAGCCTAATCTGTTCATCTTGTAGAATCTCTCGGCTGCACAGCTTCCAGTCGGTGAATGCAGATATGGGACTTTTTTTTTTTTGTCCAATCAGATTTCAGAGTGTTTGTGCTGCCATGTCTGTTGAATCTGTCTTGGGCCTTTACCATCAGCAGTTGCGGCAGAGGATTAGAAATGTTTCTTTAGCCCGTTCGCTGTCATGGACGTTTCGATTTATCATGTGGAATCTGAGTGTGTGCTGACACCGGCATTATCTACCCGTCAAGTACGTTTTCAACACACAGGCGAAGAGGGTCTCGCCCAGCTTGTCGCTGAAATTCGGCTTTGTAGAGCACTTTAATGACAAACGGATCCCGGTAGCTGCAGCACGTTGGATTTAAAGATCAACACAGCTTTCGAATAGAATATAAAGACTTGTCAACCAACACATTGGAAGTCGAATATGTTCAGGCACCTCACACTCAAACACAGTACATATATTTGTACACTATAAACACAGTGGGCCCTATTTCGGTAGACTGGCGCTTGTGCTTTGCTTTCATGCCAGCGCAAGTCTCTGATCTGGGCGTGCCAGTGCACGAAGCAGCCTCGTACCCAATGCACCTGATAATTTGATGACAAAAATGAATCGGCGCTTAACATAAAGGTGGGTAGATCCTCATTTTCATGCAGGGACTATGGGTTGGTTGGGCATGTTTATGAATTTGGTAGACACGCTACGCTTCACTGGGTCTTGCTGCCTTACAACCCAGCGCATCTGCAAATGTGGTTACAAAAAGTCAACCAGATTTTAGACTGGCAAAAAGCAGGTCTTATTTGATGTATTTTATCGAGACGCAGGCAGAAAATTGGCGCTCCACGGATGTGTGTGGTGGATGTAATGTATTTCACTCTGAAATATGACACTAGTGTGGGACAATCACTCTGAAGCATTTATTGAATGGATTGTAATTGTCAGCATCTTAAGAGAATATTTTAAAAGCAGCCCCGTCTCTATTGTGGGGAGGGGGGATGTGGAGGGGACATCCACAGCGCCTTCGCTACCGCAAACACACACACACACACACACACACACACACACACACACACACACACACACACACACGCTCACACTCAGCGGATAATGCTCTGTGCTTCCAAGCCAGGGGCCTGGATATGATCCCCAAGTTGGGTATTTTTTTTCTTCGGTTGTTTCCGCAATGTCAGACATTGTGTACTCGGGTTTGCGCTTCGATCGCCCTGATTTTGATGCAAATGAGAGAGCGTGCGGATTGGCTGGGAAAAATCTACTTCCATTCCACAACGGCACACGAATGCGCAAACCCCGCATGATGCCCAATTCTACTGGCACAAAGTCTAGCAAAATACCGAAAGAAAGAAAAGACTGCACTAGATTTGCGCCCGGTAGGAAAAGGGGGTCCGAGTACCGTAAGTGTTGCAGTCGCATTCTGCATCCTCACTGATAGACGAAAACGCCAAAAAAATGCCTGACACTCAAAATGCTTGTCAACTGTTGCGTGTCAGATGGAGCCGATGGAAATGGAACAAAACCTGCAAGGTAGCAACCTGTCCAAGGAAAACTGAGACAATTCAGGTGTGTGACTCATTCAGTTCCAGCCAATTCTAGACCAAGTTTGAAAAGATGTTTAAAAACGTCTTTGGGAGTGAGTTAAGTGAGCATAATAATGTGCTCACTTAACTCATAATAATGTGAAATCGTTCACATTATTTCAGCATGCCACTACAAGTGTGTTACATTTCATGTAAACTGTTCAAGCTAAACCTCCAGTAGGTTGCCATTTGGCTGGGATGGAAATGATGACGTAACCGTACTGTATTGCACTTGAATTGCCAATGGTCTACAAACAACTCATTCTAATTCTTGTAAGTGAGTAATATGAAACGCGGAGCTTTTTAAAAATGATCAATTCATGCATACATGACTTGCTGTAAAGCCTCATGGAAAAAGATGCCCCTCAGTGAGCTCTGAGAGAATGTTATGTCCCCACATAACATTCTCTCAGAGCTCACAGTTATATGAAAAAAAGACATCTGATTTGGATGCCGCTCACTTTTCCCACCGAACGGAGTACATTTGTGAGTAAATTGAGACAAGACCATCCATTCTGTCCACATATACTTCTTAGGACGTTGTTTGTTCACTCAGAGCAGTTTGGCTCAATGAATGTTGGGAAATACTGGACTAATGTATGCCCCTACGTTTTTTTAATGTACAGTACATATGCCCCTGTGCATAAATGGCTGAAAAAGCAGTCAGAGGCGCTGCTGCTTTTCTTTTTCTCTTTTTTTCTGAAAGCTAATATTCAGGAAGCGCCCATCTTAGCTACTCTGCAAAAGGCACCTCCCCAGATCCTTATCTCGTTTACATTTGATTCATGTGTTGCTTATGAGGCCACTGAAGCTAAAAGAAATCCCTTAACTGTTTATATAGCAGTGCTAAATCAGCAATTGCGTAACGTGAAACAAGAAGGTAAATACCTCCATGGGATTTTTAAAGACTAACTGTATGAGTCGTTAGAGTGATGTGAATTTGGAATCAGTGCGATAGCATCGCGCTGACTGAAAGCATACAGAAGTGACTGAACGTGCAATCCAGTACACGAGGATGGTGTCGGTGTGCGGGCTGTGCCCTGGCCCTTCTTCAGTTGTGACAGAGGGAGGCAGATGTGTGCGCGCGTGTGTGTACAGCAGGCACTTGAATGCGCCTTGGTGTCTGCAGCATGGATGAGTGTGCGCAGGCAGTAGCGAAGAGAGGGTCAGAGGTTACTAGTGTTTGTGTTTCAGTGTCAGTGAAGTGTGCTTCGGGCAGAGATTTATGATCATTGTGTCTGGGAGGCTGCAGAATGGCGGATAATGAAGACAGATCAGGCTGCTATCTCTCTCTCTGGGCACCACTGGAAACATGGCCTTTTGCCCTCGCCATTCGTGTGTCATTAACTTCAACCAGTGACATCACAACGTGCCGCCCTGACATCAGACCGAACACGAACACACTCGCACAGCTCATAGTTGACTCGATTCCTCCCAGGAAGTCATCCGGCAAACGCGGGCGTTCTTAGGCGCCAAGCTCTGCAGCTCCTCTGGATGTGTTTATGAAGGTATGAAATATTCATAGGAGCCGGTCGTGTGTTTCCACTTAAGATTCAACATATTTGCATTCACGGAGCAACGTGGCCGAGGCCTTGGGGTTTGCTGGCAGAGGGAAAGGAGCAAAGGCAGAAGAGGAAAGAGCAAAGAGTGATGACAGAGGAGGCAAGAAAGGGAGGAAGTCAGGTCCGGTGGTTTTACGGAGAAAAGGGTCGAAAAAGACGATGAGAGAAAGCCGTGCGAAATGGCACAGGGAGCCAAAGTAAAGGCGGGATTGACGGAGGCATACATTTTAGAGCGAGTGGGGGCTGATGGGATTGGCGGTGGTGGTGGCGAGCACGGAGCGGGCGTCTGTGGCGGCAGCTTTACACTAACCAGTAACACGAGGCCTGCATTGACATCACTGTTTCCTCGCGTTCAGATTGATGTCGTGTCGACTTTGGACGTGCCGTGAGAAAGGCTGGGGAGGCCAAGGAGAGCCAGCGCGCCAGGCTCACCTCTGAACACTTACCAACACTTGCTTGCTTGCAGAATGAAACACACATCCGCAGAAATGAAGGAGCTCATTCATGCCGCCTGGCAAACTCTGCTCATTTTTAGTGCAGCTACCTTGAAGTACACACCGGAAAATGATTTACTCATAGCAAAGCAGCAAAGTAAGCAGGCGCCCAGGGCCAAGCGCAGGTTTCTACCACAATGTATTGTCGGAGCAAAAACAAACCAGCAGAGGGCATGGAAGAAAGTGCAGCAGGACAGGGTTTGCGCGTGTGCGCGCACGCATAATTTTGGGGTGCATTGAGAGGTTGCGGACACAGCTACCAGTGTGCGTGCCAGCAAATGAGCACTCTCGCCTGTTCCCCAACATGTGTGTCCAATGAAAGGTGAACATCTCTCCTGTCTATACTTTGTTCCAAAATCAGCCATGATGTCACCGTGAACCCATCTTGAACCCACCTCTGTCAAAAAGCATTACTCCAGCCCCCCCCCTTCCCCTCCGCCCCGTTTTCCTCGTTCACGCTCTGCTCCTGCCTTGCAAATTCTTCTCGAGCTCCCATTCTTTGCCTTTTCCTCCTTTGTCATATTTCCCTATTTTCAGCGTTTCCCCTCTGCACGAGTGTCCGTGTCTTGCCTCGCTTGCTAGTTAGCTCGCCTCGCTCTTTCAACAAGGGTGCGAGCGTATTTTTGCCAACGTGGTTAATTTAATCACCCCAAAACAGTGGTCGTTGGCTAAAAATGCCAGGACGTTCCGATTACTACAAACTTTGTTTAAACTGTGGTTTGACCCCCCCCCCCCCCCCCACTTCCCTCGAATGCTCACAGCGCATGCAGTGAGGCCAAACGAAATAAAAGTAGCAAAAGTAAGGAATAAAGGGAAAACGCAAACGTAAGAAGGAAGAGAAGGGGAGAGAGGGAGAAAGAGGGGTGGCGGGGGCAGTGAGAAGGCAGCCAGAGCGCCACATATGGAAGTGATTCTGTAATTACTGCAAATCTGTGAGCTCAAAGGGAAAGGTCTTCTTTTCCATGCCTCTTTGCCTGCACATAAAACTGCCCTTGTGAGAAAGCTGGGCACACGACACTGCAGCAAAAAAATGCATTTAGTTCTGGCGCGTGTGGCTCATATATAAACATTTAGTATTTTGGAACTTGAGACTGCTTTTAGTCGCAAGAAGAAAGAGCGGTTGATTATGCATGGGCTTACTTTTCTGCTTTCGTTGCTCAACACGACTCTGCACTTTCTTCTTTTCTCATCTTAATGAGCCGCACTGCCAACTAATCCAAAACAATACTGGGAAGGTTCTGCGTGGGATCATTTTAAATCTCTCACCGGCCGCGCAACGAGCTGTCATTACTTAGTGGCATAAAGGCCACATTCAACAAGTTGCGTGAGGGATGGGTGGCAGGCAGGCTGGCAGACAAGACCGACGGTGATGAAAGTTGCCTTTGGAGCCTCAGGCCAAGCTGCAGGCTTGGCAGGCGGCTTCTTGTGCTCCACTCCGAGCCCTCGAAACACTCGCCACAGCTTACAATTCCGTTGTGCCGTGCCGGAACGTGAACGTGTTCACTTGTGTTGATGACTGCGCGCCCGTCTGACACATTGATAGATAAAACGGTAAATCAACACAAGCCGATCTTGCAGCGGCGTCACGAAAACACCACCCCACCCCGTGGTATGCCTTATCAACGAGGCAATAATTGATGTAGCCTACCTTTTCTTGCGCCCGCTGCCGTGTGCCGTGTGTCGGTTTCAAGTTTTGAGATTCGAGCGAGTGAATGACTGGCAGGCCGACAGACAGCAGCAGCAGACTTGACTGTGGCGGAGACAGCAAAGTCACAGACGAGTTTGTCAGGAGTCTTCTTCCGCCGACGTGTCAAGAAAAACGGTCAGCGTTTGCTCTTAACGCCTCACACATCAACATTGGAGTAATTCGTCCGATTTTTCTCGGTGGCTGCCATCGCCAATCCGTCAACGGGTCCAGAGCAGATGAGGGGCGTCGATGGGAGCCATCCAGTGTGCACATTCCTAGCACGGTGGCTTCCCCTAGCGGCAAGAAGTTGGGCTACTGCAGAAATCGGACTTTGAAAAGTACATTGCTTTGGTCTGATCGGGTATTATAAACATTACGCATCACCTTCATTTGGCTTTGAATAAACTTCGAAAAACGCGTGTCTGCTCAATGTTTCAGTACATTTTGCACAATTTGCTATACTCAACAAGGAGATGAAATTCATGTGTTTGCTTCACACATATCGAGCAATACATTTTCTGTTAAACAGTTCTTGTTCATATTTTGACATTTTAAAGACCCTTTCATATTGTATGTAAACAAACGACAGCAGGATACGCCAAGTATGTCTCTCTGTGTCTGAACAGGATTGACTACCACCGACTTGAGTTGAAAATGGGAACTTTTTATGTTTTGGGGTGCACTGCAATATGAACTACTAGGTACCAATCATGCTCCCAATTTACTTAAAAACATCAAATTTATGTCACTTATAGCGTGGCAGTACATCTGTCGGACTTCAGTGCAGGCGGCGTGGCTTCAGTTGCCACCACTTATAAAGAAAATGAACGAACTAAAGGGACACACTAAAATGCTGAGTGTAACAAAAAGCTTAATGTTAGAAAGCTACGACCAATCGCCACCAAATTTCACATGCACATCTCTACCATGCCCACAGGATTGACTTTCTGACATTAAGCCTCCAGTCATAACTTTTATGAATGGAGCGTTTTCGACTGTCAAGAAATAACTAAAACTAATATTGAAATAAACACGTCCATAACAAAATAAAATGAAATGTATGCGAGTGTACCTGTGTGTGTGTGTGTGTGTGTGTGTGTGTTTGGGCAGCTACCGGATGATGGAAATACACTGATCGATAGTTCACTCCATTGACGATTTGAATCACATTGGATATTTTCATCTCTTGGTATTCCTCGGTCTCCAGATGCCTAAAAAATATGCATGCTAGGTTAATTTAATCCCTCTAAGTTGTTTGGGGGCGGCCCGGTAGTCCAGTGGTTAGCACGTCGGCTTCACAGTGCAGAGGTACCGAGTTCGATTCCAGCTCCGGCCTCCCTGTGTGGAGTTTGCATGTTCTCCCCGGGCCTGCGTGGGTTTTCTCCGGGTGCTCCGGTTTCCTCCCACATTCCAAAAATATGC
Source organism: Hippocampus zosterae (assembly GCF_025434085.1). Classification (NCBI taxonomy): domain Eukaryota; kingdom Metazoa; phylum Chordata; class Actinopteri; order Syngnathiformes; family Syngnathidae; genus Hippocampus; species Hippocampus zosterae. The sequence goes on from NC_067452.1 coordinate 15,419,051, forward strand.
ATGGCAGGCTGATTGAACACTCTAAATTGTCCCTAGGTGTGAGTGTGAGCGTGGATGGTTGTTCGTCTCTGTGTGCCCTGCGATTGGCTGGCAACCGATTCAGGGTGTCCCCCGCCTACTGCCCGGAGACGGCTGGGATGGCCTCCAGCACCCCCCGCGACCCTAGTGAGGATCAAGCGGTACGGAAGATGAATGAATGAATGAATAAGTTGTTTGGAGGTGTGATTGCGAATGCGATTGGTTGCTTGTCTGTGTGTCCCCTGCGATTGGGTGTCAACCAGTTCCTTTTATAGTATTTACTCGTGTGACAATACTTCTGACAGACTGAAAATACTCTGCATTAACTGGATGTAAATATACATATTTATGTCAAAGCTTATCAATTAAAGCTGAAAATTAACAGACTCAGCCACATATTTATTGACTGTAAATTCACATCCCTTGCAGGAGTGCTGAAAGGCAAAAGTACACCTACAGTTAGATGTACATATTGCGTGCGACTGCGGCAACGGTTTGGAACGACTTAGTCTTTAGAAGCAACAAGCAGCCGAGCTGGTCGGGGGACTGAGGGGAAGCAAAGAGAAGCAGTCACGATGAGCCACGCCTTTTGTCCATGTGCTTGCTTCATCCTCTCGACTCCAATTCCCTATGCTGTGCACCACTCGCACGCTCCGCGGTTTTGCATAAAATGTGTATCAGTGGGACAGCGCTCGAGCCGGCACATGCCGAGCGCACATGTTGCCTGGCTTTATTAAATACACCAACAAGCGTGTCGAACTGCCCTCCGTGTCACATCCCCACCAATGAAAGCGCACCGAAACGTGCGGGGGAGAGGACGGGGGGGTTAAGTGTACGTGCATGTGTGTGTGTGTGAGAGAGAGAGAGAGAGAGAGAAAGAGAGAAGCGTGTGGGACCAGGAGAGACACACAAGGAGAGCGCGCGCGTGCGCAAACGCGCACACACGCGCACACACGCGCACACACGCACACACAGACGTTAGTGACGCTCACATTTCCTCCTCACCTGCAAACGTGAGGAAAGTGGGTGTTTGTATCAGTGGGTGTGTGTGTCACGCATGACACGCGGAGGGGTTGACTCCACTTTCTTGGAAGGCACAAGAAGGGTTTGATCGTCCCTCGTGCAGGAAGCATCCAAGTGAGCTGCAAGCAGAAGCTGCTCCGAGTGCATGTTGACGACTCACGTCAGACACAGCGGCGAAGGCTGCACGCAATAACCGTCCGGAAAACACTCGACCCCACTGGACCCCCTTCCATCGCTTCCAGTTTTTGCTCCACTGAGCAGGTGTTTCGGGACATTTTCGGCTCTCTTCACTAGACTCCTGCTTTTATCTGACTTCAAACTTCACGCTCAACGTCTTCAAGAGAAATGGACAACAGCCCTGGTGGTGGTAAGAGAATTTTTCAAAATGTGATCATTTTGTTTGTCATTTGAATGAGCCAACCTTTATTGGTGCCATCACTTCACATGCCCTACAGTCAATACAACCATCGTGCACCCAAGAGTGCTGAGTGACAACTTAGAGAGTTGCAATTGTGTCCAAAAATGCCCATTCTAAGGAGATTGTCTGCTCCACATAGCCGTATTCTCTGCGATGATGATACTGTTCACTTCCTTTTGAGCTCTAGGAAAACAATGTCACGTGCTGTTGCAGGGCTCCCTGTCACTGTTATCTTCTTTTGGGCTGCCAGTGGCACTTGCATCCACAGTTGCGTTATCAATAAGCAAACAAGCAAGCAAACGTTGGCACAAAGCTGCAAGTTTGTTTCCAATGTCAAGCCACCCTAAAAGTTTACCTGAAGCGTAACACTGCCAAACCTTAAGTGGCGTTGGCCAGCGCTTTCTCAGGGTCAGCCAAAGTGCATGCCACCTGCTCCTCTTTCCTAATTGATCGTGAATCATTAATAATGTGGTACAGTCACGTTGTTATACAGATGAACGCTACACCTTGAACTTCATTCAGTATGCTATCTGAAGGTGAGGCAGTACTGTACGTTTAAAAAAAAGACACATGGGTATGCTGATGAATGTGGATTAATGTTGACACATTTGAGTGACAGTTGACATCGGATGGAGCGTGTCGTGTTAAAGTACGGACGGCATGCAGTCAAACAGACTGTGCAAGTGTTATCTTTGTGATTCAATTTTACGGTGAAGCTTGATGAAAACGACGTTTGCTGCATCGCACACAAGGCTTTCTAAAGAAAAGGCAGAGAACAGACACACACATGCAACCCACTCACTATGAGTTCATTTTGGGTGGGCGGCGAATGGCATCTGCCCCAATACACTACCAGGCTGCAAAGATGATTTGCATGATTGTTCAATGCAAGCATGGTGCATCAGCATTTTGCTGTTACGCTTCACCCAAATGGAATAAGCGGCCAAGAAAACTGAAGTTAGCCCCAAGTGTAAATTCTTTCAAACACAGATTAAAATAAATAAAACTACCGGTATACTTCCCCCCCCCCCCCACCCCCCCATACATATGATGAAGGTCTTTTCGGGCAGTTCTACAATAGGTTTTTCCAAAGTCATGTTCTTGAGCTGTCCATTCCTTTCGTGATTTCACTAAAATACTTTTTATTTCTCTACTTTGCTGTTGAATGTCTTAAATGATTCGTTTTCAAAATGTTTTAAGTTCTTTTGCCTAAATGTTGTATTTTGCTTTGAAATGTTTGGTTTTTTTTGTAACTGTAAAACACATTGAGTTACGAGTTACCTTATATATGAAATGCCCTCTGTAATGCCCTCAACAAAGGCCTTGATAACCTTCAAATGCAAAGTTTAGTTTGGTGAGAAATGGTTGGACCGCATGCTGAGTTGCAACTTCAAAGATAAACACTTTTTTTTTAATGGTACACACCATACCGACAGTAAGTCCTCTTTTCCCTCTCTATGACCATTTACCTCATTGACAAAGTAAGGTATCATCCATGCGGTCAGCCATCATCGTAACCATGACAACGTCAACAATGTTGCCTTTGCAAAATGTAAAGAGTTCATTTGTGAGGTATTGCTACAGTGATTCATACAATGGGCATTGCTTGAAGTGCTGCACTGCACCCAATCAAACCTATGAAGCTGTGTGCAATAGTTTGACTCACTCTTGTAGTTCAATGAGCAAACCAAAATATTTCAATATTTCATACAGATACATTTCTCTGTATGATGCAGTGCAGCTCCAGGAGCATATTCATAAACTTAAGGGAACACTTGAGTGGTCAATTTTTCACTGACAAGCCTAATTCATGTTGTTTTTTTGTTTGTTTTCTTTTAATTGGGAATATATTAGCTTGCATTTTCAATGTTGTCAATTTGGAGAAATCAGTAAATCACGAACAACTTATCACCACCCCCTGGAAATGAGCAATATAGCCATGTCCCCCCAGCCCCACTCTCCCTCCATGTCTTGGTGGGAGTCACGGGAATCATTGTAAATCCATTGCTAATAATGTCAAAATTACGGGGATGCATTGAACCCAAAATGTGTGAGGACAGCTCTACTTTTGTACATCTGAAAATATCAATGAACAATGATCCTTTCCATGAGTGACTTAAAAGAGAATGGTGAAATGAGAAGCTTACATGCAGTCTCATGTCTTGCCTGATTTCCTCAATAAGTCAATAGGAGATGCAAAACACAATGCGTTCCGAGAGGTTTTTCGTTCTACAAAACTCATCTGTTTAGCAGCCCAAAGCTAATTGCTGCCTTGAGCATTGCTGTTACTTTTAACATCACCGCAGCAGCTACTGTTAGCCGAGGGGGGAAATCATCCATCCCGGGCCTCCCGAGACTTAACAAACCTTTAGCATAGCAAAATATCCGAAAACTACAAGCAGTCGCCACTGGGGTGCATGTGTGCATTCCTGCTCTTGTCCGCTTCAACGTCTGTAAGTGGAGAAGTGATTCGAACAGTATTTTTGATTTTCACAGGTTGAAGTGGACAACAGTAGCAAAGGTAGTCACCGTTTCAGACAACAGAACGTGACAACCCAGGCAAGATCTCCCCAGGTTGAGATGAAAAAACAAGTCAAGCACCAAAAGTCAATCAGAGTGAAAAGTCATCACCCAAAAAAACCCTCAAATCACTTCAGATTCTTTTCAGTGGGTGAATTTTAGTGGCGATGCAATATTTACAATAGAAACCAATTTTAAATAGATGTCAATGTTCAGGCTGTCCAAGTGTCCCTTTAATGAAACAAAATTAATGACAGAAAGCCCAATGTGCGAAGGAATGCACATATTTGTAATATTTACAATTAAAGAAAATAATCATTAATTTAAACTTGTAGTGCATGTATCAAAACAAGGGGTTCTACTGTCAGTATGAATCCTCGAACATAAATGATCTCTTGTTGATCAACACGCTGCCCTGTAATCATGATTAGGCCCTCGGTGGTGTCACGACACTCTGCCTGGTGACTGGAGACAAGTTTTGAATATTCCTATTCTGTTTAAAAATAAATAAATAAAAAACAACCTCACGTGGCCTCCCTTAGCAGAGCCTCGTGCCACCCGTGAGGAGCGGACGCCCCGCCCACCAGCTGCTGCCTCTTCGGAGCTCTGGCGGATTTTTCAGTGTTATTGTCAGTGCCTCCGGAGTTTGGTCAGTGGGTCAGCGAATCTATGTATTAAAGTGCACTGTTTTTTCCCATTAGTCACGTTTTTCCGCCTCATGTGCCTTCTACACGTGTTGAATATCAGTCACAAGCCCCGCCCCCTCGTGCCCAGGAGGCTGAGTCGATGTCGTCTCTTGCTGTCAGTGCTGCATCTGTCCCCGTGTCATCCTTGCAGGGCAAATATCCGATTAGAGCGTGTTTGCCGCTGGAACGTGACTGCGTTTTCAAACCAAACGGATTTCCTCTGACATAGATAGCAACGTAAGGGCCAGCAATAAATAAATAAATAAATAAATCCGTTGAGGCTCAAACGGAAGTTTTTAACCAACGTGGATTTTAGTGGAGATTGCGAGCGGGGGCGCGGGGGGGGGGGTTAGTTATTTTTAACTGGGAATAAATACATGAGGGTCCAGAACAGGCCAAAAATCTACCAATTCTACCAAACAATTAATAAGATAAAATAAGATAACCTTTGTTTATCCCACACTGGGGAAATTTGCAGTTTTCCAACCTCTATTGAGCCAGGTCATGCTGTAAATGCACCCATAAATTGGCATACCCTGGCACAATTTGTAAGACCGTTTCAAATAATACACGAGTGATCAGGCAAAACACATCTATTTCATTCATTCATTCATCTTCCGAGCCGCTTGATCCTCACTAGGGTCGTGGGGGGTGCTGGAGCCTATCCCAGCTGTCTTCGGGCAGTAGGCGGGGGACAACCTGAATCGGTTGCCAGCCAATCGCAGGGCACACAGAAACGAACAACCATTCGCACTCACATTCACACCTAGGGACAATTCAGAGTGTTCAATCAGCCTGCCACGCATGTTTTTGGAATGCGGGAGGAAACCGGAGCACCCGGAGAAAACCCACACAGGCCCGGGAAGAACATGCAAACTCCACACAGGGAGGCCGGAGCTGGACTCGAACTCGGTACCTCTGCACTGTGAAGCCGACGTGCTAACCACTGGACCACCGGGCCGCCCATCTATTTCATTTGAAATGGAAATCAAATTAAACTACAAGGCATTTCAGAAGAGCAAAATCAGTCAAGGCGGCATGGTGGTCGACTGGTTATTAGTATGTCCGCCTCACATAAAGATGATCCAGTCTCAATTTAGACATAAAAAAGACTGAGTGTGAAATGTGGGCCTGATTAATTGAACTCTGCGATTTGATCTACTTGCAGGACCCTCTGACTTATTCTGTTCTAATACAATACAATACAATACAATACAATACATGCTGATTTATATAGCGCTTTCACAACAGCGGCAGATGTAACAAAGCGCTTTACAAAACAGTTAACATAAAGTAAAATAATAAACACAAAACAAAACATAAAACACGGACAGTCGTGCACTCCTAACCACTTTTCCGTCTAAGAATGGCAACAGTTGGAGATGCAGGTTTCTTGTACCTTTGTCTGCCGGTCACTATACAGTTGAACAACACTGCTCGAAATGAATTGTTTCCAGGCGTAAAAAGGTGTGCTCCCAAGCGATGGAAGGGTACAAGAGTAAAACATGACAACAAGGCACTTTGCCCCAAACTGTAGAATCTATATTTCAGACGGCACAAATCACACACATGATCATTATCAAACGTGACTTGAACCAGCAACCATGACTAATGCACACCAGCTTCCCAAAATAAATATATCCTGCCTGTATAGGGAGGTTGCTGAGAAGACATCTCGCAGAATTCATTATGCTTGCTGTCATGAACATGCAGGTTAGTGTGAGACTATTTAGTAGTAATGAGGCAGATTCATGAACAAATAGATCAAATCAATTTCATCCCCAAAATATCTTGTGTGTTTTCAAGTGGCACACTGACAAAATAATGAAAAGTGATAAGCAACAGCAACATTGACCATTTTCCATGTTATCTAATAACTCCAAAAAGGTTACAAACAAAGGTCAAGCAAGGCAGTTCATGGTGTGATCAAGCGACATAGGACACCCAAAAGCTTCGTCCATTCCTCTCCAATTCAATGCAAGCGTCCAACCATCTCTTACAATTGCACGAGCCTGCAGAAGTAGTGCGAGTCTTTGAGAGCATCATTTTGGAGAGAGGCTTGAGGCAGGTTCCTGCGATATTGACCTACTTACGCTCACTTTGAGTTCACGGGCTTGCTGCAAACCCCAAAGGAGGCGTTCGAAAGTTAGCAGCACACTTTTCTATTGGCCTGCATCATTTTCTTTTACATATAAGAATAAACATATTGTTAGGAAACCGTTATGCCACATGAACAGCGAACTTTGTGTGCGTGCCTGCACAAGTTGGCGGAAAGGCACAAGAGGCCAAACGGGAGGAGTGCATATACCCGTGAAGCTCTTCCCTGGTCACGTTGTTTCTCTGCCTGACTCTAGTCGCTGGCAGATTAGCGCATGCACGGGTGCACTCGAGATTGCCATTGAAGCCTCACTGTGGCTTCAATTAATGTTGTCTGCACTGACCCAAATTCTAAGTGGCTTGTGTTTGGTGACAGTGTGCAAGTCAATCCCATTTGCCCCGCGTGGGAAATCCCAAAGAGGATGAAGGCAAACCCTGGGAAAAGTGAAGGATAAAAAACAACGTAGTGCACCTGCAGACAACTGACTTTCCTAGACTTGCTTTTACAAAGTACACTATATATCTTGATTTTTCCTTTTGGAAGAAACAACCTGTTTTAAATGACATTTTGAAAGCGGATTACAAATTGAAAATTGCAGAGACGGACTACACTCTAACATACATTGACATCACTATGAAGTGAAAATAAAGTCTCGAAAATTTGAAACACCACAGAGAAGAATGTTGTCGTAAAGTATATTAAACGATAATTTAAAATCAGGAAAAATGAAACCGTTCTCTCTGCTCTCATTTGCTGTGGCCCAATGTGGAGAAACCACACCCTGCTGAACCATCAACTGTCACTCAAATACCACAATCACCACTGGGGGAAATTGTTGCTGTCTAGCATCTTTCAAATACCAACACATACAGTAACTGTCTGCGTCAAAGAAACATATTCACTTAAAGCTTCCAGTGGATGGAATATATCACACTTGGTTGTGGCGCGGCTTTTCCATCCCACGACAATGAGGGACTCCAAAGCAGATATTCCAGTAGACTATACAAAGGCAAGCTGCACTTTTAGGGTGCAGGCAGAGCTAGCTTTGCCACCTGCATGTGTCAGTTGTGCGAATGAAGGCCCTCTACTTCTTATATTGTGGTGGTGGGGTGGTATGTGTGTGCGTGAATGGGGGGGGGGGGGGGGGTTTATGCTGGACTCTATTGGTGGGTCATAATAGGCATCGTTTTTGTCATGCCTCCCAGAAAATCCAGAAAACTAAAATGATGAAAACAGTTTAATGCTAAATCAGAATGACAGTTCTCATGACCATCAAACATACATGATGCAACTACAAAGTACGTATAAATAATTCTCTGAATTCACTTTAGAACAGTGGTGTCAACCGTATGGCCCGCAGGCCGGAACCAGCCCCCAGGGAGGTTCGATCAGGCCCGCAGGATAATTTAAAAGTGAAAAAAATGCATATAGGACACAGAATGAATATTTTTAACTCATTCACTCCCAAAGACGTATTTAGATGTCTTTTCAGATGCCACACATTTAATCTCAGCTCCTCATTTTATATTGACTCGACTTGAAAAGGGTCTGAAAATGGCTTCAGAAGGTGCGATTCATGGAGTATCCGCTAGGGGACACATTGCTTTGATCAGAGTAGAAGACAACATTGTTTTTATCAGAGAAGAAGACAACAGCAGCCCGAGTCTGTCACGCACACACGCAACACAGCAGACGCGATCAAGGTCATGTGATTACTTTATTCTTACACATTTAATAACACTCTCCTTAGTTTCTAAGGTGAAGGCAGGGATTAAATTTAGATTCTATAGGCACACATGTAAATGGTTTAAAAACTCCTTTCTTTATAAATCTTGTTTAATCTTAAAATGCATTACTGTATTTTTCAATACCAATTACTAGTTAAAGTTTTGTCCCTTGGTACAATCAATGGGATCAGTTGCAATGCATATATATGAATGGTAAAAGTAAATTGCACATTTGTAGGAAATCTAAGGTGCTTCATGAAATGTTTTATAAAATATATGTTCATTAAATTTCAACATTTTCTGAATGTTCTTGTGCTTCTTTAGACCAAAACAAAGGAAAGACATTATTTTGGTGATTTATCCTCCTGACTACCAGGAAAAAATGTTGTCAAATCACATTTATTTTGAAATTCCCCAATCTATGTGAAGTCATTGGACTACTCCAAAAGAAATGTTTTAAATTCCACTACATTTTTAAACAATTGAATACTATGGCAAAATACACTTAAAACAACTCAACGTGTTCATAAAAGTTTTATAAATAAAATGCCAACAGCATTTCAAGACAAAATGTGTTTGATAAAAAGTATTACTTTTCCTCTTCCCATAAAAAGTGCTTGCACTGAGGGAAGCCATTTTCTTACTTTTTCTAACCCCTACAAATTTGGTATCGTTGGAAAGCACTGAATGTCCTCTTTAGAGTAACAAAAGGAGTTAATGCATCATTTTAATGGTCCGGCGCACTTGACATCTCCCGAGGCGTATGTGGCCCACAATGTGAAATGAGTTTGATACCCCTGCTTTAGAGGGTTGTCAATGTGTGCTGCATTATGTACTTCAGCCCACTTGAAAGCGCAGTCAATTAGATATTGTGTTAACTGACGGTGTTTTCAGCACGGTGGCTCTCGAGGGGTTACCCTCAAGAGCCACCGTGCTGTAAACACATAGACATGTGTGGCGCACGTTGGATCTCAGGTGAACAGGCTGTGTGTTGGGGGTGAGGCGGGCGGCTGGGCTTGATTGTCAACTGTGGAAGAGGAGAGGTTGTGGCCTGCACTTTGTTGGGTCTGTCTGTGGCACTGGCTGGCATGAGTCAACAAATCCAGCAACACGTGCTCGCTAAGGGATTTGGTCTGCATTTCAGCTCAACAAATACCTTGTACAGCGAGAGGGCAAGCACACACAGAAGGGCTGTTCCTTGACTCCATGTCCACTTGAACATGACATCAAATAGAAGAATGGTGCAAAAAATGATTGTCAGGTCACAATGTTTATTCTTAGTGTTTCTTTGATATTCGTTGGCTCATGCAAGTTGCAGCTCTAACTCTATGTATGATGCAGTGTAGTTCCTCATTGCCAATCACAATCACAATCAATTACAATCACAATATAGCGTTTGTTTTATGATCTTAGTATACCTGAATGTTTGACACACTTCCTTGGTAGCATGAAAACAAGAGCTGCACGTAGTCCAACAAGTGGAGGGGAGGGAATTAAAAGCTGTACTGTCAATCATTGAGCAGTTGTAAAACTTGCCGTTCCACGTGCAGGCCAGCCCAATTGAATTGTAATATTGAGCTCGTGTAAGCAACCCATTCTGGTTATGTTTTGTTGCATTCCAACCCACACTCTCAAGCTTTTCCTATGCAAAACAAAACCAAAAAACTACCACCAAATCTGTGACTGCTGCTCAATGAATTGTTTGGGGCGCATTCTAAGACCAGTGCACACGGAACTAGCGTTTAAAAACCCTTACCTTACGTTTTGTTGCTCATCTCAACACGGGACTGCGTATTTGTTTGGAGGTGAAAGCGTGTCGAGACCGCACGCATGTGAGGCGGCAGTCAGGTGTCGTGGGATCTGGGCGCGGTGCCAGGGGAGAGTGAGCGCATTCGGGAGACACGTGAAGCCGGATCTCAGTTCAAGCACAATCCACACCATGCGTGGGCGTGTCTTGCGCATCCGAGGAGAGGAGAAACCTCTGATGCGAGCACATGGAACTGAACGACCAAAACAACATTTGACCTTGCGTGCACGGCAGCTTAATGGTGCATTATTGGTATTGTATTTGATTTGATTTGTTTAAATAAACACTCGTGGGATGATTCCGGCCAAGGTGATTGCACTCCGTCTGCCTGCTCTGCTCCCGTGCCACCAGCTGTGATTTTAGCGTGCACGTTTTGTCAGGTTAAGCAGCCCATTTCGCCTTTGACACTGTGTAAGGCAACACACCATGACTTCTCGCGGTGCTTTTGCCTGCTGCCCACTGGGTTTGTGCAACACTGCGTGACAACACGTCTTGCAGAGTAGCTGAACAATTTTCTTTCTCGGAAATTAGTGTAGCCCACACAAGAGCCAATTCATTTCCCGAGTGACACTCTATGCAGTGTTTGGTAGCATTTTGAAGTCAATGGGCTTCATATGCCTCGACTGAAATAATCATCTCATCTTATTTAACTCACAAATGTATTCAGTGCAAAATCTGGGCCTGTTTAGTTGAACACAAAGAAGTTTTCAAGTTAGATTGCCTGTCCCTGGCATAGATGATGAGAGGTGCATTATTAATAAATAACTAAATACCACACATAATTGACTACTGTACTTTACCTTTGAAACAGAGATGGAAGTAAACGTTTCTAGATTATTTTTAATTGGACGTAATTGGATAATTTTTCATGGCACACTTGATAATATCTCATGGTGCACTAACGTCGCACAAAAATGTGTGGTTCAGAACCTTTGAATTAATGTACTCTACTGGGATCTCATCGTACTTTTAACCAAGTAGTGTCCAAATCTAGTCCTTGCGGGCCACTGTCCAGCATGCCTTAGAGGGCTCCTTCTTCCAACACTCCTGATTTGAATGGTAAGTTGATCAACAACGGTCCTGATCATGTGAATCAGTTTTGGAGTGGGGAGCCCTCGAGGTCCGGATTTGGACACCCCCGTTTTGACCAGTTTGGAGCGGTAAACCCTGAAGTGTGGGCTGCAGGATGTGATGACATCATAGCAGTGGGATACAACTGTTCAATTCAGCAAAAAGGTGTAGCAATACATTCCAAAGATTCATCGTTTGATGAACTTACTTGCTGTTAATGTGTCACAAAAGGGATGAGCTTCCATTTGCATTGTCTTCACACTGCTGCGCTCAGTTGATAACATACCACAACTGTTGCTCGCAACCGCAGCAGGTGGATAAGTGATATACGCCAGTTATTTTGATGATCATTGTGACTTTTGACCAAAAGAAAAAAAAAAGCGTCCCATTCCGGACACAGGTTGAAATTAATTTGCTCATTTATGGAAATGGCTGTGTCTTTCAAAAATAACCCGAAGACGGGAGGTGAACTTGAAGTGGCTGAACTAACCAGTGCGCCCTTTGCCTCGTTTGCAGGAGGTGGGGGCGTCATCCTGTATGCAGGCTCCTCGGGAAGCTCCAGCCCCAGCCCCGGGAGCCCCTCCAGTGGCTACCAGACACAGTCACCTTCCTCACACTCACAGCCATCATCGCCAGAGGAAATCACCTTCACAGAGATCGGGCCACTGAAAGAGAGCCCAGCTGGGTCCACCACTCCAACATCAAAACTCGTGTTCCAATTCCCTGAGGTCCATCGCGGCACTCCCACGGCAGCTCGGCAGCAGCATAACTACTACGCACATCCAATTGCTGCAAAAAGGCCGTGCGGTTTCCATGGAACTTTCACCAGTATGTAATTTCTTGCTGTCCTTAATGGCATTTTATTTGGAAAGAAAAAAAAACTATTAACGTAACTCTGGGGAATGAACCAGTTCGGAAGGCTCCAGATATGTGAGGAATATGACAGTACTTTTTCCTGGTCATGCTGGGAAGGAAAAAAAAAACATTGACAAAAGGGCACTTTGGACATGGAGGGAAAGGGGGCAGGTGTTCCCCTCCGACCTGCTCCAGAAACAGCACTGGCCAATAACTCCATATTATTTGTAATCATGTCACATTTGAATGTCAGCTCTGTATTGAATAAGAAATGCAACAACGCTGACAGTGTCCCCATACCCACAAGTGAGCTCATGACGATGTTGTCCATTCACAGAAAATGGTGGGATGGTCCTACTCTGTAAGGTCTGTGGGGACATTGCGTCTGGTTTCCACTATGGTGTCCATGCATGTGAAGGATGCAAGGTAAGCAAGGCCCTTGACAGATGGATGAAGCTGAAGTTTCCACTCAGTGTTAAAGATGTTTCACAAGGTACATTGGTCGTTTTAGGGATTTTTCCGCCGCAGCATCCAGCAGAACATCAATTACAAGATGTGCGTGAAGAACGAGAACTGCCTGATCATGCGCATGAACCGCAATCGGTGCCAGCACTGTCGCTTCAAGAAGTGCCTGTCTGTTGGCATGTCACGAGATGGTGAGACGTCTTGACACAATTGAATGCAAAGAACCATTGTGGAGTTCCTGCCAAGGTGGTCTGATTAGCCAACACAGTGAGGAATTGGGCAGCACCAGCGTAGATATACGGGTCTAAGTCAAAAATGTAACACGGGAACTTCGTGGAGGTCATCCTGCCACTGATTCAGTCACGATGCACTCTGGTGACCCCAATTTCCATTTTTTAGCCATCAGTAGTATAACATGGATTGAGTTCGACAAAAACATTGGTGTCTGAGCAAAAAGTGGAGAAAATTTGGTTTTTGTGAAAAGAAACTTTGATTTTTTTTTTTTTTTTGTTCTTGTGACACAAACACGTACATCAGGCTGAGAAAGGACTGAAGCATGCCATGATGGTGCAATCACACTGGATTCAGCTCAAGTTCACCATATTCCTTCTGCCCTCCACCATTCCCCTGTCAAACAATGATTTATGAGTCCAGGAGCATTGAAGTCCCTGAAGCTATCTATCATCTGGGAAACTGCTGCAAACACAGAAATTATTTTAAGAAATCGGAACAGTGTTGACTTGATTACCTTGTGTGTGCCTGTAGAACATCGTTGGGAAGAAGGAAACAATTAAGCCCGAGATGCAGAAAGCCGCCAGATGCGTTACAGTTTTTCTCAGGAACAAAGCTCACATCCCCTTGATTGCTGCACACTGATTGATCGCTTAGAACTGCAAATTTTTAAAAAACTATGCTGACCCAGAAAAATACAAAGTTGTGCTCATAATGTTCTCAAACATTGTGACCTAGTTGGGGTAGTTTGCCAGCGTTTCTCCCTCTCACTGGTTTCGGTTTATCTCCACATCCGGGCCAGTACTAAAATGGAAGTTAGACCCTTACCGTTATGTCTGCATGTGTCTGACACTCCAGGTGCACAAGCAGTTAGGTGGCAGAAGGCAACACAATGACAGTAAAAGCAGGTAGCCTGACCCCTTTTAAAGTGGCATTTCTTTTAGGACTTCAGGACCGCAACCTACAACCCACTTTTACAACCATTACAAAAACAGGAAAACCACATGCAACTGCCTACAGCCTGCAATCTATATACATCACCCTGATTTCACATGCAGTCAGGCAGGCAGGCAGGCAGGCACCCAGCCTCCAACTGCATGCAAATATAAGTCAGCACAGATCATCTCCGAAACACAGCACACAATGATCAAAGGTCTTTGATTTTTTTTTCGCCCTCCTTGCTAGTTCAATATGCCAGGAACTGAGAAAATGAGGGTACGTTGGGCAAACAGCAAGAGTCCAGTAAATCATCTTGCCCACATGATTTTCCTGTGCTGAGGCATTTGGAGCATATGGTGTGCTTTGTCAAAAGTTTTGGCATTTCAAATCTTTCGTGTTGCCTCATGTAACCTGACCATGCAGGCGCACACAAACACTCGTACTTTCCTTGCATGCGCCTCTTCCATCTTAGTTTGCTTCGTGCGGCAGAGTGTTTGTCCCTTGGAGGCTGTCTCTTCTCATGGTTGCGCTCACAAGCTCAGTCCCAGTGACATCACGCTCACGTTGCCCCACTGCCCTACTTACAACAGAGGGAGAGGAGGGAGACAGTGTTGGATGAAGGAGAGAATGAGGAAGATGTGAGCAGGGAGTCTATATATAGCTTCTCCAGCTGATGGTTACCGTGGGAAGAGGGAAAGGGAAACGAGTGTGGAGACAGAAGTTTGCATCTCGCAACATACGTGATCGCCTCCTTGAACGGTTCTGTCGGTTCCTAGAACATTCCTGTGAAATTCAGTAATATATTTGAAGTTTTTCTAGCCAACAGAAACATACAGAAATCATTGAAAAAGCGGATTGTGACCTCTTCCCTGACTGTCTTTTCTGCAGCCGTGCGTTTTGGCCGCATCCCTAAAAGAGAGAAGCAGCGACTTCTGGATGAGATGCAGAGCTACTTGAACAGCCTCAATGAGTCGGCTGCCATGGACATGAACTCATCAACCGTGAAAGAGCCCCCCAGCGGCCAAGAAGAGAGTAGCTCCAAGGAGGCCATCGGGGCCATCTCCAGAGCCTACCAGGACATCTTCAGTGGCAGCAGAGAGGAGAGGACAGCCAAGAGGGCTAAAATCACCAATACCGACGACGCCTCTCAAGATTGCAATTTCCAGCCGACTTCAGGCCAAGCCAACTCGGGCCAGACTTGCCGGCCTTGCCTAGTTGCCGCTGATGACCACCAACTTACTTTTCACGCCATGGACAACAATCGCTACGCATATGTGGTGTCAGCAAGTCAAAATCATCAGCCAAGTTTGGACGCGCCTCAAAGAGGCACTGCCAATTTTTCATACAAGCCAGGTCATGCCACAAATCAGGGCTCCTGCCCATGGAAGTTGGCTCCAGGAGCTCAAGTGTTGGTAAGTGTGTAAGAATGAAGCAACGTTTCTGCGCCATGTCCAAGTTGACACAAGATTACCACATGCATTTCTATCCCCATTTTCAGGCCTGTCCCCTTAACGCATGCCCTGTCTCTGGGCCCGAGCGCAGCATTCAAGACATTTGGGAGTCCTTTTCTCAGTGTTTCACTCCCGCTGTCAAAGAGGTGGTCGAATTTGCCAAGGGCATTCCAGGATTTCAAGAGCTAAGCCAGCAGGACCAAGTCATGCTGCTTAAGTCAGGCACCTTCCAGGTAACACGTTCATATCAAAATCATGTGTTGACCTGAATCCAAAAAGCACAAGTTGCCGAAACAAACAATCTATTTTTTTTTGGGTGTACTTAGGTTCTGATGGTGAGGTTCTGCACCTTGTTCAATGCCGCAGAGCACACAGTGACCTTCCTGAATGGTCAAACGTACCCCTTGTCCACCCTGCGTGCTTTGGGCATGGGCTCCCTTCTCGACGCCATGTTTGACTTCAGCGAGAAGCTAGGCTCCATGGGCTTAGAGCCCGACGAAATGGCCCTCTTCATGGCTGTGGTCTTGGTCTCAGCAGGTACCAAATGTTCACCGTGGGACATTATTACCATGAATGGATGTTGTAGCCACTGCGGCGGAGCCTCGAGTTGATAGGTGTTTTGGCACATTTTGACATACGAGTCATCATTTGGCTGATATTTTTAACTTGCGAGCGAAGAACTGGAGATATTAGCATTGTATGAGAAAAGTGAACTCAACTCACTTCACTACAAGCAGCAATTTGGCGGATCGGATAGTGAACAAATCGTTCAAAAAGGAGGCTTCAAGTTAGTTATTGCCACTCACACTTAAAGTTTACTGTCAAACGAAATATCACATTTAGAGAATTACTGATTGTGTGTTTTAAACCGCCGCATAGCCTTTTAATTCCATTAGCTTAATGATAACACATAATGGGAAATTCCACACAAGGGCTATAGCTTCTCTCTGGCAGTGTTACAACGCTTTCAGGAATGGATATTTGAACACAAACTGTGCAGCCACACAAGAAGACAGACGATGTAAGAACGCTCACATTCATATATTCTTTATCCACTGTGAAAAAAAATAAATACTCACATTACGATAGAATTATTGCAGCACTGAGTGGCATACACTTAAAAGAATGGTTAACTCCATTTCATTTCGTCAAGTGGTTGCACGAAATAATATCATCTGCGACATGAGTGTTTTGTGTTCTGAGTGTCGTCATAGATGGAATTAAGCTCATATCTCAAGACAGCATTGTTGAACATTTGACAGGCCGCATCCTCACACCAGCATCCTCTGATCTCCTTAGATCATTCGGGCATCTCAGATGTGCTGGCTGTTGAGCAGCTCCAGGAGGGCCTCATCCAATCCCTGCGGTCGCTGATCGTTCGGTGGCATCCGGACGACACCTCGCTCTTTTCCAAAGTCCTCCTGCGACTTCCAGACCTGCGCACCCTCAGCAATTTACACTCCGACAAACTTTTGGCTTTTCGCATTGACACTTGAGCCAACAGTGTGCACAACAGAACAACACACCCCGCATTCACACACACTTTGCTTCCCAAGGATGGAACTTTCTTTGTCACAGACCAAAAAGGAATGGTACAAGTGTTGTTGTTGTTCTGTTTTTTGAAGGAAAAGAGTAGCATTTTTTTTATCCAGTGCCCATCCTGTTTTGGCATAAATAAATATGCTCACACAAAGTTATGTGTGCGCACAAAGCACAACACCTCTTTAGTGTAAGAAAAAAATCGAGTGTTAGTGTAAGTCATTGTGCAAAGTTGACAATACTCCTTTGAACAAATCATTTTTAGGCTTGGTATTTATAGCCAGCTTAGTTAAGCATTACCCAGGCCATCTCTGAACAGGCAACTATCATAGATCCATGTTCCTAGGGACCATTTGTGGTGACATGTTATGAGTCCATTTGTTTTGAAGAGAAAGGAAATGTGTATGTAAATCCAGAGCAAAAGATGAAATATAGTGTATCACTGTTTCACCATCCACAGTAATGCTGGAATGAGACGATCCATACAGTTTTGCGTCATCTGCACACAACGTTGTTTTATGACAATATATTAAAACTATATAAAGGCATTTGAAATTATTCCACAAAAAACATTGTGTTTGCATTGACATCAGAATGCAAAATGACTTGTGGAAGGTCTCTGTGCATGTTTTGTAGTTTTATTGTTTCTTTTTCTTGCTGTATATATGATGTTTGTCCAAATGCGACTGAACAAATAGAATGGGTGGGTCCAAATTAGAATGTTCTGCTGACCTTCCAGTACAATGTGGGGGTCTTGAGGCAGGGGGGCTTTGCACAGTAGAACATGCAGTAGGGATTCGAGACTGACCTTGAACACACTGCCTGCACTGAGACGATGTGACCGACCAGCATACTCCCTAGAATCACCAGCACTAACTCCACCTGCACCCTGCACCTGCCCCAATGTTTGTCATACAAACTCAAGATATTTTAGCGTGATTGGTTGTCGAATTGATTGCTTGATTCATCATGACTGATTGAGCACTTGTACATTTTGTAAAATCGTTGCTCTTTAATAAAAACGATATAAACCGCAGATTGTGTATGAACTTGTGCGTGTCATTTGTTTCAACATCAATTCTCTATCCTCAATGACCTGCTGCCGATCTTATCTGACGTTGGTATACCATATACTGGTCGCCAGGCAATCACCGGGCACATATAGGCAAACAACCATTTGTGCTGTTGTTCAGTCTTTAACAGGCACGAAGCTACACGGGAACTTAGGGATGCAACAGCCTCATTCGCAGTCTGTGTAACCCCCCTAAGGACCCTCCAGCATTGTAGTTTACATTTAAAAATATATGTGATTCATTGATAAAGTTTACAAACTTCAATAAGTTAATAAACAACCATTCAGCTCAAATTCAATCCCATTTTCTGTGTTTATGCTGCACATGTACCCCACATTGTATTTGATAGGAGAGGAGCGGTGGGATTCTTTTCTTTTCTTTAAAAATCGGACATCGCCTCAAGAGAGACCCTGACGCCGTGCCTAGTCTTCAATTGAATTGAATTGAAAAGTGAATTGAATATAACTTTATTCTCAATTTAACCTAACGTTGATGTTTTCATAATAGAGCCCGGATTTAAACTCTCAACCACAGAACTGTGAGGGCGACGTTTTAATTTAAACATTATATGAAATATTAAGACAAATATTGTCACGATAAGTCATTACATAGAATCTTGACTTTCAATATATTCATCGATTTATTTGCATGTGGGAGTCCCAACATGCAACACGTTTGTCTGCATCACGCCATGAACACGCAAATGTCACTTTGACAGCGGATCATAATTTTGACAAATTGAAAACTTGGAATTTAATTAAAAGTTCACTTCCTGTCCTTCCGCGTCTAAAAAAAGTTTGACGTCCTCGCCTCCTTGTGGCGAAATCCGGGACCCGGAAGTGAATGTTCTCTTGCACAGAGGCAGAACTGCACGCGTTTCTGGATATGACCGCCGATTTATTAGGCTGAAGCATGAGATGTTATTGCGTGCCACAATAATGGAACCGTCTTGCAGCTCGGTAAGACACATTACGACCTTAATTAGGGAGAAAACCCCCCGAGTGTGTTAGCAAGTTAGCTCGGATGCTAGCGTCAGCTAAACTGCAAAAAAAAAAACACACACACACACAAAGCACCCGACACAATCGAGTTTGCGGCGCCTGTTATCATATTCGTAATTTGTTGACTGTTAGTATGGAAAGATTATGTGTGAACCCTGCTATAAAAAATTACGTAGGCATTTGTCTGCCGTTTCTCTTGGACAGGTGCTAAGTAGCAAAGGAGTGATTAACGTCCCACAAGAGCAGATTTGAAGTCGGCTGCTTGCGGTGTGTCATAGCACAGCATGTTGGTGACTGCGTACCTCGCCATCATCGTCCTGCTTGCCCTATGTGTCGGCCTCGAGCTCACGGCACGCCGTCTCAGCCCATTTGAGCCTACCCAGACAACCGCAGCCAACCCAGCTTTCCGCCGCTTCCAGAACGTCTTCCTCCGGGCCTACCTGCTGGCCCTGTGGGCGGACTGGCTCCAGGGTCCTTATCTCTACAAGCTCTACCGCCACTACAGCTTTCTAGAGTCTCAAATAGCCATCATTTATGTGTGTGGCTTGGCCTCGTGTGTGCTGTTTGCTCCCATTTCAGGCTGGCTCCCCCAAGCACTGGGCCGGAGACACACATGTCTACTTTTCTGCTTGTCGTACTCTGCCTGCTGTCTCACCAAGCTGTCCCGAGACTATTTTGTTCTGATTATCGGCCGCATTCTGGGCGGTCTGTCCACATCCTTGCTCTCCACCACGTTTGAAGCCTGGTACGTGCACCGGCATGTTGATGTCCACGATTTTCCCAAAGAGTGGATCCCTAGCACCTTCACCAAAGCTGCCACATGGAACCATGGGCTCGCAGTGGGGGCTGGCCTGGTGGCTAACTTATTGGCTGAGTGGCTCCACCTGGGCCCCGTGGCTCCTTTTCTTCTAGCTGTCCCCTGTTTGGTGTGCTGTGCTTGGGTGGTGTTGACCGACTGGGGAAAGGAAGAAGCAGCGGAACGACCTGAAGCTGACAAACAGACACCTACCGTCGGAAGGTTGACTCTCTCCTCCACAAAGGCCCGGTTCTCACGCAGCTGCCACGATGGACTCCGGTGCTTGCTGTCAGACAGGAGAGTCATGCTCTTGGGTGGCGTGCAGGCTCTCTTTGAAAGTGTCCTTTACATATTTGTTTTCCTGTGGACCCCAGTACTGGACCCTCACGGGCCTCCTTTAGGCATTGTCTTTTCCTGTCTAATGGCTGCCTCAATGGTTGGGTCCTTAATGTACCGCCTCGCCACCTCCACCCGCTACCGCCTACAGCCCGGCCACGTGCTCTGCTTGGCTGTTCTGATGGCGTTTTTCTCATTCTTCATGTTGACTTTTTCCACGGCGCCGGGCCAGCCGAGGCCTCACGAATCCCTGTTGGCCTTCCTGCTGCTGGAGCTGGCCTGTGGCCTCTACTTCCCGGCGGTCGGCTTCCTCCAGGGCAGAGTGATCCCAGAAGAGAAGCGAGCCGGAGTGCTGGCTTGGTTCCGCCTACCTCTGCATCTCCTGGCCTGTATTGGGCTGTTGGCGCTCCACGGTGAGGTGTCAGGCACAGGTGGTGGGGAAGGGGGCAGTGGTACAAGACACATGTTTGGAGGCTGCGCGCTCATGATGCTGGCAGCCTTGATGGCTGTCGTCAGTTTGTTCACACTGGGCAGAAATGACTCGGACCTCAGACTGGAGGGAGCCAGAGGAGAAGGCGAAATGTACTGAATGACATCGCAAGTCTTATTGCTGTCAGTTTCACCTCTGTCATGTCATTTCTTTGCAGCTGAAATTAGAAACCAATAAAAGGTCACAAAATGCGCGTTTATGTAAAATGTTATCGGGTACTGATGTGGTCATTATTTTTTTTTTAATCTGAGTAACCATGTTAATGCATCTTTTCCATATCTGACAGAGAATTGCTAATGAAAGATCTGAATTAGGGTGTTTAATCATTTTTTTGTGTGTTTAATCAATATACATGGCACACACTCTGCACTGACAATCTGATTATTCAATCCCATAAGTATAAATCGCCACAGTTTCCGCTTTTCTTTGAAGCGTTCACAAAAACAGTGACCCACTGGGCTTTATCTTTACTTTTTTTTAACAGACTGGTGATGAACTCCCCAATGAAATTTGTAAATCTTATTTCATGCGAGTGGAATGAAATGAATAATCTACATGACTCAACAAAGTAAATGGTGTTGGCAAAACAATTAAAACCAGGAAATTGTTTGATGTGCGATCAAAAGTACGTGTTGGTGTTATGACTGACTCACGTAATGTTTACAGGATTGATTTGATGTGGGCCAAGTTCGGGATAAATACTTGTCCACAATATAAATCTTGATTTTTCATAATAAAGTGCACGTGTGGTACACAGAAATCGACTGTTCTTCAAGTCAGTAGTAGTTACCTTTCAGACTCGATGGTTGCATACTGAACCAGAAAATGTGCCTAACATTGTACTAGTGAGGACACACTAGTTAGTGGTCTAGAGTCTAGTAAATCCGATCTGGGTTCTCTCCTGTTGAGCACTAAGCAGAAAATATCAAAAAGAAAACGGGGAGGCCATTTGTCTCGTCATTGAGTGACAGTCCTATTAATAATTTCACCCATGTTTCATTTTTGCGTAATTGGTTGGTTTTACCAGAATAAAAATTATGCTGTTCGTTCAGAAATAGTGACGGCATATGCAATTAATTTCAGAGGCAGAGCTTTCCATTGCACATACTGACTGCACCAGTGGTCACCAACATGGTGCCCGCGGGCACCAGGTAGCCCGTGAAGACCACTTGAGTAGCCCGCCAGTGCCTGGACATTGTGATTTGCTAGTAGAAATTATGATTTAAAAATGCAAACATTGGCAGTACTGTGAGACATTTCGAAACACGATCAAAGTCTGACAATTTAAATCATCAAGTATTAAAAATAACACATCCTCATATTATTGAAGGTATTTTGGACAAATATGTTATTTCAGACGTGTATCAATTTGGTAGCCCTTCACACAATCGGTACACATGAAGTTGCTCTCACCCTCAAAAATGTTGGTGACACCTGGACTGCACTGTATATCTTCCATGCAGACCGCCCATTTGTCTCATGCGGGGCAGGGATTGGGTCCCACTCCCAGCCGAGTGTGTCCTGCAGCTTCACCTGGATGCTGCGCGAACATCCATGCGTGGGTGAGGGAGGGGCACAGCCGCACGCCCCCGCCACTGCTGTGATTTCGGATTGCAACGCAATTTTTGTAGAGGCGCCATTGTCCCCTTGTCCAACCGAGCGGCGTGGAAGTGGATTAACCGCGGCAGTCCGGCCAGAATCATGACGCAGGGCAAGGTAGGCGATCAATCGTTGGCCCGAGTTTGTTCTAAAATTATGAAACAGACTCCTGAACGCGCACGTCTATTCATCTTCATCATCCAACGTCACATCCGCAAATGTAATTCGGGCCTTGTTGACTTCACGGTGGCATTTGATTCTTGTTTGTTCGTTCAATGTATCAGAACAAGTCGTTCATAATTCGCTGCGTCTTTATTACCTTGTAGTTGTACTATATGTTACTCTGTACAATGACGAAAGACAAGCCACATTAGGTCCAAAAACTCGAGATACATATTCTTAATTTTCATTCAAACTGTGTGCTGCATCTATTCTATACAGTATCAAAAATGCAATGCATTACATAGACTTGCTTCTAGCGTTTGGCGATAGGCTAGCAAACAGCCCGACATGGAGCCCACCTCTCACCCGTGACACTAATGAGGACAGGAGCTCATCAAAGCCCATCGTGTGATGCATATTGTTTTGGAAAGCAAGATATTTTAAGTCTTCCTTGTCACGTAATACGCTGAGAAAATACTTCCTTTTATTTTTGTTACTGATTTCATTTCAAGTCTGTCAACGATCTAAATTTTGCTTTCAGCCTTTGCACGCTAACAAGACCCTCAGTGACTCATCCAATGGGCAGTACTCAGAGTCACCCGTTCCTCCCAGCTATGAGGAAGCCACTGCAGGTTGGTGAAAATTAGCAAAAGCTCCATTTACCAAGATCAATTGATGCACTGTAATGAAAGAATATTTAAATAATAATTGTAAAATGCTATTAAATATTCATCAGTAGCCTTGTAATTTAACAGTTAAATGAGCCAGTTAACAAGAACAGTAGATAACTTAATTTAGCAGCAAAAAAACTATGGATTGATGCAATTTTGGGGTGCATCATACTGTATTTGGGGGAAAAACGTAAAATTGTCATCCCCACATGTAATCCAACAGTTAATGGTGGGTTAAGAATAACAAACTGTAATTCAACAGTATAAAATCGTATTTTCTGTCACCACAAATGCTACCTCCACCGCTTGTTACAAAATATATGCTGCTTCGCCTTGCATCAAAATTAACCATTGAGATTGCGGGCATGCTATATTGACAAAGGTAAGACTCGACACAACGATGTGAACAGTTATTTATCGAACTTGACAATGTTGCTCAGCACATTTACTGTACATAATATTGTGTTTGAACACTTTGAATTTGTGCCCTATAGAACATGGGTAGCCAACATATAGTACGATGCTACAAAAGGAGTGATTTAATCTAAATTGTCGATTTCATGTAATCTGTGCCAGGCACCAGTGAGTCTTGCTACAATGATGAGGAGATGTTATCAGAGTACACCTGGGATGATCGGAACATCCGGAGGGTCTTCATACGTAAGGTATGATGATCTTATTGTTTTGGGGTATTTAAACTTGTGATAGATGATGCATTTGAAAAGCAGAATCATCTGTGTTCATTGGCTTGTAGGTGTACACCATCCTGTTCATCCAAGTCTTGGTAACTCTGGCGATCGTGTCTCTTTTCACTTTCTGGTGAGAAGCCCTTTTCTCTGAAACCATATTCCAAAATACCATTTGTACATCCTTAAAAATGTATCATGCTTACTGCTTTGCACAATTTTCACCGAAATCACTTCTTTAGTGATCCCGTGAAGAATTACATTCAAACAAACCCCGGCTGGTACTGGGCCTCTTAGTGAGTACACAATATACAGCCGATCTAGTTACATTCTCAGCCTCATGTCACAGCTATCTAATAATAATCATATTATTTTTGTGTTACAGTGGGGTGTTCTTTGTTACATACTTGACTCTGTCTTGCTGCCGTGCACCGAGGTAAAGTGCCACATCAAGGACACACATCTCAAACAAATAACATACCGGTATTCATCATGACATCAGAAATCCCATTTGATCTCTCCTGTAGGAGACGGTTCCCATGGAATCTGATCCTGCTTGCCATCTTTGTAAGTACAAAGCTGACAGTCTGATTCCAAATATTCGAAATGTGTTTGTTTTTCACAGCTTTTATTCAACAAGTAAATTGCTTGTCACCTCAATACACGTTAGCCATTTAATAGATATACAAAATACAGAACGTCAGTTCACACTCTACACACTTGGGTCACTCCCCATCTGTCCCGAGGTGTGATTGTGAGTGTGAATGGTTGTTTGTCTGTGTGTTCGCCGACGATTGGCTGGCAACCAGTTCAGGGTGTAGCCCGCCTACTTCCCGAAGACAGCTCCAGCACACCCGAGTCTCGTGAAGATAAAGCGGTTCGGAGAATGGGTGGATATTTGTAATGGCAGACTTTTTTAAAGCTAACTCTTGTGTTAGATCTCTTTAAATTGTGCAGGTGTACGTACCCGTAATATTATATTATGTTTTCTTTTGTTTTGTTACAGACCCTCTCGCTGTCCTACATGACAGGGATGCTGTCCAGGTACAGTTTAGTCCTTTGTCGGATTTGCACTTTTGTTGAATGGTGAAGTGTGACAAGCATGTATTACTAATCACTTTGCTAACCTGCTATAGACACAACAGTAGACTGTAAAGACTATTGTGCAAGCTGATCACATGTTGTTGCTTGTTCAAAAAGCTTCTACAACACCAAGTCGGTGATAATGTGTCTGGGCATCACCACTGCGGTCTGTCTCCTTGTCATATTCCTGAGTTTCCAAACAAAGGTGACATTTTTACTTAACCCCCCACCCCCTTTTGCTTTGCATTTAAGTGTCGAATGAAACCATCTGCTCTCCATCCAGATTGACATAACATCATACCAAGGTGTGCTCCTTATCTTCTGTATGGTCATGTTCATCTCTGGACTGGTGCTTGCTGTTGTCCTTCCCTTTCAATATGTAAGTGTTGTTAAGAGTCACATCCCTTTTATGGCGAGTACTGCATTACAAAACAGTAACTCTGGCTTTTTGCTATTTATTATTCAGTAATACTTTATCTGTCACAAGCTCAGTAACACAAGTTAAAATGCCTTTTAACATTCTGGTGACCGGAGTACATCTTTGAGCATATCCGCTTGTTGGATATAAAAAAGGTAGCTGCTGACTTTTTAAAAGCTGCGACTCCATTTACGCAGTCAGCATTAGTGAAACAACTTGGCCCGGCACTATTTTAAGGATGCTTTAAATACAAAGAATTGTCAAACAAATGGAGGGAAGCTGCATAGCCGCTTGATTGATGCAGAAATATTTACAAAATTCAATAAGATTCAGTTTGTCAAAAGCATAAAATTAAAGTTTGTGGAAGAGAAAAAAATTCATTCTGATACATGTCGAGAAGGCGTTGGGTATAAAACTTTTCTTTGCGATCCACATTTTGATATTGCCTTCATCATAAGCGCTCTGATCTTGATTAAACTATAACCATATTTATCTGGATAATGTTTGTGATTTAGGTGCCCTGGTTGGATACCACCTATGCTGTTTTGGGAGCTATATTGTTCACCATGGTAAGTGACGAGTGTCCGATCCAGCAGGAGATCACGTGGTGTGTTGAGCACGTGATCCCAGCCTGAGCGTAACGTTTACTTTACGTGCATGTATTGTATTTGCCTTTGCAGTTTTTGGCATTTGACACCCAACTCCTCATGGGCAACAGGCAGTACAGCATTAGCCCAGAAGAATACATCTTTGCCACGCTCAGCATCTACCTAGACGTAATCTACATCTTTTCTTTCTTCCTCCAAATATTTGGAACAAGACGGGAGTAAAACAACAAACTCTAGGGAGCCACAAGGATTAATTTTAGTACCGTAAATGTTGGTCACGAGGTAATCAGAGTCATAGCATTTTGGTAGCTGTGGTGACAAATCCCTGAGTTGTCGCTCCAACATTTGTTTGCTGGATATTGTGAAACCTGTACTGTGAACCTATGCACACATCTGTCAGCATGCTGTTTGTATGTTGTGGAGTGCTAACAGCAAACACCAAACAGCAAACAACCAATTCTTCAGTGATCACACCCTCTGGATGCATGCCTTTAGATTTGAGTCTTCATACTGGATTCAAACACCATTTTGAATCAATTAAGGATGTGCAGTTCATCATGCATGACTCTAAAAATGTACAGTATATGCCGATGCACAAGGTACTGTATATTGCCATTCAATTATCAGACCGGAGTTATTCAAACGATTTCATTTTAATTTTGAGCGGTCAATTATGTTTTGTTCATAAGAAACACCTTCACCGTGGATGTGGATGTAAGAGGTGGCTTATTGCCATGTCTAATGTTGAAATGTAATCGAGCAATTTGTGTACCCGTGCTCAATTTTCAACATTTTTGCATTCTGATTTGTTTGGGTGGCACATTATTCTAGAGGTTAGCACATCTGCCCCACAATTCTAGATTATCTTTGGGTTTGACTGAGAGAATGATTTATTGTTTGTCTATCCAGTAGTTGACCTGTAATTGGCTGGCGACCAGTACAGGGTGTGCCCTTCCTCTCATCTAAAATCAGAGGAGATTGACTCAAGCGCACCTGTGATCTTAATGAGGATAAGAAGAGCAAGCACTACAGAAAATGGATGGATGGATGGATTGGTTATTTGATAAATCAGATCACGCAGTTCTTACACTAGTGCCATTGACAAATGCCTGAGCTTGAGGAAGGCTGATGCGATAGAATTTTAACTTTAGTTTTCTATGACAGAACTATATATATTTCAGAAAACAGGAGTGTAAAGCATGAAGTTTATTTTCGAAAGTCAAGTGAAGTGGCCGTGGAATTAACTATGTTGAATGCAGTATAAAGTGTGAGCACTGCATTTCATTGTAGTGTTACAGTTTTTCATTATTAAACATTTAATGTGCACAAATGTATCTTTGATTTGTTCTCCCATCCATCTATGCACACTGAAGTGTCTGTTTTTGTGTATTTCCGTTCATTTGCACGGAATTTACACAATGGGTTGCCTCTTGTTGGATTTTCCTATTTAAATGTAGTTTTACAGCTAAATATGTGGACAATTTGATCAGGTCAATGAAAAGAAGACAGAAATTATAGTGTTTGGTCCCAGTGGCCCTTGTATATGCTGTCCTGTAGACTTGGGCCCTGTGGCTCCCTATTTTAAGTCAACAGTCTTAAACTGGACAGCGATTTTAAATTGGACCGGCATATTAGTGCCGTTGTTAAATCCAGCTTCGTTCATCTTTGGCAGCTGGCTAAAGTAAAACTTCTCCTTTCTCATGAGCACTTTGAAACAATAATTCATGCCTTCATCACATCCCTGCTGGATTTCTGTAATGCACTTTACTTCGGAGTCAGACGATCCTCCATTAAGCGTCTCCAGTTGGTCCAGAATGCTGCTGCTCGCCTCTTGACTGGTACTCGTAGGAGGGAGCACATAACTCCTACTGTGGCATGCCTTCACTGGCTCCCTAACATTTTAGAGTTCTTTTTAAGATCCTGTTATTTGTTTTCAAATCTTTAAATGGTCTCGCTCCACCACCGGCTCCATCACTTTCTGAGCTCCTCCTCCCCTACACATCTGCCCGGTGCCCCAGGTCTGACGACCAGACATTATTAGAGGTACCAAGAACTAAGCGGAGGCTCAGAGGGGACGTAGCACTTTTCCATTGCTGGTCCCTCTCTTTGGAATGGCCTCCCACTGAACATTTGGCAAGTCCATCTTAAAAACTCGTCTCAAACCTCATTTGGCTTTTGACTCAGCATGACTCAGACTTCATTTTAGTTTTACTGTTTTTGTGCTGTCAACTGTCTTCTTTATTAATTTATTGTTGTGTGTGTGTGTGTGTGTGTGTGTATATATATATATATATATATATATATATATATATATATATATATATATATATATATAATCGGCTGGATAGCGGGAGACGGTGGTTCGAATCCCGGTGCTTGGGGCAAAAAATGAGCACATAACACCATCCAGTGTGGGTCCTTGGGCAAGATCCTTCACGCTAATGCCTACCTCATACAATGATGAGGGACAATAAAATGAATGACATGCAAGCTCAGACGTCGCCCGGCCAAACAAGGTCTGCGTCAGGTGCTGGGGAACCAGAGCACCTCGATGAAAAATGGGCTACTGGAACAAAGCGGAGATGGACGAGATGCGATAACATGGCTCTGTTGGAATGCTACTACTCAAGCAACCCTAGTCAGAGGGGTTACATGCAGAGAATGTGGGCTGAATGGTTACTTTGAAACCCACAGTCACGGTTGACCACGAAACAACTAGTAACTCAGTGTTCCAACATCCACAAACGGCAACTGCTGTCACAACTTGAGATTGATGAGGTACAACGCAGGTTCCATGGTGAAGGGCCCCAGGCTGCCAGATCAGAGGAGGAGGTCATACCAGAGATTGGGAGGCAAGCCCCAATGAATGCAGATGATGAGATTGGGAGGCCAGCCCCAATGAATGAAATGCTGAGCGAGGCAGCAACTGACCTGAAAGCTAAGATCATGGCGAGAATGAAAGCTGGGCAACCGAGAAACCGATTACAACGGCTATGTAAAGTACCACCGGAAAGTCTCATGGAAAGTGTGAATGCAGCACTGAGGGCGATCCCTACCGTAACGATCACGGAAACCAATGAGCTGATATACGCTTCAGCATCAGTGATCCTTGAGATGCTTGGCGATAAGAGCAACCATAGAAGCCATGAGATACGTTACCCACCATGGAAAAGATGGTTCGAGGCTAAGATCAAGGCGGCCCGGAAAGATGTGAGTCAATTGACAGAGGCCCAGAGAGGTGTGATGAAAAGGCCGATACCCGAGAGGTACATCCAGATGACCATACCTGAAGCACTCGAAAATGCCAAACAAAGGCTCCAAGCCTTGTCCAGCCGCCTAAAGCGGTACACGAAAGCGAATGAGGCCAGACGAATAAACAGGCTGTTCGCAACACAACCTGCGAAAGTGTACGCTCAGTGGCAGGGTCCTAACAACAGAGCTGACCCACCAAGACTCGAAACTGAAAGGTACTGGAAAGGCATATAGGAGAAGGAGGTTGCACATAACAGCAGTGCACAATGGCTGCTGAACCTGAGAGAGGAGCACAGCAACCTCCCTGAACAGAACACAGTTATCATAACAGTGGCAGACATACAGGAAAGAGTCTCTGATATGAAGAACTGGACAGCACCAGGCCCGGACATGGTCCACACCTACTGGCTAAAGAAACTCACAGCACTCCATCAGCGCCTAGCAGCACAAATGAACCAGCTGCTGAGGGACGAGACTCACCCAGAATGGCTAACCGAAGGGCGAACGATCCTGATCATGAAGGATCCCTCGAAGGGTGCAGCCCCATCCAACTATCGGCCAATAACCTGTCTCTCCACAACATGGAAGCTCATGTCAGGCATCATTGCGGGTAAGGTAAGTGGACACATGGATCAATACATGAACAAAGCACAGAAGGGCATTGGTAGAGATACCAGAGGAGCCAAACATCAGCTCCTGGTTGACAGAACAGTTGCACAAGTTGGCTGGCATAGTCTACCGAAACATCTGTGCGGAGTATGGACTGGAAACCCCAAGGTCAAAATGGGAAACACCTCCGAAGGTGGTGGAGAATGATCGAGCGAAGATCCTGTGGGACTTCCAGATCCAGACTGACAAGATGGTAATGGCGAACCAACCAGATATCGTGATCATAGATAAAGGTCCCCCTCCGAGAGTCGTCATCTTACCGTGGTGGAGGGGTTTGTGTGTCCCAATGATCCTTGGAGCTAAGGTGTCTGGGGCTTTATGCCCCTGGCAGGGTCACCCATGGCAAACAGGTTCTAGGTGAGGGGCCAGACAAAGCACGGCTCAAAGACCCCTATGATGAATGAAATAAATGGATCTAGGTTTCCCTTGCCCGGACGCGGGTCACCGGGGCCCCCCTCTGGAGGTGGGGCTCGTTGGCAAGCGCCTGGTGGCCGGGCCTACACCCATGGGGCCCGGTCGGGCACAGCCCGAAGAGGCAACGTGGGTCCCCCTTCCCATGGGCTCACCACCCATGAGAGGGGCCAAAGGGGTCGGGTGCTATGTGAGCTGGGCGGCAGCCAAAGGCGGGGACCCTGGCGGTCCGATCCTCGGCTGCAGAAGCTAGCTCTTGGGACATGGAATGTCACCTCTCTGGCAGGGAAGGAGCCCGAGCTGGTGTGTGAGGCAGAGAATTTCCGACTGGATATAGTCGGACTTGCCTCCACACACAGCCTGGGTTCTGGTACCAGTTCTCTCGAGAGGGGTTGGACTCTCTTCCACTCTGGAGTTGCTCACGGTGAGAGGCGCAGAGCAGGTGTGGGCATACTCATTGCCCCCCGGCTCAGTGCCTGTACATTGGGGTTCACACCGGTAGACGAGAGGGTTGCCTCCCTCCGCCTTCAGATGGGTGGACGGGTCCTGACTGTTGTTTGTGCATATGCACCAAACAGCAGCTCAGCATACCCACCCTTTTTGGAGTCCTTGGAGGGTGTGCTGGAGAGTACTCCTGCTGGGGACTCCCTTGTTCTGCTGGGGGACTTCAATGCTCACGTGGGCAATGACAGTGAGACCTGGAGGGGCGTGATTGGGAGGAACGGCCCCCCCGATCTGAACCCGAGTGGTGTTTTGTTATTGGACTTCTGTGCTCGGCACGGATTGTCCATAACGAACACCTTGTTCAAACATAAGGGTGTCCATATGTGCACTTGGCACCAGGACACCCTAGGTCGCAGTTCGATGATCGACTTTGTTGTTGTATCATCGGATTTGCGGCCGCATGTTCTGGACACTCGGGTGAAGAGAGGGGCGGAGCTGTCAACTGATCACCACCTGGTGGTGAGTAGGCTCCGATGGTGGGGGAAGATGCCGGTCCGTCCTGGCAGACCCAAACGTATAGTGAGGGTTTGTTGGGAGCGTCTGGCGGAATCCCCTGTCAGAAAGAGATTCAACTCCCACCTCTGACAGAGCTTTTCCCATGTTCCGGGGGAGGCGGGGGACATTGAGCCCGAGTGGACCATGTTCCGTGCCTCTATTGTTGAGGCGGCCAATCTGAGTTGTGGCCGTAAGGTGGTTGGTGCCTGTCGTGGCGGCAACCCCCGTACTCGCTGGTGGACACCAGCAGTAAGGGATGCCGTCAAGCCCCAGAGGCAGCTGACGGGTATCGACTGGCCAAGCGGACCGCGGCTTCGGTGGTCGCCGAGGCAAAAACCCGAGCGTGGGAAGAGTTCGGTGAGGCCATGGAAGCCGACTTCCGGACGGCTTCGAGGAAATTCTGGTCCACCATCCGACGTCTCAGGAGGGGGAAGCAGTGCACCACTAACACTGTGTACAGTGGGGATGGGGCGCTGCTGACTTCGACTCGGGACGTTGTAAACCGGTGGGCAGAGTACTTCGAAGACCTCCTCAACTCCACCAACACGCCTTCCTTGGAGGAAGCAGAGCCTGGGGACTCTGAGGTGGGCTCTCCTATCTCTGTGGTTGAAGTCACCGATGTGGTTAAAAAGCTCCTCGGTGGCAAGGCCGCAGGGGTGGATGAGATCCGCCCGGAGTTCCTCAAGGCTCTGGATGTTGTGGGGCTGTCCTGGTTGACACGCCTCTGCAACATCGCGTGGTCAACAGGGAGAGTGCCTCTGGATTGGCAGACCGGGGTGGTAGTCCCTCTTTTTAAAAAGGGGGACCGGAGGGTGTGTTCCAACTACAGAGGGATCACACTCCTCAGCCTCCCTGGTAAGGTCTATTCAGGGGTGCTGGAGAGGAGGGTCCGTCGGGAAGTCGAGCCTCAGATTGAGGAGGAGCAGTGTGGTTTTCGTCGCGGCCGTGGAACAGTGGACCAGCTCTACACCCTTAGCAGGGTTCTCGAGGGTATGTGGGAATTCGCCCAACCAGTCTACATGTGTTTTGTGGACTTGGAGAAGGCGTTTGACCGTGTCCCTCGGGGGGTTCTGTGGGGGGTGCTTCGTGGGTATGGGGTACCGAACCCCCTGATACGGGCTGTTCGGTCACTATACCACCGATGTCAGAGTTTGGTTCGCATTGCCGGCAGTAAGTCGGAATCGTTTCCAGTGGGGGTAGGACTCCGCCAAGGCTGCCCTTTGTCGCCGATTCTGTTCATAACCTTTATGGACAGAATTTCTAGGCGCAGCCGAAGCGTTGAGGGGGTCCGTTTTGGGGGCCGCAGTATTGCATCCCTGCTTTTTGCAGATGATGTGGTGCTGTTGGCTCCTTCAAACGGGGCTCTCCAACTCTCACTGAAGCGTTTCACAGCCGAGTGTGAAGCGGTTGGGATGAAAATCAGCACCTCCAAATCTGAAACCATGGTCCTCAGTCGGAAAAGGGTGGAGTGCCCCCTCCGGGTCGGGGAGGAGATCTTGCCCCAAGTGGAGGAGTTCAAGTATCTTGGGGTCTTGTTCACGAGTGGGGGTAGGAGGGAGCGGGAGATCGACAGGCGGATCGGTGCAGCGTCTGCTGTGATGCGGACGTTGTATCGGTCTGTCGTGGTGAAGAAGGAGCTGAGCCAAAGGGCGAAGCTCTCAATTTACCGGTCGATCTACGTCCCAACCCTCATCTATGGTCACGAGCTATGGGTCGTGACCGAAAGAACGAGATCCCGGATACAAGCGGCTGAAATGAGTTTTCTCCGCAGGGTGTCCGGGCTCTCCCTTAGAGATAAGGTGAGAAGCTCGGTCATCCGGGAGGGGCTCAGAGTCGAGCCGCTTCTCCTCCACATCGAGAGGAGCCAGATGAGGTGGCTTGGGCATCTGATTCGGATGCCTCCTGAGCGCCTCCCTGGTGAGGTGTTCCGGTCATGTCCCACCGGGAGGAGACCCCGAGGAAGACCCAGGACACGCTGGAGAGACTATGTCACCCAGCTGGCCTGGGAACGACCCGGGGAGAGCTGGAAGAAGTAGCTAGGGAGAGGGAAGTCTGGGCTTCCCTGCTAAAGCTGTTGCCCCCGCGACCCGGCCCCGGATAAGCGGTAGATGATGGATGGATGGATGGATGGATGGATGCGATAAAGGTCAGAGGAAAGCCTTTGTAGTGGATGTAGCGGTCCCAAGTGATGGAAACATCAGAGAGAAGGAACACGAGAAACTGGAGAAATACCAAGGGCTCAGAGAGGAGCTGGAGAGAGCCTGGAAGGTAAAGGTGACAGTCGTGCCTGTGGTGGTCGGAGCACTCGGGGCAGTGACCCCCAAACTAGATGAGTGGTTGCAACAGATCCCGGGAACAACATCGTACATCTCAGTCCAGAAATGTGCAGTGCTGGGAACAGCAAGGATACTGCGCAGAACCCTCAAGCTTCCTGGCCTCTGGTAGAGGACCCGAGCTGAATGAGTGACGGACACCACCCGAGGGGTGAGATGAGGATTATATATATATATATATTTTAAAAATCCTCATCTCACCACCTGGTTATGGCATTCCATGTAGGCTTTCCCTGCCAGCATCTTACACCCTGCAGTTATGTGTTGGATCGTCTCAGGTGCCTCTTTGCACAACCTACACCTTGGGTCTTGTCTGGTGTGGTATATCTGGGCCTCGATGGCTCTGGTGCTCAAGGCCTGCTCCTGAGCAGCCAGGATGAGTGCCTCTGTGCTGTCCTTCAGGCCAGCCCTCTCTAGCCACTGATAGGACTTCTTGAGATCAGGCACTTCAGTTATGGTCCGGTGGTACATCCCGTGTAGGGGCTTGTCCTCCCATGATGGTCCCTCTTCCAGCGCCTCATCTTCTGTTCCCCATTGTCTGAGACATTCTCTGAGTACGTCATCCGTTGGAGCCTTCTCCTTGATGTATTCATGGAGCTTGGATGTTTCATCCTGGACAGTGGCTCTCACACTCACTAGTCCCCGGCCTCCTTCCTTTCGGCTTGCGTACAGTCTCAGGGTGCTGGATTTGGGATGGAACCCTCCATGCATGGTTAGGAGCTTTCGGGTCTTAACGTCCGTGGTCTGAATCTCTTCCTTTGGCCACCTTATTATTCCTGCAGGGTATCTGATCACTGGCAGGGCATAGCTGTTTATTGCCCAGGTCTTATTCTTGCAATTGAGCTGGCTTCTTAGGACTTGCCTCACTCGCTGGAGGTATTTGGCCGTAGCCGCTTTCCTTGTTGCCAGTTCGAGGTTGCCATTGGCTTGTGGTATACCAAGGTACTTGTAGCTGTCCTCAATGTCTGCTATTGTTCCTTCAGGGAGTGAGACCCCTTCAGTGCGGACTACCCTTCCTCTCTTAGTCACCATCTGACTACATTTCTCAAGCCCGAATGACATCCCGATGTCGCTGCTGTAGATCCTGGTTGTGTGGATCAGGGAATCTATGTCCCTTTCGCTCTTAGCATACAGCTTTATGTCATCCATGTAGAGGAGGTGACTGATTGTAGCTCCATTTCTGAGGCGGTATCCATAGCCTGTCTTGGTGATTACTTGGCTTAGGGGGTTCAGTCCTATGCAGAACAGCAGTGGGGAGAGTGCATCACCTTGGTATATGCCACATTTGATGGACACTTGGGTAAGTGGCTTGCCATTGGCTTCGCAACGAAGGCTCTTAGGGTCCTGTTCACCTTATACAACTCCAAGCATTCAGTGATCCATGTATGTGGCATCGAGTCATAGGCTTTCTTGTAATCAATCCAAGCTGTGCACAGGTTGGTACGTCGGGACCTGCAGTCTTGTGCGACTGTTCTGTCAACCAGGAGCTGATGTTTGGCTCCTCTGGTATCTCTACCAATGCCCTTCTGTGCTTCGTTCATGTATTGATCCATGTGTTGATCCACTTATCTTAGCCGCAATGATGCCTGACATGAGCTTCCATGTTGTGAAGAGACAGGTTATTGGTGGGTCAGCTCTGTTGTTAGGACCCTGCCACTGAGCATACACTTTCGCAGGTTGTGTTGCGAACAGCCTGTTTATTCGTCTGGCCTCATTCTCTTTCGTGTACCGCTTTAGGCGACTGGACAAGGCTTGGAGCCTTGGTTTGGCAGTTTCGAGTGCTTCAGGTATCGGCCTTTTCATCACACCTCTCTGGGCCGCCGTCAATTGACGCACATCTTTCCGGGCCGCCTTGATCTTAGCCTCCAACCGTCTTTTCCATGGTGGGTAACGTATCTCATGGCTTCCATGGTTGCTCTTATAGCTCTACATTCACACTTTCTATGAGACTTTCAGATGGTACTTCACATAGCCGTTGTAATCGGTTTCTAGGTTGCCCAGCTTTCATTCTCGCCATGATCTTAGCTTTCAGTTCAGTTGCTGCCTCGCTCAGCATTTCATTCATTGGGGCTGGCCACCCAATCTCATCATCTGCATTCATTGGGGCTTGCCTTGTATGACCTCCTCCTCTGATCTGGCAGCCTGGGGCCCTTCACCATGGAACCTGCGTTGTACCTCATCAATCTCAAGTTGTGACAGCAGTTGCCGTTTGTGGATGTTGGAACACTGAGTTACTAGTTGTTTCGTGGTCAACCGTGACTGTGGGTTTCAAAGTAACCATTCAGCCCACATTCTCTGCATGTAACCCCTCTGACTAGGGTTGCTTGAGTAGTAGCATTCCAACAGAGCCATGTTATCGCATCTCGTCCATCTCCGCTTTGTTCCAGTAGCCCATTTTTCATCGAGGTGCTCTGGTTCCCCAGCACCTGACGCAGACCTTGTTTGGCCGGGCGACGTCTGAGCCGGCATGTCATTCGTTTTTTTATTGTCTCTCATTATTGTATGAGGTAGGCATTAGCGTGAAGGATCTTGCCCAAGGACCCACACTGGATGGTGTTATGTGCTCATTTTTGCCCCAAGCGGTGTTCGAACCACCGTCTCCCGTATGCCAAACCGATGCCTTACCAACTGAGCTATCCAGCCGTTCTCTCTCTGTCTCTCTCTCTCTCTGTCTCTCTCTCTCTCTCTCTCTCTCTCTCTCTCTCTCTCTCTCTCTATATATATATATATATACTGTATATATATTAGAGCTGTCAAACGATTAAAATATTTAATCTGATTAAAAATGCAACTCATAATTAACTCAAATGAACTAAAAAATTAATCGTGATTACTCACACATTTTTTATCGTTTCTGAATTTCCTTTTACATTTTTTGTCCTATTTTTTCCCCATTTTAATGCTCTCATCAACATGGAATCATGAATCAGTTTTCTATGTGCCAAATGCAAATATTTACTGAAATAACAATTTCGATTTTCAATTTTACATGAACATTTTTCACTTGGTGCAGTTATTCACACATAATCTCTCACACAATATTACTGTCCATCAATAACGGTGAAAAAAATATTTTGTCACACAACAGCTGCTTTAACAGCTTTTTTTATTAAATCAAAACAGAGCAATATAACATTATAAAGTGCACATCTAAGGTACACTAGTACTCAGCCTATAGTGGATTTAAACCATGGTTGCATACTTCATTTTTCTCAAGTTTGCTTTCAACACAAGTTTGCTTTCTGTTTCTGTATGTTTGTTGAAGAATAACGAGACACCGGACAACAGTGTTCATTATGTGCCGCTGTATTGAAACTGCCGGCCGTACAAACAAGCACACACACTTCCCCCGTGTTGCAGGGGCAAACCATTCTGAAAGGGGGGGGGGGGTTAACTCCCCCTAACACAGTCAGGCTTGTTGATTGTATTGGTCCTTCTTGCGGGGAAGTTTCTCTACGGTTTTTGTGTCTACCTCATTTCGAATGACTACACTTGGTTCGATGACAACACTGGAGACATTTTATTTTCGCTAGGTCGCTACCACTGTAGCGCACAGTCACTGTCAGACGAACACAGAGAAGCTCCACCCGCTCTATTTACATGGACACAGAACACTGTAATCTTCCACACAAAATAGTTCCAAACGAGTAACAATCGCGTCAGTGGCATACATCGTATACCTGTATGATACACAGAGAGAGAAGAACAGATAACTTTGGTCTTGTCAGTGGAGCAATATGGCAACTTTTTAAAAGTAAACTTTCCGTTCAAAAACTCTTTAAGTAGCCGTTTTCGGTGTCTTGCGCTGCCGTGGCTGGCAAAACAGACGTTGGGCGTGGACTTCTGCAGCGCGCTTGTTGTTTTGTTTCTGGTGTATTTATAGAGCAACGTAACATCCGCTTGTGACGTGTACCGCGTTAATCTCGCGAGAAAAAATTTAATCCCGTTAAAATTCATTTAAATTAATGCCAATAAAAACGCGCTAAACTGACAGCTCTAGTATATACAGTACGTTTTAAAAAGACCCAACACGACAGCTCGTCGTTTTTCTCCGCTGCAGAAACTGCCATGTGAATGCAAGTGGGGCTGCGCCGACGCTGTGCCGATGCTGTCACGCTCAGCGGCTTTGTACGTGTGAACGCTCCACACAATTTGCTGCGGTGCAAAATATATCGCAACAAAATACATCAGTGCAGCGCCGGAGCAAATGTGTGCCGTCTGAACAGTCCTATTATTACAGCACTTTATATAGGTGGTTGTTTTAAAGTGCAAATACAGTTGAGTTGATTTAGTGACATCCATCCATTTTCCAATCCGCTTTATCCTCCCTCACAAGGGTCGCAGGAGCTGGAGCCCATCCCAGCTGTCTTCTGGCAGTAGGCGTGGGACACCCTAAACCAGGCATGTCCAGCTCCGGGCCTGGAAGGCCACTGTCCTGCCTGTTTTCCAGCTCTCCCGGCTGCAACACACCTGATTCAGATGATCAGCTCATCAGCCAGCTCTGAAGCAGCATTATTACGTTCCTCATTATTTGAATCGGGTGTGTTGCTCCCGGGAGAGCTAGAAAACAGGCAGGACAGCGGCCCTTGAGGACTGACTTTGGACACCCCTGCAACTGTTTGCCAGCCAATCGCAGAGCACAATTTATAGTGTTCAATCAGCCTGCTGTGCATGTTTTTTTTTAGGGGGGGGGGTGGCGGTTGTGGGGGAATGTGGGAGGAAACCAGAGTGCCCAGAGAAAACTCACGAAGGCACGGGGAGAACATGCCAACTCCACACAGGAAGGCCGGAGCCAGGATTGAACCCCATGACCTCTGTTAGGTTGACGTGCTAACCACTGGACCACACGGCCGCCTACTAGTAATTAATATATTATAAACGTTACAAACCACTGCTCCCACAGAACATACAGGTAGAGATTCCCAACCAAACTGCTGTGCTTCACTGGTTTTCAGTGAGAGAGCATGTGTGCCGCAGAAGATTTCCGTAAGTCATTTTCAAATACCGGTACTACAAATAATGTATTTTTGTTCTACTGTGCGCCAGTAATGAGAGGCATCCAATGCGGCATTGCGTATCCAATTTCTGTGTGACTTTTTTCCGTTTTATTATTTTTTTAAGTAACGTATGTGTCTTTACTCAAAAACGTTTTGTAAACACAACTACTTGGATTCCATGTTGTTTTATTTTCGTAAAAGCAAAAAAACCGCAGTTAGTTAGTTAGTTTTTTTGTTTGTTTGTTTGTTTGTTTTTTCACGTCGCTGACAAAAAAATGTCGCGGTCAACGCCGATAACTGTGGCGTCATAATCAAACGCTCACCTCCCCCCTCAAGCAACCAGTAAGATGCTGGCATAGTAGCTTGCATATCTCCCAGCCGGCCAATCAAATACATCAATAGTGAAGCACACTGTTCGGCCATGTTGTGGTTTTGAATGAGGAAGAAGCGGGAGATAGTCGTCTTCAACGAGTTTTTTCACCAACTAACGTATCGTTGAGGATATTAAACGGCGTAGTATGAGACACTACACCATAACGGGCATTCCGAATGCAGTGGTTGCCACCTCTCGCCTTGCTGTCGTCATTTAGAAATAGTTTTGGAAATTAGCCGCGTTGCTAACAACGTTTTGGCTAGCAAGCGCGTTAGCATTGCTATCAGGTAGGCTAGCAAAATATCCGTTAGCTAACTACCGGTTCGTGGAAACTCTTGGAATTCGCCCTGTTTCATGCGTCTCGCTCGAATGATTCGCACGAGGTTTATTTGTGTTGGCTCCAAAGGCCGCTAGACGCCTCTCACTTGAAGCCATTTACTAATAAACCAGCGGCGTAATTGAGCAAACTTCAAACCATGCTGAATAAATTGTACGAATGGGTAGAGTCAAGCTTTGGCAATATTCGGAATGGCCTTCCAGCTGTGGAACAGTCTCCTTCAGACCGGTCACCCGGTGATGATGACATTAGGTTGAGACGGAAAAGACGAATTGAATGGTAAGTGCTTAAACAGGTTTTCATAGCAAAACTTTATCCCACGTTAACATAACTTCGTCCATCGCTCATTTTCTATTCTAAGTACCTGCATCACTCTCTTTTAAGCTTGAAGGAGGGGCATGGAGGAGACCAAAATGAACTTCCAGTGAAGAAATCTCGAATGGGTAAATTTAAAGATTACCACATTAGCCATTATCAGAATTAATTTGTATTTTCTTTTCTTAACACTTCTCACAATATTGTTTTTCTTTAGGAGACCTTATTGACACGGTCAAGATCGCAGCTGAAGGACTAAAGAATCGGAGCTCGAGTGTGGCGACATGGATGAAGAACAGCGTTAGTCCTACCCTGAGAAACATCCTGCCTGCTTCCTCTCCTCAGTCTCTTGAGCTTCACACACTGCCATCAGCATCAGCAGCAAGATGGACAACACTTCCAGTAAGTCAAGATTTTAAGGTTCATACATGTAAAGAAATTGTGTTAACTTGTTGAGATGACTAAAGTAGTAGTTCAAGGAGAATTCCCTCGGTCATGGATCTCTTCCACTCACAGCATGGCTGTAATCGGGGTGGCGCTTGTTTACGATTTAAGCACAGACAGTATGACCTAATTTGGAACATTGCCACTGTATTGAGTACGCTTGAGCAACATGGAATTTTTGCGACCGGTAAAGAAACTCGTATGGGCCGTATTTCCGATGGGTTATTTAGATAAAAACGTGTCAAAAGAAATTTTCAATTGTCATTTGTCCTCAAAATTTTCCCCAAATTTCTTATTGTGCCGTATGTTCCTTCAGTAATGGACTATATTCACACACCACTTCTGCATTCAGGGGACGGAGGTGTGCTAACCTCTCTTCAAGCACATAGCAATTTTGTCAAACTCTTTAAAATGTACCCCCAAATCTGCTTAAATGATGTCAAGTTACCATAAATGACGAATTACCTTCTTAATTGTTCCATTTATCCAAGTGTCGGCGAAGCAATCGACGCATTGTATCTCTATTCATGAGCCATTTTCTTGATCACAGTCCATGCACGCCTGCGCCAACAGATTTACACGGCTTATTTTTACACGTTCAGTCCAACATGGTTTAAAGGGCTCAAAAACTAAATTACGAGGCATCCATACTTCACTCTGGTGGCTGGCATGTCAAACTTTAAATATTCAATGAGATTAGGGTTATAAAATATAAAAGGAAAGTAGCTGTTTGAAGTGCTCAGAAAATGTTTTTCAGAAATTTCCACAAAAAAATTCACCACTTGTCATGTTGCTATTAATAGATCATGTTTACGTACAAGTTTTGACAAAAGGACCCCCCCCCCCCCCCCCCCCAGAGGAAATACTTATTTTTACTTCGTCCACCCATGCATTTTCCTCCACTTATTGGGGGTCAGGTTGCGGGGGCGGCAGCTTTCGCAGGGCAGCCCAGGCATGCCTTTTCCCAGCCACTTGGTCTCGCTCTTACGGGTAAATCCCGAGGAGTTCCCGGGCCAGCCGGGAGACAGTCTCTCTAGCGTGTCCTGGGTCGTCGTCCACCGGGGCCTCCTCCCGGTGTGACCGTCTCGGAGGAACACAAGATGCCTGAGTCACCTCATCTGTCTCTCCTCTGAGCCCCTACCGGATGACCGAGCTTCTCGCCCTGTTTTCACATGATCTTTACAGGAAAATATTGATTTGAATTATTTCTGTGGAAGTTGATGCAAATGTATGCCTGTCTTATTTTCTTAAGAACTCAGAAGTAAACTTGCTGGATCAGACGTTTGCTGCTCCCGCTTCCAGTTTGGAGTGGAAAATGCCCAAATCCGGTGAGTTTATTTCTGATAGTGTTATATTTGGTTGCACTTTTCAAGATCCATTTGGAAAGAAAATTACTGGTCATGTTACACAGTATGTATCAACTCTACTAAACCCTAGAATGGTTGTGTAATGACACGTCTCTTTGGGAATGTATAGTATGCAGGCGACATGTGAACATGAGTCCTGCTCATCAGGAAGTTCCAAAAATAAATGGGCACCCATGCAGCTTGCCCCCCCAAATCATGCAGAAATTGCCTCCCTCTGCATGGCTCAGCAGGCCCATAAACCTCAGAAAATATGGCACACCAAGGTACTGAAAATATTTGCCTTAGTTGATCGTATGCATTGTCTCACACAGTGTTGTTGGCTTGGTCATGTGGGATGACATGAATGTCTTCTTTTTGTTGAGTGTGCCAAGTGGAGGGTCCACAACAAGCAGCTCCTCTACCAGCATGTATGACAAGACGTTTCCAATCAAAGTACCGCAGAGGACGTCACGCAGAACTTCAGCGTGCCACATACCTCAGGCCAGAACCCGTTGCACAGCACAGGAGGTGAGCCATTACATCATCATTTGTGGCGGTTGTGTTTTTCAAGCTGTTGGCTCATCACGTTTTGTCCAGTCTGTTCATTTAGAGGAGAAGGAGGCATACAGGCAGCTTCTGACCATTGTCTCAGGCGGCCAGTCGTGTCTCGTCAACGGCCACTCCTCCTCCATCGCGAGGTCGCAGAGAGATTTGTAAGTATGCAGGCTCCCATGCTTTATATCACCCAACCTTTCAAACCCAGAACTGGAGTGTGATTTAGTTTGAACTGAACTAAAAAGACACACTTTTGCATACCTTTGTGGTCATCAAGGGATGGAGTGCTTGCACTTAAAATAATTGCTTGACATGGATGTGTTGCTTACAATTAGTCTGTATGGCTCACCAGTTCTGGAGTTGGTCAATGTTTTGAGTCAAAATGTCCTCCTCTTTGCATTCTCATCAGCACCAGCTTCCTGAGCCCCAGCCGCAGACTGCTACACTTGTCTTCATTCGCCGGTTCAGTGGCAGGGGATATTCCTGAGGAAGCCGGCAGCCCTCTCAGCACCAGGGACGCGTCGAGCCGGAGCTCCAGCAACCTTCCCAGCCCAGTGGCCGCCTCTTGCAAGCCAGGGAACTACGAGACGGGGTCTGTTGATGCGGACTTCAGCTGCAGTCAACCCTCCCTGTCCTCTGTGCTGGACACTTGCTCTCAGGATACTGAGTCATCAGGTCAATTCTCAATCAATTCTCTTGTTTTTACCTTCAGTTTAATTGTTTCATCGAGTTCCTGTGTAATTATTCTTAATTTGTTGGTCTCTCTCTGTCTTGCAGCACATGATGGCGACTCTGTTATTATTGTAAATGAGCAAAAGAGTAAAAAGCAAGACGCCACAAGGTTCGGATTTCTTTTCTCAAATGAAGCAATACAAGCAAGATGTCTTCATATCATTGCAAAAGCTATTGATTTTTTTCCTCCGCTTGTATTTTTATTTTTTTTTATAAAGAATGTAATAAGTGAAAAAAACAATGAATTTGTCTAACTTTAGACTTAACATCCAGTTCAATGTACAGTATTTTACTGGCAATTACAACATTGTCATTTTTATCTTCCCAGCATGCCATGTTTTCAAGCTGAGTTATGGATCAAAGAATTGTAAGTCAAGAAGTTAATGTTTTATTAGTGGTTCTGTTTAATTTACGTCCTTTAAAATTTGTGTATTGGATTCTCTGATTTTAGAACAAGCATTTATGACTCTCGGGCAAGAGAAAGGCGAAGACAGATTGAGGAGCAGGAGGCCTTGGCTGCCCAGCTGCTGCGCCAGGTGACTGCTGTTCTCTCAGGTTGTTCGTCTGTCATTTTGTATGTGACTTACCTGTGTTGCCGTTGGTTTTTAGCGGCTGTCTGAAGGAGGCCAACGCAGCACAAATGTGGAGGTTCATGTTCGAGTTCCTTTGGAGAAGGAGATTCCGTTGACTCTGGTTATAGAAGAGTCCTCGTTTTTGGACGACAAGC
The DNA here is from genome assembly GCF_025434085.1 of Hippocampus zosterae. NCBI lineage: Eukaryota > Metazoa > Chordata > Actinopteri > Syngnathiformes > Syngnathidae > Hippocampus > Hippocampus zosterae. Next base: position 15,462,312 of record NC_067452.1, read on the forward strand.
CAGAATTCCCACAACTCACAGAGGTATGATTACCTGCACGGTGTACTGAGTGTGCGTATACATGTACAGAATCAACACTTTGAAAATAGAAACACTAATCTGCAAAGGCTCAAAATGCCTATCGCTGTAAACTTACGGATGCAAATGTTCTGCTTGATCTATTTTGTCAGGAAATGGAGGCACAAGTGGACAAGGTGTTAAGACGCGGGAGTCCTGATGAAGTGTTCAGTGAGGGTTTCGGTCTCAGTCTGACACGCAAAGATCTGCAGACGCTCAGTGGGCTGAGCTGGCTAAATGATGAGGTGAGCTCTGACTGAACAACCTGCCAAGGCTTTTTTTTCTGTAGAATTTCTGCATCACATTTTTTTGCACCGGAGTCCTAGGCCCTTGATTTTGACGATCTGACCGTGCAGACTCGCAATCTGATACCGCGCAATGCATTCAAGGAGAACACTAAACCCAAGATGTCAAAACTTTGTTTTATTTCAAATGTGTCTTCTTTGTCAGCCATTGTTTAGTTGCATGTACAACATATTTACTGTTAAAAAAAAACATGTTTTGAGCATTGCCTCTGTTATTGTGTACTGGCGTACGGAGGCTGCTACTTGATGTCTTTTCACTCTCATGAAAACGGAATCAGGAGAATGTGACGTGTTTTCCACTTACTTCCCATTTTATCAAATAAGAAATCCAGTTAGTACTTATTCGAGAAGGACAAGCTGAGTATTCCATGTCATCACTTGTACAAAGGTTACATTGTCATAAAGGTCCTCATCTTCATGTAAATGGTAAATGGCCTGTGACTTGCATAGCGCTTTTCTACCTGGGTACTCAAAGCGCTTCAGTGTTACCTCATTCACCTGCTGATGATGCAACTGGGGGTTCAGTATCTTGCGTAAGGACACTTTTCACATGGTGGCAATGGCCAGGGATCGAACATGTACTTAACTAGTTGTGAGCCCATCTGAATTTCTTTTTGCGCGTCTTTTACATGAAGAGGTTGATGTACAACACCTTGACGCTTAGCTCCCCTCCCTCTGATTTCCGCTGCATGTTTCCATCTCCACCATGGTGTACACAGGATGTAGTATGTAAATCCCTTGCTCTCTTGAATTTGTTAGTCAATGCAGTTTTTTTTCGTTTTTTTTCATCCATCATGCCACCTCCCTCATGTTGATGCATTTTTAGTCATGAGCACATCGGTAATCAACTGGCATGTCATAGTACGGTAATTATCATGACATTGTGCAAAGTTGGCGATTTAAAACAGCTCACGATACTGTACAAAAACTCACAATATTGTTAAAGACGAAAAAAAACTAATTTAAAAAAAGTAAAAGCATAATATTGTGTTTCTGTATGTTACAGTAGTGACAAAGAAATAAATAGGATTGGCCAGACATTATATCGTCAAGTACCAGTACTCTCTTTGGCTCAGTGGCTGAAGTATCATGGTCTCTACTGTTCACAATTCTGTGTTTGGCTGGTCACACTAATAACACTTAAGTTTGAGGCACTTCCTAAGTTTGAGATTCGTGGGGGAACTCAAACGTGTTACGTTCCCCTTCATCTGGCAATTGGCGTGAGTCTTAAATATAGGTGGCAAAAGCAAGCCTAATTCAAATTAAACTGCACTAATAAACCAACAAAGGGTGCTGGAACTGCACGAATTGAAAATAACCTGACCGATTTAACAGATATGCTACCTTTAATGTCATATCAAATAATATGACAGATGAAGATGATGATCACAATGTTGTGGCAGTTGTAATATTGCGATAATGCTGATTTTGTTGCATGCCTAGTAATCAGAGTACCGTGTTTTGACTGGTTCTAGCACACACGATGTATTGTAGCTTTAGTTTTCCTTTCAGAAGAAGGAAAGAGAACACATATAACTTATCTAAGATGGCTTGTATTACACATAAATAAATATAATATATTATTATTTTTAACTCGAATGAAGGTGTCCTAACATGTTAACCTTTTAAGTTACTAAAGTGGAAAAATAATGCGAACATATTACTCCATACATCCAGAACTGAATTGATGTCTTAGCTCAACAGTGTCACTTTGAATAAAAAGAAGACATGCCATAATATAAAATTATATGTTCCATGTGGACTTGAGCGATTCTTCAATATTGGATTGGTCCGGTAAATTCAAATTGCTTGTCTTTCCCTTTTTAAGGTGATAAATTTTTACATGAATCTGCTGGTGGAGCGGAGCAAAGGGCCCAAGCTGCCTTCCGTCAACACATTCAGCACCTTCTTCTATCCCAAACTACGCAGCAGCGGCTACTCCGCTGTCCGCCGCTGGACCAAAAAGATGGACATCTTTTCCAAAGACATCCTGTTGGTTCCCGTCCACCTGAGTATGCACTGGTGCCTCTCTGTAAGTGTTGCTGCCGACTCAAACCACCCCACGCCCAGGGTTTGTTGGACACGTTGAGAGCATTGAAGCTTTTTTGATCATCCTCTTCTCAGGTGGTGGATTTTCGCAAAAAGGCTGTCACCTACTTTGACTCCATGGGAGGAAACAATGATGACGCATGCAAACTGTTGTTGTAAGTTTGGCAAGTAAACTTAAAAGGGAGACACTTTTTCCTCGCCGTGCTGACCTTTTTCGAGCTGTCGAGTGTCAAGACTAATGCAGTGTATTTGTCCCCAGTGATTACCTGCAACAAGAAAGCAAGGACAAAAAGGGCAAAGAACTGGATACCACAGGCTGGACTTTACACAGCAAAAAGCGCAATGTAAGTTCTGCATGGAGTCAGGCTGAGAATGTTAAGTTTCCTTCCCAGTGAAAGCAGTCGATATTGCGTCAAAACTATAGCACGATATTTCAGGGAAATTTTCAGTGATGACTTTCTGATGATATGGGGTGAGGGGGATAAATGAAATGTTTGTGATTGGTGCTTTTGTGCATCGTTTTTATTGCGCACGGTATTGAAGCCACTCTTTTCCAGTTATAATGCAAACCAAGTGAAAATTTAGTGCAACTGGTTGAGTGACACAGCTTGAAATGGAAACAATCACTGGCCAGACAGTCTTTTCCTTGTGAGGTCTCAATGTAACGTAACTGTTTCCCACTTAAACAGTGAATAAATAAAGAAACCGACATTTGAGAAAACCAAAGAAAATACCAGCCTTCAAAAGGCATTGGCCCCGTCATGTTGTCACTCCTGCCTCTTTTTGCTCTTGCAGAATCCATTGCAGTCAAGAAAGTCACTTTAAACCACTCGCAATATTTTCTTTTGTGTAATCCTTGGGAAATTAGTTTTCAAGCTTCGTGGTTGCTGCCTATGTAGCGAACCGCCAGGCTGATAAAGGGAGCTGAGGTTTGGCTCAACAGTGTTGATCGTAGAGGCAAAGGGAAAAAACCCGCCACAGATGCCATGGTGGTCGCCAGTATGTGACGGCATGGTTTTCCCATCTCAGTCAAATGTGCTGTAGAAAAATATTTTCTCCCAAGGATTGTTTATCTTGGCCAAGCAATACTGCTACGGTATTATCCTACCACAGTTTGCTTTTTTTAGGTCGTAAGGAATGCATCTAATGAGTGCTTGAGCAATGCTTGATTAAAACATTTGTTCACTCCGAACCACTCAACCTGTTTTCATGTCATCGTGTTTCTTCTAGGCTGCTCATATTTCAGCCGTGTGTTTAAGATCTAGGCCGCCAAAACGTATTTGGTGTTGCCTCTTAAGTTTAGCAGTAACTGTTTCCTTATGTAGTTTGAAATGATTGTATTTTGCAGGATATCTGTCCTCTTGAAGCCAACCCCCGTCCACACGACAGTGGTAGCGCTCAATGTGGGCACAAAAATCCTCATTTTAGCACGAAATTGAAGTTGCAGTGCTGCTTATGCTCTCCACCCTCCGTTGTTATGCAGTAGGGAATTACACAAATGGACGCGATGACGTATGATGTTTGAGAGTACGTCATCACGTTCCAAATTTTTCTTCACACTCAGAGGAGTCCCTTTCTGCAGGTTTCCCAAGTGAATTCAACCATACTTTTATTTTGTCCCCGAGGTGTCACTGTAGGCCAACTTGTCTCTTTCTTCCCAGTCGAGAAAGGTCAATGCTCTTGGAGTCAGTAAGGCACCTCTACTGCTTTGTCAGTGGTCAACATGCACCGAGAGGAACGCAAACACAGTTGCTTCACATCCAGTGTTACCACAATGGCCGCGTTTGTTTTATTTACTCCCCTCTTAATGGTGCAAATCATTGGGAGAGGAAATCAATGCGAAGTGCCGTCTACAAGGTTAAATAACAGCATTTAACCTTGTAGACATAAGACACTTTATCCATTGGCACGACCAGACTAGTCCTGCCACATTATGAGGTCATCCGATGTGTTTGTGAACCAATGGCATGCTTTTGCGCTGTTGACAAAAATTTTCTAAAAAATTCAAAATGGCTGATTTTCCATTCATGCTACCTGTTTGAGCTACACTAGTGAAGGATGTATTTTTTATTTAGAAGTTCAACATTAATGTAGATAACAGAACAGTCGTACCCCCCCCCCCCCCCAGCTCATCCAAATTAGTGGACAATTTCAAGCAAGTTTGCATAAGCAAGAGTTAATCTTGATTGGTGACCTGCATCTCCGTTACGTATTAGCATTTGTGTTTGTCCTGAACAGGAAATCCCACAGCAGATGAACGGCAGTGACTGCGGAATGTTCACATGCAAATATGCAGATTACATTACCAAAGACAAGCCCATCACATTCACACAGGTAGGTGGTCAACCAAATGGGATGGTTGTGCGTAGCCATCATGACAATGAGCTGTGCTGTCCTTTTTGCAGAAGCAGATGCCATATTTTAGGAGGAGGATGGTTTGGGAGATAGTCAACCAGAAGCTGTTATGAATGTGGTTTTGGAGGGCACATTTAGTTTTCTTGCAACACCAGCTCATCAGATCAGGGACCGACGCTGCCACTCTCTCACCTTGGTCCACAGGGTGCTGCTGGAGCACCAAGCACTGCCTCCCAGGCCCCTACCCGGGGTTGGAGTTACGTTTCGGCCTCCTTGCGTGCGTGCGCGCACACACACGCACGCACGCACACACACAAAGACACACACTAAAATAAAAACAAAAGTGAGTCTTACAACCACGATAGCCATGATCCTGGAACTCATGTTTGAGTTCCATGAAACTCGAACATTACTCGGTCAGGATTACAAAGTGTCACTGCAGGCAGGGATCTTCACACAATGCAATTTTACATGTCTTATGAGCATTGAATGCATTTGTCGCAAGTAAATTCAATATTGAGTTGTGATGTGGATAAAAGATTCACACCAAATTGACTGACTTTATGAGAGCTCAGGTGCATAACTCAAATTCTGACTGCCCCACTTTTGGGTTTTATTGTGACTGTTGGCTCATGCATGGAGCATCCTTTTAGTCTAACCGCTGCAGGTTTTGTCAGCAAAGTCATTGTCGCTCACCAGTCAGTTACAGTGTTGGGCTTGAAGCAGAGATGTGTCTTGGTGGCAGACAAGTGTGTATTTTATCATAGCAACATAATGTACTTCTGTACAGGAAAATTAAATAAGCCAACAAAACAAAACTCCATGGAGCCTTACTATTGGGCCATGCAGGTTGTACTTTAGTTTCCTGTAATATGCACATTTCCATTACAAAATAGAACTATTTTTGTAATTTGATTAGCACGTTATTGGAATGCTGTTTTGCTTTGCTGTTGACCAGCAGGTGAACCCAAGTTCAGTATCGATTGTGGTCTTAGTCCCCTGAAAAGGAAGGCTGAAAACAAAACTTCATTTCCTCACTGATGAGTCTTTATCATAGATTGTAAATTAAGGTTCAAATTCTATTTTATGGATGTGAGTCAACATTTTTTGATATATTCAGAATATTTTAAACTTTGTATATATTTTAAACTTCAAGTTTTTTTTGTACTTCCTATTTTTCTGAAGTAAGTCTCTTAATAAATTCTCATGTTTTAATTGTCAATCGACTCACTCTACAAAAAAATCATATGCATGAAAATCCATTGTCATGTGTCCTGGCAGAGCTGCAGCACAAACAAATCCAAATGTGGTGACACCTCTGCAGTGGCCCATATAGACTGGACTTTAAAAAAAGACTAGAAGAAACGCTTGATGTCATTTATTTCTGATAACTATCCTGTCAGAAGCATCTTCAAACCTAGCTTTTTTGTTATTTAACATAAACAAATTGACACACATGGCTGAAAACGTATGCCTCCTTGGTGGAGGTCAAAATTGATTTTATTATTTTTTAAAAAGGACAGTTTATGAAGGTCAATAGCTGTTTGGGTTCTCCTGATAGGTGGATGTAACGAGCGGCATCATGACACAGACACACAAAGATGTGAACTGATCCCAACCTTTGATGTGGCCAAACATTCCTAAAAGTGGAGCCCTCCCAAATTAGCAGCAATCATTCATTAGTCCCAGTGAGCCACCTCAACATGTTGAAAACCACACTCACACACACAAAATGGAATGACTGTGTACACGAAGCCGCAATCAAATGCTCTAAATGTGATATTGCTTTCCAAATGTATGCTCCAAGTGGTTCAACGTAACAACAACATGACAGTTAGAAGTCAGCCAGTCAATTCCATCGTCCCTGTGGATCTAAGGCATTGCTGTGATGTGGAATCGGGCCCTGAAAGTGAGCGGGAGCAGCTTCATGGTTCACGGAAATGACTTCAATTGTCCATTTGCCGTGATCGGCCAGCCTGTGTGTCCGGGATGTAGCTACGCAAACGGTCAGCTACGGGGGTCAGAAAAAAAACGACATGAGTGACCTCAGCAAAATCGGGTGGATGGTCAGAGCCTGGACGTCATCAAGTTCGTAGTGTTTCAACAACAACCCAATCAAAACCAAAGTTTCTTGTATTATGCAGTCTCCATTTGCCACAGCACTTAAAAGTGCCCACTGTGAGGTCATATTTTTGGGAAGTGTACTATTGCCTTTGTAAGGGTTATAAATTAATTGCATAGATCATCAGACCTTGGACTTGATTGGCGCAGCTTGGAAGGAGGACATACAGGAGATTGACACAGTACCAGCTGTGAACAGCCTACTAAAACTGCTTATTGCCTATAAGCCCTTTCACAAAACTGAACCTATGAAGGTGAGGTAAGTTTGTTTGTAGCATCTAAACCTCAACGCCACCTCGACACAACGTTCCCAGCAGCCGCGGCAACATGGACACCAAGGGACGGCCGTGAGACAACATGGGGGGAACGGGAGGGAAAACGTGACAGGCTGTGGATGCCACGCGAGATGTAGAAATCGTCACATTTCGTCCCCGTGCTGAGGAGAAAACTAGTTTGCCGAAGGGAGATGGGGGGGGGGGGGGGGTCTGGACGCAATAAAATGTGAGAGTACATAATAGCATGTAACGATTAGTAGGCGGTGCAAAGTGGACGGGAGCACGGTAACGCAATTTAATATGCTCACAGGCTGTTTTGCATGGTACAAAAAGATGGACTAATGAATTTGTCGTTGACTGAAAACATCCTACAATCTTATCAAAGGTTGTATGGATGGTGCGCACTCTGGAGCTTCATCTGACTGCTGGGACAATAAACGCTCTAAAGATGCCAGGTGTCAGCCTTTGATCTGCAGAAATCATTCACACAGTGTGCTATGTATGAAGGATCCAAAAACGTCCGGTAAACTCAAACATAGTGCGGCACCACAACAGACTGAGATTGTAACACGGAGGAAAAATATAGTATGTCGAAAACCCTGTCGTGCAGGACGTTTCGGGCAAACGGGGACTGCCGTGGCTGCGGGGAAAGTAAAGTAAACGTAGCCTCAACAACGAAGAATCGATTCCAGATCAAGAATGATGCTCATGAAGTTTGGGACAGACGCAACAGAAATAGCTGGAAAAGCAAAACAAAAATACCCATTAAAGCCTCGATGACATTGAACGACACACAGAACGTCAAATAAAACGTTTAAACATACCAAAAATATGGAAACACCGCTGATGCACACAACACACTATCAAAAATAAAAATCAGGGTTTCTTTGAAAAATAGGATGAATCTGAAAAACATCATACATGAAATGAAACCGAAAACATTTAAATAATACAAAAATAGCACACCCAAAAACATAAGGCAGTCACAACAAAAAGGCCAGTATGAAAGCATACCATTGGCCAAAAGAAGGCAGAGCTATGCTTCTTACACTTCTTGCTGTCCATATTTTATCATATGGATGTAGACAGTTTGGTAGAAGTACAATGGGACGATTGGGGGACGTCATCCCTTTTGCAGAAAAGGAGAAAATCCACTCGTGATGTGCAGGCCAACTTGTTTGAATATTCCAAGAAGTCAGGTGTGACTGTAGTACAGAAAGCAACATGATAAACACTTCTTTTAAGCACAAGCAAAGATATTCACTGGAATGATTCAATCAATGTTGCTCTTCCTTCTCTAATCAAGCACCGGGATTACAGGAATTGTCTGATTGTCGAAAGCGTCGTCAAGACGCTTGCATCCGGAAATGACTTGAGCACAACACTCCCTTCTCTCTTCTAGTTAGCTTTCAGAACAGATTCCATTGCCAGTATATCATTCACGCACCCCCCTCCGCCCTCCATCATCCACCCAAATTTAAAGAATTACCCTGTCAAATTGGGAGTGAATGTCTCCTAAACCAGGGGTCCCCAACCGCCGGTCCCCGGACCAGTAACAGTCCGCAGCACATTTGGTACCGGGCCGCAAAGAAAGAACTTGGCTTAATTCAGTTTTATTTATTTCGGACCAAGACAGATGTTTTATTTTGGAAAAATTACCGGATTCTCCGTTACATCCGTCTGTGTCACGCTTGACACACGTCAAGCCACGCTTCTCCGTCACGTGACCGATTACGCTAAAAACAAAACGCCGGAGCTCGCAAAAAAAAACTGCTGGAGATTGCAAATGACGGCGGCCTTAAAAGTACGTTCGAGACAACTCTATTAAAGTTATGGCTGAATACTCTGAGATCGCCACAATAGCACTGTTGCTATTTCCGACATCCTACCTGTGTGAGGCGCGGGTTTTCTGCAGCAATGGCGACTAAAACAAAATTACGGAGTAGACTGGACATAAAACACACACTTGAGGTGTCATTGTCTCCTATTACCCCGAGAAGGGACCGTCTTCTTGCAGAAAATCAAGCTCGGGGCTGTGGTGAGTCGTCATTTTCATACACTTTGAATTTGCGTTGTATCGTATTTTGAAGGCATTAAACATTACCATAGCGATCAGAGTGTTGCGGCCAGATTAGACGCTCCTTGTGTTTATTATTATATTTCCAAAACACAACAGTTTTTATGCCGCTCATACCATATTATTTTGTTGTATTATTTCCGCCGCACCTTAAATGCCGGTCCCTGAAAATATTGTCTGACATAAACCGGTCCGTGGGGCAAAAAAGGTTGGGGACCCCTGTCCTAAACGGACTCAAGTTGCTTTGTCTTTTAACAAACATTGGGGGCACAGGAAGCAAGAATCACACCAACAAACACAAGCATATATACAACAAAAAGAAGCGGGGAAAAACTCCCCACAGAACAAACCAAAGCAAAACATGTTGGCTTGAAATGTGTGTTCATCGAAATAGAGTCGCCTACTTCAGTCCATCCAAACGCCTTTTCGCCTGACTTTCACCATCTTTGTCAGACTGGAGTAGCTCCAAAAGAAAAAAAACCCAACAACAACAACCCACCAACCAACCCCCCAAAAAACCCCAAAACAAAACTACAAAATGTCCTCTCTGTGTAACAGTCCATGGAGAGAGATCTGACAACACAAAGGTTAATTTTAGAATAATTCAATCAATAAAAGGTAACGTATGCATGCACGCATTGATTCCAACTCACTGTTGCCTTCACTTGTCATGCTGGTAGGAGTAGCTTGTGTGTTCAGAGCGTGTCTCGATTGCAACAGGCTGTTGAACGGCACTTTCCTGACATGGAGGACGGGAATGTGAGCCTCATGAGGCATTGGAGGAGCCATTTTTGTACACAGCTTGGGTGTGTGCTTACCTCGACTGAGATGTTGGCGGGAGGCACTTGGGTGTACTGGGGGATGTATGTCCCTTGCATAGATGTGTTTGCAGGCATGTACTGAAAAATAATTGCAATGTAAGACAGGACAGTGTCCCCCTAAAGTCCAAATACTGTACACTGAAAGTCAGTGCTTTCAGTGGAAAAATGTATTTGACTGTCGCCAGTTAGATTTGTGCTGGAGTCTATCGCAGCTGTCCAGGGGCAGTAGGTGGCGGATACCCTGAACCTGTTGCCAGCCAAACGCAAGGCACACATAGACAAACAACCATCAGAGCTCACACTCACAGCTAGGAACAATTTAGAGCAGTGGTTATTAACCTTGTTAGAGGTACAGAACCCAACCAGTTCATATGCACGTTCACCAAACCCTTCATTAGTGAAAAAAAAAAATATACTGTATATATTTTACAAATTCAAGACATAAAAAAACACATTGATGAAAAACAGAAAAAAAGGACATACAATTACATGGCCTAAGTATATACTGTATATATTTTAATTGTATGACGTACTATCACGACAGTCACACGTTGACTACTGAGCGAACTAAATTTCCCACTGCACTGATTGGACAAGCAATGTCACGTGCTCATCTGCAGGCAGCGATGGACAAGCGGGCGCGTCAAAACTGATTGACATGTTAGGTCGGGTGTGTCTTAACCTTCATTGCAGAGGCTCTGTTGAACCCCTGAGACCGATTAACCGAACCCCTGGGGTTCGATCGAACCCAGGTTAAGAACCACTGACTTAGAGTGTGCCATTAACTTGTAATGCATGTTTTTGGAGTGGGAGAGGAAACCGGAATACCCGGAGAAAACCCACACAGGCATGGGGAGAACATGCAAACTCCACACAGGAAGCCGAAATCGAACCCTGCACCTCTGCACCATGAGGCCGACGTGCTACCCGGTCGATGACTGTGCCGCTATGTTGAGTCTTTTTTTTTCAACTTAATTTGTCATCTATGATTGACTGAACCCATCCATCCGGTTTAAAACCTGCCGCTTTGCCCACCCGCTGCACGGCGCAGCCAGTTGGCTGCTGACTGGTTGACCCAATTGTGACTCAATCAATGCATTTAACAATGTGCGGTTTACTGACAGTGCCGCTGCTGCCCATCGAGAGGTGGCTGAGCTGCTGTGCCAGGGGCCCCATCATGGACGTGGGCTGGATGGACATGGTGTGCTCCATCCCCGGCGTCAGGACAGCTCCCTTTATGAGAACAACACAATTGTGACCAAAACAAAACAATAACAAAAAATTACATTAAATTTTAAAAATAGAAAGAAAGAATGAACGAAATTGCACAAGAGGCAATGGGATGGGAGTGACTGACCGTGGGCGGCATGATGTACGACTGGTGGTGAAGCCAAGAAGGGTTATGCACCTGGCAAGCAAGCAAATGTGAGAATTTTGTCACATTTGTCACCCCTTGTGTTGACCTTTTGAATGAGAACAAATTCCCACGAGCACTTGCGTGTACCTGGTAGGCAGACACAGGCGAATGCATGTAAGGAGAAAGCGAGGCGGGCCCGATCATCCGGTTGGGAGCCATGCTGTAGGGAGAGGAGTAGAACCTGGACAGATGGTAGCGCTTTTTAGTCAGCACAGCACAAAGTCTTCCCGTCCTTCCTCCATGCACACTGGTGTATACTGACCCGTTTGCTAAGGCGGTGCTGGGGTCATATGTAAGAGTCATTCCACCCTGGAGGGAAAATGACATTAGACACTGGGCATAGAGTTCTTTTTTTCATTTAATTTTTCAAATGAGTCTCTCCATTTCCTCATACGATATGAACTTGGGAAAGCCTACATCAAAATGGTTAGCTTGAACCTGGAACGAGAATTTTTGTTCAAAACTCATTTCACAACCAATGGAGATTTCTGCTTATGTGTTTCTTATTCTTCGTATGTTTTATTGAGTTCACATGCAAGCATGTAGCCACCCACAAACATATTCCCTTTTGCAAACGTAATCTTTATAGTGCACATTACACAAAATGCACCCATGCACGGTTCATGCACAGATTATTGTGATTTCTCATGAACACTTAGGCCCACTAAACTACTGCGGTACATCGTGGTCATGATGGCTCAGTATTTTTTGTAGCTGGTACTTGCAGTAAAATGTTTGAGGACATCAAATCTGATTTGTGCTCAAGAAAAATGAACTCACAGTCTCTCCCTCTCTGGTCCAGCTCCGTCCGTTTTGCAGATATTTTCCTTGATTCTGGCGCTTCTTCTGGCCTCCATCAGCAAATTTACACAATAAAGGCTCTGGTGGGACTAGACCAGGACATTGAAGGATATTTTAATTGAAGAAATACAGAACCTAGTGTAAACTGTAGAGCATTCTCCTTTTTTGATCGTTGTTCTCTTTTTTCACTTGGGTTTTTCAGAGAAAATATTTTCATACAAATACAAAATATTAGCTGTAATTATGACATGACTTCTGAATTGTTTAGAATGAGGACGGGGTGGGGGGAGTGGCTGACTCGATTAAGTCGACACAGACATTTGTGCCTTGAAACTAAAATGAATAAAGATGAAACCATATTTGTGCCATGTGGAATAAAAGTTGGGCCCCTTTTTCATGTTTCCGCATGGACATTTGTTGCTGAAGGACCTAGCCCGACTTCCTTCCTTCCAATGGAGACATTCTCAAACATTTAAATGGTTGCCTAAAACTTCGGGCTCACCCTTAGACGAAGAAGGTCAAAAAGTTTCATGAAATTACTGCAAAGTGAAGCTGACGAAACTTGGAGATGGCAACAGAGAAAGACGCATGCGTGACGACGAAGGGGGGAACACGTGCTGCAAGAGGTAAATAACAACTCGGCTTTGCTGTTAAATTACCACGAAGCAAGTTTAAGACTGCTCACGGTACATCCCATCACTGGTTGATGGGAGCCAAGGGTCTTTCGTCCTTTCATTTGCCACGGTGTATGTTAAAGCTTCTCCAGCTAACTTAGCTCAGCATGGCTCCCCGCCTGTGTCTGATCAACACATCGCTCAGGAAGCAGTGTAACGTGACATGAATATTGTGGGAAATGTGGACAAAAACTAAATACAGAGCAGGTGAGTATGACAGCCATGGTCAGAGCTTTCATTGTTTAGTCCTCACGTTCTCTGCGGGCTGAGCAGAGAACGAAAGGGCCAAAAAAGGCACCAGGCGCCAGACCCTGGCTTATATGAACTTTCGTATAAAAAGATTTTTACTTTAAGCTAAGCACTAATGCTAAAAATACATCAAGTTTGGCAAACTTAAGTGTTATTTGTATCGATCAGTGGTTCTTAACCTGGGTTCGATCGAACCCTATGGGTTCGGTGAATCGGTCTCAGGGGTTCGACAGAGCCTCTACCATACAATTTAAAAAAAACTTAGACTTATGTCTTAAATTTGTAATGACTTTTTGGCTGTTTTTTTTATAAATACATTTTTTTAATGTCGTGAATTTTTATTTTTCACTAAAGACGGGTTTGGTGAATGTGCATATGAACTGGTTGGGTTTGGTACTTCTAACAAGGTTAATTAAGAACCACTGGTATAGATTCTTGCTCCTCAGACATTTTACCAGGAAAGAAATTGTCAGCTGGACTGAATACTCGATAGGATCATCATTTCTAAAAAAAAGTCGCAGTAGTTGTTTTGGCACTTGCGTCAACATTCGAATGTGTCAATGCCTGTTTATGTTGGAGCGTTATTTGACTTGTACCCCAGAGAGTGGAACATTTCCTTTTGAAAACCAAACAAAACAAACTGTTCCCTCAACAAATAACACAAATGAGTCACCTGAAACTCCGGGTGGAGTCTTGATATATTTCCCATTGAAATGCTGGATGATGGCTTCACATTTCTCTGTTGACTCCATCCTGTAAAATAAATTCATACAATGATGAATAAACTTTGGTACTGTGCGGTGCCTACTCAAGGAAAAAACAAGCCTGCAAATAGCCATCCATCCATCCATCCATCCATCCATTTTCTGATTGGCTTATCCTCACAAAAGTCGCTGGGCATGCTGGATGGAGCCTATCTCAGCTGTCTTTGGGCAGTCGGCGGTGGACACCCTGAGCTGGGCGCACATAGACGAACACTTTAAATTGTCCCTAGGCGTGAGACTAAAAGAGCCGGAAATTTAAAGTGTTCCGTTAACCTGCCATGCAATTTTTGGAATGTGGGAGGAACCCAAATACCCCGAGAAAACCCACTCAGACACAGAGTGAACATGCAAACTCCACACAGCCGGAATCGAACCCTGCACCTCTGCACCGTGAGGCCGGCGCGCTAACCAGCCACCCTCTCTTAAGCCATTAAACAAAATTTTCACAGAAAGAAATCTCACAGCACAGCACCCCAAAGAAAGACCCAAAATTGCAAATCGAGGTTGTTCGTTGTTGAGGCTGTCACACTGTGCCGCTGGCATAGACCGAGCAACTCAGAGTTTTGCTGTCAATAATGTTTGTAGTAATAAGTAAATAATGTTCTATTTAATGATATTTGGCTCAGATTGGAGCCCTTTCAGGCAAAGTTTGTCACCAAACTCCAGAATTCACCCAAAGTGGCGGCTTCAAAGCCAAATAATTGAGTTGAGGTTTAAATGAAGGCATAGGTCCTTGAAACGTCTTTCAATGTTTGCTGTTCAAATGATGACCAAGGAAGCTTTTTTTTTAAAAAATTCTTGTTGTTGTTGGTGTTGGGGTTTTTTGGGGTTGATTTTACACTGACATGATGAAATAGCCAGCGTTTGTACCTGGCAAAGCCCACTCCTCGGCTGATTCCATTGGCGTCCCGCAGGATGCGTGTCGAAATAGCCTGGCTAAAGGGCTTAAGCATGTTCTCCAGCTCCAGCTCGTCCATGGAAAGCGGCAGGTTGGAAATATACAAATTGGTGGGGTCCTGCTCCTGTTGCTGAAAGCAGAGAGGCCAGAAGAGAGTGAGAAAGGGTTACAAAGTCATGGGCTTGAGAGAAAGATGTACTCGATGAAAGTTGTCAGGGAAGTTGCAAACCTAACGCTCTGAATTTTCTCTTTTCAACAGGAACGACCATCTCACAACTTGGGACATGTCCAAGTTTGCGTGGGACAAACCAGAAAAAAAGAGAACCCAGATATACAGTGTTCACGCACTTCGGTTATTGTGGATTCATGCGATCACGGATTTGTGACTATAACTTCATCTATTGCCGTTTTACCTCGCTATTTTGCCGATTTTACAAAAATCAAGATGGCTGGTCGCCCCTAAAATCACCGCCCCCTCATCGTGGATGCGTTCAGAAATGTGCATGCTGCTTCACTCAGACTGTATAGAAACTCACAAAATCAAACATATTCTCTTAATTAAATAAGACAATGGAAGGGAAATATCTGGCTTCTCAAAATCAGTTCCATCACTGTCTTTAATGCTCGCTGGTTCATGTTCAGTTGAGATGACCTCAAGCACAGTCAAACACCAAGCAGTAGATAACTTCATTTTCTTGCGGCAATCACACACTGGTGCTGCAACCAAACTTGAACAAATGACAGAATGAAGCTCCCATCTGTTGTGTTCTCTCATCAAAGTAGCGTGCAGCCATGTCCCCACAATGCACATGACCTCGGAGTGTAGATTGGATTCAAAGTTGTCAACGCACTTTGAATGAATTTCCATTCCATTAGCAATGCGTGCGTGACAGCTTTGACCTGCGATGAAGATGAGACGCCGCCCCACCTCCTCCCTTTAACACCACGACAGCAAACGCAGGAGGGGGTCAGACGCGGCTTCCAATGAGTCCCAGGGTAATCTGACGCAAACATAAGCCTGCTTGTAAAGCCACCGTGAAGCGGTGAGTGAAAATCAAGTTATTATTTTGTGAGCAGGAAGAAGCCGCATGAATGTCAGTGATCCAGCGTAACGGCGTATCGGCTTTCCCTTACTGTGTGTATGTGAGAGAGTGTTCGAATGTGTTTGGGGCAAGGCCATTCCAACGTCTGTGTGCTTCTCTACCTCTCTCCCTGTGCGTGGTGCGTATGTGTGTGTACTGACATGGCGGCCGGCTGGGCAATGGGCCCTGCTGCCTGGGGAGCTGCTCAGACACTGAGTCAGATGCCACCAGGGAGAACAGGCAGTGCCTTTGTACAGGGAAACCTTCCCCATAGTAATGAATCACACACACACACACACACACACACACACACACACACACACACACACAAATGCACACACACAAAAAACTATACCTATGTGTATTCAAGGAGTGATGTTTGT
Organism: Hippocampus zosterae; assembly: GCF_025434085.1. Lineage (NCBI taxonomy): Eukaryota > Metazoa > Chordata > Actinopteri > Syngnathiformes > Syngnathidae > Hippocampus > Hippocampus zosterae. The sequence continues at coordinate 15,478,640 of NC_067452.1, forward strand.
GCACCCACGTATTCTACTGTGCATTAATCCCCATAAATACATGGGTTGAAGCATACAGCCATGCATGTCACTGCCAACACACACATACACAAAACACACACACACACACACACACACACACACACACAAGTGGTGGCTTAATTGGTTTTTCGTTGTGCAGCAGGGCTCATACTGTATGTGATAAAGAGAAAACGGAAAGGAGCCCGATGAAGCATGGGAAAACACTGTGGTTGTGCACAAAAGTTATAGGTCACTTCTACTTCACATATAGGCCATCAAGGCCATCAGGGATGGGGACCAAACACCCCAACAGCAAAAACAATGTTTATAATTGCATATGTGAATCATTTCAACCCATAAACAAGCCATTACACATTTTGATCAGTCATTATAGTCATCCCAAAAGATTACCCTTAAAAATAAACCGGCTTCCAGATCTCTTTTGTTCTGAGTTTGTGGAAGCAATAGCTACTAATATAGATAACAAAGAATATACAGTTTGGATTTTTCTAGATCTAAAAAAAAGCCTTTGATACTACAGATCATAGTATATTATTGAATAAATTAGAGGGCTATGGCATGAGAGGCGTAGCATATAAATGGATTGAAAGTTATTTAGATAACAGATATCAGTACGTGTAGTTCAACAATAAAAAATTTAATCAACTGAAGATCACTAATGGAGTTCCTCAGGGGTCTGTACTTGGTCCAAAACTATTCATCTTATATATAAATGATATCTGCAGTGTCTCAAAACAATTCAAATGTGTCCTATTTGCTGATGACACAACTTTCTACTGCTCTGGAGAAAAACTGAAACAGCTCCTGAAAACTGTGGAAAAGGAATTGAATAAATTAAAAAACTGGTTCAACAGGAATAAATTGTCACTTAACTTGAAAAAAATCAAAGTTAATTGTTTTTGGCATGAGACCAATCAAACACCAAGTTAAAATTATGGTAAACTCAATTTAAATAGAAAGACCTTATGGAAATACGTTTTTTGGAGTAGTAAAAGATGCAAAACTATGTTGGAAGCCACATATAGATCATGTCAAAAGAAAAATATCCAAAACCATATGAATCCTCCTCAAAACCAAGGATGTGTTGAATAAGAGATCTTTGTACACATGATACTCTTTATTATTACTATCATATATGACCTCCTGTGTGGAAATATGTATGTATATATGTATGTACTGTATATGTGGAAAAAAAACCAAACAAACACACTCCCTGTTTTAAAACTATTTTTAAAAAGCTATCAGAGTTATCAATGGATCTAAATTTACGCAACCCACGAATCCACTATTTATCAAATTAAACACAATGAAATTTTATGACCTGGTTGACTTCAAAATCACCCAATTAATGTACAAAGCACACAGTAACCTCCTTTTCCAAAACATCTAGAAGCTTTTTGAAATTTGAGAAAGTTGCTGTAATTTAAGGGGTACCAACCTATGCAAAAAATCCAAAACAAGAACAAACATCAAGCAAAGGAGTATATCTATAATCGTGTTACTCGGTGGAATAAGTTTGAAACTGACCTGAAAATGAGTGACTCGTCTGCAGAATTCAAAAACAAATTCCAGAGAATAGTACCAAAAAAATCCATACCTAAATCAGAATTAAGCTGGTCAATTTATTAATTTATATTAAATTGATTAAATATAGTTATACATCAGAATTACATTGATAAACGTATTAAACACAGTTGTGAAATGGTATTGCCATTATGAATATGAGAAAATCAACATATAAATGTGCTAGAATGTGTACGTACTGTATATACAAACCAAAAGCTATAGTTATAGTAAAAGGTTATAGATAGCACACATAAGGGTAAAAGCTTATGTTGATATGCAGACTTTTTCCTTTTCTTTTCTGATTGAAAAATGATCAATTTATATATTATTACATAACAAGGGGTAGGACTAGATAAGTTTTTTACTTCGTCCTACTCCTTTGAACATGTAATTGTGCTGTATGATGGCTGTTTTCCTTACTTACCATTTTACTGACCTTCACTTTCTGTCAATTAATTACTGTATTGTATATTTTGTATATTCAATAAACAATAAACAAACAAGCAAACAAAAATAAATATGCACCGGAAGTACATGCAACAATGAATCTCTGACACCTCCATAACCCAGGCTAAATTTCGTTCCTCCTTAACATGTCCAGATTGTCTAGAAATATCAGTTCAGCTTCTTTGACACATACATTCGGGTTTATTTATATTTAAAAGCCCAAGGGAGGAGGGGGCGTTATCTGTGTCCCAGTGCACAAAGCATGGTTCACAAAGACACCTTTGGATGAGTCTAGTGTGGAAGACCTTGACCTTAAGATGATCTCAACCACATCAAACGCTCTCTACACTAATAGTGTCTCCACTTTTGCTAACATTTCAGATGAGTGATGAACATTTCTATAGTTCTATTCAAGAGACGGCGGGTGATAATGAGCATGATTGATGTAGCGCTCGTACCTTGGCCATCTGAGCCTGCACGCCCACCGTCTTCAGTGCTGTCACTGCCTTCTGAGCCGAGGCTGGACTGTCAAAGTCCACAAAGCCATAGCCTGCAAAAACACAAGATGAAAGACCTTCAGGGACCATCCATTCCACACGTGAAGCGGGAGTGCGACTATCCAGTGGGTGACAAACTCCATAAACACTCGGGATGGACAGTCACTAATTTAACATGAAAGATTTTGTGAAAAATCTCAAAGACTTTACAAAGCATGCAATAGATGTAAGAAACATATTTTGGAGTGCTCCATTTTCACCTTTGCACTTGTTGGTTGTCTTGTCCAGTATAGCCTTTGTGGACACGATTTTCCCATAGCTGGAGAAACAAGAAACAGGAATTATTTAATTCAATCCAATATTGTCCTGGTAAAAGAGCCTCCATGTGCATGCAGTGTAATGGGATATGCCTCTCCTGGGCTGTCCTGCGCAATGCTGGCGCTCAGCCACATTCTCATTCCGCTCAGCAGCCTCACTCCAGGCAGCGTCATAGCCTTCACGGCTATCCATCCACACTGCACGACTGTCACATTTCATTCATAAGGTTTACGAAACAGAACTGGGATGTCATGCTTCCTCTGTTGGATTGTGGCAACTTGGATCGGAGGTGGGGTTTTTCAGGACAGGCTAAATAAGGACATGTCATCAAATGTCCATTTCAAATTGCAGCATATGGACATGTCAGTGAGAAATTCATCGCTATCGTCCACCCGTTGCCTAAGTGGCCATCTGTATTATTGATGGGAGCTCCTGCCAGGCCTGACTCTTTCACGGTCTACTCTGTTTCCAACTGCACGCCGTACCCATCGACTGCAAAACAACGCTGCCATCTTACATCTGGATAGAGCCGTGCAAATGCTTTGATTGCGTACTTCCGATTCAGAATAGGATGATTGGTAGTGGAGAAGAGGCGCAGGAAGGATGGAGAGGATCCAGAGACGAGCCCGATGTCTATCCAGGGTCAACGAGCAGCCGTGGACCAGAGCCACAAAGCAGCACCCGGCGGATACAACTGGAGGCCAACCCCCGTCCGTCCACTGCTCTCATCTGCCTACGCAGTGCAAGTGGGGGAGGGGAGCTATCCTTTACTTGTAGCCTCAAACTTGAGCAAAGTCAGTCACGATCCATCGTTGACACGACCGCCTGCTGTTCTACACAGGCAGCTATGGTAATAATCATGAATCTGTTCCTTCCAGTAAAGGTTGTTGGAAACCTAATCCTCTCTTTGAGCTTGGTCAATGGAAGGGAGTCGTACTGGCCCCTAATGTGCTGCGCTAAAAGGCAAATTTCATGCTGTGATTTTATCAGGCTGCGTAAAAGCAGAAATATGAGAACCACCCCCGCAGAACAGAGCGCCACCTGACCCACAATGTGAACCCAACTCACTCCAAGCCTCTCTGATTCTCTCCATCCACATCCAGCCCCCAGCCCCCGTTCATGCCATTGCCATGTTTGTCTTTCCCTTTCCCCCTGGGCTCGCCGTTTCCTGTTGGGTTGGGCAGCCTCATGTGAGCCATATCTTCCAGACAGCTGTAAAAGAGCAGGCCTCCCCCTCCCTTCCTGCCTCCCTGACTTGCTCACACTCCCTCCTTTTCTCTCACTCTTTTCCTCGGTCACATTTTCTGTGCTCCGTTGCTTCTCATCACCGGGCTCCATTCCTCAATTACGCTCGCATGGATCATTCCTCTCCGCCGTGCTTGTTTCAACGGCTTACGCGGGAGCTCCAACAAACATGCCCGATTGATTGGCGTATAGTGCTGTTTGATGTCACAGCGTTCTTTTCAAAACTCCCAAAATCTCATGAGGCATTTGAAAGAACTTAGAAGAAGCGCAGCCCTGGAGAGCTAAAGTCATACAAGTCGTACGAGCTGAAATGTAATGAGAACTCATTACATGGACCGAGGCGCAAGTTGTTGGAAAGTTTGTGCACAGCTGCAACAAACTCTGTGGCCTTTTTTTCCGCACACAACATGACTGGAATCAACCTTTCCATGCCAGAGACGTCTACACTGAAAAAAAAGGATCCTTTGGATTGACTGAACATGTACATCGGTTGCACGTGATTAAAATGTGCACAGGGTTTCCTGGGTTTTCTTTAAAAAAAAAAAAAAAAAATATATATATATATATATATATATATATATATATATATATACGCACACCAAAGTGTTAGGTTCAGACATTTTAATCTAATCATGTGCAACTAATAATCGACCACTTTTTCTTTCACTTTGCAACAGTGAGTTTCATCATTCATACTTATTTCATCTTGGATTTTTTTCCCATCTAAACACATTGAGACAGTCATCCATCAGCTATGCCTTTAGCCGTCACTCTGGTCTCTGTTCCTAACATCCTCTTGATCCTCTCAGCTGCCTCATGAGAGAAGATGTATAGCTTGTACATTTACATTTTGGATCAGTAGCTTGCTGGGTGACTTACGGCTGACAGAGTTTGACCAGATCCTGGTCTGTGGTTCCGGGGTGGAGGCCACGGATGTACAGGTTGGTTTTGCTTAGCTGCTCGACGCCATTATTGCTGATGTTGCTGATGGTGCTGGTATTGCCGCTATTGCTGCTGGGGCTCGGAGGAGCCATCTGATGATTGGAGGGAGGCGCATATGTCTGCTGGAAAAGACAGTTAGGCATTTAGGAGGTGCCCTTGGATTTATGGCCCTTAGCTCATGTACTACGATGCTCCCCATTCTGTACAACAAACGGTGGCTGGGAAACGCAGGGGGACTTGATAAGTCTTTCAATTTGGACTTAAACTCTGAATAAAACACCCACATTCTATTCTTAACATGTTTTGTGGAAGAAGAATTGCACTCAGCAGTCTGGTAATGTATTAAAACACATCCAGTAGTAATAACATCCACATAAAGAGAAATAGAAATAGAAAGTGTGAGCCAAAAACAGAAAAAAATAGATGATTAAATATGTATCTGATGGGGATACATCAAAGCTGGACTAGAACAAAGTACTTGCTTTTCTGTCCTGCCTCTAAGTGTTGAACTGAATTTCAAATGCTTCCCTTTACCTAACCAAGCACTGAATGGTCAGGTATGTTGAAGTTCCTGTGAAGTGGTAAAAAAAACATGTCTTGTAAATCTACGAGACCACAGACAATATTGTTGTTTATAACAACCCTGACCAATTTCAATGATTCAATTATCACAAGTATAAATGAGGCTTCAAAATGGTGAAAACTCACGCAGTGTCTCTGCTCTCGAACGTGCCGTGTATGTCGAATGTCCTGAAAGCACTTCATGTAGCGTTTTTCTGAAGCCGACACATCTCCAAATGGTCATATACGATCAAAATGACTGTAACTTGACTGCCCTGCCTCCAATATGCTGCAGCGACGCTCTCTACCCGAACTAGTCTCTGGTTGGGTGCTCTCACCCACAATTTGAGGCTTTGTAATTGGTTGCCCCTGTATGAGCTCACTTTTGATAAGCTGACAGTAAGCAAAGACAAGAAAACTTCTCGGCATCGCACACTTTTTCTTGACTTCAGTGACTGTGTTGAATTCCCTCATTTTGTTGGTAAGTGTGTGCGTGCGTGTGTGTGTGTGTGTGTGTGTGTGTGTGTGTGTGCGTGTGTGTGTGTGTGTTTGTGCATACATGTGTGTGTGTGTTTTAACTTGGATTTACTGTGAGAAGGTAGCGGTCTATACCAGTAATATATACAAGCTACTTGGTTATACTCGGTTTTATAATTAGAGCTGGTGTAACCACCATACTTCTGCACGGTCTTTTTAAAAACCCAAAACAGCTTCGCTCAAAAGGGGGCCTGTTATCTCTTATGACAGTGAAGATAGATGGACTTGAGCCCTTCTTCGATTGGGAACCTTCCATGGCACTTGTAAAAGCTTCAAAACAAAAAAGCAACACCTCAGCAGGCAAACCACGATGAACATGTGAAACAGTGTATTTGTTGAAAGAATATCTTCCTTGTGCTGACACTTGTCTTTTTTTATTTCCATGTATTTATATTGTGTTCAGCTGTTTGATAGCTGCTGTTCCATACATAAAGTGTGGAATATATTGCCCGAAAAGTGAAATGATGTATTTTCTGCCTGAAAGTAAGGAATTCTCTATTTTTCAGTGTTCGTATTATTTCAAGGGCCAATTTCAGGTTTGATACTTTCATTAAGAAAGTCTCTTTTCTGCACACAGTTGTATATGTCTCTAAATTCACTATTATGTTGACAGGGCGGTGCTCAGTAACCCTTGGTCGGGCGCTTTGAGCACGAAAGCAATCTGTATCGTTACTTTTTTGATGAAGGGACTGATTGCAATTACAATTTGAACAATGCACAGAACAAGGCAAAAACTAAATACTGTAGCCCTTAGTCACAAAAAAGACACATGGCCCACAGCTGACAAATATTTACTCTTCATCCTGTCATGTCTTGGTCCTGTTCTTTGGAGCCCAGAGTTGTGAATTAACTGAACAGCAGTGCGGTGCTTGGCCTCGGTTCCATCCCAGTGTGTCAGTGCCGGATGAGGAGGAGGAACTGTTTGATTAGTCAGGGTCAGCAGGGCTGGCCTGAGAACAATGGCGTGGCTTGTTGGATAGCACACGCACCAGCATCTTGTCAAGCTCATTCCGACCCTCCCATTTGTCACTGCTACACAATTGAAGAAATCAGTCCTTTTTATTCTCATTTCAAACTCACCAAATCAAGGTGATCTTCCACTTTTGGGGGACAGTTTAGAGCATGTAACTAATCCAGCATGTGTTTGGATTGTGGGAGGAAACCGGAGTACCCGGAGAAAACCCATGCAGCCACATGCAAACGCCGCACAGGTAAGTCTGGAATCAAACCCTGCACCTCTACACTTCTCTTTATAAGTGTGGAGTGTGTTCTCTGACCTGCTCCATCTGAAAAAGTGCCCCGAGAGCACTTCCGTTGTGATTTGGCACTCTATCTCAATGCAATCAAATCGAACTGAATAAAACAGAAAAAAACGTATCATACCGACGGTAATAGATGGACATGCTAACTGTAAAATACCCAGTATGAACTGTTAAATGCATTGTATGCATGCATGTGAACACAGTACAGGTGGGGAGTCATGAATGCACCCAATGTCTCATTTCCCAGCATTCACCCCTTTATACTTGATAGTTCAGATATGAGAGGCAACATCTGCTTTTTATATCTCCACTACTAAAATGGATTTGTGAGACCCAAAGTGTTTTGCAATTTGGCCTTTTTCCATCTGACCAGCCTGTGAAAATCCCACAGCCCATTCATCGCCGTGGTCCCGTCTAATCCCCCTCCCGCTTCTTTCGCCTCAATGGCATGCTGTTAGTTTGAGCGCAATCACAGCTCTTTCCTGTGCTTTTGCTCGCCTTCACAGCGATTATCAGGAGGGATACACCTGCAGGCCCGTGGAGATCCAATCTCATGCCTGGCAAGAGAGGCCTGTCCAAGAGGGATCGCAGCTTGTTTGTGCTGAAGTGCTAATCCCTCTCATGTGCTCTCCAGTCAGAAGGTAGTGTCTCATTAAAAGTGCACTGCCGGGCTCCTTGAGAGAAAAGGACTACAGTGAGTCGCAACCAAACCGACTGCCCATCTGCCTCAGCGGTCAGTCCTGAGCTCTGCTGCAAGGTGTTTTCCACCCATGTAGGGTTGAACACAAAGTGTTCCTGTGCCGAGTGCAAGTTGAGTGAGTCAAAGGGCCATAGACTGGCAAGTCTTCATTTTTATACCAGGGCAAGTCTAGTTTAGTGTGTTTTGGCAGAGCACACTTTCCCAGGTTGAGCGTCCCAGCAGACTGAAGGCGTGGTCTGTTACATGAGCTGACAATTTGGTGACATAAAATAGACAAGACTAAAGACCAACTTGGCGCAGGCGGTGTAACACAATGTTGTTGGTGGACTTGATCGAGGCGCAGGCTGACAGATTCTGCGCTGTACGGACGCGTATTTTCTGAGTCATTGTAAAAATTGTAAATTCATGCATGAATGCATTTTCATTATTATTATTCATTCTAAAAGCATGAGCATACCACGACACAACCGTTGGCTGTGTACGTGTATGTGTATGTGTCTTGTGACACACAGCTGCAGCATCGGGGGTTGCCCACTTTATAGCAGTTAACTTGACATCATTCGCATGTATTTCCAAATACTTCTTGCAGTTTCTTATAAACATACTTTGCGTGCGCCAATCTCCTGCACCGACTCCAGCAATTCCGTTCGGCCATGTTGACTGCGCATATCACTGCCCGCAATTCAAAGGGGATGAGGGAGGATGGAGGGGAGCTGCATCGATTGCCCGGGAATCAAGTCGGCTGTGCTCAGTCCCACAACGGCGGCAACGCCCATTTCTGACTGTGGGCATTGACGAAAATGCCAAAGGAAAGAAAACTCCACCCATACACACAGACAGATAGCACTTTGCGCTGGGTACCAAAATGAGCCGACTATTTCCTTTTAGAGTCACCCCCCCCCCCTGTCCCTCCCAATCCCATAGTACCTTCTGAGATGCTGCTCTTGACCTGTATCACATTGTCATTGCAAAGCATTCCTTTCATTCCGGTGGACAAATGTTTGTTTGTGTTCCTGTGCTGCTGAGAGCTTTTGGGGGTGAGCGTGTTGGCTTTAAGATTAGGGCTCAAGATGTCAATCGTAAATTCCTGCAGGCGTTTTCAGCAAGTACAAGAGACCTTTCTGTGCACACACGACACACATTCGCATACAGCTGCTGTTTGAAGTGATTAAGGGCCAACTTGGCATTCCCACAGCAATAAGGCTTTATCCGGGTGATAGTTGCAAGGGGACAAAGCAGCACCTTCAAACATATATCCGACATCGTAAATGGTCCCCAGAGGGAAGTGATGTGCATCCAATGACTCAAAAGGCAATTAGAATCGCTTGGTGTGGAAGGGGCTACACGCAATTTGACACGATTCTTCTGGGTATGTAAACATTTGAGCACAAGCCCAAATATCACCAATCACCACTAGTTGTCAGATATACGGACGGTTGTGCTCATACGTTTACATCGCCCGAGGGGGATGTAAACATGAACACAACTGTACATGTGATGCGGTCAATTCCAATCTGCCTTTTACATGCGTCAGTGCCTTCTTCAGATCACACTCCTATTCGTGCAAATGTTTGAGAAAGACAAGTTGCAAGTACCTTAGAACAAGTTCTCCAATCACAGACGAGCTCTGGTCAGATGCTGCCCATTTTCAAGTGAGTGAATGGTGACATCACGCCGCATTAAGTCAAGACAGAGCATGTGCAGACCGGATGCATCATTTACATGGCGACTGTGTGGACTGGCAAGAGGAATATACTGGACTGTACCACCCTGTGAATGCCAATCAAATTTCACTCACATTCAGCCTTGTCACTCCAGTGGATGCGTTTCATTTGGTCATTCGGTTTCGTTCTCTTAAAGGCTCCATGAAAACCAGACTAATCGGTTGCATACAAGTGACCAAATCCCGAATCATAAATGTCCATGGCCACGTCCATCAAAAATAAACACACTGATACACCTCAGAACTCAGCATTGTTTTCATTGTCGGGGCAGATTTATTGACACTACTCTCTACTCTCTCTATATGTTTTCCAATACTGTCGCAAAAGAGAAACATGTGAATATCTTAACGGTTTTGCAAAGATAATCTGAACAGGCAGAGTGGAGAAGATAAGAGCACCAAGTGATATTATCTTGTGATATGCCCTTTTTGGAAGGAGTGGGGGGGGGGGGGGCAACAATGAAGATCCCTGGTGTTCTGTCTTTAAATTCTATTGAAAAACTAAACGGCAGGAAGGTGAACGTATGCTCTCAAAGTTACTTCGACACAATCTTCTAACACCTTATAAGGATAGTTCCAAAAATCTTCGAGAAAGGATCACATCCTCTTCATGTGAACTAGAGTACAGACGAAGTTAAGGTATGGGAGCGGCGGGAAGAGCGAGGGGAAATGTGTGGAAGTTCATAGAAAGCAGAGGAAGAGGGGGGGGGGTGAATCTTTTAATCCTTTTCTGGTCTCCGCCCTCTCCTCTGAGTCAAAGACACAAAGCAGGAGTTAGCGCTTGAAGCTGGAATTTACAAGGACTGCCTCTGTGCCACTCTGGCATTCTGACAATGTAAAATGTGTCCAAATCAAGTGGTGTATGTCTTCTTTGAAAGAAGATGTTTACAGAACCTCTCTCAAAGTAATCATACTGTCTGAATCCAGGATTCCAGAAATTCCAGCTGCTAAATGTGTGCAATCTGAATCTCAGCCAGCCGCGAGGCGGGATGGGAATAACACTGGGAACAGAGGGAGGTGTTCAATTTCAGCATTGTTCAAGCCTCGGGATAGACCGTGACGAATATTTCCACATCTTCAATCTTCGTTTTGAACATGAAGCTTAATTTCTAGACGTGACATGTTCGTCCCATTGCCTATGCAACCATAGTTAGTTAGATTATACATCCCATATAGTATACATGAGTGGTGTTAAATCCATGCGGGCATCTGCACTTCCATAAATAACAATGCAAAGGGATCTCGTCCTACAGTTTGTACATACGGCATCTTTAAAAATAGATTCCAATGTCAACTCGTGAATTATTCATTTGCGCAATCCAGTCGCTCATTGTTGGAGTTGATGTTGGTCCATCTCTGATCGTATTGCAGTGCAATCGATCTTGTCCATGTAGTCCAATGTAAGGTGACTTTTGTTGAAAACTTTTTTTTTTCTTTCACGCAGCCTGCGTGCCCCTCTCGGTTGTTATCACTAAGGGACTTGAAGGGGTGGGGCACGTCGACGGGCGTAAAAGAGCCAAGAACAAAACTTTGCCAACTTGTGATGAATGCAAAGACGTCATCCAAGCCCGGCGACATAAAAATGTATGAATGAAAATTGGATTTGAAACCAAAAGACCTGGCCCAATTGATATTGTCGGAATGATCACAGTTGGGGATTCTCGTGCGCAGCAATGCGAGGAAAGGGCGAGCAAGAGAGAACAGAAACCAAAGCAGCGACCGAAACCATCTCCGACGTGAGTTCACCACCACGCCATCTATCACTAAATCATTGAGTCTAAATGTTGCTCGCAGCCAGGCGTGTGGTGGAGAGTCGGGTCGCCTGCGGTTCACTTGGCTCAAGGACACTGCAGCTTCACGCGGCCCCGAACCGGCGCCGAGCTGCGAACGAGGTGTCGCACTAGCAGACAAAGCGAGCGACGACGAGCAAAGTTTACCTTCTTGATGCTTTTGCCCGGGTAGCCGTTGTACGCGTTCACTCCTCCGGTCCTGGGCGGCACGGAGAGCAGCATTTTGACGCGGTGGAGCGGACAGCCGAGAGCAGCCAGGCAGCTGACGTCAGCCGGGGAAAGTGAGCCAGGAGCCAGATCGACGAGCCACGAGCCACGAGCCACGAGCGGCGCTGCTGATTGGAGTCGCTCGCCGCACTCCACCTGCACGCTTGCCGCTTGGGTTGGGATCGCTCTCACAATGGTGCTTGCGCAGGACGCCCCCCTCCCCTCCCTGACCCCCCCCCCCCCCCCAGTCCCCCCCAAAACATCCAATACGCACAGTACTGTACTGTATATGGGTCATTCCGTAGTTGGAGGACATTTCTGTCCTCTTCCCATAACATTTCAAAAAAAGCCATTTTCAAAATACAGAAACATGCTGTGTCAATTATAGTGACCCTGACTCGAAATGCAATTGCAGCGGTGTGGTGTTGGATTTGACTGAAGCCGCGCCGTTTCTTATCATGCATGCTATTTATTGAAGAGGGATTATGCAGTGTTTTTAGAATGTAGCCTCATTTGACTGACACTCTCCAAGCAAAGCCACAAGTGCATGAGTGTGTGTCTCCAACATTGCCATGCCATTACCAAAGTGCGTAGTCACAGTCACAGAGAATGCACGTCCAGATGGAGTCCACACTAAATGTTATCAGTTTAAAGTTGTATTTTTTTGTAATGTAAAATCAATTAAACAACATAAACTCACCTGTGGAGCAGATATATTGCTAATTCTGCTTAGCTCTGAATCTTTTTCATCTAGAACTGCTTCAAACATGGCCCTTTTTTTTTGACAATTCCACCATCGTTTCAGGCAAGCTCTTGAAGCCGAAGGTAAAAGGTCGGCGCAAGGCCCGAGGGTTGTGCCCGCTATGGGCATGGTCAACTTAACCCAACGAATGACTAATTTCCATGTCCTCTGGAGGTGGTATTGAAAATGTAAGTGAACAGATCAAACCACACTGCTGCAAAAATGTTTCTATGAGCATAAGTTGCTTGGCAACTAGATCCCCTGACCCTTTTGCCTTGTCTTGCGTACCATGACTGATACGCCCTCCAGTGAGTAAACTTATGCAACTGTTCATTCAGCCATCCACTGTGTTCTTTTGAGTCCGACATTTGCATAAAGTCTCTAGTGCTGTGAAGCTCAGCTGCCCAGAGAAGTAGAGGACAATCCTGCGTGTGCGCGTGGCAATCGACATGCACGGGGGATTTCAACTAGATTTCATCATGACGGCCCATAGACACAAAAATGGGTGAGGCTCAGCACAATTGATAATCTCTCTCTCGCTCTTTCTCTGTCCCGCTCTCTCTCTCTCCGCTCTGTTATCCTCTCTCCCTGTGTCTCCCACTTACATGCATCCTCAATGTCAAAACTTCAATGGATCAATACTATTAGCGGCAGATGAGTATTGACGCGATTTCTACAGGAGCGTTTGCCCGTTACAATGAGGTCATTCAAACTGTTTCAATCTTTGCTATGTTTTGATATGAGCAATTGCCAGATGGGCTTTGAGCCCCGCAAGAGCTCAAGGACAGTTTGGGGAGGGGTTCACAATCTGCAGAATCCCTGAGCCAGCCAACCCCCAAACACACACACACACACACACACACAGAATAGCACAGGCGGTACTGGGCTCAGATTCATGTACAGTTCAAAACTGTACAAATTTCTTCGCCCACCAGAACTTTGTTTTTGAATTTCACTGCATGCTAAAAGTACAGACATGTACAATGCGTGACAAACAAATGTCCATATGAGCCTTCTTGTGATGGATGAGCAACTGCAATTCAAACTGGATGTAAAACAACTTCAACTTAATGAAAACTGTCCTCGGTTATGTCTTTTCCCATCGTATTTTTACAGAGAGGCTGGCTGAGATGCTAATACTGTCATTGCAGCATTGCTAAATCGGCAAAAAGGCAGCCACATACTGTACCGTAGAGCTGTAGAAACCCTTTAAAGTGAAAATAAATGCCTTCTAAATTTGACATACTCAGAGAAGAACGTTGTTAACAACTCTATCATATTGAATGATTTTTTTTTTCTAATCAGCAAGTAAATCAAATAAGTATGTATGTTTGATACCACTTAGTTTTCAGTCCGATAACAGGACAAGTATTCACTCTGAGTAAACACGAATACTGAGTACCGATACCTTTGGTTCACGCGTGGCCAACTCAAGGCCTGCTACATGCGGCCCACGAAAGCACATCAAACACGTCAACTTCTATGATGCTTGCTACAACCTGTCCCAAATTTTCATACGTAAAAAATAAGAGCAATATTGTCTGCATTTTCTTGTGACCAAACCCCTCATTAGAGTAACTATAGATGAATAAACCATTATTCTTGACTTCTTTAAATGGTTTCACAGCCATAACGGAAACCGAAACCACAATGTGGCCCGAAGCAAAAAAAAATTTGTTTGACATCCCTGCTCTCGTTTTAATGCTGTGGGCGTGTCTGCTGAATGTGCTGAAAATGCGCTGAAACCTGCTCACCTGTCATCTGTCACTCAGATACCAGGCGCAAAATCTGCATGTTGAAATTGATGACATTTGACCAACAGCATTCCTATGCTGACACTACACATAACGACATGTTTGTGCCACAAAAATATATCCACTTGAAACCTCCACTGGATGGAATATATCCCACGTGATGTTGCAGGCCTTTTGCATTCCATGCCTTTGAGGCGTTCTGAAGCAGCCATGCCAGCGTGGCTGCTTTTTTTCCACCCTCACTGTTCTGCCTTGTCATGTGTGTACATTCACAGCTGACAACGAGGCACTCGAAAGTGGTCATGCGAATGTCATTTTCGGTCTGTAGGCATAGCTAGCTAGCTAACTGCACATGTCAATCACGCTGGACAACCACGGATGTGAATGAAGGTCTCAAGTTGTGGGAGTGGGGCAATTCCTGACGGATGCCAAAGCGCATCACTCGGCCCTGTTTTAGCCAAACCCCCAAAAATCAGTAAAACTGAAATGTGGAGGAACAGTTTAATGCTAGATCTCCTCAAGGGAGTACTACATTGTTCTCTCAGTCTTGCAAATTTTGTCAGCAGTTGTCTTCCAACATGTCAAACATATTTAGAAGCAAATCTCTGAATCTACTTTACAGAGTCTTTCAGAATTAAACAGCCAATCCAAACTTGAGTTGATCAAGATGTTTGAAAAAGAGCAATCCGTTGTGTGTGTTGTTCTGGTCAAGCAGCTTCAGTAGCACACAACACCTGCTGGTATCTACCAATCCGGACTGCTGAAAATGTCAAGCTGATCTTTGCCAGTGGATGGGGAATGCTTGCCAGGGACTTGTGTATGGGGGAGGTATGCAGAGGTGGGATGGGAGGGGGATGGTGGGGGTCGGGGTGGCGGTTGGGAGAAGGCGGGCTGCCGGTACATGCTTGGCATTCCTCAGGTGTTGTCAAAATAGCTCGCTCGGTAATTGCCTCACTCTGAAAACACGCACCGGGCCACATTTCACTAGCAACCCCAACCTTGTGAGTGGGACACATGGTGGGCACTTGTCAATATACTGTATAATTAGATATAGGCATAATGTGAAGCATATAGATTCTTTTGATCAAAGGTGGCGCATTCCAGAGTGGCATCTGTTGAGTAATAACACAAATAACTGCATGTGTTGCATCTCCAGATGCCGATTGTGGTTGACAGTCAGTAGCTTGATCCCTCTGTCTATTTTCACCGCTTATACTGAAGGGATCGCGGGGAGTTGCTGGAGCCTATCCCGGCTGACTTCAGCCGGAAGGGAGACGACACCCTCGACTGTTTGCCAGCCAGTCGCAGACCACATTCACAAGGGACGTGGGGACCCCAAGTTGCCCACACATAAGTCAGGCGAGTGTACTACGACACCATCAGTGACTATCGGGAGTTTGATGTATGCTGCAATCCATCCAAAGATTGAGGAGCTCGACTAACGAGTGGATTCAAGGAGCAGACCCCGTGTGGTGCTCAGACATGTCCTTCATAGAATTTGTCATCTACATCACAAAGATCTCTGGTGATTTGCCTCCTCATGGACTGGGCCAGATGTCGGCACCTTCATCCTTGACACCACAATCACAGAAAAAGCAGGTTCTTCCAGTCTGGGAACGCTTCTTTTCCCTTTCCTCCCCCCTCCTCAGCTGGCTAACTAAAAGCTTGGGGATTGTGTGCAGATGTGGCTGGAGAGAAGCCAGCCCTTCTGCCCTGAGAGAACATGTGGTCTGGGAGTGTTTATGCTGGCGCGCTTTCAGGCCGTCTCCCACAAAGCATGCTGGCGTCGGCCTCCATATGACAAAGAGGGTGCTCTCAGGTTGCGCTGACACTGGCAATTGTTGATTCACTGTGTTGACATGGCGGAGTGACAACAACGACAACAATAGCTGCGGTGGCCTGCGATGACCCTTAAAAGTGGCCTACAAAACAGGTACCGGCCAGTTCCTTAAAATACCCTATTGCCACAACTATCCCTATCCTGTTTTTGTGTGGACCAAGTATTCAGGGATTCTTCAAATATCACCCACTTGGGGCTCCCAACCCCCGCCCCCCACAGATTCCCCACATACTTAACATTCTCCTGTGTGATTTAGGTAAACAGAGGTGAAAAGAAAAGAGTCGAAAGGGCATGTTCGTTCTAGTGACACTAAACCTCCTATCAGTTTGCCTTAAACACTCACCTGTTGTTTTGGCGGCCACTATTAAATGCGAGTGAGAACCAGGGGGCACATTCTGAACCAAAAAAGTCATCATTTGTGAACATCTCCTTATTTGCAAAAGTCCTCTCACACTTTCCTTGAAAAAATATAAATCATTCATCGCTCCTCTCTTGAATTTCATACAAGAGAAAGCGGTTGGATGGATGTAATCCACACTCACCCACACACACACACACACACACACACATGCACACACACGCGCACACGCAAACACGAATATCGACTGGTTATTGTTTAAAACGAGTACTCTCGAACTAACGTCACTTACACACGTATTCAGCGTCCCCTGCAGGTTGAGATTATTCAACATAGAAAACTGCTCAACAAAGAACTGTGATAGTCTTTCAGTATTCCCTTTTGATATTATGAGGGAATAAAACCACATTGATTTCAGTTGGCTTTCCAAATATATTTCAATACATACAAATTTGCAGATTTTGCGACCTCCTGTCAATATTTGTAAATATCAATAACAATATTTATACTTTATATTTGTATATAAGAATCTGCACGATCGTTGAACGGGGGCAGCCTTACAATCAACTAAATAAGATTACATGGCTTATTGCAGATGATGACCATTTAAAAGGAGAATGTTAGGATGTCGTTGAGTGTAATATATTTCATGGCCTTCTCTTAAGTGTCGCTGATTTATATATTTCGCAACATAAAATAAATTGACAAAAATGCCGTTAAACTCCAGTGTCTTTATGTGATCCATGAAAACAAAAAAAGCTGTGTTCAATGAAGTCGTTCTCCCTTTTTTTTTACCCATTCCAAACGTAAAGCAATCCATCCCAAAACCTACGAACCCCTCAACTTACACAATCATTAAACCTTCTGGTACTACCAGCTTTAGGTACTTAGAATTTGAAATACAGCGCCGCTGATAAAATTGAAATGAAAAAAAATCTACAACTCAACAACCGTGTTTTTCTAAAGCACCAAATTTACTCTGCTCGTTTGAATATTATATTTTCAAATTCTCAAGAAAACAGCGATCGAACAAACTTCAAAAATTCCCCAGTCTTCTCTCTTTACTGGCCAGTCTTTTGCCAAATTCTTCACCACCAGGGGACGCTGTTTATCATAAAAAGCA
The DNA here is from genome assembly GCF_025434085.1 of Hippocampus zosterae. NCBI lineage: Eukaryota > Metazoa > Chordata > Actinopteri > Syngnathiformes > Syngnathidae > Hippocampus > Hippocampus zosterae. The sequence goes on from NC_067452.1 coordinate 15,496,273, forward strand.
GAGCTGCAGTCAGCGGGCTACACTCGACGACTTGGTCTTGTCGTTTACGAAATAACTGTAGTGTGCCAATAAGCGGTGAAACAAAACATGAATGAAAACACGTTGACATTTTTTTCAATGGTCATTTTCCTCTTTTGGGCATTTTTACAAATAATATTGTACAAAATTTATCCAACTATTGAAATTTGTCAAGTATGATCCAGTTTAATCGGAAAGCAATGAATGCAGTCTACGTAGACGTGTAAGGGTGAGGCCCATACAGTACAAAGGTCTTAAATTGAGCCCCACTCCCCAACCCCACGCCTGCCCCCCTTGACAGTGGGGTAAAAAGGCGCATGAAATAGTAGGGAAAGGGAGGTGTGCTGACGCATGCGCAGACGCCCTACGCCGTTCACCTCCCGTTTTTTCGTGTGGAATCAAGCTGGTTACGTCACAGGCTCGTCAACGGTCCTCGGAGCTGGATACTTAGCATCCACTCATTCGATTGCACGTTTGAGGAGACACTTTATGCGCTCCTGAGGCGAAAGCGCCTTTTATTTGGGCATTTTGTGTTTGCCCGTGATTTTATTTGCGGAATCCCGTGAGGGAAGCCGGTGTGCTCGCGTCTGCGTCTCTGTGTGTGCGCGTGCTAGTGTGAGTGAGTGAGTGCGAGCTCGTAACAGTGGTGGCGTGGTGTTGAGTGTGCGCTGCCTGAGAGGAGCCACACCGTGCATCATGTTTGAAAGCTGAGCGCCCTTTCCAATACTTTATACATGACAGTGCTGCTGCAACGCCTCGTCTAACGTGAGCGGCGTCTCCATTCGTTCCACCCTCGAAGAAGAAAAAGAGGAGGCGTGCTGAACTGAGGCTGCAGCTCGACGAACGCACGATCCCAGTCGGATCATCGGAGCTGGGGCTCGGATGAGGTGCTCGATCGGGCTACTTTGGGTTTGGAGATCCAGTCAAGTCCCCCGGACAGCCTCCACTGCTCATTTGCCAATAGCAGCACCGTCGGGGCATCGCTCAGGAGATGGCGATGGGCTGGCTCTATTTTGGATTTCTACTCAGCCTGGGGGTCATCTCTCCTAACGGTGCTGCCGAACGTAAGTCGCCTGCTGGTTGCTCGTGCACTGTCATACTCAAAAGAAACGTGACCACTTGATTTTGGGTATCCAAAACACAGGCCCGAGCAGTGCACACGCACACACAAAGCGACGCCGACAACACAGCGGCAGACAACCTCCTTCGAATGCCACGATCGATTCATTCATCAGTGAAAGTGGCGCACACAAAAACAAGCAATTGGCCGAGATCTGATCTGGGTTCAAGGGCCTACTTTTCAAAGCAAAGACGACCACGAGGTCGTTCCCAAAATGAGCAGGTAGAAGAACCCGTCTGAGAGCACGAGATACCACAATCAGACATATTCTCCTTGTGTACCCCCCTCACCACAATTCCCCTTTTAATGTAGCTACACTATGTGTTCATTATGAACGATTGGTCGTGTTACTCGTGATTGTGTTTCCCTCTGAGGGATCACTGACAGCACAGCGTGGCATCAAATAATGACATTGCAGGTCCTTGACTTGACTAACGAGATTTGAACAGCCTGGACCTGTTGAGGTGGCCAACTTGCAGGCATGCATTGGGTCACATTGTCATGTCACTATGATTTGTCCTCCACACTGTGTTACTTAGCACACACAAATTGCATGTGCAATAGTTTGGACCGCAAAGGAAGAATGAGCTTCATTTAGAGGAGTCAGTGTGGACTGTATGCATACTTTTCTTGGAATTAGATATTGTAAAAGGTAACTGATGTACCAACTGAAGTTTCTTTTTTTCCCAGCGAATGCCATAGCTAGGGTTACAAAAGTCACAAAACTCCTCCCATCCGTAGTGTGTAACATCTGGGCACAGGGAGACCATTAATCCAATTTAGATGGGGCTGCTGAGGGGGGGGTTGAAAAGTGAAATAAACCTCTGCTGGAAGCATTTGTTGTAACGGACCTGTGCTTCCATCACACGAGGAGTAGGGGCCTGCAAATCATATGCAAGATCTACATTTGTTCTTCAGGGTCAACTTAACCCTTGGGTCCTTCAAATGAAAAAAAACCCCAAGTTACGCATTTTACAATTTTTGTAATGATGTATTTTGTGTTATACAAACATTATTTTTTTCAAACACTCAAAATGTTCAGAGGCATCTGTGCTATCCATACATATATAGTTTTTATTAGTTCTTTGGGATTTTTTATTCTTTATTTATTGCAAAAGGAAAAAAAAATTGTGTCTGGAGGTCCCAACCAAGCCCTACTAACAATCCCGACCGGACATGTTCATGTAAAATGCATTGGTTTGAAGCCTCCTGCAAAAAGGCAAACTCATTTGCGATCGTCTGGCGCCACCAAAAAGTTGCACAATTGGAATGACCTCAACCCAACAATGTGGCATGCATACGTCTGTTCAAGTGAAAACAAAGCGATTGACGTAAAAATCGCGTGAAATGCCTGTTTACACATTAGGTTTACGATGCATTCAAAAATATGAATTATAATGGGTCTCTATGGTGCAAAATATGTAAATTGTGAAGATTACGGAATCAAAACCTTTTTTATTATTGCTGCAATGCCTGAGAATTATCAGCCGGTGACGTCATGAAATTTAGGCCATTTTAGAACCCCCCCATACGTTTCAGCTCTCTCGTGTTTTTCCGAATGCCTTTGCCTTTGATTCAAAGACATAATTTTACATTTATCGCAAGCGGTGGACTACGAGGGTTAAGCGGCGCCTGTTTGATCTGAATTTGAGTTTGACATCGTCCAAAGACCAGAATGAACTCCTCCAGAGTCCAAATGATAGACCGCGGGGGTTGGGGGGGCGGGGCGGGCACAGCTGTATTTTATGAATGAGAGGAGATTAGCAAGAGGAAGGTCAAAAAGTCAAAACAGTTCACTGCTGAACAGACGACTTTTACTTGTGGCGGTACTGTGGCGCTTGTAAAAGTGCTGCCTTTATAGTGTTCTGGCCAGAAAAGGTGCTGCGTCAAGTCGAGCGCAGGACCGACTTGAATGAACTGCCTCAAAGTAAGAGCTGCTGTCTTAACCACACTGTCGTCTGTAGACTTTAGCTGTTAAAATAGTCAGTTCAAATGCTCACCTCATTTCACCGCATTTGATTTAAATGGGATCATGACGACAAACAGGCTGCGGAATGAGTGGATGAGAGTTGACAAAGTTCAGGGATTTTCAAAATGGGAATTGACCTGAATAAACTGGCAAATTACAAATGCTCTTGTCATTGTTGAAAGCAACATAATGGTGCTTAGAGAAACCACATTTCATTGAAATTATTGTTTTTTTCTTGGTCAGCAAATAATTTTATTTACAATTTCGTCCGTTCTTTTTTGTTTTTTTTAATGTAAAAAGTGGGATACACAATGGCCCTCCAAAAACATGCACATAACATACAGTATAAACACACAGCAACACCACATTTACTTGTCACTGAAATTCACTTGACTTTCTACCCAGCAATACACCATCACTTTCAATTTGCTCGGAAATTGAATATTTCCCAAACTTCTGGGCATCAATAGTATAAAGCCGCGGTGTCAAACTCATTTTTTTATCACAGTCCACATTGTAGTTGCGGTTTCCCTCGGAGGGCCATTCTGACTGGGAAACCATATCAATGTAACTCCTCAAATGATGACACACTGTGCACAGTACGTAACAAATTGATGGATAAAGAACTCATTATGAAATCAGAAGTCAAGAAAAATGAAATGCTATGGTGGGCCAGATCTGCCCCCCGCACCTTGAGTTTGACACAGGTGATATACAGTAATTGTATAATAATAATAATAATTGTCCATTGGATGTCCTAAAAATCAACTTCATGGGAAGGAGCCGTAGATGATACTGGACATCCTGCTGCTGCCATTGGAAGGGTTCCTGATCACGATCACCCTGCTGGCATATTAATGAGTCAACTCGCATAATTGACCTCAGCAGCATTTCGGAGCGGCACGCTGACTGTAGTGAAAAGTGCGAATGTGGCTCGGGGGCCAGACTTTAAATTCTTCAGCAGCCTACACTCGTTTTGCCGAAACCTTTTAATTGCACCTGGCCTCACCTTTCTTGTCCAACTGGCACGGCAAACATCTGACTCTAGACCTTAGAGTTACCTGAAATTGTAACTGCGATTGGTGGCCATTTTGGTGTTTCCCTTTCTGTGAGATGATAAATACTCAGTCCAAAGGTGCTGAAAGTAGCCTGCTTCCACCCCTTCACTTCCCTCAACCGTGACCAAACATCAGAGGTGCATCAACGTCGCACACATACTGTAAGTGTGAGAGTCCGCAGATGAAAGAGCGTTTGTTGATTCCCAAAAGCCGGGGTGTGGTGCAATTGCTGTTTTCTGCTTACCACATGAGTGTTTATCCGCATCCCTAAAAGGGAAAGATTGTGAGTGTTTCACAGGCATTGGTTCTTCTCTTGATAATGTCCCATTCTTCTCTTCCTTTCACAAAGTGACCAACTCTCACACTGGACTATGAGTGCGTATGTGAAGCGATGTGCCTTTACAGACGTGACAATAACGTCACTCTTATTGAATGGCGCACAGTAGCACCCAGTCTTGTTGAAATGTGACAGGAGGCTGTGATGTTTTCCCAACACCTGCAGCGGCTGTGAGTGCTGCTTGGCAGCCGAACATCACCAATAGTCAACTCCTTCCACGAGGGCCGCAGCTGACCACCCAAAATTTTGTTTAGCGTTTGTAAAGTGTTCAATTGCGGGGGGGTCGTATTAATTTGAACACTCGCTCTGCAGAGGTAAAATGTCAAGGCTTAATTTTCTTCGAAGTCACAGGGCATCGTGCACAGGTGGACAGAGTGTGACATGGGCTACAAACCAGGGATCATTGGAATCACCTTGATTCACGATGGGGGAAATTAACGGTCTATCAATGAAACAATTAATCAGTTAGCTTTAGATAAGAAACCAAATGTTCCGAACTCCTGCTTCCACAAGTTGATGCTCAACTTCCCATAGCTGAGTTCATGTTGTTCTTTTGACTGCAAACTAGTTTGCTATTTATCAATCGGTTGGTCCGTCAGTCCGTCCGTTGGTCAGTCCGTCTGTCGGTTTGGCCATTTCTTTGCTGAGTCCTCAACAGGCAGCAGTTTGTCTGATTGTGAACAACTCTTCGAAAAACAGGTGTCAAACTGTTTTTTTTTTTCAATTCCCACTACAGCTTTTCTGCCAACCTAAACATAAACCAAAGAAAACTGCACATTGTATATTAAACGCAGCCACATAACTTTGCCTTAAAGTTCACTAGCTTGTATGTAATCATGTAATATGAAACACCATAGACGGGTTAACGAAACGCCCCTGTGTTGCAGGGTTATAATCCTTTAAACAACACTAATGGTGTAGCAGCACATGAAGATGCGTAATATAACAATATTCACAGGCATGCATTAGGCTAATGAGAGCCGTTTTTATGACATGCAACATCACGGGTGAAGAAAACACGATGACAATATTGAAGCATGTTTTTATTGAAGTTCTTGGCTCATGCTCGGCTCATGCTCAACTTCAATAAAGTTTAGGTAATTGCCGCTGTCTGAAAGGAATTGTCAATGCCTCTGTCTACAGTTGGAATGGTGAATACTTTGCAGCGTTGGTCTTCATACCCTTTTCAGCTGCTATGCATACTTGGTTAACTTGACTTTCTCATTCCATAATACATCCCAAAGGCCTTGACTGTGCTCCATCTGAATTATTAATGCGGCACAAAAATGCAGGAATAACAACTTCCATCTGCCCTCTTTCTCCTCATGTTGTTCCTCATAATGCAAATAGTCTTGCTTTGGGATCCGGCTCAAGTGTGTGAGGCTGCACCGCTTTTACATTTGACCTTGGGTGGGGTGGGGTGGTGGGGGTCTAATTACATGATGTCGCTGCTTGGAAGAATTCATTTCCTCAAAAGAGGAAAAGAACAAGACGCTTTGTGTGCCCTACTTTTGCGATAGTCCTATGAAGCAAATTCATCGAGACACCGATTTATTCCTTTCCTCAAGGCTGTCATCTTTTAGCCGCATTATCAGTAACTTTTAACAGCGGTCCAACAAACACAGCTCCATCATATGGCTGAGCTCCTAACTTGATTTGGGGCAATACGTTGAACCAACATGACGCTTGTTTTGAGAGAAGTAACTTTAGGTTTCACCAAAATTCACTCAGGATGCATTCAGCCACCGTACTGCGCATGGAAGACCTGTGTTTTGGAAGTGCCCCAAGCCAGAGAAGTAAGTAATTGACATGCATAAAAAAAGAAGAAAATCTCATCAAACATCAGCGAAATATCAATTACTACATAGCGGTCTTGATTAAAACAAAACAAAACAAAAACAGAAAACATCTCTCACCCACCAGCCAACAGACATGAAGCTTGTGAGCTGTGGATTATGTACAAGGTGTCTCAAAAATGTCTTTACTCTTGGACTGGCCATTATTCCTAGTCTAATGAGTCAATTGAGAAGGATTTAACGTTGGCTGTATGACATTTGCCTTGGACTAAAATTAGCATTTAAGTGATGTGTCGTACTTCAAGACCACTAACTATTTCTGAGAAAAGTGGGAGGACCTGCACATTTTTTGCCTGTTTTTCAGCCTGGAAGTGAACCTTTCATTGTAATCCAACTGTAAAGCTGTTCGCCTGTACAGTCATGCCTTGCCTTTTTTTTGTTTCACACATGACATCAATTAGAAGGTGCCAGAATGTCCCTGCATTGAATTAGTTTTGAAGTGATGGCCATATTGAGAGAGACATATTGGGCGGGGGGAGAGATTGGTCATTGTTGTGTCCCAGCTGGTGATGGTGACCGGAGGCCTGCGCGGCTTGGATCAACACCTCATCCTGCTCCGTCCGACAGGCTTTCTTTCAGCCTTCACGATTGTTAGGACATTTTTTTTCGGCGCACATTGAAATCATCCAAATCACTTCCTGATTTTACTTCCCTAATATGAAGACACGGGTTCCAAACTATTTCCTTTGTCTCCTAAAGTCTCCCTGTAGTGATGTAACTGTCAGAGTGGGACTTGGTGTACGTTTGTGCATTTGCTCACTCGCTCATGTTGAATGCTTTTCGCCATGAACAGTGCTTTCGGGCACTTCAGTGTGCACTGTTTGGACAGCGCGGCGCTCTGCTGGCCCTGCATGAGGAAATCCAATGTGCACGCCGTACAGCCGGCAGTTTACTCAGAATCCAACCAAATCCGCCAGCCTGAGCCAGAACCACATACCAGGAAGGTTGTGTGTGGTTGACGCAAATTAATCACTCAGCATGATCACACAGTACAATATACAAATGTGCGCATGTGCCCAATAGGGTCAAATGCATCTGAGGAGGTTGGAAATTGTTTTCTTTTCTCTGCTTGTATATTGCCTGCATACCTCTGAAACCGGAGGTGTAACATCATGGTGATTGGCCCTGGTGCAAATTTCTTTCTTTTTTTTTTTGTGCAGAGACTCCAGCCAAAGTCCGAGCGCGCACATGCATGCACGCACTTGGATGCACATGCACAGCCACTCGAGAGAAGCTGTACCTGCACATTAGCTCATCTCATGGGAATTGGGCGGAGCAAAGTCGTTTTCGACCCCATCTTTGTTGGATGTCTAATTTCCTAACTGTTTGCATGTCAAACCATTTAAATAAAGGAACTGTGTCGTTCCTTTGCCAAAGGTTTCATTTAAAATTTAGTACATTGCTTGTTTTTACTGACTACTGTTGAGTAATGACCTTTTCATCCCCTTGTCTTGGTAAGAACCTTCTAATTTTATTAATCTTCTTAGTTTAATCCTTATTTGTTGGCTGCCATAACCCGGGTTTCCTTTCATTTCCTTTTGTTGGACTTGAATAGTTCAACATGTCAGCCTCTTTCAAAAGTCGCTCGCTTGTTGTCGCATTTGACTTTGGAATACAAGGGAATTGCTGGCCGAATCCACAAATCGCATCTCTGTGTGAAATATTTTCATGGGCTTTGGAGGAGCTCTGGTGAGGCTGCAAGTCCCCCCCGCACTGTTTTATTTACAGTTTGACGCCCACACTTGAGGAACTCGGGGCCCGGTCCAGTCACTTTGTAACGAAGATTGCGAGAGCACGCCATCACCCAAGAAGTCTCGCAACGGCTTCGATGCTTTTACTCATTTGACAAGCTCAGGAGTCAGTCAATTGGACTGAGACCATGGCTAGCAAACTCCCTTCTCATTCCTCCCTGGAGTGTCTGTATTCACTCACGTCCTCGAAACACATTCAATCAACACTCCGCACCCGTTGTTTGATCACCGTCTCACTGTTATCTCTTAGGGCACCATGTATCGATCCGTCGGTGTTCATTGCGTGACATTATTACACCACAAAACATTTTTAAATGCAGTTTTGGTTTTTGTGTGAGCAAGGCACTCTTGAGTTACAGTTTTTGATGTAGACATGCTTACTTGTCCCTTCAAAGTAAGACCCCTAAACCGCTTCAGTGGGGCAGCCAAAAAGGGACCTGACTGCAATGATACACGAGTTTGATGCGTTCCTGTGATTTAATTGCCATCCCGTTTGGCGCCTACCCTCCAACAGCTGTCTGCCTGCCAAGCACGTAGGAGAGGCGAGTCATCCAGGGCTAGAGAGTCCTTCGTGCCTGCTGAGAATCACAATGAGACCTTTGCTACTGTCCTTCCCAGAGCGTTGCTGCAGTACAGATGCACAAAACGAAGAGAACCATTTTCATTCTTCCCATTCGAACTGATGTGGAACTGGGCAAAGCGGCGTGGCTGTGTGGCAGAATGGTTGTCTCCCAACCCAGAGTTTGGGGGTTCAATCCCCAGCCATTGTCCTTGAGCACGATACTGAGCCCCCAGTTGCTTATGAAGTTGTGTCATCAGTAGGTCAATAAGTATAAAGTGCTTTGAGTACCAAAGGTAGAAAAGAGCATTTACCATTTCCAAATCGCTGGGCTGACAGTTGAAGGTTGAATGAAATTGATGAAGGAAACAAACGCCGGCCGGCTCAGTCGCGATATTTCCCTGCGTCATTCCGCCAACCTATGGCTGGCGCTTGACTATGAAATAGAATTGGGCCAGTATACCTGCATGGGGGAGGAACCAAGCAATCATCTGCACTCGGTGTGTCTCTTGCCATCAGAAGTGCTGTGGTGCCCTGGACCCGTGGCCTTTCCAAGTCCAGAGAATCTTGTTTTGCTCATTGAAATCGATTTCAGTTGGTGCGCCGTGTTTATGTTAGGTACATATATGAACTCATTCACTGCCGGATGTTTTTAAAGCAGTGTTTCCCCTGTCCTGGAGGTGGGGCTCGTTGGCAGGCGCCTGGTGGCCGGGCCTACACCCATGGGGCCCGGCCGGGCACAGCCCGAAAAGGCAACATGGGTCCCCCTTCCCATGGGCTCACCACCCATGAGAGGGGCCAAAGGGGTCGGGTGCAATGTGAGCTGGGCGACAGCCAAAGGCGGGGACCCTGGCGGTCCGATCCTCGGCTGCAGAATGTTGGGACATGGAATGTCACCTCTCTGGCAGGGAAGGAGCCTGAGCTGGTGTGTGAGGCAGAGAATTTCCGACTGGATATAGTCGGACTTGCCTCCACACACAGCCTGGGTTCTGGTACCAGTTCTCTCGAGAGGGGTTGGACTCTCTTCCACTCTAGAATTGCTCACGGTGAGAGACGCAGAGCAGGTGTGGGCATACTCATTGCCCCCCGGCTCAGTGCCTGTACATTGTGGTTCACACCAGTAGACGAGAGGGTTGCCTCCCTCCGCCTTCGGGTGGGTGGACAGGTCCTGACTGTTGTTTATGCATATGCACCAAACAGCAGCTCAGCATACCCACCCTTTTTGGAGTCCTTGGAAGGTGTGCTGGAGAGTACTCCTGCTGGGGACTCCCTTGTTCTGCTGGGGGACTTCAATGCTCACGTGGGCAATGGCAGTGATACCTGGAGGGGCGTGATTGGGAGGAACGGCCCCCCCGATCAGAACCTGAGTGGTGTTTTATTATTGGACTTCTGTGCTCGTCACGGATTGTCCATAACGAACACCTTGTTCAAGCATAAGGGTGTCCATATGTGCACTTGGCACCAGGACACCCTAGGCCGCAGTTCGATGATCGACTTTGTAGTTGTATCATCGGATTTGCGGCCGCATGTTCTGGACACTCAGGTGAAGAGAGGGGCGGAGCTGTCAACTGATCACCACCTGGTGGTGAGTAGGCTCCGATGGTGGGGGAAGATGCCGGTCCGTCCTGGCAGACCCAAACGAATAGTGAGGGTTTGTTGGGACCGTCTGGCGGAATCCCCTGTCAGAAGGAGTTTCAACTCCCACCTCCGACAGAGCTTTTCCCATGTTCCGGGGGAGGCGGGGGACATTGAGCCCGAGTGGACCATGTTCCGTGCCTCTATTGTTGAGGCGGCCAATCTGAGTTGTGGCCGTAAGGTGGTTGGTGCCTGTCGTGGCGGCAACCCGCGTACTCGCTGGTGGACACCAGCAGTAAGGGATGCCGTCAAGCTGAAGAAGGAGTCCTATCGAGCCTTTATGGCCTGTGGGACCCCAGAGGCAGCTGACGGGTATCGACTGGCCAAGCAGTGCACAACTAACACCACTGTGTAGAGTGGGGATGGGGCACTGCTGACTTCGACTCGGGACGTTGTGAACCGGTGGGCAGAGTACTTCGAAGACCTCCTCAACTCCACCAACACGCCTTCTTTGGAGGAAGCAGAGCCTGGGGACTCTGAGGTGGGCTCTCCTATCTCTGTGGTTGAAGTCACCGATGTGGTTAAAAAGCTCCTCGGTGGCAAGGCCCCAGGCGTGGATGAGTTCCGCCCGGAGTTCCTCAGGGCTCTGGATGTTGTGGGGCTGTCCTGGTTGACACGCCTCTGCAACATCGCCTGGTCAACAGGGAGAGTGCCTCTGGATTGGCAGACCGGGGTGGTAGTCCCTCGTTTTAAAAAGGGGGACCGGAGGGTGTGTTCCAACTACAGAGGGATCACACTCCTCAGCCTCCCTGGTAAGGTCTATTCAGGGGTGCTGGAGAGGAGGGTCCATCAGGAAGTCGAGTCTCAGATTGAGGAGGAGCTGTGTGGTTTTCGTCCCGGTCGTGGAACAGTGGACCAGCTCTACACCCTTAGCAGGGTCCATGAGGGTATGTGGGAATTCGCCCAACCAGTCTACATGTGTTTTGTGGACTTGGAGAAGGCGTTTGACCGTGTCCCTCGGGGAGTTCTGTGGGGGGTGCTTCGTGGGTATGGGGTACCGAAGCCCCTGATACGGGCTGTTCGGTCACTATACCACAGATGTCAGAGTTTGGTTCGCATTGCCGGCAGTAAGTCGGAATCGTTTCCATTGGGGGTAGGACTCCGCCAAGGCTGCCCTTTGTCGCCGATTTCTCGGCGCAGCCGAAGCGTTGAGGGGGTTCGTTTTGGTGGCCTCAGTATTGCATCCCTGCTTTTTGCAGATGATGTGGTGCTGCTGGCTCCTTCAAACGGGGCTCTCCAACTCTCACTGGAGCGTTTCGCAGCCGAGTGTGAAGCGGTTGGGATGAAAATCAGCACCTCCAAATCTGAAACCATGGTCCTCAGTCGGAAAAGGGTGGAGTGCCCCCTCCGGGTCGGGGAGGAGATCTTGCCCCAAGTGGAGGAGTTCAAGTATCTTGGGGTCTTGTTCACGAGTGAGGGCAGGAGGGAGCGAGAGATCGACAGGCGGATCGGTGCAGCGTCTGCTGTGATGCGGACGTTGTATCGGTCTGACGTGGTGAAGAAGGAGCTGAGCCAAAGGGCGAAGCTCTCAATTTACCGGTCGATCTACGTCCCAACCCTCATCTATGGTCACGAGCTATGGGTCGTGACCGAAAGAACGAGATCCCGGATACAAGCGGCTGAAATGAGTTTTCTCCGCAGGGTGTCCGGGCTCTCCCTTAGAGATAAGGTGAGAAGCTCAGTCATCCGGGAGGGCCTCAGAGTCGAGCCGCTTCTCCTCCACATCGAGAGGAGCCAGATGAGGTGGCTTGGGCATCTGATTCGGATGCCTCCTGAGCGCCTCCCCGGTGAGGTGTTCCGGTCATGTCCCACCGGGAGGAGACCCCGAGGAAGACCCAGGACACGCTGGAGAGACTATGTCACCCAGCTTGCCTGGGAACGACTCGGGATCCCCTGGGGAGAGCTGGAAGAAGTAGCTAGGGAGAGGGAAGTCTGGGCTTCCCTGCTAAAGCTGTTGCCCCCGCGACCCGGCCCCGGATAAGCGGTAGATGATGGATGGATGGATGGATGGATGGATGGATGTTTCCCCTGTGTCCAACCGTTTTTGATCATTTGGATTGATCTTTCAAGACCCCCACAAAAATTGTCCTGTGATTGTTTTGTGTCCTGTGTCAACAAAAGGACCGAATCAACCAAAAGAAAGAGTGGATGGACTGTTTCTCCAGGAAAATAAATGTGCTTTGTGTGTTCTTTAGTCATTATGAGTTCAGCATTGGTTGTTGTGACCCAAAACACCTGTTTCTAACCTAAATCTGGCAAAAATGAGATTCTTGTGAAAAGGACATGACATGCACAGCAGTGAATTTAATATTAATATGTATATATATTAGCATATATTAATATATTAATAATAATATATTATTATTATGGCGGCCCGGTAGCCCAGTGGTTAGCACGTCGGCTTCACAGTGCAGAGGTGCCGGGTTCGATTCCAGCTCCGGCCTCCCTGTGTGGAGTTTGCATGTTCTCCCCGGGCCTGCGTGGGTTTTCTCCGGGTGCTCCGGTTTCCTCCCACATTCCAAAAACATGCTTGGCAGGCTGATTGAACACTCTAAATTGTCCCTAGGTGTGAGTGTGAGTGCGAATGGTTGTTTGTTTCTGTGTGCCCTGCGATTGGCTGGCAACCGATTCAGGGTGTCCCCCGCCTTCTGCCCGAAGACAGCCGGGATAGGCTCCAGCACCCCCCCGCGACCCTAGTGAGGATCAAGCGGCTCGGAAGATGAATGAATGAATGAATGAATGAATATTATATATATATATACTAGCTGGTTCGCCGCCCTCCGGGCGGCTCATCAGCTAGTTCCTGCGGAAGGCTGGTAAGGTGGTGGTTCGCCGCCCTCCGGGCGGCTCATCAGCTAGTTCCTGCGGAAGGCTGGTAAGGTGGTGGTTCGCCGCCCTCCGGGCGGCTCATCAGCTAGTTCCTGCGGGAGACTGGTAAGGTGGGCCTTCGGCCCACAAAAGTGTTGTTGCTTGGTTCAACTTTTTGTTCATCTTCATTGCTTATCGCGAAAATAAAGAGATGTTTAGCTCTACTAAATAACTAACAATTTCATTGCAATGCTTGTGGGTAGACAACATTTTTTCCCTAAGATGCCCTCGCGATCGTAGTGAGCCACTGCCTGAGCGGCGCAGTGGCGGCGCGCAGCGGCGCGGTGAAGTAGGTACGTTTTGAAAAGGGACAGACGGAAGGACAGACCGCGTGCGGGACGACGCGCAATATATATATATATATATATATATATATATATATATATATATATAATATATAATATGTGTGTGTGTGTGTATATATATACTGTATATACAGTATATATATATTTTTTTGATTTGGTGACACCTCAAACTATATTACAATGAAAACACGACTGTGAAATGGCTAGAGGTGACCGTCAGTGTTTTTGTTTGACTTGGGGCTCCTCATGCACTCGAACTGCCTCACTAGTTGTCTCAATTGCAACACATACTTTCTACTGCGACACCTGTTTTTGGACCATACAAATACTGTACATTCTCTGTTTGAGTGTGAGGTGTCGAAACTTGTTCGGACTTCAACGTGTTCTATCCCTCTTAATAAATGTGACGAGCCAAGATTTGCCCCCCAATCGTTATCTTCTCCTTAAAAGCTGAGCTGATCTGAAACCCAAAACAGTCGCTGCCATCTGCTAGGATCTTTTAGTCATCATAGTGGTTTACAAACCCGCATTTTATAGACCAGCTGAAAGAAACTCTCTCCTGCGCCGTTCCGGTCGTAGAAAAGCATACTTGATTGGTTGGATTCCAGTTGATGAATATAAACGTTGACATCAGTGAATTCACTCGTTTGTGAAAAGTTTTCTCTAATGGCGTTGGGAAATGGGTCGAAGCAGCTCTTGTTGGTTGAGTCTGAAGGGAAGGACAAGCAGTTTGGTCCAGTGCACAGGATCTTTCTGCATTGAACTCGCATCCCCAACTCATGAGAATGTTTCACAAGGCAGCGGGCTTGCCTGCCTCGTTGCTCTTTTTACTGTGCACAAAACAGCAAAGTACCAAGAGAGTGCAATCCAAAGACCCACCTTCCTGTGCTTTGTTGCTGCTGACTAATGTAGGGAGCCCTTTTCCAAGCTGCCTTTAAAGCAGGTCAGCAATGTCAAACTGCTGATGGATCACGAGCGTTGCCATGGTGCCGCTTCTCAGCAGTACACCGCAACAATCCCTCACTGACTCCAAGGCCCCACCCGTATCGTTTACCCTCAGGTCGGGCTCGATAAGAGTGTGATGTGATTCTGCATTGTGACATTCCGAAGCTCATCTGTGAGACAAGTTGAATAACTTTTTAAAGGAGTCAAAACTGTGAAAGAAACGACTACAGTACTTACACCAAGAGAACCCCAACACTACAAGGCACCACTGTTGTTTGAAAACGTGCTGAAGGTTTTTGCAGAAGTGACTGTGTCTTTGGGTCACCCCCCGCACCCTCCCAAAAAAACATTGTAAAATGACTCTGTAATGCCATCAAAGCGTTATGAATCTGGAAATGTGAAATGTGAGTGAGAAAAAGCAACAAAAAAAACACACACTCAGCTCAGCCGCCTAGTGCATTCCAATTCCCACTGTCTTTTTGTTGATACCTTGTTTGAGAAGTGAGTTACATTTTGAAACAATTTTCATCCACTGGCAGCCCAACACATTTTTTTTTTTCGTGACAAGTCATTTGTTTTTCTCCTCAGCTCCCAAAGCCGACGACCAAACCAGGACCTGCAGTCCGAAGCAGTTTGTGTGTAAGGACCAGACGACCTGCATTTCCAAAGGCTGGCGCTGTGACGGGGAGAAGGACTGTCCAGATGGCTCAGACGAGTCCCCGGACATCTGTAAGTCCACAAAAGTATTTTTTTAAATTTATTTTTTAATGACTGCACATCATAAGGCTTAACCATGCATTGGACATTTAAGCAGCATTTAAGTATTTCCACCTGAAAAGATCAGAGCTACACCCTCTCTTGTATGGTCAAGTGTGACTAAACTGACTTAATTGATGGTTAATGATTAATTAATGTCATGTTTGATATGACCTTCACTCAACACAGTGTCCCTTACAATACTTTATCTTTTACTTTTGAGCGGCTGATGTAATCTCAGCGTATAGGTCGTTTCACCACTAAATGGCTTAAGGGGACTCAAGTCTTGTTCATTGTTTAGGTATTGTGAATTTGGTGCCCGAATAAGGGCCGTGTTTTGCCCTTTCCAGGCAGGACATGGGCTCCCAGTTGTGGGCTCTCCTGAATTATAGCTGTAATTATGCAGCCTTGTTTTGTCAAAGTGTTCAGGGATGTGTCTGCTCTTGTCTGGACTGTTGCAGGATCAGAGTGCTCTCTCTGTGATTCTGGTTACGAACGTCTCGCATCTGTTGCTGCCTCTGTGGAGTCTGCTGGGCGTAGCATTCTTTTTGTTTATATGTGGGCTTTCATTGCAAGTTTACTGTCAACCTGTGACGCACCTTACAACTGTCACGCCACCAGGACTTTCCCAATACTCTGACATGTAGGGACAACAACAACAACAACAACAACAACAACAGTATTTTTAGAGCACTTTCAAACAGCCATCGCTGCATACAAAGTGCTGTACATGGAGCGATTTAACATACACAATAAACAGTAAGACGAATCGGTAATAAAGGCGGTGGAAAGCACCAAGCCGTAAAATCATGCTGAGTCGAACGCCAAAGAATACAAGTGAGTTTTGAGGAGGGCTTTAAAGATGGGCAGCGAGGAGGCTTGCCGAATGTTCAGTGGGAGGTCATTCCAGAGAGAGGGACCAGCAACAGAAAAGGCTCGATCCCCTCTGAGCCTCAGTTTATTTCTTGGTACTTCGAACAAAGACTGGTCCACAGACCTGAGGCGCCGGGCAGGTGTGTAGGGGCGGATGAGCTCAGAGAGGCAGACAGGCAGATGACACCCAGCTTTAAGGGTCTTGTTATGGTGGCCGATGACTCCTTTCAAAGCTTTTCTTTGCACTGAGGGAACTTGCATTTTTCTCTATGTTAGGGATGATCCAATCACGTGAGCATAAAACCAGGCCGGTCATGTGATTTTTATTGTGGATTGGGGCAAAAAGTTGATTCTTTTCAATATTATAGGCCACCAAGTGACCAAATAATCCAAATCTTGAGCAGTAAAAGAAAAAAAATGTTTTTATGTATGTAGTTTTTATGTAAACACAATGTAACGTTTTGTTTTTTGGTGGGAGGATGGGTCAGTAGTTAGAGTGACAGTAAGACGTTGAGCGACGTTTTGTGAGTGCTTGCACGTCATGAAGAGAGGCGGGAAGAGCAAGGCAGGAAAAAATAAAATAGCCACAAGTCTGACATGACAGCATTTTAGGACAGCGGTTTCCTACTGGCGTGGACGCAAAACAGCGTTGAAAAGCCCTGCAACGCCTTCGTGGGATGTACTCCATCCACCAGAGGCTTGAAGTGGACATGATGTTAAGTGTGGACATAAAAAAAATGCTGGACAAAATTGCAAACATTTCTCTAGGTTGGTGGTATTTGACAGTTGATCGAGACCTGGTTTCAGCAGATTTGGTGGACAAGAAAGTCTTGATTTTTGGGTAATGATTTTGAAGTCTCATTTTATAAACGTGCTAATTGGGTAGGATCGTTTAGAGCACCCTTCTCTGGGCTATGTCAAATTTAGGACACATTATTTGAACTTTACAGGGACTTTCAATGTTCAACCGCATTGTAACGTCATTGAAAGAACTGGTGATTTAAAGTACGGTGTTGCTGTGGCGTGACACACTCAAAACATGAACATCTCAAAAAATTACGTTGATGAAAAAAGCTTGGACCATTAATTACGTCTCTCTTTCTGCTCAGCAAATCATCTGAATGCTAATATAAAGTGGTGACAGACCACAGTAAGTGTTCTTCATCTTCTGCGTGATGAGCTGCCGAGCTGCGTTTGACCGCACCATCAATAGACGTTCTGCTCAATTTGTCTCTTTCCATGCGCTGGATTCTGCCTGGGCCTTTGCGTTTAGTTAGCGTGCTTCTCTAGTCATGAAGCAGCTTGAATAATTGCATTCATCTTTGTGAAATGAATGCACTTTTTCTTTTCCACGAGCAAGTTTGGGTGTCTCCTCAACACGGTTGTGACTTCAGACAATCTGTCCAACGGGAAAGAAAAGCAATGTACCGGTAGTTGAATAGTGTGTGACAGCGTCGATGGTGACGAGGCTTTGGTGGAGAAGGTTATTTAAAGTCCTGCTGGGACTCAGAGCAACGGAAAGTTAGCCGTCTTTTCATCCGGGATTGGCCATTTACAGTCTGAAACTGTTTGCACTTGATTCCTTCCCTCTTTACCGGAAAGCATCAGGATAGGCAATCTGAAGTCTGTTGCCAGCTCACCTCTTATTGAGGCAGTAAAGATTGTCATTATCTCAATGGGTCAGGACCGATTTCCACTACGATACGATGGAGGATCATCTGGAGACTTTTAGTTTGAAAAGAATACGGAGTCCTCTAATTATTGCCCCCCAAATCTTTTACTTGATGAAAAAAAAGAGTCCCAAAACAAACATTTCATTGAAACGTGACCTCCAAGTTTGTTACCGTTCACAGGCTGTAATACTGTGACGACAATTGCGAGATTATCTCCTGGTCAAAGTTCATTCCTAACTCCAGGCGTACAGGTTTCACAAAGGAAGGCCAAAGATATTATGAAGCAAAGATTTAGCTTCCTCTTCCTTTTCTCACTGTCCTCTTATTTTTAGGGTTTTGTCTTGTATGAATTGAATCTTTGTGTTGTTATTCCTTTTTGTAAATAGTTTAGAAGCATGTCTGGTTGAGAGAGACATTTTTATCTTTTAGTTTAAAAAAAATGCGACTACAAATGATTTCCAGTTTAATGACCCTATATAGGGCGAACTGTACTTTGGCAACCCGTACTTTACATTTACCGTGATTAAAAAGCAAAAAGACAGAACTTCCAATATCAGCCCTTTTTTTTTGGCTGCCCGCCAAATGCCACCTGTTTTGTTTATGATGCCAACAGTGTGCGAAAATTGCCTGAACATGCGTGTGCTTTTGTCTGCTGAGACTCTTCAGATGCGCACCTCTTGGTACCTGCGCTGCAAGCGAGTGCACATGAAGCATCATACTGTCTGAATGTGTAATTGCCTGTCATTTCCAAATCCTTTATGTGTGCTGTAATTACCTCTCGGGTTCGGAAAAACACTGTCGCGGGGTTTTAACATGACATCACCAAGGCGTCAAGGAAGCTGACCGAGAGCTCACCGATGGACATTCCGAAATGCACTGTATTGGCCGGGCTCGGGCTGCATGTGGTCAGCTGTATAGCGTCACATTGACATCAGTCTGAGGGAAATGATAAGCGCTTCGCTCTTCCGGGTCGCCGTCGACAGCTGGGAAGGCGTCGTCCTCTTCCAGAGGCTTCTCTCATGCTCCCTCGCAGCTTGCCTTCAATTGGTCTCACTTGCAGTCGGCCTAGGGCTGCGGGAAGTGGCTGCCAAGTATGCCCGGGGCGCTGCTTTATGCACTCTACTTGACTGTGAACCTGCTCCGTACTGGATCGACACTTTTGAAGTATCCGTGGCTGCTCGTGTTCACTTTGTGTTTTCTCCTGCAGAGAGAAAGTGAAAGAGAAGGGATTCTTGTCACACACGTGCGGATAATTTAAGGCTTCTTTTGAAATGATGTGGGTGTTTTTGTGAGGTGTGAGTTTATTACTCAACACTCAAAACAAGCACATGGACTGTAAATATGGCACTGGATTAAATTTGTGCTCGTTTTTATTTCTTTATGTATTCTACAAAGGCCTAGCCCTGTTGTCAAGTCTATTCCTATTTTTTGAATGGTGTTAAAAGTAAGAATGCTGCTTCGGAAATCTAATTTCAATTGTTTTTCTGCTTAACTCCTTTGGAGTCCTTTCAGTTAAAACAAACAAAAAAACGACAGCAAGAAAAAAACCCCACTGTCTCCATCTCTTCATCCCAAGTCTGCATGCAATTATGATTCTTGCATGGACCGCATTCATTGTGGTGGAGCCAGCGACTGGGAACAGATGTTTAAAGTAAGCCTTAGCATGTAAGCACTTTCCCCATCAGGGAGAAGTGCTTGCCGTAAAGGAATCCCTTTCAACATCAAAAACCTTATGCAACAGTTGTCTTCCTCACTCTGTTAGATGTTTAGTTTCCGGTTTAGGATCAAAATGACCTTATATTTGAGGAGTCCTTTTGTTTCAATGATGTAAATTTGCTGGGGTTAGCAGTTATCTGTGCTTCTCTGTTATCTGTGCCAGGCAGGAGGAGATGACCACAGAAGGACCTGGGCCGGGAAGGAGCCATGTGGAGAGGAGATGATTTGACAGAAAAGGGCTCTGAATAGGAGAAAATGAGCAGATTAGCGTGTAGGCCGAGAGGGAGAATAGAGATGGTTTTTATGTGGGTTTAAAGCTCTTTCTGTAGTGGGCAGCCTTTTGAGCTTCATTAGGTGGGGGAATCCTTTTTATAACCTGTAATCCCAGTCATGTAACTGCACTTGCAAGGGGCGTGCATTCATATGTGGGACAGGGTCGCCAGTGACATGCGGCCTCCACAGAGGAAGGAGCAAAGCCTTGTAAATCCGGCCCAGTCTGCCGCCCGGAGCTCTACTCATCTTCGCCGACCTATCAACACAAAGGGAGGGAGAGAGCGTGCGGGACTTTCTCACGCCACTCAGGCACCACTTCCCCTTTGCCGCTGTCTTCTTCGCACCGTCTCCTTTTCTTTTTTCCTTCTTTTTGAAGTGGCCCTCTTCAGTGTTCTTCTTAGCCTGTCAAAACAGGCGTAGAAGCTCGGCTCCTGGCTCCTCGTATCTCCTTCCCAGTCTTTCCTCTTGCTCAATCAGCTTCCCCCCGGGCACTGATGAAGTCCTGCTTGGCTGGGCTGCCAGCTTCCTCTTTTTGACTTTCTCTGGAGAGATGCTTTGTGGTGCATCGGTCCTCTCTTAGGACTCATATATTTCATCGGTGAATCGCACAACATGCTGGGCATCTGTTTAGTTCAAAGAATGACCATGCTGAATACAACGTCCCTGTGTTTCTGTGCATTGCAATCACTTTAAGCCTAAGTCCAATGTCCTTAGATCAAGATAAGTGGAAACGCATGTTCAAAGCCCCTTACGTACAGTATGCCTATCCACTGACATTGGAATTCCATAGCTGAATTGCTAAGACTTAACAGTTCACAATGTCATGTGGTTTTAGCAGACCTGGTCTCGTGAATACAACCGTTCCTCTCGCAACACAAACATGTATGCTAGATGAGCTGGAAAACTTCAGTGTATCTAACTGGACAACTATCTTGAACTCCTTATGTGTGGTCACAAAAAAAAGGTTAGTCATGAATAAGTCAAATGCTGCAACGGCACCAGCTTGGAAAGAATAGATCACCAAAGCAATGGTTTGGAGATGGTCGCCTTTAGACTGGAAATATAATTAGCAGAATGGCTATGTCTAAACACACTTCAGAAAGGTGTTCCTTTTTTTTCTTGACTTTGGGGAGTGATTTACTCTACGTCTTACATCTAGTGAAGTCATTCTTAAGGCAAAGTTGTTGTTGTAAACACACATGTATTTCTTTTTGTTTTATTATTACTTTGACAAGAAGCTTAAATTGAGAATACATACAGTATATAGCTGGGGCGCAAGCAGTCAACTACGATTTGGCGGGAGTTCCATGTATTCATGTCAAGCCTGGGCATGCATTTTCTTTTTGAAGTGGCCCTCTTCAATGGTCACATCTATTCATTAACCATTTAACCACCCAATCCCTAATTCATCCAAATGGTTTATTAAAGTGTCCAAAAGTCCAATTTTTAAACCCAAAGGTTTTAAACCCATCTGTGTTCTGTTGGACCAGCTACCTAGTGCAGAGCTAAGCGAAGTCTCTCTCCAGTCCTGCCTCCAAGTTTGCAAACTCCCTTCATGCTAGCATGGTATGAGAGACAAACGCTGAAGTAATGACAAAGGCGTTGAGACACTTCCTAGATGGGCTTTATTGACTCGTCGCTTAACAGGTGGCCCATTAGCCATCTTAACATTCCTATACATGCGCAAACACTTCTGAGTGTAGGATCTGGAAAACAAATGGTGCGTTGCCATTCGAACCTTCCTGTGACACTTAAGTGCAGTGATTCATTCTCACTCAAAACCCAAAATTCAAATTCGGCATCCATTTTTAACAGCCACTTCGAATCTCACTTCATGTCACCGCCGTTTGGGGCACTTCCATTGCATTTTGTTTTTGTATTGATGCAGGCGATAAAAGTGTTGGTTTCGAGCTTTTTACAGCTAACATTCAATCCTTCAGGATAAAATACATGTTGTTTGGATTATTACATTACTTTCTTGTTCTTATGACTTGTTCTTATTACATACTTTCTTGTGTTCTCTCTGCTCCCTCGAGTTTCTAAAGGACGGTGCAATGACGTAAGCCACATAATTTGCTTATATAGCAGTTGGAACATGTTTAATTACAACGTGGTTGTTGTCTTCAATGCTGGCTGTCTGTTGGAAGGAGCATTCCATTGTGTGCCCTGTTGCAAAGTGGAACCCTATGTAGAGAAAACGCTGAAGTGGCTTCAAGTGTGTTTGAGGTCCCATTTCAATGACAGTCGCCTTCTTTTATGAAGGCATGGGCGACGGACTTTTGGAAGCTCTGGGATCCCTTTGAATGCAATTCGGGTGAACTTGTTTCCATGCTGCTCACGTTATTGTCACCATAAGTCCACTGTTGTGGGAGCAAAAATCCGGTCCGGGTTTCAAATCATTTTCAAATCAAACATCCTAACCACTCTTCTAGTAAGCGGCTGCTTTTTTTTTTTCCTTCCACAGACCATTTTACGAATGGACTCCTCTCAGATTTAAACTGACACTTTTCACGAATATGATCGGTGTGTAACATAGAGAGATCTCTACCATGGGCTGGTTTATGATTTGAAGTGCCATAGACAGATGAATTGCAGAGCAGGGTGTTTCGTATACACTGTTGTTCTGCATGCAGAAAGTATACAGTAACTGTTTCTGTATGTAACAACAATTAGGCTCAGTCACCATTGTAAAAAAAAAGCCAACCAATTGAATTTCAAAGTGCCATTGTCATATATCTGACGCTTTGAACAAATGGCACGCGTTTGACACATAATATCAGGTCATGTCAACACTTTGTCACTTAGCGCCGTTCAAAGCTGGATGTGCTCCTCTTGGATCAGGTCATTTTGCTGCCTGTTTGATTGCGAAGTGTAGTGGTAGCTCATACGGATTCATTAAGCCTTTCCAGACTCAGCAGAAGCCACCCAAGGGCCTTTGCAGGGGGTTCAGTTCCAAAGTGCAAGTGTATTCCTTGTAGTGAGGTTCATGTGAAGCTGGCCATTTATTGAATGGAAATCAGGCTGGCTTAGAGGCTGAGGCTGCTAATATATGAGCATTCCCCCAGACGGGAGAGCTGCTCTTTTGCTGTCTAAGACGGATGTACAAAAACAACTCTTGTAATGTGTCACTTTTTCTGCTCAGCTTCCCGTACCACGGAAACTCCATTTGCGGTGGTGGGGGAGGTGGTGTGTGGTTGGTGGACTTTTTTTTTCAATGACTTATTGCCGCAGGTAATAAAGGCATTCTGCCAACAACATTGGGCACCAACTGCACCATCAACAGTTGTAGAATAGTTTATTCTTTGGAGAGCAAGTGAATGAGAAACAGCTCTGTTGAGAGGGCTCTTCGGCATTGCTATACTTTGGCTGTATGAGACGCCAAAGGTGGCATTTAAAAGACAGGTGCTCTTCAAACTTCAGCATCAGCAGCTGCTGCTTAACCCACACTGACTCGTACCATTTCCTCTGAAGGAATGAAGTGCACCTTCGCTGCTCCAGCGTTTTGGTAAAATGGGTCAGCAGATGTAGGAAACAGAGAGATGAGGGAGGAGCAGGCGGAGGAAGAAGTAAAACGGCCAAAGCAAACTGTTTGCTCTGCAGTGTGGGCTGAGAAATGGAGTGCGGGAGACGCTGAGGCAAGGAGACGGCAATCTACTGTATATTCCAAACGGCCACTGCTTGAAAAAAAGAAAGAACCAAAAATCAATATAGGCTGAAACCAGTACCTATTTTGTGCACTTTTGTACATTTTTGAGTTTTGTGTTTAGCCCCATTCCGCTCCTTGATGCTTTTGGAATTTGAATTTGGCCGACTTTTACTCCACCATGTCGCACTAAGATACATACTATTTGGCATAATTGAGTCTGGAATTATGGTCGATGATGTGATGCTGTTGGCTTAATCAAAGCGCGATCTTCAACTCTCAGTGGAGCGGTGGGCAGCCAAGTGCAAAGGGGTGGGGATGAAAATCAGCCCCTCCAAATCTGAGACCATGGTCCTCAGCTGGAAAAGGTGGATTGTTGATGAGAGTCTGCCCCATAGTGAGGAGATCAAGAATCTTGGGAGGACAGGTGGAACGGTGCAGCAGTATGGGTCTGTTGTGCTGAAGAAGGAAGTGAGCCCAAAGATGAATCTATGTTCCTACCCTCACCCAACGTCACGAGCTGTGTACCATGACCGAAAAAACAAGATCCCGGCTAGAATTGGCAGAAATGAGCTTCCTCCGCAGGTGGTCCGGAGTCTCCCTGAGTGCTCGTCCACATGGAGCGGGGCCGGATGAGGCGGCTCGGGCATCTCATTAGTATGCCTTCTGGACGCCTCCCTGGTGAGGTATTCTGGGCACATCCTGCTGGGAGTAGGCCCAGAGGATGACTAAGCACACGTTGGAGCGACCATGTGTGCTGGCTGATCTGGGAACGCCTTGGGATTCCCCTGGCAGAGCTGGAAGAATTGGTTGGGGAGAGTAGTCTGGGCTTCCCTGCTAAAGCTGCTGCCTTTGTGACTCATTGATCGATCATGTGTGAAAACCAATCAAACACTCTTTTAAAACACCGTTTATTTGATCTGAATGAGGAGTGAGGAGCGAGTCCTGTTCTTTGCTCATATGTAACATTGCATTTGTTTTCCAGGCTTGCATAACCGGGTGAACAAGTGTCCCGTCAATGAACATGGCTGCTTGGACATCGACGTTTGTCTCCCCATGAGCAAACTATGTGACGGAGTCCCTGACTGCTCTGATGGCTGGGACGAGGGCCCTCACTGCAGAGGTAATATAAATATGCTCGGGAAAACTTTTTTTGTTTAAAAGAAAAAAAACAATGCTCAGAACAGAAAACTGGGAAACTGGGAACTGTTTTGAATTCAACTAAGTCATACAATTTGACAGTGTTTAATAAGATTCATGGATGCCGTGAGGGAAGACATGCAGGTAGTTGGAGTCAGAGTAGAGGATGCAGAGAACAGGGAAAGATGGAAATTCATGACTCGCTGTGGCAACCCCTGGAAAGGGACAAGCCGAAAGAAGAAGAAGAATTTGATAAACAATGGATTTGTTGGTTCTATTTCATTTGCACCTTTAATAATTTGTATTGCTCTTTTTTGTAGCTTAAAGATTGACAGTTTTTTTGTGTATTAGCCCATAGCTGCACACAGTATCTCATATATGGCAGCATAATGATGCAATATAATGTACGGCATCTGAAGATGCCGAATTTAGGAGATCCTTGATTTTAAACAGGATACCTGTTTGCTTTTTTTCCCGATCTGTGATTTCCAACATTACTCTTGCTCTTTCAATTGAATTGACGATAATCACTTACTACATTTAAGGGGGTGGGTATCAATCACTTTTTTTCTCCATTCTTTTCTGTAAAACAGAGGAAGAACCGTTTTTTTTGCAATGGGTGATGTCTGATTCAAGTTAGCTTGATGATTGGAAAATTGAAAATCCTCAATGTCTTGCACAGTACTGGAGATCACTCAGAGATTCCGTCAGCCAATCATAGCTGGCATGCCTCCCGCTGTGAGTACACAAGTCCTCAGTAAAGCAGTGGTCAACACAACCTAGTAGTGCATGCATGCACCCCCATGTGCACCCAAACATGCACTTACACGCTCACATTCTTGCAAATACACACCCGAGCACACCCATACCCCCCCCCCCCCCCCACACACACACACACCAGCAGTGTGTCCAGAACCCATTTCGGGGAAAGTTCTGGTCCTCAACAACCATCCCAGTGTTTGCTTGTACAAACTGGCTGCTTGTGCTAGCATATGCTCACGCTGATGACTGAAAGCACACTTTGTCACTCACTATGTCCACGTAATTCTGCCCAAGTTGTTGACACGACTGGTCAGAAAGGGAACTTTATCTCAGTCCCAAAACGTGTTTTGGGTTACCATTGGGATACCGTTGCATTGTCATAATATTTGGAAATCATTCACAATAAAGACAGACACTCAGAACACTGTTTCAGGGTCAGATTTGGTCAACGTGGCTCCAACTGACGTCGTTGGAGAAGAACCGAAAAGTATATTTTATCATTTTACAAAATGGTGTCTCTTATCTTTTTGAAAACACATTTCAAAGTGTGTCCTCAGCTACTGAAGCTGTATTAGCAGAGCTGGAGATATGCTTGTAAAGACCGTGGTGGAATGCTCCCCGAGATCTTTTATGTTTTGTACCTTTGCCTCAAATTCTGTCTGTCACCCCATTTCCCGGCCCACGCCATCAAATTACCGGCACCTTGCGTTTTTGCTGGACTCATTCATTATTCTAAGAACATGTATTAGGCTGGTTAACCTCGCCATTGATGCAAAGATTAGCTTCATTAGTAAATATCTCAGTTGCATTCCCGTTGAATTTGATTTCATATCCACCAAATTGTATTTGTTGTCCACAATGCTGCCCCCCCCCCCCCAAAAAAATGTCGTCTTCTTATAGAGGCAGGGTGCTGTGGCACACGAGTGTCCAGTGAGAGATCCATAAGGATCCTGGGAAAAATGATCCACTTAATATGTGTGAAAATGATTTCGGATTCATTTGCAAATGCCTATATCGGTGGTCATCGACATACCGTTTGCCACCTCCATATGGCAACAGGCCGAACAAGCAACTGTTCCCCCTTCAGATGACAGAAGGTATAATAAACCCGTTTATGCACCTGTTGACATTTACAGAATAAGTAATGGCTTTCACATTTCTCACAAAGTCAGTAAATTTGTAAATAAATTGAGAGGAGGTCTTTATTTTCAGATTTATACTTATATGTGACCTTTTTGGTTGCTGTTTAGATGAAAATGAAAAAAAAATGCATTCTCATGGTTTTTGGCAGGGTTTTTTTTGTTTGGGTCACAAGGCTCATATTGGCCTTTATGCAATGATTTGCAGGCCTCTTTTGTGCCTTCACTGTTATTTTGACGGTGATGGGGCCTCTGTAGTGGGCAAAGGTCTTTTTCCTCAGAAGTGACTGATTTATGGCAAAGTAGAAAATGGGGTCATGGCAGCAGTCCTGAGAGCTTACCCCTCTGTGCTCCCTCAGAGGGAGCCCTTTCTCGTGTAATTGTTTATGCATGCAGTGGGTTGTCTTTGTCCTTCACGTCTCAGTAAGTGTGCAATGAAAGCCGGTCATCGGCGACTTGACGTGGCCACATTTTCATCTTTATTCATGAGCGGGTCTTGACCTGAATGGTTTAATGGGCTGCAGTTAGGCTTGTCTTGCATGACAAGACATGTTACGTCTTCAGCCAGGCTTTGGCCATCACTGCGTGCGCGCGTGTGTGTGTTTGTGTGTGTGGGTGTGTGTGTGTGTGTGTGCGTGTGTGCGTGCGTGCGCGCGTGTGTGTGTGTTAGGGCAGGAAATGGGGAGCGGGGTGTGAATTCGATGCGTTCAGGAGTGGATCTCCGTAAAATGTGTGCTGCCTCTCTGAGGCGTTTCTCTTTAAAGTCTAAAAACGGATGTCTGGGCACGCATGTTGCCACTATTTGCCATTACGATTACGACATTGTTTGCTCATTATCCGAGCTACTGTTCTGTCTGTGTTTGTCATCCATGCCTCTGACCGCTTTTGACTCACCAGCTGCAAAGTCCAGCAAATCCACGCTTCACGGAATCAGCCTCCCATGTCTACGACACGTACACACCATTTAGACAAAACTATATAAATCTAAAAATGCATCTCGTTTCCAGTGTGTGTAGAGTATATACTGTCTTGTCTTGTGTGTAATTGTCCTAATTATGTAGTGTTGTGTATTTGTATGGGCCTGTCCTCCGAGACAAATTTCTCCTACGGGAGACCTAATAAAAAGTCAAATCAAATCAAATCAAATATGAACTAACACGAACCACGAACCAATCATCTTCTTTCTCTTCTTCTTTTGCCAAGTAGTGTTTCATAGGCTTGAGGTCAGGTTCCCACAAAACCTGAACCTACAATAGTCTAGAATGTTTGGAAATTGGAAAAGACGACTTATTTCAATACCTTTGTCCATTTTTTGTACCAGAAAATACATATTGTTATTATGATGATGTTGATGATGATTATTATTGTCTTTGATTGTTATTATTATTATTATTATTATTATTATAATACAGTAGTCCACAATATTTTCTACTTTTTGCCTAGGTTTCTGTATCCCAGACATAGAATGAAAATCCATACTTGCCTATGGAGTCTTGATACTTTTTCAGACATTTTTTTCTTTTGTCGTATATGGAATCACAGGGAAAACGTCATGATTTGTGGGCATACTTGAAATTGTTTGTTGAGTTACATGTCACACGATAGGAAAGCTGCAGCATGTCGAGTCCATGGGAGGACCTGTGCAAACTTGTTTCCAGACAGTGAAGGTATAAAGGTAGGAATGTCCTGGGAATAAGCATCCTGCCAATGTCACACGCTGCAGTAGCCGTTTTACACCATGAGTTCACTTCCAACTGCTGGATAAGAGTGGAAACTTGAAAACTTGTTTTGTTATTGTTTAGATTTTTTGCCCATGATTTGAGCATGTTTGTGATATGAAATTTACAAGACCTATTCATTTTCACTTTGCAGGGACTTTAGTCCTAATCAGTCTCGCCCGGTTTTCCTTGAAGCAAAGCCATGCCAGTTTTATTTACATTGTGGCAAATTCATTCACAAAAATGTTTTCTCGAGGCCTCTTAGATTGAGCACATCAATCAACGCCCTCCTCATACATAAAAGAAAACCAAGTGAAGCCCTCGTGAGTGAGCGTGTGGCGATGGACTTCTGAATCCCCATTAGAAGACATCCTAATCTGCATGTCGACATCATCTGTTTGCAGCCCTCAAGTGGGAAGGACACCTCACAAACATGTCCTGTACTTGTCCGACATCTCTGATCGTTATGCTTTCACTCTGGCCGCAGCCTCTTCTTATGTTATCCCCCTCATGTCGAGGAGATAACCCAGGGAACACTGGAAAGGAGTTTACACAAACTTGGCAAAAGTGATTTGTTTGCCAAAAAGTCAAGGCCACTGTGACCTCACTCTTAGTGCTAGCCTCTCGGACACATCTCCAGAATGCCCGAAAGCAATTTCTCTTTCCAATATAGCTCCTCCAAAAACAACTTTTCCGTTTTGAAGGCTGGATTTACACAGCGTGGAGAAATGCACAAGTGTAATGGAATGCCTAGCCCGTTAGTTGGTGTATTTCCACATATCTTCAAGTAAAACAGTGTTGACAGAACGCACGAAAGCAAACGACCAAGTGCACGAGTGTCAATTTCTGCCAGCAAGAACACAGCAAGACAAAAAATTACTCCGGTGTCCGCCGTCTGAAAAAATAAAAATCCTTTTTGATGGTCTGTGCCATATTGACGCCATATGGAATATTTTTGCCGTAGATTTACAGCACGTTTTTGTTTTCATTTGTCACTTTGTTTTGTTTTCTTATTCAATCCCACTGGCGAAAAAAAACAAAAACGTTTAACCCACATTTGGAAGTGTCAATCATAAGGATCAATGGCATTGGCACGCTTCTTGAGGATTGAAGGCCTCCTCTGTGTCTGTGTAGTTTTGTTAGCTTTGTTCTTTAACCTCTGGTCAAACGTTAGCTGCTGCTGTTTGCCTTGAGGTCCTCGCACATCTCATCTTGAAGAGACATACAATGTAAGCCTTTGAGGAGTGCATCTCTTCCCTTAACCAAAATAGATTTTTTTCCCATTTTGTGCAAATAATCAACAAACTAAAGTACTGTACAATCGAAGAAGTCTTCGTATCTATTTCGTCTTCGTATCCTCGGTTTTCAAACGTCTCTGTTCTCGACCAAAACTTTTGAGTTTTTTTATGCCTCGGATTACGACAGAAAATTGGTTCTCGACCAAACTGAGCGCAGTTCAATGCACCACTTGAGTCCTCTCGCCTTCCTTACACGAGGAAGTGACGCTTCCTTGGGTAAAATGATTTTTTTTTTAAAAAGCGGGGTTTCGGTTTTCGAGCAAATCGGTTTTCGAACAGCCTTCTGGACCGGATTATGGTCGAAAACCGAGGTATGACTGTCTTGGAATCACCTCGAGTGAATATTAGTAGTGTAAACAGGTGTTGAACGCAGGTGAAAAATGGATCTTGGCAACCTTTTTGGGGGATCTTTTAGCCTTCTAATTGCCAGCGGGGCTTTCATACCATGCGACTTGGTGAATGGATTCATCACATTTTGCTGGGGGGACTCTTCCTTTCAGTGGGGTCACAACAAAAGGGCCATTGTCACCCGCTGTGCTACCTGCTTTCCATAACGAAAGAGCCTTTAATCAACCTAATCCTTCTCAACTGCAGCACTACGGCGACGGGCTGGATTCACACGGAGTAACAAACTTCCCACTATTGTATTATTGTGGAAATGAATGCTTCGTCATGCATTCATTCATTCATTCATTTACTCATTGTCGTGTTTCATTCCAAGAAAAAATAAAGACAAATGACATTGAGACAGACAGTTTCCTCACATCCGGTTCTGTGCGTTGTGCCACAAAGCTCAGAATGAACAAACCTTGAGTGCGTCCTGGACAATCTTATGCTTGTGCCTTCCTGAACTTAGAACTTTATACACTACTCACAGAAAGTTAGGGATATTTCAGTTCCAGGTGAAATTTATGGATCATGTAAAAAGTTCACGCCACAGTGATATCATATCATGAAAGTCGGACATTTAAGTAGAAGGATGCACTGGTGAGTTCCTCATCTCAAACAATTCATTGAAACAAACGTTAACGACAACGGGTTGGTACACCACAACAACAAATTTCAACATCTCAATAACTCGTCACGTGCCCTTGAGCGTCAATTACAGCTTGACGACATCGTCTCATGCCGTTCTCAAGTCGATTTATTCTCTGTTGAGGGATGGCATCCCACTCTTCTTCAAGGGCAGCCGTCTGGTCTTTGAGGTTCTGGGGTACAGAGTTTCGAACCTCTACACGCCGACTCAGCTCATCCCACAGGTTTTCAATTGCATTCGGGTCTGGAGAGTGTGCAGGTCATTCCCAAGGTTTTGAGTTCATGTGCACATTCAAATCCCGACCCGTGCAAGATGTGCTTGTGCACTAGCCCTGGATAGAGTGTCCCAAACCGGCTCACGCTGTGGATTAAAGCATTTAAAACACAATGACCTAAAACCCTTCAATTTGCCTCCTTTTGTCAATGAGAATATTGTGGCCTTAAATCTCAGTTTTTGACGTTGTGTCTCTGTTCATCTTTTAGAGAGTGCACCGGCCTGCGCCTCCCATGGGTGCC
Source organism: Hippocampus zosterae (assembly GCF_025434085.1). Taxonomy (NCBI): domain Eukaryota; kingdom Metazoa; phylum Chordata; class Actinopteri; order Syngnathiformes; family Syngnathidae; genus Hippocampus; species Hippocampus zosterae. The sequence continues at coordinate 15,527,236 of NC_067452.1, forward strand.
AGTTTCACTGCGCTGTGACTCACGATGGGCCCAAGTGCTACTGCGCCAATGGCTATGAGGTGGCTGCAGATGGAAAGTCATGTAAAGGTTCGTGGCCGTTTTTGGTACTGCTCCTGTCCTTCCTTTATCAATTGACCCATTGAATGCTGTTGACCATCCATGCACACCTTCCGGGTTGAAAGTAAATGGCCAAGAATATGAAATTATGGATTGCAGAGCTTTTGAAAATGGTTTCGTAGTCTGTCTGTAGTTGCAAAAGGAATGATTCATCCTTAATCAAAAGGCAAAATGTATTTTCCGTTTTAGAAGACTTTTTTTTGTGACATTGTTTCCTTACTGTATTTAATATGCATGTTCATTCTTTGCATGTCTCTGCAGTGAGCTATGCAATTGCGTTGGTGGACTGTTTCACGCTCTCTTGAAAACTTACCATTGTCCAATCAAAGCCATGCACAAACAGAATAGGCATGGCATTTACAGTGACTTCATTACCACCATTTTCCTTCATTTAGCACACGTTTATAAATCCAATATGCATTATTCCTGAACTGGACCAATGTGACTTGGAACAGCCTCGGCGCACCCTAATTTTGTAGTATCTATCCAACAGAATAACCTTTCAAATAACATATTTTCGTGTTTGTGTATTTTGGAGCGCTGGAGCAAATACTGTATCAAGAATGGCATTTCGGGTATTTCTCTTGCTGTCAAATGTCAACGGCGGTCAAACTTGAAACCAACCGTGCGTACCATTCAGCACGGTCCGTTTGTGTTCGTGTAATGACCATCACGTCCCTCTCCTGGTAGATTTCAATGAGTGCAATGTGTATGGAACATGCAGTCAGACATGTAAAAACACAGCGGGCTCCTACCTGTGCAGCTGTGTGGAGGGCTACCTGCTGCAGCCGGACAACCGCTCCTGCAAAGCCAAAAATGGTGAGACTTGCTGTTTATTTTCAGCCCTCGATTCGTTTTCCGACGGCCGCCGCTTTCTCCTCGCCATCCCCAGAGCCGGTCGATCGTCTTCCCGTGCTGTTGATTGCGAATCTGCATGACATCCGCTGCACTTCGCTGAGCGGCTCCGCGTCTCCACGGTTGCCCTCCATTGCCACCAAGCAGGCCATGGCGATGGACTTTGTTTATGCCGAGGAGACCGTCTGCTGGATCGATGTGGAGGAAACGCCGGCAGCCACGCAGCTGAAATGCGCCAGCATCTCCGACCTCAAAACCGTCACCAACGTCCGCACCATAAACATTTCCATCACCCTGCACCGTGAGTCATGCTGTTGAGCCGACAAGGCAAACACTTGTTTTACTGCTCCAGATGATTTGATTCTTGGAGAGAGGCTTTAATGCTTTTGTCTTGTGTCCTGCCAAGCGTTTTTTTAATTACTCAAAGTCAGAGATTGACGAAAATATCCTCTAAAATATTTCTGCTGGAAATAGAGATGATCTTGCCTCAATTTTGTCCCGTATAACTTTTTCTTTTATATGAATGTCAGCAGAGCAGTTAATTATTCATAGATGATTGAAGAGAAATGCATTAGTTGTCATCAATAAAGAGTAATTTTTGGACTAATGAAAGGATATTGGATAATTTCTCACGGCACACCTAATGAACCCTTAAAAAGTCTCCAAATAGATGAGATTATCCTTGTGCAAAAATAATTTAAAGGGCATGTAAAATATAATTTGTACTTGTTTACAGACATAAACCTTTGGAATTTTTCGCTTGTTTTTTGTGTTGTGTGTGTGGGGGGGGGACGACTAAAAATACTGCGGTTTGGACTTGCTAAACCTCAAAGTTGGCTACAACCCGAGTGATCAATTCTGATTGGAATATGAAACGCTACGTTTTGTCAGGAAAGCCAAGAGAATCAATGAAAGGTTAAAAAAAAAATGCCAGTGAGCTCCCAAGCAGGTAATCGGTTTTGATTTATTAGCCCTGTGTGTGTTTAGGAGATGATCAATTTGTCTTTTTTTCCCCTCAAAAATCTCAGATGCAGAAAAATGTGCTGAGTACGTCTTTCTGTTTCTGACAGTTTGTCTTTGAAGAGCAAGGATGCACTGGCACATCTCTAAATCATCGAGCCAGTCGCTTTGTTCATCGCTTTGTAGCTGACCTCTGGTTCTTTGATATTGCTAACTGCATGTCGTCAAGCATCCATTTTTCAAATGACCTCAACCCCGTGTCGTGATTTGAGGTGCTTTGACCCATCTCCACCTTTGCGCTCTCATGCGTTGTTTTTAAGAGAAATGTTTTGAGGGGGCACATCATCTGATCTAATCTCAAGGGAGTCCCACAGAGGGCCACAAGCAATTGCTGCAATTGATGAAATCAGACATTCTGCCATTGGCAAATGGGGGGCTGAACAAGCTTTGCATTCCTCAAGCTGTGACTTTGGTCCTGTCCAGTCAGGCCATACTCTCACGCAGCTACTAACCCAAATACCTTTGCGTCATTTGGCGTTAGCGTCGTGTGCAAGTCTAAAAAGGCGACTTGTGACAGAAGCAGACATCTTGTGTGATGTGATCACAAATACGCAAAATCAGATCAATCCCACAGCGCTGGAAGAAAACTTGATGCGCTAATCTGATCTCACTATGCTGCTCCATTGGACCCACACCGCATGTGCTTCATGAACACGCCCCGAGTACAAGATCGAAGGCCTGATCCATAGCGTCGAGTGGAGCAGCTATAAAAGCAGCCTGTGAATTCTTCACCAGACAGTCAAAAATGATAATCGAGTGACTTTTCTTCCCTGTAGATACATCTTGCGTCATCGTTGGAAACAATCGGTCCATTTGATATATTTTTGACATTTCAAAGAACACACCCAAATTGAGTGTGGAAACATCATTCCCATGTACTGTACGCACACAAGACCTTTGCATCTGGCTTAACACATTGAATCACATGAATCCAACCTGAAATGAAACTTCTAATTGCGGGAGTGAGACTGTGGCTGCCCCGTGGCCTGCTTCAGGATAAGCACTGTACAACGCGCATTGGCGGTATGGATATCACATCAGAATTGCTCAGAACTGTATGTGGATTGAATCCTCGCCTTCATTATGAACAAAAATGCAAATGTACTGCCATGTGGAATCGAACCAATTCCATGTCACTTTGCGATCGGTCCAGACATGTCATGCCACGGTTGCACTCGAAAACGTATGGTCGGCGAAGCCGGCGGATGGCTTCAGAGGGATGTGGTTAAGTCGAGCCTCTGGAGCTTGGCAGTTTGGAGCAGAGTTCACACACTTGGTGATTTATCGCTCGGAGCCTCGCAGAGCCTGACGGATGACTCGACTGATGGTTCCAGATGTGGCATGCTCTGTCTGCATTGTCTGGGAAGATAAAAGAGGCGCAAAGGCTGCCCATCCCATCCTCCCCACCCTGTCAGCACAGCTCCACAGCAGGCCCCATCACTTCACCCTGGGTCCTGCTATATATCATTTAGTCATTAGCCCTCCTTTGTTTTAAAGCTATGGTGCAAAGCTTCATTCTTTCACTGTTGGCATGCTTGAGTTCTGTTCTGCTAAACGACTGTTTGGACATGGAAAATAGTCGGAAATCCGCTCAATCGATTGGAGCGGCGCTCTTGAGCCTCTGCCATGCCGCATGATGATTTTAAAGGGTCAACACCCTGGTTTCGGACACGGGCAGGCGTTCAGGACAGGAAGTGCAGCATGGCTGCATGTGGAGACAGGGCAGAGTTTCCCACCAAACTATCCACTTTGCAAAAGATGAATCAATCAAGAGGTCAAAAGATTACATTTTGAAATGGCATTCCGGAATTGTCGGTTGTTTTTCAACCCAGTGGTTAGAGGGTTATGCAACAGCCTCCGCGTAAGAGTCTAATCCGTGCCTGCCGCGGGGGCGCTCTTAGTGGGATATTGGCTGAGAACTGATACCGTTGGAAGTATCATGATCCTGCTTAATGACACACCTCTTCTGTCAAAACTTGTTGTTTTAGTGTTTCAAAAACATCTTGTCGTGATTTGTTCTTGTTCCCATTGCTATTTGGATTTGTTTTATTGGCTAGCATGTTTTCACTCCTTTTTGACTGAAAGGCTCTGCCTCTGTATACAGTCATGAATTACTTTTGGCTTGGAGATGGGCCAACATTCCCAATGTCATCTTCATAAATTCAGTGTGGCTTGTTACATCAAGGATTTCTACTCGCCTCTTGTCGCCCGTGTAGTAACCAAAACATGCCGAAGGTCCCCATTGGGACTGGCCACTTGAATCTGTGCATGACTGGTTGTGTGGGCCCGGGGTGAAATATGTCGATTCGGCCCAGATGCTGTACGCTTGCTCTGCTGCGAGCATGCAAGTGCTGCTACATAATTCACCTTTGACACGCTGACTACAGCAGTCCTGCTGATGCTAATCAAAGGAGGGATGTCAAAATTGTTCCGTGGTGGTAAGTCTGTGTGATGTTTAGTGCTCTGAAAGCAAGAGGTGGCAGCGGCTATAAAAACGCAAACATAATGTTTCTCGCCGAGATTTCCTGTTGGGACAATTCTCGCCGAAAGTCAGGCTTTTAGCACAATTTTAGCTGAGGCAAAGGTTTGCAAGCAAGGTTCCTCTTTCTTGCGAGATTTGGTCAGCTTTTTGAGCAGCATGGCCGCTAAAGTTCCGTTTTGAAAGAGGTTGCCGTTACTTTAGGTCACTTGATTTTCTTAGTCATCCCCGTCCTGCATGTCGGATGCTCTGTCAACCATAGGAATGAGGAACTTGTGTGAGCTGATTTTCAATCATTCATCACAATTTTTGAGTGGGTTAGCTGATATGTCATCTAACTCAAAACATGGGAACACAACAGGTCCTGGGTCGGTTTTGCATTGGAAATTGTCCAAATAAAACACTGCAGGTGCAGTGCTGCGCGCATTACATCGTTTTTACATTTGGATGTTTGAAGGAAATTCTACTCCTAATATATCATGAGCTGGAAAACCTGGAGACACCGCATTCTAGTGTAGTGCTCATGAGAGAATTTTTGTAATCTATCCTCTGAGAGAAACAACTTTTTGTTTGTGCTGCAAGAATGACATGGCAATAATCCAAATTCCCAGCACATTCCTACACGCCAACTAGCTCAGGATTATGGGTAAAAATAGGAAATGCTTTCAAGACTTCAGTCATGATCTTTGATTCATTGAAAGTGTTTTTTGTTGTTGTTGTTTAAATAGCAGAGGGAATCTATTGCCTTCAGCAACATTGATTTGTGCTAAAACTGAGAGAATGCTCTTGTTTTTCTCTCTTTGTGAATGTAACTTGCTTGTTTTATATGAACAAAAATGTCTTCCATTGATGGACTCAAAGCAGTCATAGAAAGCGATTACACTTGCAGAGCCAAAATTCGCAAAATGACAAGTTTATGGGATGTTTATGACTTTAATTTGAGTTCTTAGTGATTGTGTGTGTCTTTCTTTTTCTTCTCTGTCATCGTATACGCCCTTCAGACGTGGAACAGATGGCTATCGATTGGCTGACCGGAAACTTCTACTTTGTGGATGATGTGGACGACTGGGTGTTTGTCTGCAACAAGAATGGCCAGACATGCGTGACGCTGCTGGACCAAGAGCTGTACAACCCAAAGGGTATCGCCTTGGACCCGGCGATGGGGTGTGTGCCTCTGTCCTCAACGACCTGATATTACCCCTCAATGACCATTTTAGCAGCACTAGAGAAGAACATGCTGTTGTATGATGAGCAACGTGCTGATCCAACATTTTTGGGGAGCGAATGATGCCCTGCATTCCTTTTTTCAAAGTCGCGCTTCCTAATTTTGATTCACTTCCTTTTTGACTGAAATCCTCTTTTCTTGTCTTGCGCCGCAGAAAAGTTTTCTTCACAGATTATGGCTCTACACCGAGGGTGGAACGTTGCGACATGGACGGTCAGAACCGCACAAAGCTGGTGGACAGTAAGATAGTCTTCCCCCACGGCATCACTCTGGACCTGGTCAACCGGCTGGTGTACTGGGCTGATGCCTACCTGGACTACATTGAAGTGGTGGACTATGAGGGCAAGAACAGACACACGATCATTCAGGGCCTTCTGGTGAGATTTCAGTGGAGATCCCACAGTACGAAAAATCTTCACTCACCGTACACTGTTGAACCAACAAGCACAAATGGCAGGGCTCGAGAGCTTGGGCGCCCACATTTCGCGACGGTGTGCCGAAAAGTTTACATCCGTTTGAGAGCCTTAAGAGGCTTTGGGGAGGGAGTCTCCACAACTCTGAAAGCCTGGTTCAACTGCAATGCACATTAGGCACATCTTGGTCTGGAGCAATTAGAGAAAGTGAAGCGCGTGGCCGCCCTCTGATTGGCCATGGCCCAGGAATTTGCATGTGTGCGTTTGAAGATGTGCTGCAGCCAGGGCTAAAACCAGAAATTCCAATGAGGAGAGAGGAGACTGACAGAGGAGCGAGGCAGGAGAAGCTAGAAATGTTTGGGGGAAACAAAAGCACCCCATACATAATAAACCTACATATTGTCTAGGTTGCGAGGTTGACACATGTCACAAATACACCATCTGCGTGGCTACAGTCAATTTTCTACAGTATATTTTACTCTTAAAGCACTCTATTTGGTCCCAGTCTAAACAGAGTAAAATTTGAGAGGATCATATTCAGAGTAGATTTCATACAGACAAAAAATTGGAGCAAAAATTATTTGAAAAAAAACAAGTGAAGTAAATTTTACAAGGTGAGTTTTTGCGAAAAAAAAAGACTTGTACAGTATTACTTTATTAAAAAAGAAAAAAAGTCACTCAAGGGTTGAGGAACGAACCCACAACCTTCATGTTGGGAGATGGCCACGCTAACTCCTGAGTCATGCCGCTCCTACTGTGAGTTAGTAAATCGCTGGTGTCAGGCGGAATGCTTGTACCTCCAAGAGAAGGCCCAAGTATTTGGGAGTCGCCTTTTGGTGACCCCGGCGATTTACTAACTCACAGTAGGAGTGTATTGACAGTCATGGCAACTTGGTTTCGGTTTCCACAAGAATTTGTTCAGCACGGCATTGTACCTTTGGCTACGATGCATTCCGGGATTGTGGTTATCCATCAATTCAATACCCGAACCACTTATCCTTCATGAGGGTGGCGGGCGTGCTGGAGACTATCCCAGCTGTTTTCAGGCAGTAGGCGAGGTACACCCTCAAGTGGTTGCCAGCCACGTGCAGGGATTCTGGTTAAGATAAGCCCAACTTAAAAAAAAAAATCTTTTGGGTTTATTAGGAGTTAAAACAGCGGCAGACAACCACTCGTGTGCTCTCACTGCACTTAACATTTCAATAGACTGGCAAATAAATGTATGTGAAATGTATGTATGTATGCTTTAACAGCCCCCTAAAAATGTTTTTGTACTCATAAAACATGATTTAACCTCATCATCTTTTGAGATCGACAATTCTGCTTTTGTCTCTTGTGTAGTTCGTAAAAAAGGCTCTACCCTCGTGGAGAAGTCCATTTTATTGCTTTGATTGATACAACTTGAGATTGTGTGATTTTCCTGGCTAATGCCTCTCTAAACATATTAGTCCGCCTCTAGTGAAGCTTGCTCCAGCTCCGGCCTCCCTGTGTGGAGTTTGCATGTTCTCCCCCGGCCTGCGTGGGTTTTCTCCGGGTGCTCCGGTTTCCTCCCACATTCCCCAAAACATGCGTGGCAGGCTGAGTGAACACTCTAAATTGTCCCTAGTTGTGAGTGTGAGCGTGGATGGTTGTTCGTCTCTGTGTGCCCTGCGATTGGCTGGCAACCGATTCAGGGTGTCCCCCGCCTACTGCCCGGAGACAGCTGGGATAGGCTCCAGCACCCCCCGCGACCCTAGTGAGGATCAAGCGGTTCGGAAGATGAATGAATGAATGAATAGTGAAGCTTGGTTCAAACCCGTAATGGTCTTAATGAAATCAGGGCTGAAGTGGATGGAGAGAGGAAAGGAGGTAATGTGCACGTGTGAGATCTGCATTGCAGTAAATTCAAACAACACTCGCTAGACGGTAGACTTCTGCCAAAGCCCAAAAGTTCTCACTTGAATCAATCGCCATTTGCACATCCCGTTTTGCAGTCTTAACAATGTAGGCTTGTGTAATCGTCAACTGCAACGTAACAGTCTTTCCCCAGATTTACAACACCCGCGCTTCGCAGAAAATGAACTATTATGCTCATAAGCATGTGTTGTATTGTATTGTGTCAGTGTTTCCTCTCGCTTAGCGCTTGTGTCATCGCATTTCAGATTGAGCACCTGTATGGGCTGACTGTCTTTGAAAATTACCTGTACGCCACGAACTCGGATGAAGGCAACCTCAACCCCAAGACCAGCGTGATCCGAGTGAACCGCTTCAACAGTTCTGACTTCCAGGTGGTGACGCGGGTCGACCGTGGCACGGCACTGCACGTATACCACCAAAGACGCCAACCTCGAGGTATCCATGTCTAGATTCCATCTTCATCTTTTATTCCCATCTCAGTGTGTCATCTACGGTCCAGTTTGTGTAGCTGCTGTGGTACACGCACTCTTTTCACAGTGCGTAGCCATGCTTGTGCCTTGGATCAGTTTGGAAAGGCTGGTGGATGTTCCGACATCTGTCTGCTTGGCAACAGCCACAAGACACGCACCTGCCGCTGCCGTTTCGGCTTCAGCCTGGGAAATGACGGCAAGTCTTGCAAAAGTGAGTGACAGCGTTTTGTTGAGGCGCATCCCTTCTTTTTTCCATTTCTGTGAGGGGGGGGTGGTTGCAAATGTTCTTTCTTCTCCAGAACCGGACCACGAGTTGTTCCTGGTGTATGGTAAGGGTCGCCCCGGGATCATCAGGGGCATGGATATGAATGCAAAGGTGCCGGATGAGTACATGATCCCCATCGAGCACCTCATGAACCCCCGAGCGTTGGATTTTCATGCCGCCAGCGAATTCATCTACTTTGCTGACGCTACCAGCTACATTATTGGTCGACAGAAGATAGATGGGACAGAGAGAGACACCGTACTGAAAGATGGTAAGACTTTTGGGGACAAAAGCATGCCGACACAACTCCCTTGGAGTATTTGAAGCTGGTCATGAATTCGGAAATGTCCGAGTAGGCGCTTATGGGGAGTCGGGTTACGAGAGCAACAAAAGCCATGGCTGACGACCATGGTAAGCTCGTAGATGCTGGACTGGTGGACCGGTCTTTTGACTATCAGCATTCCTGAATGCAGATCGAATCATTTTATCAGCTTTGAGCCTTTGTTTAAATATTAATGTACAACTTCATAGCTACAGCATACAGCAGTTCTTGTTCAGAACTGATAGGCTGTGTATGGCGTCATCAGCAAATTCAGCTCATTTATATTCACATTGGGTTTAGTAATTGTGTCGCCGAACTTTGCTCGCCCGCGCTGTGCCCTCACCTGGAGCAGCACGAAATGGAGCTCTACTTTGAGTTTGCAAAGCTATTTTCTCTCGTATCTCAGGTATCCACACAGTGGAGGGTCTGGCAGTAGACTGGATGGGAGGTAATCTCTACTGGACAGATGACGGGCCTAAGAAAACGATCAGCGTTGCCAGACTGGAAAAGGCTTCTCAGACTCGCAAGACCCTGATCGAGGGCAAGATGAGCCACCCTCGTGCCATTGTGGTGGACCCCGTGAATGGGTGAGCAACTTGTTTTCAAAGCTCTGTCAAGGAAATTCTCACCGTCATTCAAATCTGGCAGGGTTGTTCACAACACTCTTCTCTGTGGTGTATCAAATTTGGAACACGTTTATTTTCACTCTACAGGGACTTTAGTGGAACTTGCAGACTGTGGTGATTGTGGAGTTTGTGATTTCAACCACTTGCAACACTGCCGTCACATGGGGAACATTGATTTTTCCTCAAATGGCAACAGTGTGATATGTGACGTTTGAACGTCATTTTGGCTCACCATTTTCCAGGTGGATGTATTGGACCGACTGGGAGGAGGATCCCACTGAGAGTAATCGAGGAAAGATCAAGAAAGCTTGGATGGACGGATCCAATCATCAAGTTTTCCTAACGAGCAAGACGGTGTTGTGGCCCAACGGTTTGAGTCTGGACATCCCGCAGGGTATTTTGTATTGGGTTGACGCTTATTACGACCGCATTGAGATGGTTTACCTCAACACGACCGAACGGAAGGTTGGTTTTACTTGAGAATATGATATCCTTTTTGTTTTTTTTGGTTTGTTTTTCCAACTTCCAACATGGTATGTGCGATGCTCCCCCCTTTCCTGGTTTAACAGGTGGTGTACGAGGGTCAGGAGCTGAATCACGCCTTTGGTTTGTGTCACTATAAACAATTCCTCTTTTGGAATGAGTATCGCGGAGGTAGCATCTACAAACTGGACCAAGTCACCAAGACAGTCACGCTACTGCGGAATGAGAGGCCACCCATCTTTGAGATTAGGGTGTATGACGCTCACCAGCAGCAAGGTCCCTCAACATTCCTCACAGGACACAGTAGTCATTTCACAGCCAGCGATGGTACTCAAGTTCTTTTCTTTTCTTGCAAAGGCACTAATTTATGTCGAACTATGAACGGGGGATGTAGCAGTCTATGCCTTGCCATCCCCAATGGCCGGTCCTGCGGCTGTGCTGACGATCAAATCCTGGATGAAGATAACGTCACCTGCAAAGGTGAGACAGCACAGAAGGTTAGCGGTTAGCGTGTTTGTGTCACATGGACAGGGTCCCAGGTTGAATGACATGTTAATGAGAGCAGGGCTTCTCTCTTCGTCACGTCTTTGTCAAAAATAACTTTGCATTGTATTTGCGTGTCATCTTTTGACATATAAAGATTTGTCATATTATGTCAAAATTGCATAGAACAAAAGTGACACATGCACTACCGAATACCCACTGGTTACCCTCTGAGTGCAAAAATAAACATTTGTGTCATCTTGCATCTGACAGACAGCACAAACCTGCAGTGAAGACAGTGGACTAGACTGCTGAGCATTTCTGCTTATCATTTTAAGAGCTAAGAAGATAAATGCAGATCAGTCCTGTGCGTGTATACGCCAACTCAGGCGAGATAGCTCACACTCTCAACTCAGGTTAAGTTGTACAGAAAAGGAATGCTTTGTTGGAGTTTTTCATGAAAGCTCAACATGGACTGGAAAATTGATCACCCAGCCGGGGTCTGACAAAGTGCTCTTGACTTTGCTTTCCGTACTCAAACGAAATTACACAATCTAATTTTACAGAATAGCTTGCCAGATCTGTGGGAAGGAAATCTTCAAATGTTATTGCGATTTTAAGATGAACAAACTGCGACCTATCCACCAGTAAGCCATTGTGTGGGACTCTGGTCTCAATGGCCCATCTGTTTGTGCATCCTTCAGCCAACCCCTCCTACGTGCCCCCGCCGCAGTGCCAACCTGGGGAGTTTGCCTGCAAGAACAACCGTTGCATCCAAGAGCGCTGGAAGTGTGACGGGGACAACGATTGTCTGGACAACAGTGATGAGGCCCCTGAGCTTTGCCGTAAGTGTTCCATGCCTCTGTCATGGTCACTCGGCAACGCCGAAATAAACACCGTGTTGTTTGAGACACTTTGCTAATGCAACGAAAACAAATACTAGGTGGAGATTCCAAGATTGTCTCCTTCAAGCAGCTTGATGGTGCTGGCAACTTTTCATGTCATCCCGCAGTGAGAAAAAAAAAAAGACATGCGGCGGGTAGAAATCCTTCATTCGTCTAATCATTTTTGAAATGCCAGAAACCAAAATTAATATTGCGCACTGCAATTCTGGCACTTTTGAATGATCAAAGGGCTTACTTTGGAGCCAGTCACAAGAAGGAGTCATGTCATGTCATTTCGTTGAAGACAAAACTCTTTTCGACTTTTTGCATTTCTTGTGTCTAGGTCATTTCACTGCATGGTGACAACTGGCAGCAGCGTCTCCCTGAATTTGGGGGAGAGGGGTTGGGGAGGGGGCGTTGTCTCATGTTTTAAATGCAATATTACTCAGGATAGGCATGTGCATCCAATTTTTTGTTCACTCACGACAAATAAATCGAGCAAACCATGGCTTTGATATGGTTGCTAGCTTCCTCCAAACTGTTGGAGGTATAGACAGTTTTTTTTCTCTCACTCCCCATAACCCTTACAATTTCATCATTTCAAACTTCATCTTGCACTTGCGATACTCTACCCAATTTTCCAGAGTGAAAACCGTCATCACTACCTAGACTGCACAACCTTTTTATAGACTGCATTCGCTTAGGCACTTTTATGCCTGTTGCCAGCAGTGCGCATAATCCCAGTGAGTCAACATGCAATTGAGTTCCCACACTTTGGGATCTAAAAGAGGCTCACAATGGCTAAAATGTGAACAGCATGATGAAAAGGACCGTTTGAATATCAATAGTATTTCAACCAGAATTGTACCATTCGATTCATGGATGTAACACCTGTTTTTGCCATCTACCTTCTTGTTCAAGTTGGGCAAAAATGATTGAAACCTTGTGCATTCAGAAATTGTCAGAACGTCAAATTGAGTTCACCTGTGCAGGCTGTGGTGCATTTTAGATTCATCCTGAAATTTCACCTGAAAGCCAAAAAATCCCCGAACGTTTTAATGTGTAGTACAGCTGTAAGCAGTTAGTATGATTGCTGGAAAACATGTGTGGTGTTACTCACGGTGCCCTTGACGTGTCCCATAAGACCAGCACACCTGTCCGGCGGACCGATTTAAATGCCAGAATAACCGCTGCATCCCTCTGCGCTGGCTGTGTGACGGCGACAATGACTGCGGCAACGATGAGGATGAATCAAACAGCACATGTTCTGGTATCCTTTTTTTATTTTGTTTTATTTGATTTTTTTTCCAGCGGCTATTCGAGTTGAAGTTTACTTCGAAAAACGGATACAGGGATGGAGTAGATTCATAGAACAGTATAATAATGGAAATCCACAACATTGTAGCCCATGGCTAATTTCCACTTGAGTCCCTTGACGATTGGATTAACATCCTTGAACTTAAAAAAGTAAAACACAATAGAATCACAACAAATGGTCAGAATTAAAGTGCATTGTGACATGTCAAGAGATAAGGACATTTTCGGCAGGGCTTATGGTTAAAGCTTTGACCATTCACAAACCAGTTCTTCAGATGTTCCAAGAATGAGCTGAACTCAGTTGTAGCACATTCCAGGAATGAAGTTATTGCCCGGGGACTTGAATGCTGTGTATTCTGGAACAGGATAGCAGGGGTTTCCACACCAGCTCTGTGTAGAACTTGCATTTGCCAATTTTTTAAATGTAGAGTATTAGTGCAGTGGTTTTCAAACATGTGGGCTTAAGGGATAACAATTGTTTCAAAGTTCAACCTCATAAGCTTAACGGCACCTAAAGACAACAACCATGTGTACCCCTAAGTGGTATCGCAATTTAAAAGTCACTTAATTTCAAGAAAAATACTTTGTTACGTTACGTTAACATTGAGAAATGTTTGAGAAACGCTTTGCTTGTCATGAGACACAGATTGTGAAACACGTTTTTAAACTTTGTTCCCTGGCAGCACGCACATGCCCTCCAAATCAATACCCTTGTGCCAGCGGTCGTTGCATCCCCATCTCCTGGACGTGTGACCTGGATGATGACTGTGGAGACCGCTCAGACGAACCAGACTCATGTGGTGCGTGAGGATTGCGTCACGCCGTTGTGGCGTTAGCTTCGCTCACGCAGCGACGAGTCATTCATCTCACAGCGCCCCTCTTCTTACCTTGCTTGCCTCCAGCCTATCCCACATGCTTCCCGCTAACGCAGTTCACTTGCGCCAATGGTCGCTGCATCAACATCAACTGGCGCTGTGACAATGGTAAGCGACCACACATGTCAGACCGCCTTCTTGAAGATATATATGCATTGCATAACGGATAGCTGTGTTTTGCGCGTGCACTTCTCTCCAGACAATGACTGTGGGGATAACAGCGATGAAGCCGGCTGCAGTCATTCCTGCTCCAGCGTGCAGTTTAAATGCAACAGTGGTCGCTGTATCCCAGAATACTGGACTTGTGATGGTGATAATGACTGTGGAGACTACAGTGATGAAACACACGCCAATTGCACCAATCAAGGTGACCAACATGCATATACTGTATGCCGGTTGCTTTTTTTGCCATTTGTCAAAATGCTCCTGTTGGAATTGTGCTCATTTGTGACGCCATGACGTCGACCCACCTCACTAGACCTCGTTTCAGCCAGCATCCAAGGATGAACTTTGAGCCGCGTGTTTGTCTAATGGAAGAGAAGAATAACTAGCGAAAGTTGCCATGGTGTAAGTGGTCTCGTGTTCAAAGCAGAGAAAAAAAAACATTTGGTTTTGAGTGTTTTGTGGATGGCATTGCTGAAGTGTTATTTTGGTGGGATGACTTTTTTTTCCCAACTGGCATTTTTTTGTGAATGCTTTTACATCCATCCATTCATTTTCTGAGCCGCTTTATTTTCACGAAGGTCGCGCGGGGTGCTGGTGCCCATCTCGGCTGTCTTCGGGCAGTAGGCGGGGACACCTTGAACTGGTTGCCAGCCAATTGCAAGGCACACAGAGACAAATAACCATCTCACACTCACACTTAGCAACAATTTAGAGTGTTCACTCAGCCTGCCACGCATGTTTTTGGAATGCGGTAGGAAACCGGAGTACCCGGAGAAAACCCACGCAGCCCCGGGGAGAACATGCAAACACCACACGGGAAAGCCGGAGCTGAAATCGAACCCGGAATATCTGCACTGTGAGGTCGATGCGCAGGAAACGGGTGAAGCCCTGCTTGTACTTGACGAATAATACATCGTATTTGAAACATTGTACGTACGTTTAATAACGTTTGTGCAATGGTGAGAGTTTTGACTGCGGATCATAGCGGAAAGCAGGGGTGGGCAATTATTTTCGCGGGGGGGGGGGTGCAAATGAGGAGCAGAAAATATTGTGGAGGGCCGGGGCAAAAGTTAGAAATAGAAAATAAAGAAGATAGCACAATGTCTTTGTATGCCAGTAATAATGTAACATTCTCCTCCATCATCACACTCAGCACCGGTTCTCCTCAAGAATGTGTCCTGAGCCCCCTGTTGTTCACGCTCTACACATTTGACTGCTCTCCGACTCTTATTAGCGGTCCAGTTTGCGGAAAGTTTTTAACATGATAACAATCAAACCATTCTAGGAAATGGACATTTACTCGAGGCACAAGCAATTCACTCTGAGCATGGAAATTGACAGAATCGGACTGAGTAAGAATCGCTTCCTTTTTTTTCAAAGTCTCGAAGATTTGAGTCTTTCCGACTCCAGGCGTCTCCTGAATGTTTCGTACTTTGTTACCCGCTTCGTTTAATCGGATACATATCACGTTCCCTTCAAAGGTCATTACTCTCTCCCTCTTTCGTCGTCTTCCCCTCCATCCCTGTGCTCTGCAACTTGAAGTAACTGCGCCACCTGGTGTTGAAATACCTGTCATTACAAGTCCAAACGAAATGAATGCAATCAAAAACTTAATTGTGCACCAATCTTTGGCGGGCCGGATTAAAAAGACCAACGGGCCGGATCCGGCCCACAGGCCATAGGTTCACCCCCCTCCCCACGGCGTAAGGTTACAATTATGTTACGTTATATTTGTTTGCCTTGTTATAAAATTGACCAAATCAAAGTTCACTCAGTGCCACAGAATAGATTGAGGACCAACTTGGTGGAATTTGTGAGCTTTTGCCAGTGCCTGGCAGGCTGTCACATTTTTGAGACTCCTCTTTCTAATTGGCCTCGAGCTTCGGTTTATCATTTTCGGCAGATCCTTGTGGTGTCTCAGTTGAGGATGCGGTTCTGCTCTGGGGTGGCTAATAGTTAGACCGTTTTGTGGTGCACAAATGACATAGATGTTGACCATTTTCCAGTCCCCGTTGACCATCTTTGGAAGATGGGCTCGCTCCGGTTTACCACCGCGTCAGCATTCTAGAAGAGCGTGCACCGCTGTGCACCGTGTGTGTTCTGGTGTTTAATGTACAGCTTGATCCATGCAGAATCCCAGCCAAGTGCTGTCAAATCCCAGCAGGCAGTAAACAAGGCTCAGCTTGACCTGTTGGCTTAATGAGCAATCTGCGCTGTAGATGTTTGGAGCCGGCCCCTTGACGTCATTACCAGAATTGAAAAAGCAAAGAGCCCCGAAGTCTGCCATACCGGTCTTCTCCTCTGAAAGGCCCAAGATGGCCCGTTGTATCTGTGCCAAATGCTGAGCCCTGTCATGAGGGACAGTCATTATGTCGCCACCCCAGAGGTGCCCCCTTATCCTCTCGTGACATCTATCAGAGAACTGTGTGCTATTGTTGTTTGACTTGGCACAGCATCGGGTCATTGAACGTGTCATATAAACACAACAATTAATGGCTCGAAAAGGCCTGTTGTCTTTGCCAAGTGCATCCGGTCTGTGGGTCTGTCTTTTACTGGCCTGTCTGACTCTCGTTTTCTTCAGCGTTATCATTGTGTGTTTGCCGTTGAGTGAGATTACACCAAAACGACAAAACGGCTTTCTATGAAAGTTTGTGGGGAAGTGACACACAAAACGATGCAGATAAACTTTGCAGATAAAGGAATGTAGTTTGTCTCCCAAGTTGCAATGGAACGGTTCCGCCTATGGTGCCGCTCAGTGAAATATAACTTGGGGTCCCACAATTTCCATGTAACAAACCGATAGTCGTTTCTATGCAGCCAGCCTAATATCAAACCGTTTCTTCACCTGCGTTAAAATGCGGACTTCAGAGTGGCACTGCATTTTCAGCTTCTGTGGTAGAGTACCAGGTGGTTTGTTGTTGCTGTTGTTTGTTTGGTGTCGACAATCGAGTGGAAAAGCTTTCGAAAAGTGTCGTTTATCTTGTCTTTGCCTCTATCTGACATGATGACCCCATTTTCTATAGTCGTGATTTTTTTCTGGGGTTGGGGCAACTCTCATAACTTCCGACCTCCTCACCGTGTTGATACATAAAACGAAAGGAAGTAGGGGCCCGGTCAATGCAGATGCACTGAATGAATTCCAACTGACTGACGTACGCAAGGTGGTGAGAATAATATCACCTGCTGCGGACGTTTGGATCAGATGGTGAGTTTGCGAATACACTTGGCTGGCTTGCGCGCATGAGGAAGAACATTTCTCAGCATTTATAAGTGAGTGAGGCCCATCATTGATTGCATAATCTGCTCGCCGCAGTGTGGTCTTACAATTACAAACATACCACTCCTTTAATTATTTGACGGTTGTCAAGAGTTGAATGATGAGGGGGGCGGGCTTGCTTCCTTGATACGAATTGAAGTCAACTCCCTCTCACTTGTCTCTGCAGCGACTCGCCCCCCAGGTGGCTGCCATGTGGATGAGTTCCAGTGTCGCATGGACGGTTTGTGCATCCCCATGCGGTGGCGCTGTGACGGTGACACAGACTGCATGGACCTAAGTGATGAGAACAACTGCGAAGGTGTCACTCACATGTGCGACCCGACTGTCAAGTTCAGTTGCAAGGATTCGGGTGAGAGAGCTCTCAACTTCTGCCACGCTTCAAACGATTTTTTTTAGTTGCGGAGAGAAGCTGAAGGTTTTCCATGTTGTGATCTCATCAGCTCGCTGCATCAGTAAGGCCTGGGTGTGCGATGGCGATAGCGACTGTGAGGACAACTCGGACGAGGTCAACTGTGACGCGCTGGTGTGCAAGTTGTCTCACCATGTGTGTGCCACCAACGACTCCATCTGTCTTCCTGCCGAGAAGCTGTGCGACGGCACCGACGACTGTCCAGATGGCTCAGATGAGAAGCTTTGTGGTATGCCATTCCTTTCGCATAGAAAGGGAAAGACGAGCATTTCGTCTTGACTTAATTATTTCACCTCGCAATTGAAGTGGGAATCGAATAACTTTTGCAATGATGTCGTAATCGTGATTAAAAAGCAAGAGTGAATGTGCAATAATCGATATATCGGAAGGAAATCAGCTAGCTGACATGACTGAAAAAAAAAGATTCATGACATTGTAATGAACAAATAAAACATTTGGGCGTAGATTTAGTCAGAAGACAAATGCATTTCTCTATTCTCGGTCATTGGTTACTTTTAAAAGTTCTGAAGCTTGCATAGAGGAGGTCATATCTCTCGGGGCCCTATTGCAACATGAATGTCATGTCCCATGATCCACCATCTGCATTCTGATCCATGTCCTTGCTGTTTGTGCCATGCAGACTTGTGCTCGCTAGACAACGGCGGTTGTAGTCACAACTGTAGCATCATTCCGGGCGAAGGCTTCATGTGTTCCTGTCCCCTGGGCATGGAGCTTGGAGCAGACAACAAAACCTGCCAGATCCAGAGCTTCTGTGCCAAACACCTCAAATGTAGTCAAAAATGCGAGCAGGAAAAATCCAGCGTCAAGTGCTCCTGCTATGCGGGCTGGGAGCTGGAGTCTGACATGGAGAGCTGCAAAAGCACCGGTGGGGATGACAAATGGCCTCAAATAAAGCTTCAAGAAAAAGAAAAAAGAAAAAAAATGTCAAACCTTTGTACACTTTCACTGTCGCCAGATCCGTTCAAGCCTTTTATCATATTTTCCAACCGCCACGAGATCAGAAGAATTGAGCTTCACAAGGGGGAGTTCAGTGTCCTGGTCCCTGGTCTGAGGAACACAATCGCATTGGACTTTCACCTGAACCAAAGCACATTATACTGGACGGATGTCGTCGAGGACAAGATCTACCGCGGGAAACTCTCCGAAAATGGAGGTGAGTTAGCAAGCAAAGTCAAAACAGAGTGGTTTCATGACAGTTTGTGCATTACAGTATGACGAAAGACTTAAAAGGGCACTCTTAATGACACTTCAAAAAGGAAGGCTGTAAAAGTGCAAGCATAACTGTATACAGTAGATGCGCTATAGCGACGACGAGGTCTGTCAATGATCTTGTTAGGTTTCCCAATCAATGACATGCTTTGCTACATCAACACAAATTCCAAACTGCAATGAAAAAGAGGAACTACACTGACGGATAATGGCCTCTGTGAGTGGTTAAGAAAAAAAAATGTGAGTGGGAACACTAGATGTGCACAAATAAAGATGGAAAATGGTTTTACACAGTTTTTATGCTGAATGCCCCTCCTCATGCAACCTACCCTTTTTTTCCCCCAAACTCCCTCTCCACCCCTTGTAATTGACTCTGAACTTGTTTATGCCATCAGATGGCCTAAGCAGATGCATAATAATTCTATTGTGAGTTTTACATTCATAACAAAGATTGGAGGAGGAAAGAATTCTTCCCTTGAACTGAAATTGAAACTTTCCAGTTTCCTGGAAAGTGGATTTATTCCTCTTTGCCTTTGGCTCCTTACATCTATACAGCAATGAAAACCTTTACAAAGGAAAGAAAGCTAGACTGGTGGTTTCTAGACCAAAACAAACAAATAAATAAATAAAAATCTGAATACTGTGTCAGCAGAGGTGGTCTGTGACCCCGAACAAATATCCAAAGTCATGGCTGGCCTCGCCTCCTCCCGAAGTCCAGGTCTCGTTGCCGATCAAGGTTACGTTCCCAGCACAGTACTCGGGTAGGAGGGGGAGGGGGGCGGGGGGTTGTCACACGGAAGGCTTTGTCTCTTCCCATTTTCCTCAGCGCTCGCTGTGCGTGACTGCAGCCTGCAGCACGGATCAAGCGTAGGAGGCACAACTCTGAGCTCTTCCAGGTCCCGGTCTGCGGCGTTACTGAAGCTATTTATTCATCTTTACAGTTGTCAGCCTGCACTGGTGCTAGATGAAGGTACAAACACGTACCGAACAGAAGAACGACAGCCACTGCGGCGTTTTGTTCAACAGACCCCCTTGGGTTGAAATTGCAGCGCCACTTGATGAACTCGCCTAATCGTCCTCAGCGAGAGATGATTATACATTTTGGCTTGGAACTTAGTTGGCATGAGCTCCAGTCGTTTCTGGGAAATAATGAAAAAAATGGCAGTCTGCCATTGAAGGCTGGTTTTCTTAAAAGTTTGGCACGTTGGCGGGGAATCTATTGTGTTGGGCAAAGCTACACTCACAAACACAGCAGCGGCTTTGCTGATGGAGTCCATAAGCGTTAGCAATTCAGAATTTTTCCAAAATGAAACATACGATATGTTCTGCCATACAGAATCAAGGTCGTACTTCTTCTGTACAGGAGAAACAGTAGAATCATCGCTCTTTAAAATGGTTCACGAAACGCAAAGTTGTCATTGTGTGTCGTGTAGCTCTGACCAGTTTTGAAGTCGTGATCCAGTATGGGCTGGCCACTCCCGAGGGCCTGGCGGTGGACTGGATTGCAGGAAATATCTACTGGGTGGAGAGCAATCTGGACCAGATTGAGGTGGCCAAACTGGACGGGACCATGAGAACGACGCTGCTGGCTGGGGAGGTGGAGCACCCCCGAGCCATCGCCCTGGACCCACGTGATGGGTAAAGATGGCCTGTTGCGATGAAGATTCGTCCCCGTTGCCGTACTTCAAAAGACTCACGTGCGTCTCGTTTGTTGTCAGGATTCTCTTTTGGACAGACTGGGATGCTAGCCTGCCCAGGATTGAGGCGGCGTCCATGAGCGGCGAGGGCAGACGCACCATCCACAGGGAGACGGGCAGCGGCGGCTGGCCCAACGGACTCACCGTTGATTACATGGAGAGGCGCATTGTTTGGATCGATGCCAGGTAGGCTTCGGCGCTCTCTAGCACTCATGATCACGCTCTAACACGAATCAGAGGCTCAGTTCCCAGACCTCATAATGCCACTTGAATGTCAAAGGAGGAGTTTGTCGGGCACGATTTTGACTGACACAAAACTTCAATAATTCCTCACTCATGTGAGCCAGCGTCCACGCTCCAAACAAGCCAACATTAGCCACAGCTGCTGCCCCCGTCGCACGACTTGTCATAATGGAGTGTTCCCATCATCACCTGCTGCTGTCCAAATACTTTTGTCCAGAATGCCAATCAATACGCATTTGCTTCATTGCTCTTATAGATCAGATGCTATCTACTCTGCCATGTATGACGGCTCGGGGCTGATCGAGGTGTTGCGGGGTCACGAGTACTTGTCCCACCCATTTGCTGTCACCATGTATGGAGGGGACGTTTACTGGACTGACTGGAGGACCAACACTCTTGCCAAAGCCAACAAATGGACAGGGCACAACGTCACCGTAGTCCAACGCACCAACACGCAGCCTTTTGACTTGCAGGTCTATCACCCGTCGAGACAACCCCAGGGTAGGTTTTTCACTGGACATTCCCACATTGGCTGTGTTTTGTTTCCTCCGTGCAAACAAAATCTGTTGGCAGTGGAACAGAATAAACAAAAGGGATGTTACGATACAGATAACGAGATGGACAAGTTCGGGAGAGGAGATGCCCAATTTTGGTCCATTGGCAATGATACGCATGTGACGGCAGGCCAAGTCGATTGACGGAGATGTCCCTTTTGATACACAAGTCTTTTTCCCACAGCTCCCAACCCATGTGCCGCCATTGATGGCAAAGGCCCTTGCTCCCACCTTTGTCTCATCAACTTCAACCAAACGTTTTCCTGTGCCTGTCCTCACCTCATGAAGCTACAAGCTGACAAACGCACTTGTAAAGGTAAATGCAGCAATGTGTACTCTGCAACATGTGTATAAGCCGCTGCATGTTTTCCAGGGACATAAAAGACAAGCGACTCTCATTTCTTCGGAATGCACAGTCTGATGCATTTTTTGGGTTGCCATTTTGCATCTTACTACAGCTTCAATGAAGATATTTTTAAATGAATCAGCAAGACCATTTAAAGCAGTTACCACCAACCGTTTTGAAACCGAGGGCTGCTTTTTGTATACTGATTAATACAAAGAGTTTCCACTTTGATACGCACTTTTGAAATGACCAGTTTGTTCCAAATACCTTCATTTTGTTATTATTCAGAATTCATGCTATTCGTCGGTCTGAAGACATTGGCCATATGAATAATTTCTCACCGTAATTGTGAACGGTTTAACGAGCCGTGCAACGTGTCTGAGTTGTAGCGTTGTTCTCTCCAAACACTGTCTCCGGTGTTCTTAGTTCTTGACAGATGTGCAATGTCCATCAAAATGTAATCGAGTAGACATTAAAATGTCTTCATCACTTCTTTGTTGATCTTTACGTTGCAGAGTCGCGCAAGTTCCTACTTTATGCTCGTCAGATCGAGATCCGGGGCGTGGACATCGACAACCCGTACTACAACTACATAATCTCCTTCACCGTGCCCGACATCGACAATGTGACAGCCGTGGACTACGATGCGGTAGAGCATCGTATCTACTGGTCGGATGTCCGAACGCAGTCCATCAAAAGAGCATTCATCAATGGCACTGGCGTGGAAACGGTTGTCTCTGCTGGTAAGATATCTTGTGGGATTTTCTGCGATTGTAGGTTGATTTATTCCGTTTGCAATGTGTCTCTGTGAATGCACGTACTGTGGCAATTTGGTTTGAATGTGCCATTCTTTAGACCTTCCCAATGCTCATGGGCTAGCAGTCGACTGGGTGTCCAGGAACCTTTTCTGGACCAGCTACGATGCCAATAAGAAGCAGATCAATGTGGCCAGACTGGATGGCTCTTTTAAGAATGCCGTCATCCAGGGTTTAGACAAGCCGCATTGTCTGGTGCTCCATCCTCAACTAGGGTAAGTTGCTTTTTTGCTTTTTCTGCTTGGTCTCCTCATTTGCATCTAGCTTTGAAAAGTGACTTACATTTTTAGCAGTTGTTATCATTCACTAATTATTTTCTTTTAGCCAATCCTTCTTTGTTTGTTAGTTCGGAACATTATCAAAACTACGACGACTACATGTTTTGATAGCGTAAAGGTCCAAGCCACTAGTAGCTAGCTGTGAAAGAACAGCATGAGACATGTAACCTGATTTTTTTTTTAATTTAAATTATCATTCTCCGTACAAGCTCTCCTCAAGTTGCTGAAATAAGGAAACTATTTTGTGCGCACGCACGTTTTTTTCAAACCATTACATATAATTGGCAGTTAAAATTTGTTTTCACTTTTGTATGTCGCATGTCTGTGCTTTTTGTACTTTTTCCTTATACAGTGATCCCTTGCTACTTCGCGGTTCGCGAGTTCAGTGCATCGCAGATTTTTTTCAAACATTTAAAAATAAACAAACAAACAAACAAATAAAAAAATGCGTACATACATAAAAATTAAATATACATGGAGTTGTAGCAACCACAAATGCCCTCTGAGAACTCTGACATTTGAATTTCGCGCCGCGAGACTGATCAGCCAATCGGCGGCCCCCGCTGCTGCTCGCTACCAACCAATCACAGCCCCCGGGTGGGCTGGACGTTTGTTTACACTAACGTCCGCTTTGCTGGTATATAAATGATCGTACGTGTGCTGAATAAAAACAGTGTACCACCGCTCTTCGAGTACTTCACTTCGCCGGGCCGTCGCTCCTTACAACTGGTGACCCTTCGCCGTTCTCAACACGCAACCTTTGAGACTCAAGATGTCGACAACTCCACCCCCGCAGACGCCGTCCGACAACAACCTCGCAATCCACGCCGTCTCGGTGAAACTGCCGCCTTTCAGCACTCAGGAACCCGTTTCCTGGTTTCGCCGGGCCGAAGTACAATTCCGCCTCCGGAAAGTCACAGATCCGAGAACAAAAGCGGACTACGTCTTAGAAGCCGTCCCCGACGGCGTTTTCCAGCACGTTTCGGCATGGTTGGACCATCAAGACGACGAAATCACGTACGACTCGTTGAAAGATCTCCTGCTGAAAGAGTATACTCTTACCGTCAGCGCCCGCGCCAAACGACTGCTCGCCATGCCCAGTCAGGATCTAGGCGACCGCACAGCTCTCAGTTTGTGGAACGAGATGCAGTCACTCGCCCGACTACCCGGCGCCGATCCGTCTACTGGCCAGCCTCGCAAAGTCGACCTCATGCGCGAGCTATGGCTACAGTCCATCCCGTCCTCAGTTCGCGCCGCCCTCCACGACGCCAATACACTGTCAATGTCCGCGCTAGTCGCCAAAGCCGATGACCTGATTAATATAAATGATCGTACGTGTGCTGAATAAAAACAGTGTACCACCGCTCTTCGAGTACTTCACTTCACTTCGCCGGGCCGTCGCTCCTTACAACTGGAACCATGCCGAGTCAAACTCGTGGCCGCCAATGGTACGCCCATCGCCACGTATGGATGCCGCCGCATCCACATCAAGATCGCCAACCGCCGATACGCCTGGGACTTCATTATCGCTGACGTGAGGACACCACTGCTCGGAGCCGATTTCCTCGGGCACCATAACCTACTGGTCGATGTCGGCAACCGAAGAATGCTGAATCTCCAATCGTTCCAGTCCACCGACCTCGTCGCCCGGGTCCAAGAAAACGTCAACGCCTGTGCATTCACAACCAATGACCCATACGAGCACCTACTAACCGAGTACGCCGACGTCTTCAAACCCGAACTTCACCAGACGCCGGGGAAAGCAGCGAAACACGGAATCTTCCACCATATCGAGACAAAAGGACCACCCGTCTATTCCAAGTTCCGACGCCTCTCGCCCGACAAACTCAAGGCCGCCAAACAAGCTTTCGCCGAAATGGAAAGGATGGGACTCTGCAAGAAAGCATCCAGTCCATGGGCATCACCGCTGCACATGGTAAAAAAGACTGACGGTTCATGGCGGCCGTGTGGAGACTACCGCCTGCTGAATGTGAAGACGGAACCGGATCACTATCCCCTACCCAACATCGCGGACATCACCAACGAGTTGGACGGCGCCAGATACTTCACGAAACTGGACCTCTTGAAAGGTTATTTTCAAGTTCCCGTCCACGAGCCCGACGTCCCCAAAACAGCGATCATCACGCCGTTCGGCTCCTACGTCTTCTACTACTCAACGTTCGGTCTTCGCAACTCCGGCGCCACCTTTCAACGCCTCATGGACAGCATCCTCGGCGAACTGTCGTACTGTGTATGTTACGTCGACGACATCCTCATCCATTCGAAGACGAAGGCAGAACATCACGACCACGTCCGAAACGTCCTCCAACTGCTCCGCGACAACGGCTTGGTAGTACGACGAGACAAGTGCGTTTTCGGCGCGTCGAAAGTAGAGTTCCTCGGTTACGAGATCGACGTTTCCGGAGTCCGCCCCCTGCCCGCTAAAGTCAACGCCATCCACAAGTTCCCTACGCTGAAAACGATCAAGACTCTCCAAGAGTTCACTGGGATGGTGAACTATTACCATCGTTTCCTGCCTCGCCTCGCCCACGTCATGGCCCCGCTATACGATGCGCTCAGCGGCAACCCGAAACACCTGGAATGGACCCCCGCCCAGAGCAAATCGTTCGAAGCTACGAAAGCCGCCCTCGCCAAGGCCGCGACATTGACATTCCCGAAGCCGGCGGCTCCGCTTCAACTGACGACCGACGCAAGTAACGTTGCTGTAGGAGGTGTGGTGGAGCAGGTCATCAACGGTATCCCGCAGCCTCTGGGATTCTTCAGTCAGAAGTTACGCCAACCTGAAACCCGATACAGTACGTTCGACCGCGAACTTCTCGCCGTATACCTGGCTGTGCGACATTTCCGCCACCTGCTGGAAGGAACGCCGTTCAAGATCCGTACCGACCACCGCCCCCTCGTACACGCCTTCACCAAAGCTGGGGACCCGTGGTCCGCCCGTCAGCAGCGTCATCTCTCCGCCATCGCAGAATTCGGATGCGAGATAGAGTACGTCCCTGGTGAAAAGAATCCAGTAGCCGACGCCCTGTCACGAGTGGAAATCAACGCCGTCCATCTTGGCGTCGACTACGGAGCCATCGCCGACGCCCAAGTGGCTGATCAGAAGGGCACCGCTGACTATCGTCAGTCCGTCACAGGCCTGAGATGGGAAGACGTACCGTTTGGCGACGACGGACGCACCTTACTCTGCGATGTGAGCAGGCAACGCCCTCGGCCACTCATCCCGAAAACGCTCCGACGTCAAATGTTCGATATTATCCATGGTTTATCACACCCGTCTGGAAGATCAACCGCCAAACTGATGACCGAGAAGTTTGTATGGCATGGAATCAACAAAGACGTACGAGCCTGGGCTCGCAACTGCCTCCAATGCCAAGCCAGTAAGATCGGCCAACATACAGAATCCGGTATCGGCCAGTTTCCACAACCCCGACGTCGCTTCGGCCATCTTCACGTCGACATAGTTGGACCGCTGCCACCTTCAGACGGCTACCAGTATCTCTTCACGTCCACCGAGCGGTCGACTCGATGGCCTGAGGCGATCCCAATGAAAGGAGCCACTGCACAAGACTGCGCCGCCGCCCTTCTCCAAGGGTGGGTCAGCAGATTCGGAGTCCCTGACGATATCACCTCCGACCGAGGTTCTTCATTCACGTCACAGCTCTGGACCGCCCTTGGTCAGCTCATGGGAACGACTGTGCATCATACGACTGCTTTCAACCCCGCCGCCAACGGAATGGCCGAGCGCACTCACCGCACGTTGAAGGCAGCGCTCATGGCCCGCTGCACCGGACCAGACTGGAGTGCCCAATTGCCCTGGGTACTTCTCGGAATGCGGACGACTCCGAAAGAAGGTCTCGGTGTCTCCTCAGCCGAGATGGTATTCGGTGAAACCATCGCCGTTCCCGGGGAGTTCTTCCCGTCCAGCCAAGACGCCGCCGACTCCACGGCCTATCTCGCCGATCTCCGACGCACCGTCGGAAAGTACCGACCCGTACTCCAGACCTACCAAGACCAGCGCAGCAGACGAGTACCGAAGTCGCTGTTAACCTGTACTCACGTTTTCGTAAGGAACGACGCCCACCGCCCGCCTCTAACTCGACCATACCGCGGCCCGTACGCCGTGGAGCAACGTAACGACAAGGCCTACCGCCTCAACATCCATGGTCGACAGGATTGGGTCTCAATCGACCGCCTGAAACCGGCCTACCACGACGACGACGAACCCGCGCCGCTGACCATCACTCGAGCCGGACGCGCCGTCCGCCCGCCCGACCGCCTGCACGCCCAACCATGAACTTTCATCACTATCCTAATTCGGACTCAGCCTGCCAAGGACTTTCTAACAGGGGAGTATTTGTAGCAACCACAAATGCCCTCTGAGAA
Source organism: Hippocampus zosterae (assembly GCF_025434085.1). NCBI lineage: Eukaryota > Metazoa > Chordata > Actinopteri > Syngnathiformes > Syngnathidae > Hippocampus > Hippocampus zosterae. Next base: position 15,554,387 of record NC_067452.1, read on the forward strand.
CTCTGACATTTGAATTTCGCGCCGCGAGACTGATCAGCCAATCGGCGGCCCCCGCTGCTGCTTGCTACCAACCAATCACAGCCCCCGGGTGGGCTGGACGTTTGTTTACACTAACGTCCGCTTTGCTGGTATATAAATGATCGTACGTGTGCTGAATAAAAACAGTGTACCACCGCTCTTCGAGTACTTCACTTCACTTCGCCGGGCCGTCGCTCCTTACAGAGTACAGTCCTGTATGTGTTGCACTATGTGACTCGCTGCTGTTTTGCAGCTTCTCGCGGACCGTTTGCGGAAAAAAAAGTTCTTTTTTACTTGTTTAAGTTAAATGGTTGCCACTTCGCGGATTTTCGTTTATCGCGTGTGTTTTTGGTCCCCATTTACCGCGATAAACGAGGGATCACTGTATACACGAGTACTTCTATAATACTAGAGTATTCTTTTGTCCGTACTTGTGAGTGCTCAACCCCTGCCCCCCCCACCCCCACCCCCTCTGACCACAGGAAGTTGTACTGGACCGATGGTGACAATATAAGCATGTCCAACATGGATGGCACCAACCGCACTTCACTCTTCGTCAACCAGAAGGGACCAGTTGGTGAGCAGCTGTACAACACAAGACCTGCATTTCACCCTGAAACAAATGCATGGATTGATTAGACAGAGCGCATACGTGTGTACATTAGTGTCTCATTCATAATTCCACTCAGGCCTGTCCATCGACTATGATAAGGAGCAGCTGTACTGGATCAGCTCAGGAAACGGCACCATTAATCGCTGTCATCTGGATGGATCTCTCCTGGAAGTCTTGGATGGCGTCAAAGGCAAACTCAACAAGGCCACAGCATTGGCTATAATGGGTACGTTTATAGTGCAAATGTTTTTTGTCCCTTTCTCGACCGCATATGGGCATCAATGATCTGCCTGTGTGTAGGAGACAAGCTGTGGTGGGCGGACCAGGCGACTGATCAGATTGGAACGTGCGACAAGAAGGACGGCGGCAATTGGAAGGTTTTACGGAATAACACTTCTCCGATGATGCATATGACCATCTATGATGAAGACGTACAGAAAGGTGAGACGGCAAACCAGTGGCATTTCTTCCATTTCAGGTTGTGGATTCCCATTATAAAGTGCAATTGTACGGAACCCAGGAGATGACTTGACTGTGGATTGCTTTGTTTATGCCTCACCCGGCAGTTGTACGCACTCGTCACATACTGGAAGTCGCTTACTTTGCGTACGTCCTGAACGCAACTTAGTAGGTGTGTTTGCGCCAAACAAAATTCAATCTTCGTTTCATCAGACCATAACATATTTTTTCCAAACATATTTCAGAGGTTTTAAGTGTGTTTTTGCAAAATGTAGCCTGCCTTGGATGTCTTTTGTCAGATAAGACTTCCATTTTGCTTCCCTACCTTACTGCCCAGACATGTGAAGAAGATGAGAGATTGTTGTCCCCTTTTCTTTTATTGTTGCCCTGACCAACTTTCTTCATCAGCATAAGGGGATGTCCATATTTCTCCACTTGATGAGGACTGTCTTTGCTGTGTTCCGTGTTCTTTAATGCTTTGCAATGCTTTTGTACCCCTTCTCCTGACTGATGCATTTAAACGATGAGATCAATGACAATGGCTTGTGCTGTAAGACATGACCACAAAAATGTCAGGAAAAGCCGACTAGAATGGCTGAACTTCATTTGGGGTTAATCAGAAACACTTTAAATAGTGACACATGTGCGGTTGAATCGAAACACAACCACACTCCTACCTATAAGCAGGTATGCAAGACTTATGCAACCATATCTCTGCATGTTACAGTATCTTATACTTTCACCCTTGAAAAGGTTTGTTTTGACTTGAGCTATTCAGGTTGTAGGTCACATTGATGTTGGAAAAAGGTTTTGAATTATTTATCTCGATCTTATTTGTATTACAAAAATCTGGCATTTTAATTGGGATGTGTAGACTTTTTATATCCACTCTATCTTGCAGCATGTGTGCTTTAATGAACCATGCCTCCTAATCTATCTGTTTGACTCACACTGAGATGATCAGTTGATCATTTTTGATTGCTTTATTGAACCTATAAACACAACATGAAAGACTTAAAAGGAATAACAAAATCAAAGGAAAAGTGTCAATACATATTCGGGTTCAGTACAGTTGATATGCTCAAAGTGAGTCGGAGGAAGTAGCAAAACTTACTTTGAAAATCGCCTTTCATGAATTCACACTTTTTTGTTGTCGTTTTTCTTTTTGCTTTGGAGCTTCTCCTCAGCTATAAATATTTTTAGCAGGGAAGCCAGCTTCTGTGTGGGTTTTTTTGTGAATCTGTGGCAGGGCTCGATGCCTATCCACCACAAATGATTGGGGTTCGTGTATGTTTTACGGCTCGGAAAAATTAGTACAACATAGTTTGACCTCTGTGATATTTATCTTCTCCCCAGCGAGTGTCAATCTGTGTAGTAACAACAATGGAGATTGTTCCCAGTTGTGTCTGCCCACATCAGCAACCAGCAGGGCCTGCATGTGCACTGCCGGTTACAGCCTCAAGACAGGGCAGCAGTCATGTGAAGGTAACACAGCTAGCTAGCTGCCTTTTGTCATCAAGGGCTTTTCGGCAGGGGCCACAATATGTCGCTCTCTTTCTGAGCAGGTATGGGCTCTTTCCTGCTTTATTCGGTCCATGAGGGAATCAGAGGAATTCCGCTGGACCCAGCCGACAAATCTGACGCCTTGGTGCCAGTGTCTGGCACCTCTCTGGCTGTCGGCATCGACTTCCACGCTGGTGAGTGACACTCGAGAGAGACAGAGTTACTAATAATAATAATACATTTCATTTATAAGCGCCTTTCAAAACACTCAAGGACACTTTACAATCAAAACAAGAACAATAAAACCACAAATAAAATGTTAAATAATAAAAGGAAAGGTGGTCTCTTTGGAATGAAACTAGCTCCTTCACTCTCCCATTGCAGCATTAACCGGTAACCTATTGGTCCTTTTCAGAGAACGACACCATCTACTGGGTAGACATGGGCCTGAGCACCATCAGCAGGGCCAAGCGAGATCAAACGTGGAGAGAAGACGTGGTCACCAATGGCATCGGCAGGGTGGAGGGCATTACCGTCGATTGGATTGCAGGTCTGCTTGTGGTGAAACCTCTTGGACATATGGCATCATTTTGCATACGGCGATCAGGTCTACTTTGCCTCCCACCAATGTGCTCATCACCAGCTGTCTAAGTGGAAAACGCAACAAGAGCAAAAGAGAAAGATTTCAAATCATCAAACAGCTGACATCTTTGATTTTCTCATTTAAAAATCCATGTTTGGTTTCACTCATGGGCGCTGTGTCTTTTCACACTAAAGCAAGTGTTGTTGTTTTTTTTTTCTCTAACATTATTTGGATAAAAATATCTCTATTGACCAACTGCTCTCCAGGAAACATTTACTGGACCGACCAGGGCTTCGACGTCATTGAGGTGGCCAGGCTGAACGGCTCCTTCCGCTACGTGGTGATTTCCCAGGGCCTGGATAAGCCCCGAGCCATCACTGTCCACCCTGTCAAAGGGTAAGGCTGCTTGCTTGAAGCAAATTGCTCCAGACGCGTGACTGTTTAATGTCCTCCGCGTCATGTTCTGTGAAGGTACCTGTTCTGGACAGAATGGGGTCAGTACCCTCGTATCGAGCGCTCTCGTCTGGATGGCTCTGAGCGGCTGGTCCTGGTCAACGCCAGCATCAGTTGGCCCAATGGAATCTCCATTGACTACACGGTAGGCGGGGTAGCTGACTTCTGCCTTTGGGCTTTCGTCATTATTTGCGTGTCTTGCTCGTCCGCCTTGACGCGAGCCGTTGTACGGGGTCTGCATGCGTAGGAGGGGCTGTTGTATTGGTGTGATGCCAGGACAGACAAGATTGAGCGCATCAACCTGGAGACTGGAGAGAATAGAGAACTGGTGCTGGCCAACAACAACATGGATATGTTTGCAGTTTCTGTTTTTGAGGAGTTCATCTACTGGAGTGACAGGTCAGTCTTTAGAATTGAGTGATTTCTGACGAGAAATATTGTAAGAATAATGTTTGATACTACTGTATGTCAGTCCATCATGCTTGATTATTGAGGGTATCATTGTGTTTTGCACAGGACTCACGCAAATGGCTCCATCAAGCGAGGCAGCAAAGACAACGCCACTGATGCAGTCCAACTCAGGACTGGGATCGGTGTCCAACTAAAAGATATCAAAGTGTTTAACAGGGCCAGGCAACACGGTAGGAAAACTTTATGTTGAGCATATAACATTCGCTACTCATCCAAAATAACCAGACATATTCAGCTTTCGGTTGATATATCCAAGTGAAAATTCACATCAGGTATTTGATCGGTGAATCGACCAATACACTTCCAAGGATGCGTTCTTTGCCTTTCTGTGACTCTTCCAGTCTATCTGAATGACCCGTTTCAACTGCACCTTTGATACATTTCGGGTGTTGTCAAAATCTGACCAACATGATGGAAAGGACTTTTTACTTTTCCACAGGCACCAACATCTGCAAACATAACAACGGCAACTGTGAGCAACTTTGTCTTTACCGTGGCAACGGGCAGCACACCTGCGCCTGTGCCCACGGCATGCTGGCCGAGGACAACCGCAGCTGCCGCGATTACGACGGCTACCTCCTCTACTCAGAGCGCACCATCCTGAAGAGCATCCACCTGTCCGACGAGACCAACTTGAATGCTCCCATAAAGCCTTTCGAAGACCCAGACCACATGAAGAATGTCATCGCCCTAAGCTTTGACTACCATGGAGGCGGCGGAAAGGGAGCCAACCATATCTTCTTCAGCGACATTCACTTTGGCAATATCCAGCAGATCAACGACGACGGCACAGACCGCAAGATTGTGGTGGATAGTAAGTAGGAAGTCATTTGGCAAAAAACAAAAACAAAAATCGTAAGGAGCGTTGCTCACTGGCCGATACTCAAGACACCCTCTTGCAATATAAAGTGACTTAATACAAAAGCTAAACTGTCAGTATCAGTAAAAAGAAATAAATAATCAAAGAATAATAATAGTAATTGCACACCAAAAACAATCTTCATAGATGGTTACAAAATGGAGGATGAAAAATAGAAAAATAAAACAACAAATATTCAAGAAATATTGAATTTACTTCCACGAATATCCAAATCCGCGGGTGCCGAACTTCAAGTATGCGTGGCTCCACTGCGTTGTTATTGTGAAAACATACGGCGTAAGATCACGGTGGAACGCACCCAACGTTGTCTGGGTGGACCTGCGCTCGCTCTCACTGTGATCTCCTTCATCGTACACCTAGCATGCATGAGAACAGCACTGCATTTACTTCAGGCGTTTGTATTTTTTCCCTATCGTCGAGCGATACTGTATACTCGAAACAAGTAAATAAAAATCAATGTCATAGAGTACAATTCGATGCCGCGCGCAAAACATAACAGCATTTCTCAGCTAATTGAGACATTTAGGACTGTCAAATGAAAGGGACAAACATAAAGGGACGTTTATGACTCGTAACATTTTATTTTATTTTTTTCACTACGGATTGCCTGAGGACTCACTTTGACACAAGCAGCGCGGTCTGTTCCAAAACGGCGAGCAAAAAGAGAACGCGTTAACATATTTCGGAATGTTTTGTCAGGATCACATGACATGATGAAAAACAGAGCCAGTTCTTTGAAGGGTCGGCATCTGTCATTTCCTTGGAAAGCAGAATTGAACCCATTTAATTATGTTATTGAACGGCGCAGAAAGGTTTCAACTTTTAACCCTATTCAGTCCATTCGAAAAAGCTCATTTCTATTCCTCCATTCACCCATTTTCTGTCCCGCCAGTTGCCTTTGGGTGTGAGGTCACGACACAAATAATCGAGGAGTCAGCATTCACTCTTTCATTCACACAGTTGAGAGTCTTCAGTTAAGCCAGCGTGCATGTTTTTGAAATGTGAGAGGAAGCTGGAGTAGCAGGAATAACCCCGCCACGCAAGTACACGCAGGAGAGCCACAGCAGGGATTCAAAGCCCAAACCTCAAATTTCTGTACATCTCTTGTATTGTGCAGTGATTTCTTTGTACGTCGCATTCCAAATTATTCTGCAAGTGATCTTTTTTTTTTTTTTTTTAATTCTCTGTACATGTATTTTCAAATCATTAACTTTCCGAGTATAATCTGAATGTTTTTGAGCAACTCAAAACACGTTACAGGTTGTAATGAAATTAAGATTTGTTGAAGTTGCAGAATTATTGACTGAAATCAAACGCGATTTCCATCCAAAACATTTTACCCGTTGAAATTGCGTGTTAAAATCGGATCCCTTATCTGAGAGCGGCTTCACAATTCTTAGACCCATGGAATATGGAATATCATACACGCTTGGAATAGCTTTGTCACAATAGCCTCCTACGGCTTTCATTTGCATGAACCATTTTCACAACTCGGAGACGAATAACATTTGCGTCCGTTTTAGGTTTCAGAGCTTGCGTCCAACTCAAAGGTTCGCACCATGTCCCCGCCCATCATCATATGAGGACAACCATTCAGGGAGTTTTTGCAAACGGTCCATCGCTCTCTCCCCAGCTCTAACAACTCTCTTCGGAACTTCTGAGACATGAATCCATACAGCAGGGGGTTAACCACCGCCACTGACGATGCCAGCAATCTGGCCAAAATGGCAATCGTGTTGTAACCCTTTGAGCCCTGAATGCTTCCCCCGATGAAGGAGAACATGAGCGCGTAGGAGGGTAGCCAGAGCAGAGTGAAGACCAGGACCAAGAGAGCTGACGTGTGAGTGACCTGGCTCTGGTAGCGCTCCAGACGAGGGGCATTTCCAAACAATCGCGCGTGTCGAAGAAAGCAGTAGATCTTTGCGTACATCAGCACGATGATTCCCAGTGGTAGGGCAAAGCCAAAGACGAAGAGGCTGATGCTGTAGATGAGCTGGCTGAAGTCGGACAGAAAGGCGAAGCAGTACACCGCCCTGGATGTCGTCACTGTGCGGAAGGCAAACTGAGGCGCCGCCAAGGCCGAGGCGGGAAGCCACAGAAGTACCACCGTCACCTTGAGCCGCCGGTGCATCCTGGAGCGGTACGCCCAGGTGGGGTGCACCACTGTGAGGTAGCGAGTCACAGCCAGTGCAGCCAAAGTAAAGACGGAAGCCGAAGAACAGGCCACGCCCAGGAAGCTGACCCATTTGCACAGGAAGCTTCCGAAAGGCCAGCATCCCAACGTGATGGCCGACGTGTGGAAGGGCAGGCAAAGCAACAGGAGCAAGTCAGCCGCGCTCAGGGCCAGCAGCAGGGTGTCGGTACCGTGTGGCGGGTGGCGGTCTTTCCGCCTCCGCCCTGTTAGGGTGCTGATGACCAGGATTTGTCCTACCAGGCCAGTCACCAGGATTAGACCATCCAGAATGGGCACCAGAACCTTAATCACAGCCTCCTCTTGCCTGTTGCTTTGTCCGAGTTCGCTGCGGTTTACGTCCTGTCCTGTCATCTCCGTGCCTTCCCAATTAAAGTCAATGAGCTCATTAATCTGAGAGCCTGTTAATGTTAAGAAGGGGGGGGGGGGGCGTTCACATAGCGTCAGGGGAATCGCAACGACGGCCTGCTCTCCCCTCTCGTAATGATAGAAATGAGTAAAGCACATCTACTGCTCACTCCTTCATTCAAGAGGTCTCATCATTGATAACAAATGTGCAAAAGCACTCAAGCTTGCCATTTTACAAACATTTTCCAGAGCACATCGAAAGTTGCCCAAATGCCCAGTTTTGTCAGAAAACATGAAAACAAGACCTGGAAGGCCAGTCCCTGTGCGCCAACATCAACATGTTCTTCTTCATCCCTTGGAGCACTTTGTGTCAAGCACAGGAGAGATTTCACACGCAGTCGTACTCCATGTCTGGATTGATTTCTTGGCACCGGGCAACATTGGTCAAATTCATTCCTGAGATTTGCCGCTCAGTGTCCTCTTGCTTTAAAGGCAGTCAAGCCATTCCACTTGATGCTCGCCGCAGCAGGTGACGACTTGTCCGCTTTGAAGCTCCTCACAGGCGTGTAGCATGTGTAGCATGTAGACTCCGCTGGAACAAGAACTGCGCTTCAACGAGGCATTCATGATAAATAATCAACGTGAATGTAAAAAGCCTGTTCATTCCCCATGCCTGCTCAGAGTGGGAATGGTCTTCCAGCAGGTCTCTCCCACTGTTTGCGCAGTATCCTTGAGACAAGCTTAGCAACGGGAGAGTTGCTGTAATAGGCCCCAACCACCCTTACATAATACTGTCACGCACCTATTTGATGTATTCCCTTCTCGTGACTGGAGACAATGGTTAGTGTCAAGGCTGGAAGGATAAAAAGAGCAACTATCTGTGTGGGTTTAGTTTGTCAACCTGCCATGAAGGTGCATTCAGTCAAGTTGGTGTTCAACAGTGGATTTGTCCTCCATTTAGATCATCTATGCATGGCTCTTGGTCATTCATCCAAAACGTCTCAAAAGGTTCTATTGACTTTCTTCAGAGAGCAAACATCTGCTTGGAGTGTTCGTGCTTTTATGGCCGTGTTGAATGGTGATAAAGGTCGTTCATCGTAGGACTGTGAACAAATAGATGGCACGCTTTGGAGCCGGTAAGACGGCGGAGTGGAGTGGAGTTCCATGTTTTGCGGAAGGTTGGCACCGTGTTTTAGAAATGGCGTCTTCAGGAAGACTTGAACAGCTGCAGTGTCAGGGCCTCCCCCAGGGCTCACTTGTCAAGCTGGGGTAGTACCTGCTTTATGCATCTTTTCAAGGGAGGTAGAGCAGCTTGGAAAAGGAAAGGCTCAAATATTCCATATTATCCCTTTTCAGCTGTGTTTCCAAAAAAAACGGATTGATTTTCATCTCCTACAAAGTGCGAGAACAACATGGGTTGCATTCTAAGGCTCACTGACCTGTATGTTAAAAATGCCTTCCATAGATTATGAGAAAGAAAGGGGAAAAAAAGTACAAGAGTAAAGGCTCCTTCTCTTCCACAGATGTCGGTTCAGTGGAGGGCCTGGCGTACCACCGCGGTTGGGATACGCTCTACTGGACCAGTTACACAACCTCCACCATCACTCGCCACACCGTGGACCAGAGCCGCTCTGTGGCCTATAACCGCAACACCGTGGTCACCATGTCTGGAGAGGACCACCCCAGAGCCTTTGTGCTGGATGAGTGTCAGGAGTGAGTCATTAAGATCCAAACATGGCTGGGCAGGGCCCAGCTCCAGCCGTTTTTCTTGCTCTGCTTTCTTCCCACCAACCCATTTGTTTCGTGCAACTCAGCCGTTGCTTTAATTCCACGGCGTGTTTTGGCTGCCGATAATATTATATCGGCCCTGTGTTTATTTATGTTTTTTTTTTCTTTTCGTTTTGTTTGTTTCTAACCACAGTCTCATGTTCTGGACCAACTGGAATGAGCAGACCCCCAGCATCATGAGGGCTTCCCTAAATGGCGCCAATGTGCTGGCCATCATCGGGAGTGATATTAAAACTCCCAACGGCCTTGCTATCGATCACCGAGCAGAGAAGCTCTACTTCTCTGATGCCACTTTGGACAAGATCGAGCGCTGCGAGTATGACGGGAGCAGCCGATATGTAAGGAGGCTTTCTTGCGGCGGTAATGTAGAGACGAGTTATTTGGAAGGGAGTCCTCAACTGTTTGCCTTTCTAGGTTTTGTTGAAGAATGAGCCCGTGCATCCGTTTGGCCTGGCCGTATACGGAGACTTCATCTTCTGGACGGATTGGGTGAGGAGGGCGGTCCTGAGAGCTGACAAGTACACGGGTGGCGACATGAAAGTGTTGCGGGCAGACATCCCCCAGCAGCCGATGGGAATCGTGGCGGTGGCCAATGACACCAACAGCTGTGAGTTGCGTCGACTGCTGTTCGTTTCCCATAATTCACCGCCGCTCGGTTGTATTTCCCCTAGTTGCAGCGATGATAGAATTCTCACTCTAACATAATTCCACCCTCTTGGGCCGCACACCATTCAGGTGAGTTTTCTCCTTGCCGCACAAATAACGGAGGCTGCCAAGACCTGTGCCTGCCCACGTCTGATGGGAGGGTCAACTGCAGTTGCCGTGGAGACAGACAACTACTGGAAGACAACACCTGCTCTTGTGAGAATTCCGCAGAAAAGAAAGCTGTTCAACATCGAACGCAAATGCGGTTTCAGTGATAAACATGACTGTACACCTCACCAGCGCTGAATATGTCTTGCGGGAGTGTGGACGACTTTGAGTGCGGAAACGGCGATTGCATCAACTACAGCCTGACCTGTGATGGCATGGCCCACTGCAAGGACAAGTCCGATGAGAAGCAGTCCTACTGCGGTGAGGATTTGTGCAACCGATTGAGCTCATAAACTGTTTGTTCTGGCCATTCGTGGCTTAAAAAAAGTCTCAAAAACATCACAGCGGCTTCCTGGTTCAGAATTCACCCAATAATTCAAAAGAGCCGATTCTTCCTACTCAGGAAACTGAGGTCTTTTGGGGTTCAGGGGTCACTCCTTAAGACGTTCTATAACTCGGTGGTGGCCTCGGCCATCCATGATGGCATTGTCTGCTGCTCAGGCAGCATCTCAGCCCGGGACAGAAAGAGACTGGAGCGACTGGTCAGGAAGGCCAGTTCTGTCCTGGGTTGCTCCCTTGACACTCTGGAAGAGGTGGGCAACAGAAGGATGCTAACTAAGCTAAAAGCTATGATGGCCAGTCCCTCCCACCCCCTCCAGCCCGCCCTGACAGCACTTGGTAGCACCGACGCTCGTTCCTACCGACTGCTGTCAGGCTGATGAATGAAAAATAACAATCATAATAATAATAATAATTAAATGATGTGAAGGAAAATTGTAAATAGTACTGCGATTTATCCATTTTGTGTTCATATTGTATTTAATTGAAAGATGTTTGCTGTTTTTTTTCTCTTTCTTCTTTCTACATACATTCTTGCTGCTGGAGGCTGTAAATTTCCCCAGTGTGGGACGAATAAAGGATATCTTATCTTAATAAACTCGTGTGGGGATATTTACAACTTTTTAATGTGTAAGGTATCATAAAAAAAAAACATATTAGCCTAGTTTTATCTTGTTTGTGCATATTGATAAGGTAGCCATTATTTTCACGACACACCAAATCTTTGACTGTATAAGCTTTTCCTTCCAATTTACTGTTTTGTTTTGTTTTGTTTTGCTAGCCAATCGAATTTGCAAGAAAGGCTACAGGCGTTGCATGAACGGTCGCTGTATTGGTCACAAATTCTGGTGTGACGGCACAGACGACTGTGGCGACCACTCTGATGAAATGCCTTGTAACAGTAAGTCATCAGCATCCATTCCATTGGAACGTTAAAAAAAAATATATATATATATATATATTTTAAATATATGTAGATATATATTTTTTAATTGTACTATGCTATTGTAATTGTGTGATCCAGTGAGAGTTGCTCGCATGTCTAATGGGCTCATTTAAACACACCAACTTGACTTGAAAAGATCGAGACTGGTTAGCTGACATGTTTTGATCAATTCAGGAATTGCTTTCCGGCTGCTTCAAGTAAGAGGTAGTTGACATTATGTTCACTCGTCTGGTTTTATCTTTGTAGTGACCCTGTGCAAAGTTGGAGAGTTCCAGTGCAAAGATGGCAGCTGTATCTCCAACTTCAGCCGCTGCGACCAGGTGGTGAACTGCGAGGATGCCAGCGACGAAATGAACTGCCGTAAGGCCGCTTGAAAGGATGCCGGAGATCAAACAAGGGTCGTGAAAATGTCTTTTGTTCATGGCCAGAACCCACCGACTGCTCGCGTTTCTTCCGCCTGGGAGTGAAAGGCGCTTCCTTCCAGAGCTGCGAGAAAACCACTCTGTGTTATCTGTCATCGTGGCTGTGTGACGGCAACAACGACTGCGGCGACTTCTCCGATGAGAGGAACTGCCCGGGTGCGCAGCTCCGCCTGCTTTTCCTGCCTGCAGTCTGTTTGGACCCATTCAAGCCTACTTGTGATTTCTTTGTCTGGTCTTGCAGATAAACGCAAGCTGAAATGTCCAGTCAACTTCTTTGCTTGCTCCAGTGACGCCTGCATTCCAATGAGCTGGACTTGCGATAAGGACAATGACTGCGAGAACGGAGCTGACGAGACACACTGCGGTCAGTCTAATGTTGATTCAAAGTAGTTTCTTCCTCGCACTCAGTGGCAAGTGTATGTAAACCGTCGGCATCATATTCTGTATTCGGAACACTCAATGAAAGGGTGCACTTGTACTGATCATTGCAGCAGAAAGAACAGTCTTGCATTATAGTCAACCGAGTTTAATTATTCTCTTCTGTTTTTTGTTTTTTTTTCTGAAATCTTTCTACGGCTCCAATTGCAGACAAATTTTGTACATCCGCCCAGTTTGAGTGTGGAAACCACCGCTGCATTTCCAGCCATTGGGTGTGCGACGGTTCTGATGATTGCGGCGATGGATCGGACGAGGATGACAAATGCAGTGAGCCACGCATTGAACTGCGAGCAGCCCTTGAGCCCTTTCCCCTAATTATGTACCACGTGTCATATTCAAGCACAATCCTCAATTGTTTTCTTTTGTCATATGCACACATCCATGCAAAATAATAGAATGAATGGATGAAAGACATTTTTATTACTGTGTCACGCATACAATAGTATGCCTAGGCCTCATGGGCTTGTCACGGAGCCAAGCAATAACCAGGACCAGAGTACTCCAAAAACAGTCTCTCTTGTCTTCTTTGTCAAAATTCCTGAATGCAATATGCAACTATAAAAACCATCGAAATCACAAATTCATTAAATAATTTCCTCATCTGGCCACCAGATAATATCGTTGTTACAGTTTAAAGAGAATCACATTTCAATGGATTTATTGCTTGGTAGAAGTTTTGAACATTTTTGGAACAATTCATTCTTTCATTGAGCAACAAAAACATGTTCAGTTCAATATTACTCAGCCCACCTTGCCCAAGCCTTCCCAAAAGTGTTCATTCATCAAATTAATGGAGAGCATTTGTCAGGTGGTTTATGCTGGCCAGAGGATATTCCAAAAGCTCTTTCACTACACATGGGATGGCAGCACCAGGGGTTAGACTGCGCCAGCAAAACACCTAACAAAAGTTATCTGGCCACAAAATCAAATTGATTCTTCTCAAATCCCCCCCCCCGAGTTCCCTTTTAACCGTCGATTAAATTCCTATTCATTTCCATTGAGAGTTTCTGACGTTGACAGTTGCTGGAATTCTGCAAACCCGGTCATTTTACGATACCCTTCCCGTTTTCCATGAACCCAGAATCCAAAACCTGCAGTCCCGAGGCCTTCCAGTGTCCCGGCTCGCACGTGTGTGTGCCCCAGCGCTGGAAGTGTGATGGAGACAATGACTGTCCGGATGGAGCCGACGAGAGTGTCAAGGCCGGATGCCGTGAGTTGGACATGTGCACTATCAGCACAGCAGCCCGTTCGGCGAAATTATCCTGCATTGATTTCTGCCAAGCCTTCCACAAATGTATCCCTTTCCACTTGCAGTGCACACCAACAGCACGTGTGACGACAGTGAATTCATGTGCCAGAATAGGCAGTGCATACCCAAGCACTTTGTGTGCGATCATGACATTGACTGTCCTGATGGCTCCGATGAGTCTCCTGAATGTGGTGAGCGTGTGCCGTCTATGGTGAGAAAACATCGCCCGCCGTGGTCGGGGAATAATCGAATCACTTTGTTGCCTTTTGCAGAATATCCAACGTGCGGTCCTGAAGAGTTCCGCTGCGCCAATGGCCGCTGCCTCAATCAAAAGAAATGGGAGTGTGATGGCGAGTTTGACTGTCAAGATCACTCTGATGAAGCGCCTACGAATCCACGGTGCACTGACTCAGGTGGGAATTGTCCTCAGTCCACGACTAGTCGACTGTACTCCAGGAATTGAAAATTCACGGTCCCGTGGAACCTTAAGTTACGAACATCATGTTTACAAACAGTTAGGCAGAAAATTTCCCGAGAGTAGGTAGTAAAGTAGGTCCATGTCCTTGTCCACATATTGAAAGCCAACATTACTAGAAAAATCAACAACGTGCTAACCTGTCAGAACGGCTCCTAAGAAAAGGCAAAGTACCTGTTCAAAATGGACAGGCCAGCGCTGTGCTTTGCGCCTGTTTTGCTCTTCAGCAGAGTGACAAATAGAAAGCACTTGCTAGCGTGAGCGAGGCGACCAACACATTGTAAAACTTAACAAGAGATGTGTAGTGAATTTATGTTATCGTATATTTTTCAAGTGCTTTATTTCTTTTACAATACTGTGTTTTCATTTAGAATGTTAACTTTTCAACCACACATGGGTAAAAATAAAAAAGTTACTGTAAGTATAACTTTGTTTTGGGGCTGGAACGGGTGACTTGCATATCCATTTTTGTCAATGGGAAACATTACCTTGATGTTTGAGCGTTTTGCGTTCGAAATGGGCTCACCGAACCAAGTTTGCAACTTGAGGTTCCATCCGACTGAACAGTAGCTTTTTCTTCAAGCGCGGTGCGGTTTGCATTATTCGCATCTGTCGTTGGTTTTCTTCTGCTGGTTGCAATTCTCCATTGATCTTCACACACCTTAATACCAGTGAATATTTTCCAAACGGTGTTTTGCATCTTCGGGATGGTTTCTCCAAAGCCGCGTTTCTAACAAGCAGCGCAGTTTGCTACATACTGTACATTTGGTGCACCTCCACAAGCAGTATTATAAATCGGAACGATAACCCTTCAATCTTGCATGCATTTCTCATTTCGCTGGGCTGGGCTGACAGAGTATCGCCTTTTTTTGTGTGCGCGTTCCGGCTCGTGCGGCACTTAACACACCATGTTTGCGTGGTTTCAGTGAGGACTTGTAACGAATCGGCCTTCATGTGCCGCAATGGAAATTGCGTGAACGAGACTCTGCTGTGTGACCGGAATGATGACTGCGGCGACGGCTCCGATGAACTCAACTGCTTCATCAACGAGTGTCTCAACAGTAAACTGAGCGGCTGCTCACAACTCTGTGATGACCTCAAGATCGGTTACAAGGTAACCAAACCATCTCAGTGTGGATTTATTTATTTTTTTTGTGTGTATCCAGCACTTGTCTCGTAACTCCAAGCAAACACTGACTGGCCAAGTCTATATGAACGGTGAGCGTATCAATTACTGTATACAGAGGCATCCGAAGAGACCCACCGGTATTTAATGGATGCGCTTCCCCAACAAGCGGGGCGAAAAAGTTGGGAACTGACTTTAGGCATGTGCTTGCGTAAGACCCTAACTTGTTTTGGCTCTGCCTCCTGAAAGTAGGAGGTGCGTAAAGAACAGCTTGAACTGAGCATGAACTTTCATGTTTGTCGTAGCGAGGCTGCGGTCTGAGCTTCTTTTGAAAATCATTAAGCGTGTGTGCCTGCATCCTACTTATGGAGCAGAATGAATCATCGTGTAAATTCTTGTCATGTGAATGCTTGTAATGTGATGCTTGTCATGTGAACTGCGTGGCGTTTGTTTTCTGGTTTTTAATATTTACTCGGCGGCCAAAGTGGCAGTGCTGAGTTGCAAACTCTATTTACGTGTGCCTGCATTGACACAATGCGAGTCTTTTGCCACGCTCTTACATTCACCAAATAGAAATGGACTTTCTTACAATGTGGCCATTGTGTGAATAATTTGGGGTGTAACTGTACGGTATGTATACGGGTGCTTTTTAAGGGTGTTGGAAATGTTGAGACACCACTTCTTTCACTAGCCTACACCCGGTACCGCACCTCTCTGGTACTCTCACTTTCGGACAGGGAATGTCACGCTTGCCTGGCATTTGTGAGGCAGAATTAATGGAGTGCAATCATTTCTGCTCCAAACACCAATTAAACTTTGCCATATGGCAATCATGCCCCTTTTGGATGTTTGAATGACAAAATAGGAGCTGCCTATCTAGATGGAGTGCTACTTCAACTTACGAATGACCTGACACGCTTCGCCAATTTGAAATCAACAATGTGTCGTACATCGATAGCTATTATATTGCCCCCTCGGTGGCCGAGGCACACACGGCAAAAGGAGCAGCGCAACGGCCCATTATATGATCATGCCGCACAAACTGTTTCGTTCTTGATCCGTCCATAATTCGAAACGCTTACCCCCACGAGCGTTGAGGACGTGCCGGAGCCTCTTGGTATTCTATTTAGTTCCAGTATGTTATTTCATTTTCCATTCATTTCATTGGGCAAGGATGATTTGAGATGTGGGTTTTGAGTTGCAAGCGTGATCACGGAATGAATTTGACTCGTGAGTCAGAAATATCAATCTTTTTTTTCCACAAAGGGGAGGGCGGTAACTGGGCAAACTCCGGTAGAGCCTCAACAGTGCAATTGAGGCGTCATAGTGCTTGTCTTTTAGAAGCTGACCTCTCTTGCGGGCTTGACGCATTCAGTGCAGGTGCCATCCCGGTTTCCAGCTGAAGCGAGACGGGAAGACCTGTGTGGATGTGGACGAGTGCACTAGCGTCTACCCTTGCACTCAGCGCTGTATCAACACACACGGCAGCTTCCACTGTCTCTGCGTGGATGGATTTGAAGTCAGCCCCAATGATCCCACCATCTGTAAATCCACATCAGGTATGGCACCGAATTGGATGTTGATAGCTCTAATACTAATAATTCCAGAAAATGTTCAATCTTGTGTGTGCAGAGGAGGAAGCCTTTTTGATCTTTGCTAACCGATACTACCTGAGAAAGCTCAACTTGGATGGTTCCAACTACACTCTTATCAAACAGGTAGAAAGCAAAAAGGAGAGGTTGTTATTGTTTCCTTTCAATGCCCCTGCGAATTCCTACTTGCCTTTAAAAAATCAAAAACAATTTTAGGGTCTGAATAATGCCGTGGCACTGGACTTCCACTATGCAGAGCAGATGATCTACTGGACCGACGTCACCACTCAGGGCAGCATGATCCGACGTATGCGTATGAACGGCAGCGACATGGAGGTCAGTCACGTGGGGGCGGGGGGGAGGAAAGGCGACCGTTGGGCCCATGCAGTGAACATTTGCATCTTCGATATGCAGGTGTTGCACCGGACCTCTCTGAGTAACCCAGACGGTGTGGCTGTGGATTGGGTAGGGGGCAACTTGTACTGGTGTGACAAAGGCCGGGACACCATTGAAGTGTCCAAACTGAACGGAGCCTACCGAACGGTGCTGGTCAACAGCGGGCTGAGGGAACCTCGCGCTGTGGCCGTGGATGTGCGCTACGGGTGAGGCCCCATGAGCGATTGTTGTCATTCGAAGGACGTAGTGTATCTTTAGGATGCATAATACACATGGACAATATCAATAACTCACTCACCAAAGACTTTACCTCCTGCCTGGACAGTTTTGGTTTTCAACAGTATGTCAACTTTCCCACACACAGTAAAGGACATATTCTGGACTTGATCTGCTGTATTGGATTATCACCAACAAACTGTAAAACCGATCTCCTCCCATACACAGATCATCTATTGCTTTCATTCAATGTTAACCTGTCATTTTTCAAATCCAACCCACAACGCATTATACATTTCCGTAAAATCAAGGACATTAACCCGGACAATTTAGAATCACTTATCAACAACCTCCCCAGTACTGATTGTCTTTCTACAACAGATGAGTTTTTGACACACTACAATACAAATCTCCATAACATTCTCAATATCCTGGCCCCACTCAAAACCCGAACTGTCTCCTTCAACCAAACAGCACCCTGGTTTACCCCTACCCTCAGACAACTTAAATCAAAAGGCCGTCAACTTGAAAGATTATATAGAAAAACTGGACTCGCCATTCATAAAGAAATGTACACTACCCACTTTCTCCATTACAAGGACTCAATATCCAAAGCCAAATCAACCTTCTACTCTGGATTAATCAGTTCCAATGAAGGCAACCCCAGATCACTCTTTTCACTCATTTCTAAACTCACTAAACCTGCTGACACTCTTCCCTCACATCTCTATTCCACTGATTTTTGTAATACTCTGGCCTCATTTTTTACATCCAAAATCCAACTTATCCACCAGCAACTCACCCCTTCAGCTGCTCCTAACCCTCCTTCTCCATTCTCCCCGGTTCCTACCCACCTACTCTCTGCATTTACATCCCCATCTGTCCACCAAGTCTCCATCTTAATCCAGAAGTCCAAATCCTCTACTTGTCAACTTGACCCTCTCCCTACTGTTTTAGTCAAAGCTTCTATCCCGGCCCTCTCCCCTCTCATCACTAACATTATTCAAACTTCCCTCTCTACTGGCATTGTACCATCTCATCTCAAAACTGCTGCTGTCACTCCCATACTGAAGAAACCTGGCTCTGATCCCTGCGACTTGAACAACTTTCGTCCCATATCAAACCTTCCGTTCATCTCCAAACTTCTAGAGAAAAGAGTAGCTGCTCAACTTCACACCCATCTTTCCTCCAATAAGCTCTACGAACAATTTCAATCTGGCTTCCGTCCCCTCCATAGTACCGAAACTGCCCTCCTCAAAATATGCAATGACCTTCTTCTCTCTGCTGACTCCGGTTCACTCGCCATCCTCCTCCTGCTTGACCTCAGTGCAGCCTTTGACACCATCTCTCACTCCATCCTCCTCGACAGACTCTCCTCCATTGGCATCACCAGCATCCCCCTCTCCTGGTTCCGCTCCTATCTTTCTGACCGCACCCAGTTTATCCAGCTCAAACGTTTTAGATCTCACCCCTTTCCCCTCACTTCAGGTGTTCCTCAGGGTTCTGTCCTTGGCCCATTGCTATTTCTAATCTATCTTCTTCCCCTTGGTAATATCTTCAGGAAACACCACATTCATTTTCATTGCTACGCGGATGACACCCAGCTCTACATCTCTACCAAACCTAATACCATACTTCCACCATCCTCCCTAACCAACTGCCTGCAGGAATTAAAATCTTGGTTCACCTCAAATTTCCTCAAACTGAATAGCAATAAAACTGAATTCCTCCTTATAGGCACTAAATCCAATCTAAACAAAATAAACAACTTCTCCATTCCCTTCGAAAGCTCTTCCATCTCCCCCTCCCCTCAGGTCAAGAGTCTGGGTGTCATCCTTGATAGCACCCTCTCCTTCACCTCACATATCAACCACAACACTCGTTCTGCATATTATCATCTTCGAAACATCCACCGGCTCCGCTCTTCTCTCACTCCTCAGTCCACTGCTATACTTGTACACACCCTCGTCACCTCGCGACTCGATTACTGTAATTCCCTTCTGTTTGGTCTCCCTCAAAAACCCTCCATAAGCTTCAGCTGGTCCAAAATTCAGCCGCCCGCATTATCACACTCACGCCATACATAAACCATATTACACCTGTCCTTCAACATCTCCACTGGCTCCCCATTTTACACCGCATTCAATATAAAATCCTGCTCCTCACATTCAAATCCATTCATGACCTAGCCCCTCCATACCTATCTGACCTCATCCATATTCCTACGCCTGTCCGCTCTCTTCGTTCCTCCTCCTCTGTCCTCCTCTCTGTCCCCCCTGCTCGCCTCGTCACCATGGGAAATAGAGCCTTCAGTCGCTCTGCTCCCCAGCTATGGAACTCACTCCCCGCTGACCTTCGTAATACAGCCTCATTAACACATTTCAAATCCCGCCTCAAAACACATCTGTTTCGACAAGCCTATTCACTCAGACCATAAAGCCATTATTTTTATTTATTTATTTTTGTTGTATTTTTTCTTATCTTATTTGATGTAGTTTTTAACATTGTACTCGTGATTTTAACTGCTTGTTGTAAGGTGTCCTTGAGTTTCTAGAAAGGCGCCCACAAATAAAATGTATTATTATTATTATAATACCATTCATTTTTATGTCTAGGTACTTGTACTGGTCTGACTGGGGTGACAACCCGCACATTGGAAGAATTGGCATGGATGGCACCAACAGGAGTGTGCTCATAGAGGACAAGATCACGTGGCCCAATGGCCTGACCTTGGACTTTATCAATGACCGCATATACTGGGCAGACGCCCGGGAGGATTACATTGAGTTTGCCAGTCTGGATGGCACCAGAAGACACACAGGTCATTTATCTTTGTGTACTTTGGCTGCACTTAGAGCATTTTGGAACATTCACGGGGTAGGGAAGAAGCCAAAATGGGATGTCTTAATAAGTCGAATATGTCGCAAAGTCACATATGGCCAAATTCGACATCACTTGAAATGCCAGACATTCTATTTACCGGTAGAAATGTAACGTGTATTGCTCACAAGTATCTCTTCTTAAGGAGGAACATTTTCTGATGTCACAGGGCCTTTAAGAAGATAATGAGCGTTCCCTTTGGATTGTGATGGGAACATGCTGAAGGCCACCTCATGCAATCCCAGTCCAAATTGCGAAACAATTCTCAGAACCGGGTGAATTTTTTTCGGATGATCTATTAGCTAGACTTGGGGGTTGCACATCGATAAAGGTGGTGCATATGGCTTTTTACCGTATTTTATAACCAAACTGAATTGTGTGCTGACGCATTTGCGCCAAACGCAGAAAGCAAACGCATGCTATGCCAAGTCTATCGGAGCAGAAAGAGCACTTTGAGTGTATAAAACCTAATCGGGCATATCGAACATTGCGCGTAGCACTTTAGATATGGCGTTGGCCGTTTTGCCGCGCACCCACTCGGCTTCTGTGTATTATTGACGGTGCCTCGAAATCTGCTCGCCCACATTGCTTGCTGCAACAGTGGACTGTCAAATACCTGGAATTATTTATCGTTGACAGTTTAAGTCCTTAATGAATTTCTCCCCCCCTTGCATTGTTCAAACATGCACTCTGGCCACATCGTTAAGTACCCTATCAACAATCCGGGCAACATTCTAGTGGTAAGACACTTGCAAATGGTTAAAAAAAATGTTGTGTGTGTGCTGTCCTTTGGCAGTTCTTAGCCAAGACATCCCACACATCTTTGCCATGACACTGTTTGAGGAATATATCTACTGGACCGACTGGGAGACCAAGTCCATCAACAGAGCTCACAAGACTCTGGGGACCAACAAGACCACCCTTATCAGCACCCTGCATCGGCCCATGGATGTCCACATTTATCACCCCTACCGCCAACCCCAGGGTAACACTCTCAATGTAGAAGCAATAACCCAAAGCCCTATTTTGTTGCTCTTTTTAAACCATTATGGTGGAACAGGAATTCCTATGAAGGATATTTCGCATGATCTGCGATTGTGCGGCGATCTGAAATGTAATGTAACTTTGACGTAAATACAGTACCTTTTCGTAGTTATGTACACACACACACACACACACACACGGCTTTGCATAGATGAAAGGGCATCAAAGTTGGTAGACGTGGAGGCACGTCCCAGGAAAATCGTCTGTGCCATTGGGCCTTTGTTGCAATGTTTTGTCTTTGCCAGTGAGCAACCACCCATGCCAGACGGACAACGGCGGCTGCAGTAACCTGTGCCTCCTCTCCCCTGGAGGGGGTTACAAATGCGCTTGCCCCACCAACTTCTACCTTGCCAACGACCAGCGCACATGCATGTCCAACTGCACGGCCAGCCAGGTGACGGCAACTGCACAAACATCCTCCTCGTCGCCTCAACAATGTGCCTTTTATGCATCTCCACTTTTTGTCTCGTAGTTTGTCTGCAAAAATGATAAGTGCATTCCGTTCTGGTGGAAATGTGACACGGAGGATGATTGTGGCGATCGCTCAGATGAGCCGGCTGACTGTTGTGAGTGTCCATTTTCAGACATGCGGCGAGCGTACTGTGCTGAAATCGACAAGTTCAAGAGCACTAATTCGCTTTTGTTTTCGTGACAGCCGAGTTCAAGTGCAGACCTGGCCAGTTCCAGTGTGGCACAGGCATCTGTACCAACCCCGCATACATATGTGACGGAGACAACGACTGCCAGGACAATTCCGACGAGGCCAACTGCGGTACAGCTCACATTCTGACATCGGATGCTTATTTTGCAGCGTCCATTGTTCCGTCGAAATTTCACAATGGGTCTTTTGTGTAACGACGCTGCAGATATTCATGTTTGCCTGCCCAGCCAGTTCAAATGTTCCCACCCAAGTCGCTGCATCCCAGGAATCTTCCGCTGTAACGGCCAAGACAACTGCGGCGAGGGAGAGGACGAGAAAGACTGCCGTGAGTGTTTCTCACTTTCATCCCACTCGGGTTGTTGGTTTCTCGCCACGGAAAAAACATTTGCTCACTTCTCTCTGTAGCTGAGGTCACGTGCGCACCCACCCAGTTCCAGTGTGCCATCACCAAGCGCTGTATTCCCCGCGTCTGGGTGTGCGACCGCGACAACGACTGTGTGGACGGGTCTGATGAACCTGCCAACTGCAGTAAGCGGAAGAATTATTTGCTTCCCGCAGTTTTGTTTTTCTCCTGCAGCGCTTAGATTTCTTTTCAAAACTGAAAACTCCCCCTTCTCTTATCAACACATCTTTCTCATCGGTTTGCTTTCAAATGCCTGGACAGGCCACTTGGCTTGTTCCATAGGATGCAGTTACGTATATATAGCGGTGTTTCCCAACCAGGGTTATGCACACATTTCAGGTGGCACGTGGACATATTGAATCATTCATTTTTTTAGATGATAAGTAAATACTCTGTCATTTCGTAAGCCATCAATAAAATGGCGTATGTGCGTCACAACTTGTTTCCCCGGGGACACGGTTATCTGTGGCACAGTTGCACCAAAATCACAAGACCTGTGCGCCAGGTTCATTTTTATGTTTGAGTTAAAAAGAAGACAAATGGCTGAGAATTTATTCGGAGATGAGATAAAATGACTTTCTGGGCCTTCAGTGGGGACTTGCTTGACTTAATCCGGCACGATGATTTCACAAGTACAGAGACCAGCAACATGGGACAAAAACAGAATCTAGCAGCAGCTGTACATTTATTTAGCTCAACATTTCTTTAAAACGATCAATAAAGAAATACATAGATCATACTCACCAGGGATGCTGATTATCGAATGTATCCAAGTGCGCATACCACATCAGATGTCTTCTGCCTTGCTGATCAACGAATGGAAACGTTTCAGTCCCATTGCCAATATAATTCAAGTGACATTGGCCAGCACAACTGATTGTGAACTGGCCATATTAGATTGCCATGGCAACAGATAAAGGCTGACATCTGACCGGCCCAATAAATAAATAAATAAATAAATAAATACATTCATTCTCACAGGAAGCGCGTGCAGGAAACAGTGTGCAGCGAGAGAAAGAAGACATTTGATTTCATTTAGTAAATGTTAAAACGGAGGTTGTCGTCATAGAAACATGACTTACTTTGCGGTTCATCTCCACAACTCGTAAATATCTGGAGGATGTCCAGCTGGGTCAACGATGGCTCTCTACCGCCACGCATTTGATTGGATTAGTAAAAGCAGCCGCAAATTGTTCTCATCCGTAGCCCAGATGACATGCGGCGTGGACGAGTTCCGTTGCAAAGACTCCGGACGCTGCATCCCGGCTCGCTGGAAGTGCGACGGCGAAGATGACTGCGGCGATGCCTCCGACGAGCCCAAGGAGGAGTGCGGTGAGCATGTTCGCCTCCGCTCGCCTTGCTTTGTCTTTGTGCTCACATTTGGCCGGGGGTGTCCCAATTCTTTCCTTCGAGGGTCACGAAAAGACAATGGAAGAATGCGAGGGCCACTTTGAAGTTCTTCATCTTCACGTTAATCATTATGGATAGATGGATGGACAGTTCATTCGCACCCTTCTTTATGTTAAATAGAGTTGGAATTCGTGTCAAATATTACTTTCAACATTTGCCGCAGTTAACTGAATGTTTAGAATGGTTAGCAGACCTCAAGTAGCAACGCGGCCCCAAGTCCATGAGGTGATGTGTCGGTGGTCTTTGATTGGTTGTCATCGCAATGCTTGTTGTGCGCAGCTGAGAGGACGTGTGAGCCGTACCAGTTCCGATGTAAAAACAACCGCTGCGTCCCGGGCCGCTGGCAGTGTGACTACGACAACGACTGCGGCGATAACTCGGATGAAGATAAATGCGGTTGGTGTCACGTCTTCACTCGGCCCTTTTGTCCGTTCTCACTAACCTTCAACTCCCTTCGTGCTAACATGTTGACTGTGTGTCAAAAACATCCAGTCACTGTCATGGCAAGGACATTTCATCTCATCTGTTGTCTGTTTCATTTCATACTGTCCCGTTGGCACGAGCTAGAGGTAAGTCCCTTCCACGTTCAAAAGTCAAACATTTTCAGTCAGTTGCCTGTCATGCTCTTGTCCATCCACGAGCCCTGTTGCGAGAGTCTGCAAGGAGACTTGGAATTAGTCGTTCCGTGTTGTCCACTGTCCATCTGCCACTGCACAAACGCGTCCTTGAAAGCTTTTTATAAAGGAGACCTTGTCGGCTGGCTACACTTGCATCATCAAAAACGATTTCAATTCTCCATCGATCAAGATGACAATGCTCAGTTTTGATTGACACTGTGAAAGAGGTCTTGATTGTGAAACCTGTTTGTTTGTGTGCTTGCAGTCACCAACACTGACAGCTGATTCTAATGTCCTTGTTGTCCTTGTAACGTCCAGATTAGAGCCGATGTAGCTAATTTTGCAAAGCTCCTTTCATTGTCTTCCCTGACCACCTGCTGTCCCGCCGTGATGCATTTTCGCGCAGTGCCTCGGCAGTGTTCCGAAAGTGAGTTTGCTTGCACGAACGGCCGCTGCATCGCTGGGCGGTGGAAGTGCGACGGGGACCGCGACTGCGCCGATGGATCAGATGAGGTGCCCGGAACGCTTGACTCTTCAGTCTTCACAAGAACAGAGTTGAACACTTGCATTCTTTATTTACTTTTGGGCCTGTGTTCTCCAGGATGGCTGTGATCTCAAGTGTGACAATGACCAATTCCAGTGCAAAAATGGACACTGTATTCCTATTCGCTGGCGATGTGACGCTGACCCAGACTGCATGGATGGCAGTGATGAGGAGGACTGCCACACTGCTGGTGAGTGCGGAATTCTTTTTTTTTTCTTCTGCTCTTTCCTTATTCTCCGGCTCTGATTCTGCACGTGAGATTGAGTAGTATCAGTTTTGACCCAGATACACTCTGAATCACTTGATGTTCTTTCAGCTGGCCGCCTCTGTCCTTTGGATGAATTCCAATGCAACAATACTCTGTGCAAACCACTTGCCTGGAAGTGTGATGGAGAGGATGACTGTGGAGACAACTCAGATGAGAGTCCGGAAGATTGCCGTGAGTGCCTGCACGTGAATGCCACTCATGCAGTGTTTTGTTTTGTTGAAGAAAAAAAACAACAACCACAACACAGAAAAAAAAAAGCTAAATTGTTGACTCGGACTGCTCTTTCTTTCTGTCTGATGTCCATTTTTATTTTTTTACTCCTAAATCAAGCACAGACAACAGAATCGCTTCAGGAGTCGTCATAAAGCCTACTTGAATTTTCATGATCAAGTCGGCAGAAAAGCAGAGATTGATACAATTGTTTGGATTCGTGTGCGCAGTTCGTAGGGCCCAACTAAATCTGCCATTTCAGCCAGTGTTTCCCAAACTTTATTGAGCTATAACACACACTTAACTTCCACACCACGCCGCCAAATAGAAATGTTGATTTCGAATGATGATGCGTTACTCACAAATTGAATTAATGTGAAACTTCTGCAACATTAGTCACTCAAAAAACGAAGCTGTCACTGTATTGTATGAATAGTAACAGGTTGATGCCCAGTTTCTTGTGCCCTCTGCTATCTAGTGGGAGGCATTTCATTGTTCTGCCTGTCACTTTCTAGCTGGCACAAACAGCTGAAAAAAGATACTGTACGTTATTTGTCTTCAATAAATCATTTTTAGACCGACTGAGGGAAATGAAATTCATTCTTCTGGCTTGATGATATTTCACCGCTGTAAAGAGACAAAAAAACCCCCAACAACAACCAAAAAAACCCCCACTAAGGATTATGACGGACAGTTCATTTGCCAAGTGATTCCCTGTCACACTTTATATTAAATACCAAATGTATTTGGGAAAGAAAAAAGTGAAGTGACTGCTGGACAACTGCTGTCGTAGATACGCCTTAGTTGATTTTTGCCTTCCTCTTTTACTCGGCTTCTCAGCTCTGCCCTCTTTTGTCCAACCATTTTGATGCACAGGGAAGTTCCAGTGTCCTCCCAACAGAGCTTTCCGCTGCCAAAATGACCGCGTCTGTCTTCAGATGTCAAAGAGATGTGACGGTATCAATCACTGTGGCGACAAATCGGATGAGCTGAATTGTGGCAAGTGGCTCCGTACCTTTGAAACCAACCAAGCCACTTCCACTCCATTACTGCCATTTTTAGGGAGTTGCTGACTTGTGTGTGTGTGTGTGTGTTAACATTCCCACAGAAGTGCATCCAGCTGTTCCCGCTTGCGAAAAAGACGAGTTCTTATGTGCAAACGGAAAATGCATCAGCTCCACTTTGCGATGCAACATCTTTAATGACTGCGAGGACTATGGCTCGGATGAGATCAACTGCAAATCAGGTTCATTTTTAAGCCATGTGAACAGAATTATCCATATACAGCCCGATAGTCCCTGAAAAAGAAAAACTGATTTAACGCTGTCCCTTCACAATTTGGTACGACATAGTGGTCAGTTTCCCTCACGTTTTTTTCAGCAATCATTTCAGCGAGAGAGGAATTTGGTCCCCTGCACATTCATTTTTTTCCTTCCAGTACATTTTGGGCAATTGTTTGCCTGTAACTTTTTGGGAACAGTTTGGAATGGTGTTGGGCTGCTTGGATGAGTTTGCTTTGGTAGAAGTTGCTCAAGCATCTTTGCTGACAAGTCAGCGTGTGTGTTCACAGAAGGCAAGCTCAATGACTGCCGGAGTAACAGGACTCAGTGTGGCGATGGGGACGAGGCCCACTGCGTCACCAACGGCACCGATGCCTTCTGCTCCTGTAAACCGGGCTTCCGAAAAATAGGATACCGCACGTGTGGAGGTAATTGTTCACAAACGCCATCAAGACAAAGATTTTTATAAGCGTATATTATTTCATGAGTGGGATTCTTTGCTCTTTTTCAGACAAGAATGAGTGTCTTCAGTTCGGGGCATGTTCCCACATTTGCAACAACACAAAGGGCTCCTACAAATGTAGCTGCCACAAGTACTTCACAAGGATCAACGACAAATGCAAAGCTGACAGTGAGCCCCAACATTCATTTGATTTAAAGTTTTTATTTTTTTTCAGCTGTTTAGTCCAAATGTGTTTGCTGAGGTATCCTGAATTTGTGCATATTGGGGGCATTTGCTGTGTGAATAACATCATACCAGTGAAGCACCTTAACATACAGTAATCCCCCAGCGGTTTGTGATTACCTTGTTGCTATTCACATTTTTGGCGGCAACCTCTATTTGCTGAAAGTTTAGAAACAAGGGTGCCAAACTCATTTTTGTCGTGGGCCACTGTCCCTTGGAGAGCCATTGTCACTGTGAAACCAAAAAAGAATAACAGTTTACTCAACTATTATTTAAGTTACGGTAATGAGGGGTTTGGTAAAAAGAAAATGCTTACAATACATCTCTTACTTATGACAGAGGAGAGTTTGAAATTTTCATACAGATTTTAGCAAGAATCATAGAGGTTGATGTTCAATTTGCTTTGGCGGGCCAGATCTGGCCCTCGGGCCTTGAGTTGGACACCCGTTTCTTTTTTAAACAATGAGCTGACTAAGCAGTGTAATGGGCGGAAATGACGCACAAACTTAGCTTAGTGGTTGACGTGCGTACTTTTGCACCACAGCATTACAGTGATCCATTTTTATAACTTGCCAGTACTCAAATCTATCTAACCTGTTTGCCCTTGCTAATGCATAAAACAAACACATCCAGCAACCTACTTTAGTTTGGCTGTTGTGTCTTGTGAGTTGCCTTGTGTATGGAATGCGCCCCATAAAAAGCTACCTTGACTCCGCTCTCTTGCAGACATGAACAGCAGTCAGCAGGTTCTCTACATAGCCGACGACAATGAGATACGCAGCCTAGATCCTGGTTTGCCCAACTGGCGCTATGAGCAAACCTTTCAAGGGGACGCCAGTGTACGGATTGATGCCATGGACCTGCACGTCAAGACCAATCGCATCTTCTGGACCAATTGGCACACAGGTCGCATCTCCTGCTACGAACTTCCCGGACAGTCCACTTTGTCGTCCAACTCACACCGTAACAGACGACAGAGTGCAGGCAGGATCACCAACCTAGAGGTATAACTCTTCATAAGTACAATAGTGCCTTGAGATATGAGTTTCGTTTGTGCCACGGCTGTGCTCAGAACTCAGAAAAGTGCTCGGTGAAATCATCTTGACACATTGAAATGAATGGAAATGCAACAAATCCATTCCAGGCTCTCCAAAACACAAGAAAAAAATTGTTTATTGATGAGAGAAATCCAAAATTGATTGGTATATTTTACTATACAAAACATGAAGTAATAACCAAATTAAATAGAATGTCAACATTTTAACTGTGTGCCAATTGACTAACTTATGAATATCCGAGTTAGAGCTTCACTATTACTGTAAGTAACTCTGCAGTAATATTACCCCTTTTTCACAGCAGGTTAAATAAAATATTCCTGTGAGTATCGTTACATTGTCTGTCTACGTGTGATGCTGCACTGCATTGCTTAAATGGTTACGACACCCCCAAAGACACTGTGTTAGTCCGACAATGGCATTTACCACGATGCTGTTAGCTTGAACACACCTATGTGTTTGTAATTTTGTTTATTTTATGTTTAGTTTGACATTTAGGTTCGACTTGGAGTGTTATTAAACATTTTATAACCTCTTTTTGAAGCAATGTTTACCACACACATTGCTGTTAGTTGTGAAGCAATTAGTGTTGATATTACAACTGCCATAGAGCAGTCCTTTCTTATAATTTTACTGGAAAAAAAGTCATCAGCTGAACGACTGCTTGTATCTTGAAAAAAATGCCAAGTCAGGTCACTCATATCTCAAGGCTCCACTGTACGAAGAAAGGTAAAGTTTGACAGGGCAACCTAGGAAACCTCTCTCATCTCACCCAGATTAAAGAACTGAAGATGCCTCGAGGAATAGCCGTGGACTGGGTGGCCGGTAACCTGTACTGGACCGACTCTGGTCGAGATGTTATTGAGGTGGCTCAGATGTCAGGCCAGCACTGTAAGACTCTCATCTCTGGCATGATCGACGAACCGTATGCCATCGTAGTGGATCCACAGAGAGGGTACAAAATCAACGTGATGACAGTCAACATGTTTCGGTTGACAATTATGTTCAGATTTTCATTTGAAATCTGCATTCATGTTTCAGCACCATGTACTGGGCAGACTGGGGGAACCACCCAAAAATTGAGACAGCTTCCATGGATGGAACACTGAGACAGACTCTTGTTCATGAGAACATCCAGTGGCCAACAGGTCCAATTTATTGACGTGAACCATGTTAACGCATTGCTTTGTGTAACTGCCAGCTCCAAATAAGCAGTATGCTGCATGCTACACTGTCTTTTCACTTCCCAGGATTGGCAGTGGACTACTTCAACGAGCGTCTTTACTGGGCAGATGCAAAGCTCTCAGTCATTGGAAGTGTTCGTCTGGATGGCTCAGATCCCGTCACGGCTGTCTCTGGCATCAAAAACAGTTGAGTTATTACGTTTGAAGAAAAGCAGTCATTTGTGACAGAAAAAGAACAACTCTGCGTCAATCAAAGGTTTGCCGATGTGAAAATGTTTTGCCCTTTCTTCACTTCCAGACCTGGCCCATCCATTTAGCATTGATGTCTTTGAGGACTACATATACGGAGTCACGTTAATCAATAACTTTGTTTTCCGGGTCAACAAGTTTGGAAAAGGCCCAATGGAGACTCTCACCACAGGCATCAACCACGCTGCTGACATCGTCTTGTACCACCGATACAAGCAGCCAGAGGGTGAGTGTCATCACCGATGTCATTGCTAGATCACGAAAATTGTGACGTTACAGTAGATTGCCGATTTTTACACAATTGCTTAAATCTCAACTGATTTCGATCCATGTAATCATATCGCTGTTAAATGTAATATAATCTTTGTACATGTCTATCGAAACAGAGAGAGGGAGACAGAGGGAGAATTTCTTAATTGACCTCTAACCTCTAAAAAAAATGTACATTTTGGATCACATCGTAAACCTCACCAGAGTGTGAGGGGAAAACCAAAATCTGTCGATGTCCATTCAGGACATATCCTGAATCCCACATATTAATCTCACATTGTATATTTGTGAAGATTCTCACAAGGTTTATTTGTGCTTGTGTCTCTTTGCGTTAGTCACTAACCCCTGTGACAGAAAGAAGTGCGAGTGGCTTTGTCTGCTCAGCCCCAGTGGACCGGTGTGTACCTGCCCCAACAACTACATTGCCAACAACGGCACGTGTGTGGAGAGGACTGGCCCGACCCAGTCGCCATTTTGTAAGTCTGCATTCCCACGCCCACACTTGCTTTTATGGATCTCTTTGAGAAGAAATAGAAGATAACCTTCTTGTTGCATCGACCTGCCGGCCACAGATGCTGGTTGAACTGCTCACATGGCCTCGCAATACTCGGTGTCCTTTTATACCTCCACAGCGCCCCCCTCAGGCCCATGTGACATTCAGTGTCAGAACGGCGGCAGCTGCTTCCTCAATGCCCGACAGATGGCCAAGTGTCGCTGCCAGCCCAGCTACATCGGAGAGAGATGCGAGATCAACCAGTGCAGGGACTACTGCAAGAATGGCGGCTCCTGCACAGCATCTCATACAGGTGAACAGACGTAGATGGCCACAGTCAAGACCTGAGGGAAGTTTTTCACTTATCTGCCAAGGATTCGGCTTTCAAACGGGTCGCAACTTTCACCTTCACGTTATTTCTGCAGGTTTATGATACCCTTAGCAATGTAGACAAGCTGGGGTTAGCTGCTGCTGCTACGCTGATAGCATGACTTATTCGGAATGGAGTGTTACAATAACAGAAAATGTTACCCGTTTTATTTTTTTAGGAATGTACGGTCAATTAAAAATCCAAAAGAGGACTCAAACATAGCTGCTGAGCAGAAATACTGCTAATGCCGCGTCGCTTCTGAATCCTCTCAATTGCTTGACGTCCCCTCACTCTGCTTCTGTTCGCTAATCTTATTCCCGGTTGTTAGCAAATGTGTGATTTTTCCTTTCTAGAAGTGGATGTCCCAAAATAGCAAAGCCCCTGCAACCTCAGCCAGCAGGTCAGCGTGAGGCTCCTGGGCTACGGGTGTGAAATGATTGACACCTCGTACGTCACTCCTCTCTGATAGGTCGTGCTTCCTTGGGCACAGTGATTTCTTAAAACAAACACTGCAACTCTTCGTTTAAGACAGTCAAGATGTCAACAAAGACGGTACCATTACTGGGGTTCTCTTGTTAATTGTTGCATGCGGTATGTTTGTGATAGGTGCTCCAACATGCAGATGTCCAAAAGGCTTCACGGGCCCCACCTGTAACCGTCACACTTGTCAGAATTATTGCCAAAACGGAGGCAACTGCTCGGTCAACTCGGGCAATCAACCGACCTGCAGCTGCCCGTCAGAGTACCACGGAGATCAGTGCCAGTACAGTAAGTTGATATACTCACATCCTCACGGTATTATGCTCTGACATAATACGACTATAGGGCGTTCAAGTTGCTTTTTGGCAAAATCCTTTCAAGTCTTACGCCATCGCCTTCTCACAGGTAAATGCGAAGGCTATTGTGAGAACGGTGGAGCATGTTTGCAAACCTCAAATGGCACCAAAATGTGTCAGTGCTCCAGCCAGTACATCGGACACCAGTGTGAGCTGGACAAATGTGTCTTCTGTGGCACGGGCCGCTGTTTGACATCCCCCTCGGGAGAAGTCTCCTGCAGGTAAACACACACCGCCGCTTACGCATATTAAATGGAATTTGGATGTGTAAATATTGGTTAAAAGTCTCCATCCATCTGGCTGTCCGGCGCCACGCAGGCAACATTTTAAATGTTCAACCCAATCCACTTATTTATTTATATAGCACAGTTCCAAAGTGATGCACGGAGTAACTGGTTTTGCAATATCAAAAACACACTTATTAAAAATTGAAAAAAAGTAAATACAATTAGTATAAGTAGAAAGTATACGTTTTTTAATTGTGCGCAAAATGAACCAGCCAGTGATGGTCGAGCGAGGATGTCATAACTAATTGACATGTTGAGTTGGGTATGTCTTGAAATCCATGTCAGAGCCTCCGTCGAACCCCTGAGACTGATTCACCAAACTCCTGGGGTTCGATCGAACCCAGGTTAAGAACCGCTGATCTGGTGGATGCATAACGCAACCGCTGCCACTATTGTGGCTTGTATTCTGCGCCTTATCATGCGATGCGCCAAATACTGTACATGAAAACCGATTTAAAATAAGTCATTCATTGTACTCCGAAGTGCCTGATAGTGCGAGGTCATTTCACCTTCATAAGTTACTGACCCCCCGAGTGCAGCCAACGATGTCGTTTACAATACAAACATGTATATTTTACTACATATGTTATGTATGTAAGTTTCAAACTTATTACCACAACCACAGCAATACACATTGTTAACTCTGATCAGAATCAAGCATTATCTTTGTAATAATGACTAAGAGTGTGTGTGTGTGCGCGTGTGTGTTCACAGCTGCCCCAATGGTCAGACCCAACCCAGCTGCTATACCTGCTTAGACTACTGCTTCAATGGCCAATGTACAGTTGACAGTCGCACACTATTGCCCCAGTGCAAGTAAGATGAGACACACTCTCCTCACACGTCATTCTTTCTGTCTAGTACCAAGCGACAAAAGAAAACACACGCACACGCACACACACACACACACACACACACACACACACCATCATCGTAACTGTGTCTCACTGTGTGTCCAGGTGTCCCGCAGCATGGAGAGGTTACCGGTGTGAAATTGCTGCTTCTGTGGATTCCTCCGCATCCAGTGGAAGTCAGTCACACGCTTCATAGCAGTGTGTCCTGCTGATTAAAAAAAAAATAATAATAATAAAAATCATTTCTTCTTTTGGCTGCATTTGCTCATCTTATTTTCTGTCTGCCAGGTACAGCCTCAGTGGTGGTCCCCGTGCTTCTCCTGCTCTTGCTGGCACTGCTGGTGGTTGGCGCCATCGTGTGGTACAAGCGGAGAATGCGAGGGTAAGCTTTGTTGAGCTTGCTGCCCCGTTGCAGTTGTTGTTTTAATCGTTCTCCTTGCCATCTCCACCAACCATCTATTTCCTGTCCCCCAGGTCTCAATGGCTGGGCAAATCTCGCTCTCAGTACTTGCGGTAACTTGACAGGGTTACATCATTCACTGGTTCAGGCTGTGTTAACGCCGCTCCCTCCCTCATATCAAGATGGCCCCTGCTGTATATGTTCCTTGAACCATTCTGTTATAAACACCTCTCTATTCCTGCCTGCATTTTGTTCCCCAAGAAATCTAAAGACGCATTTCAACCATAGCAGCATTACCTTGGAACTAGGAACTTGAATGTTTAGATCACTAAAGAGGCCCATGGAAATCTCAAAGGTGGGGTCTGGCTGGCTGAAGATTTGTTTTGTAAAATATATACAGGTATATATACTGTATATATACCTGTATACAGGTATATATACTGTATATATAGTATATATACCTGTATATATACTGTATATTTTTTTACTGTCAATGAAATTAAATCTGGGCAGCACGGTGGTCGACTGGTTAGCACGTCTGCCTCAAAACGCAGAGATCATGGGTCTGATTCCCCGACCACATTCTTCCCACATTCCAAAAACATTCCAACATCGCAAAAACATGCACGTTAGGTTCATTGAACACTCTAAATTGTCTGTAGGTGTGTTTGTGAGTATGGAAGGTTGGTTGTCTATGTGTGCCCTGGGATTAGCTGGCAACCATTTCAGGGTTTACCCCGCCCACTGCCCAAAGCCTGCTTGGGATATTCTCCATCATGCCCGCGACCCTCGTGAGGAGAACAGGATTAGAAAATGGATGAATGGATGTACTGAAATCTGCCTGGCTGCTTTTACATTATCGTTTTTTCTACTGCCACCTACCCCACTGCAGTGGTAGTGCAGCCACTTGTGCCATCTCGTCATCCTTAGCTCCCGAAATGTTTCTCGTCATTGGTCTGTTGCACCAATAGTAGAGCCAATGGCAAACAACAAAAAGTGCCTGGAATTTTAGGTTGAAATGTGTCATAAGAGTCTGTTGAATCTGATTTGGATTTTTGTTTTTTTTAATGCTTCACCATCCCGTTCCCTGTCGTACACGTCTATGCTGTGTGACTGCTTGGTCAAATATTATTTTAATGTCTATCAATTAACAATAATGGCATGTAGTCTGCCCAGCACAGCATTCTTTTCAATGCTGCAGAGTTTTCTCCAGGTTTAATCACATGGACATTTTGACCCCAAAAAAATGCTCATTTGATCAACTTTGTGTCTCAGTTGTGTGGGTTCTGTGTTACTCCTCTTGTTGGTGTTCTTTCCCCCCACTAATGTGTTGCTTACTCATTTTATCATCGGTTATGTTTGTTGCAGTGCCAATGGCTTCCAGCACCACAGAATGACCAATGGCGCCATGAATGTCGAGATTGGCAATCCCGCATACAAAATCTACGAGGGAGACCCGGACGATGACGCTGGGGAGCTCCTAGATTCAGACTTTGCTTTGGACCCAGAGAAAGTAAGAAGAAGGCAATACATCCAATTCATCAAACGACTTGGCCAATCTACAAAAGAGAGGGAAAACAGGATGCAAGGGTTTGAGCAACCAGGGGAGGGTTGACCAAACAATGGGCACAACAGCAGCCATTTCTCCAGCATTTGTAGTCCCACCACGGCAGCAGCCTACACCACCGTCCGTCTGTACTGCAAAAACAACAGTCGCGTGTAACAACAAATAAAATCACTTGGACATATAAAAGGACGAGTACATTCAAAGGTATATAAAACAGTATTGAATAAAATTAACTATAAATATCAATCAAATACAGTACATAAACCATGACTGGATCAGGATGACAAAAATGGTTGAAAAAACAAATATCAAGGTGAAAATGAAGTGCTAAAGCTTTCGAGGGGAAAAAATATATACAGATAAATGAACTCTGCGATTGGCTGGCAACCGATTCAGGGTGTCCCCCGCCTACTGCCCGAAGACAGCTGGGATAGGCTCCAGCACCCCCCGCGACCCTAGTGAGGATCAAGCGGCTCGGAAGATGAATGAATGAATGAAAGATAAATGAACTTAATCCAAACATGTATTTTTTAGTTGCTCTGTTCTTCCTCAATGCTACTGTAAAAAAAGAATCAATAAATTGACGTCAAGCGCTGTTGACTGTTGCTCTTGGGGAGACCCCACGTGCTTTCAAGGGCGAGGCAGGAGCTTAGTCCTCTTTTGTCTTGTCTTATCTCATGCCGACCTTTATACATAGAGTGGGTATAAAAAGTCCCCCCCCCTTTTTTTTTATGGACCGAAATACTTTAAATGATTCCAACTCAACTGATTTTTATTTTTTTTAAAAAGGAACTTTCTCAAGGGAAAATAAAAATAAACAATTGAAATCCTGTGGTTGTGCAGGTTTTGGTCTGAACAGGGATGTGTAGACCTTTTCTATGCACAGTAAAATTCACTTTTCTGCCCAGTGCACTAAAAGGTCTTGTCTGTGCTCTGCAGCCCACCAACTTCACCAACCCCGTTTACGCCAGCCTCTACATGGGCGCCCACAACAGCAACAACTCCCTAGCCAGCACCGACGAAAAGAAGGAGCTCCTTTCCCAGGGCGACGAGAGCATGAGCGACCCGCTGGCGTAGAGCCTCGCATCCCCCCTGAACTGTGC
The DNA here is from genome assembly GCF_025434085.1 of Hippocampus zosterae. Taxonomy (NCBI): domain Eukaryota; kingdom Metazoa; phylum Chordata; class Actinopteri; order Syngnathiformes; family Syngnathidae; genus Hippocampus; species Hippocampus zosterae. The sequence continues at coordinate 15,590,376 of NC_067452.1, forward strand.
CAGCAATCGCCCAGCCCAGCCAATGCTGAGCCCCCAGGCCCCCTCATCTTATGCCTTTCCCACCTGAAAAGAAAAACAATGTAAAAAGAAAAACAACAAAATCGGGAACACTGTATAAAATGTATAAAATGAAGGACTACTTTTTTAAGTGATTGCAGTATTATATGTTGTCCTTTGACAACAAATCATCTGGTGACGAAAAAGGACCCATTTTATCGACATTTACTCCTTTATTTTACATTGTTGATCACTTCCCCGCAGCTCTCCCTTCATGCATATCGCCGCTACCTCTGTGCAAAAGAGAGAGACAAATTGCAGTGGAGCATCTTTTTAGTATTATTTTTGTATGACTTGCACAGTGGGCAAAGAGAGAATATTGTTCCATCGTAGAAAACCTTTCAAACCAATTAAGTCCTTGTCGTGTTGTGGGTGAAAGGGCATCCATGCCTCTCTTTAGGTCCAAAAATGGCATATTTTGTTTTTCCAGCTGAACTCGACATGACCCTATGGAGGTCTTGCGTCATTCAAGTGATTGTCTTGTACGTACTTGCACAGAGAAAAATGTTATATGTATTTGTGCTTATACATATGTGTAATGACATTATATATAATGTGCAAACCTATTAACAAAGTGTCTTGAAAGTATACCCAGGAACATCAGTAACAATTAGCAGTCTGTACTTTATAACAAGTCATTTACAGTGAATATGCATGTGAGTGACTGCCAGATGATGATGATGATTGTAATCATTCCAGAATGAGAGATGTCTGGGATGGACACTGTGGCCTTGGCTAACTGTCGGAGGCAAATTTTGTTGAAGAACGTGACAGCAAACCTATCGTATGTATGTTAACTCCCACCCAAACAAAAGTGACAAATAATTTGCTGCGTTGAATTTAGCGTTTATTCCTTCTCTGTTGACCGGAACTGTACTTTGAGGAAAGGCCAGGGTGATCATTAGATGGTACGTATGTTTATGGGAGACAATTAATTTTTCTCATTATTCTGTGTAATGACATGGTCAGGTGATTTAGGTTAATTCTCACAGTTAAGTGCATTCCCAAGACGGAGAATGATGAGCTTCCTGATAAGCATTCCTTTGCTAAAGCCTTTGCCGCGCTGCTAATGCCAACCATCTGTCTCAAGAATGTTCTTCTCGCTGTGTCCCACTGTTAGCCGTCGTGTTGCTTTAACGGAGCTTGTGGGCCCCAACCTGCCATATAGCTGCATGGTGCTCACACACATACACACACACGCGCGCGCACACACATTCAGACCGTACATTCAGTGGAAAGAGAATTTACCCCTTCATGTTTAACTGTGTCCTTTTTTTCCCTTTTTTTAAAAAACGTTTGACCACATAAATTAGAGCAATCATCATTCAGTTGGACAAAAGTATTTGTTGGCAAAGACCCACATCGATTTGTGTGGTTCTGATTGTTTTGATGATTCTGTTTCTTTTTGATATAAGAAATTAAATGGATTTTTATAGTAGCGATGTCCTGTGGCTCATGTCTGTCATTTGGGGTCCGGGATGGCGCTGCCGGGGCTAGCGCCTGCTCCAGCTCTGTCAGAAATTTGTGTATCCTCATTTCAGCCCCCCTAGAGTTTTATTTGATATTCTACAAAACGTGTAGAAATAATTTTCTCAGCCCCCCACGACCCCCATGCCAACCACGCCTTTTAGCCCAGGGAGAGAAGAAAATACTGTAGCCATGCCTGGAAGAGATGGAGGTAGTCTTAGTAGGGCATTCAATGATTCTGGGAGAGATGTCATGTGGGAACTCTCCACTGTTACTCAACACTCCTAATTTTTTGCCTTTGCTCATCTATCAATCACAGTGACATGCAAGAAAAATAAATGCTCTTCCGCTAGATGAGAGAAAGTACAATAAACATGTTACCATTCATACAAATAAATCTTGGCATTTAAGAAGCTCGTTGTGGGGAAAATGAAGTTTCAATTTTGCTTCATGATCCAGTTATTGCATTCTTTTGACTCCTCAAGATGGCATTTTTTGTTCAACATTGGCCTGAAAACACACTGCTTTGACATTCCTTGAACCCCTTTATTTAAACCAGCAGCGCTTATTCTCCCACCATTACCAGATGCCGAGCTAAAAAAATAAAACAAAAACGAACATAGCTTTTACATAATTCTTCTTTATTACACTGAAAATAATTCATTTTTCAAGTAAATATCTTGATTTGATTGTACACTAATAGGAACTCAATTTCATGTATTGTCACAAGAATTAGTGTAGAAAATGGTCACTCCATCTCCAATGAGCTGAGGCATTAGAAAAAAAGATCAATCCTTTGTCCCAGCATGTTGGCTAACAGCAGTCCGCCAGTAATCTTCTTCATACACTTCTCAAGCGTCGCTTTGTGTGGCAGAAAGTGTTGTCAAGTTCAGACAAGGCACATGTGACTCGCAAAGCAAGAGTCACTATTTTCATATCCCTCTACGTTCTAAAACAACTGCCCTTTTTGCATAGTGATTCCGTATCATAAGGCTACTGGCAATAGTACAAGACAATAGAAAAGCATTCTTATAAGGGGTAAAATATGACACAAATATTAAGGCGTAACACTGTTTCCAACAAAGGCACATGTAAAGCAAAACGTGAGACTGCTTTTTTTTTGTGTGTTTGTTTGTTTTACATCGCAGAATTGTCCAGATAAATGCATATAACTGCCAATAATAAGCACACATACGAAATGGCCTCTGGTGAGGGTTCCTCGAGTGTCTCATACAATATCATTGGAATTATTCTTACAAGTCTTTGCGAAAAAATATCCCAAAAGCTGCATCAACTCCATGTCCATGTGGCGTTCCAAAGATGCGCGTGCATCAGCTCACTGCTGCTGCATTCCACATCCTCTCACTGGCCTACTCAACCAGAGCGGAGGAGGAAAGTCTAGAAGTGAACGTTCCACTTCTTTTAAAATGGCTGTAAAAAGGCCTTCATAAATAAATAAATTAGCCAGCTAAAACAAGGCCTCTGTTCTGAACCCCCCCCCCCCCCCACCACCTTTATTTTCAGTCTTTGTGATGTGCGGTCCCAGGGTCGGCAACACGGCCAGGATGGTTAGGGCAAAGGGAGGGGGAAGTATAAGTGATCAATAAGTGGTTTAGGGTCTCTTCCAACCGTTCCGGATCAAGGCATCAGCTCGCAGGTAAGGCTGGTTTCTCAGATCTGTGAGTAGGCATGAAGAGAGGGAGGGAGGGGCGGGTGCACAAATGTTAGATGAGACACACGTCGAAACTCGATGAGTATGTGTCGGACATTTTCAAAGCATTGCTCATTTGCTGCACAAGTTAATCACAATAAAATTCCCAAAGCCTTGGATGTCGACAGACTGTGTGTGATGTCAGTGGAAATTCAAAGCTTTTAGGAATGAAACAAAAGCAAAAAGTCACATATGAGAGGTAATAACAGTGAGAATCATGATTGCACTTCCAGGTCAACAGGCTCTTGATTAGGCACAACGCAATTTCGGCATTACTTTCTGTCGGGAGATTATTTCCTCATGTTCTTTATGGACGCCCACTGGTACCAACATGATGATCACTAATCAGATCCAACGCTACATTAAAGCATTACATGGCTTGACAAATACGCCTTTATTTTGGTAATTGAACACAATTCTTTTTCTTTTTTTTCTTCTTAATATTAGAAACACCTCGAAATCTGATGACACCAAGGCAATTCCCATGCTCATTCCTCCCATGGTGGAGTGTTATTTTTGTTTAAGTCGAATACAGCACTCCGGTATTGAGGCTCATGAGAACATGCAGGTGTGTTGAACGTTGTGTCCAATGGAAGTATTTGCGTCTTTGTGGCTGTTTGTTGTGCTCGTCGAGCCTGCTGACCAGACAGCACGCCGCGCGGGCAACCATTAACGCGGGACAAAACATGGTTTGATGGCAGAGTTGGATGAACACTGACTCGACAACATGCAACATCAAGGAGTGCGTGAGGAGGAGGAAGATGATGAAGGTGGTGGTGGCGAAAGGCATGGGGGTGCACTGGTTCTGAAAACCCTTTTGATGGATGCCCCGTACCCCCTTTTTCTGTGTGTGTGTGTGTCATCAAACTAATGATGACATGACATGATGACATGATGTCTAATAATCCGTCGGGTTGGTTTTGCATTGCATAATATGAGGTAGCTTGAGTTTGCGCAAGGCTGAAGCAGTTGACACCACTGGAGCAGCACACACGAGCGAGACAGCGCTCAGCCCTGCTACCTTCCTTACCCTCCTTTAGGAAATACTGTCCAAAATCTTCATATTGGCTGCAAGGCGAGATGACAGACAATGGGTGGTTGAGGAAAGAAGAGTCACATGTTAGCGCGAAAACCGGCACCAAACAAGTTAGTCTCATGGAACGAAGCATTGTGGGTCAAACCAATGACTTAGCCAAACCTCTTCATGATGGCGTTCATGGGGCGGGGATGGGGTTGGCTGGGGAGCGGGGGGCTAAACTAACGCACAGCCATTTATGTTGCATGCGGCAAGCTTCCGCTTAGTACTTCCCGAGTGGAAGTGTTATCTTTGCTTGTATTTGGAGCGTATCAGTATATTTTGTACATGTTGACACGTTGTTCTCCCTGCAAAGAGGTTTGGCTGACTCTTATCACCAGATACGAGTCTTTTCACGTCAAACACAAACAAAATGACGGCCCATGTTAGTGTGCGCTGGCTGTGGAATGGAGTGACGAGGACCATGCTGCATGCAAAGTGGACATGTGGGAGGGTGAGGGGGACGCATATGAAAGACACCTGGACAACCTTGGCGTTAAAGGGGGAGGGGCTAGCAGTTGGCATCGTCGCAGAGGTTGGCCTCACAGAAGAACCGTGAGCCGCGTTTAGCCGTGCGGGCTGTGAATGGCACGCTCTTCAGTACTGGGGGAGGGGGCAGGGGGGAGGAGGAAAGGGGGTAGGGGGGAGAACACGTCTTTATCAGCAAGGAGGGCCAAACACTGGAACACATTCACACGCCGTTAAGGAGACACTCATGACAGCTGTGCATCATCAACTGGATGGAGTCTGCAAAACTTTTCCTTCAGTGAAAAGTTGCGCCTGGCAGGGAAACATTTGTTCGCAATGCCAGCTTCACTTACTTTGAATTCAAGCATTGATCAATGACTGTCTTCACTGTGTTCCATTCATGCACGGCACTACGCTAAGGGCTAGCTAGCTAGAACCCCGTCGGAACTCTGTCTGGCTCAGTAATTCACATCATACATTTATGTACTTATTTAAGTGGGTGGGAAAAAAAACATTAAAAATAAGTTTGCAAAAAGTAGCCATACAATTGCTGTTTTTGTGTTTGTGCTTCAGCTGTCTCCCGTATAGCTTAGTGAGGGCAAGGAGGCTGAGTCTTTCAGTTGCTGGCGGATAACGTGCACCGGTTCACTGAGACCGTTCGGAAACTTAAAGCGTTACTCAAATTGGCACAAGGCGCTCCGACTAGGGACACGGTGCACCAACCCAGGCTGTATTCGGAACTGAATAGAACGGAGCGGCAGGAGCGCACGCTTCCTCCCCGAACGCACCCAATCTCAGAGTGGCACACAGGCCTCCGAGAGCATTTCTGAATGCGCCTTAGGTTCCAGTTAGCTTGCAGTCCATCTCAGCAATGGATCGCTTTGGAAAAATGAAATACATCTTCACCCCCGATGGTGCTCGCTGAATCCACCAAAGTATCAGAACCACATCTCCAATCAGAATTGGGATTTTCAATTGTTGAATGCGACATTCTACTCGAGCTTGAGAGTAAATTCAGAGGAAAAAAAAGTATTAGCATTCTCTGTTTTTTGGGCAAAGCGAAGCGGTGACCTCTCCCACTTGGCTTGACTCACAGTTGAGGGTCGACCACATTGGGTGCACATTGGAGAACTTTGGCAGACGACACGTCACGGAATAACCGCTACGTGCTGGATTCCAGATGTGACGGCGTGCGCACCACATAGCACAAAGTGCATTTCAAAGGAGCCGAACAGTGAATGACCACGGTGGTCCTTGGCCCGCGACGGGACCTCCGAGAGGTGCAGTCTGGCCCACCTGTGATGATGTCCTCAATGGTGCCGTCCTTGCCCTCGTACACGGGCCGGTGGTCTTTGGCCTGCCGCTTGCGCAGCTCTGCAATCAGCTCCTGCTGCTGGTGCCTCTTCTTTTGGGACTGCACCTGAAACCCAATCGGCAGAATGCACTTGGAGTGTTTCGCCGTGCCTTGCGGACACACCGCAATGCTTCATTCGGCGCGGCTGAGAGGCGTGCACTCGGGTCACACCTTCGGGCCATGCTGTTTAGCCTCTTGAGCCAGTAACTTTTCTCTCATGGCTTCCTCCTGCTTTTTCCTTTGTTCGTTGTCCTCCACGGCATCCTGAAGAGATGAGGAAAAGATCAGCTGTCAGCGACAAGAAAGTCAAAGAAAAGTCAATGCGGTTGCGGGGCAACAGGAAATAACCAGAGGGCCACTCGGGAAAGTCAAATCTGCGAACCTTTATACCACCTTCCCTTAACCTTTGTGGAAAATGTCATCGAGTTAAGGCGAGGTGTAAAGGTGCTTCCAGACAAATGAATGCAACTCCACTTTTCCGAACCGCCGTCACCGCGGGACGACGAGTAACTGTACTGGTGATGTATGTCTCAGGCGTGCTTTTTTTCTTTGTATGTCTGATTTAGGTCTCACTCAAACCTCTTAAGAGTTTAAAATAGTGTGTGTTGACAGCTGTTTTGTTTTTCTGTTCGGATAGTAACGTTAGTCAACTGTTTAGAAGCAAGTTGTTGTGTTCACATAGCTATTGTTCTGTCAGGCTGTATTCTTGATATATATTGACATATGCTGACCTATATTGTTTTGTTACTGACTTTTTCTTTTCTTTTTATTTATGTTTCGAGCATGAAACTCTTGCATAGAGTCGGTCAACGTGGGTGGCCATAAGGTTTATTTTGCAAAAAGGCTGGTGGGGCAGGGTTGGAATAGTTTGAGATTTTACTTCTTGAATCTCTCTCTTTTTTTAATGTACTTAGTTGTAGTAAACTTTCAGAGCAGGTTATATTTATTTTTTCGAAAATGCTACGTTTTAGTTTATTTTCTTCTTCCTTCTTCCATATGTTGGATGCACAGTAGTTTGGAAATAAAAACATTCAAACTCAACCTGGAACGTTCATGCATAAAATGAATTGACAGAGGGCAAGGACATTTTCGCTAGAAATAGTTTTGTTGTAGTCAGTGCGGTTTGAGTTTGTTGTCATTTTTTAAGCACTCTCATTTTAATTTGATTTCATTAACCAAAATGTTTTTTCAATTTTAGTTTGAGTTATTTTGTTCAGGAGGTTGGTCAGGAGGGACGGTCAAAGGTGGTTTGACGATGACATCGCGACATAGAGCAAAATCCAGAATCCGAAGAGGCTCAAAGGCAAAGGCTCTCCCCTCTTAACTTACGACAAGGAAACACTGTGTGACTATTGCTTTATCAGACTGAAATACACAGAAGTCCTTGTGCTGCACACATTTCCGTAAGCAGATGCCATAAATCTGCAGTGAGAACAATCTCAGGAAGTGTGTTGTGTGGCGGGGGCAGCGCGACGCCGTGGACGACTGGAGAGGACGAGAGGGAAGAAGCGGTCGAAACGCCGCAGCTGCAGTTCAACCGTCAGACCCAGCTGGCCTTTCCTGTTATTTGGCCCCAGACCGCGCGCCACGTCCTGTGGCACCGGGGTGGCCAAAAATCTGCCCTGTCTGTCCAGGGAACTTCCTGAAATCTGCATTGTGTGAGTGCAGGGCTTAAGACAGACATCGAAGATGCTACTTGTGTATGTCGTCACCTTGTAGGCCTTGATAAAGCGCACAAACACGGGGAAGAACACAGACGGTGGAGTGGTCTTGGCGCTCTCTCCAAAGTAGTTCACCACATGATTGAAGGCTTCCTGGAATTGGAATGAGAACCGTTCCAACGATGGACCAATGAGAGTCATGAATAGTTGTGTGTAAGGCGGGATTCACACTGCATGGCTGACACGATTTCAGTTGCTCGGCTCCCAAGCGGCACCGGTGGGATGCATAATGGCAGCGGAAAGAGAGTAAACAATGCATGAAATGGCCTCATCTTTTCAGCGGATATCTCGCAATATGACTGCAGAATAAGTGGACATTTTGGATGTGGAGCAGGACGTCACACGTCATACGGCAAGGAAAAGAACTCCTTTTTAACTGTCATCGGTTGCCACCTGATGATGATTTATTTTTATTGTTTTGGAGCAGTGTGAATCCAGCCTAAGGGGTTGCTGAGCAGCATCTGGCACAGATGTTTGCTTCCTGTCTATTTTTGTGTGCCCCTGCTCGGGCAGCGTCTCCTACCTCTGCTGTCTTGGCATCCCTCTGCAGCTTATCCAGCTGGGCGTCACTCGCCTGGACAAAGCCCTTAAGGACCGAGTGGTCATGGAGACTACATTCTCTCCGGATCAGCTCCATGCCTTTTCCCAGCTCCCGCACATCCAGCAGAACATTTTCCAGTGACACTTTGGGCAAAGTCAAAGGAATGAGACACGTTTCAAGCATTTTAACTGCCACGACCGTACAATATTGCAATACGTGTACCCTATTAGAAAGCTTTAGATTGGGTGTTGTTGTTGGTGAGTTTTTGACCCCCTCCCACCCCCTCCAAAAAAAAAATCGCTGTCTTTCTCATCCCAACACAACAGTTTCAATGAAGAGAATACACACTCACCTGCTGCAGCTTTATCCACAAAGTGCAGTTCATTGTAGAAATTGGCCAGCTCCAGATATTTCTCCTTCACAATGAGAGCTATGTAGTGGAGCAGCGTCATTTTCCTGTCTGTGGACTTGGTGTCCAGCAGCTGCGCCACAAGACAAATGAATCAAAGCTACGGCATACAGTCTGGTCTGCAACCGGAAACTGTGCAGGAAGAGGAGAAATGAGCACAAGTGGCCACAAATGTTTGCTGCGTTACTTACCAGATCAAGACTTTGCAATTTGAAGCCATAGACACACCCTCGCTTGCTGCTATTCATATAGTTGCCCAAGGCGAGAATAATCTGCAAATCCATAAGAGGAGTTAATGCACACTCACATTTGAAACTACTCCAAAAGAATAATCGACAAACCTCGAGCATTCTTTTTAACTTTAGCGAGGACTTGACCGAACCGGAAGCGGCGATGATTGCGTTGAGCTGCGGCGTGAGCATGTTGACGTTGTCGGCAAAGTTCCCGACGAAGGTGATGATGTTCATCCTCTGCGTGAGCCTCTCAATCTTGCTGAACAGGAGCATGAAGCGGTCCTCATCGGCCAGCTGGTCCAGTGGACGCCGCTCCCGTTCGTACTGACGTAGGACCTTGACCTCTGCTTCCGTGGGTAGGAAGCGCATCAGGCACTCCACAAAGTCCACCGGTAAGGCCTTCAGGTCAAATCTAGGCAGGTATTAGAAAAATGTGGTCGGTGTCATGGTGACAAAAATCTGGACATTTTGGTTGCACTGCAGCATATCTTTGGTGATCATCCATTCCATCCATCCGTCCATTTTCCACCGCTTATCCGGTCTTTGGTGATCATTTTGGTGAAAATAATTCTCGTCATAAAAATCTGAATTCACACATTGTTGTTCGTTTATTTTAACCCATTACAACACAGTAAACATGTCTTTTAAATGAAATTGATTTCACTGTACGGCAGGGGTGTCAAAGTCATTTTGTGTCGCGGGCCACATTATATTTACCGTTTCCCTTGGAGGGCCGTGATGACTGAAACTATACAAAGAAGTCAAGAATAATGTTTTATTCAACTATTGTTTCAGTAACTGTGATGAGGGCTTTGTTAACAAGAAAATGCTTGCAAAACGTCACTGATTTATTACATGTGAAAATTTGAAATTTTGGTACACATTTCAGCAAGTATTATGGACATTGTCATTGTTTTTCTTTCGCGGGCCACTTAAATGATATGGTGGGCCACATCTGGCCCACGGGCCTTGGTTTGACACCCATGCTGTACGGTCTTTTTGTCATTTTACAATCTGCTTTTATTTATTGACTTCTATTTTAAACTTTGTTTGTCTTCTGCTCATGCGTTTAAATGTACGTTCTTTTCGTAATTTTTGGGAAGCTACTTTTGTTTCCTCTGCTTTGCAAACATCGGCGCTCGAGTTCTTCTGTTGTGATATTGCGGCCCAAGTGCATCACTGGGCCCACGTTTTTAGCAATGCCCAAAAGATTAGGGAAACTGAAGTGATGAAAAATGCTGCATAATGCCTAATGCTGTATTTACACAATCGATGACCTAGTTTTCCGACCTGTGCACATTTTCAGCAGTTCTCTGCAACCATGTGTTATGCATTTGGAAACAAAGTCACATTACAAAGTGAGTCCGGTCCTCGAAAGCCCATGTTCAGCTGCTTTCAGATGTTTCCCTCTTCCAAAACACCCAAATCAGATGATCAGGATGGTTATCGAGCTCATCGGACCTCGCTGATCATTTGAAACAGGTGTGTTGCAGGAGGGAAACGCCGAAAACAGGCTGCTCTTAGGCACCCCTGCTTTCAAAGAATATTGAAAAATAAGTGTTGAATACTTCTCAATGGCTTTGCAGATCTCCTCTGTGGTCTTGTTTGCCTTCCTCAGCGTGATGGCTAAGTTCTTGGAGCGGTTGGCGTCCAGTAGCGTCACTTTGTTGACCGTCTTCTGAGCAACTTTGCTCTTTGTGCACGTCAGATCCACAATCGGACCTTGCGCACGTGTTTTAAACAGCTCCTCAAACCTCTCCAAATCCAGTTCCTGCACAGAGGTCATCATTTTCAAACCGATCGCCGCCCTCTAAATTAAAAGACCTAATCGGCGAACGTGAATAAGGGAGCTCGGCCGCTTGACATACTTCGAGCACCCGTTCATCATCAATTTCATTAAAAACGGTGCCGTTGATCTGATTGGGCTTTAAGGCGGTCCAGTTAAACACTGGAAGGCGGAACTTAGTCTTGATGGGCTTCTTGATTCGAATGGCTGCAAGAGAGGATAAAAGTGTTGAGTTTGGCTCCACTCGGTGCAGTAAAGAGGAGTAACAAGTGTTCTTACCCGAGAGACCCACACTCAGGATGACCGAAGGAGAAGCTTCGGGCAGAGGAGGAGCGAGAGGAGGCGGAGGGGGTGGTGGTGGTGCATTGAGGCGGCCTGTCGAAAGTGAAGTTGTTTTTTTCAAATGAAAATCAGTCTACAAAAGAGATCTGCTGCTTTGGTACCAAAGTCAATACATTTCCACTCAAATAAAAAGGCAACTCGAAGAAGACTCCAAATTGCCAATGGGTGTGAATGTGAGTCTTCACGGTTGTTTGTGTGCATTTGCCACCCGTAACCCAGAGTAGAGACAAAGATGACAGTAATGATAAATGTCGGTATTTGCCTTTATTGGTAAAGACACTGACTGGCCACACAGACCACCTGAAAATAGAAACGTAGCCTCCCCGGAAATGCCGCAGCTGGGTGTCGCGAGACTCACCTGTGGCAGAAGGAAGCGGAGGAGGAGGCGGAGGTGGTGGAGGTGGCGGGGGTGGAGCTTCACTGGCCGGGGGCAAACTGGGATCCAGTACCCCTGCTTCCGATACGGCTGAGACCGAAGCCAAAGGGAGCTTCCCAATATCGGCTAGGGGGATGGCAAGGTCGCCGCCGCCGCTGCCAGCGCCCGCCACTGCGGCCGTGCCGCCCACGCCGAGCGGCACGATGGTGATGTCTCCATCGGGCTTCTTGTGCAGGCGGATGGTGCCTTGCTGCTCCAGCTCCAGAAGCCGCTTCTCAATGTTGAAGTGCCTCTGGAAGGCGGCGTCCTTCTCCTTCAGCACCCTCCTGAGGGTGTTGACCTGCGTGTTGGTCGACTCGTACGTCTCCTGAGCAGGCACAGGGGGGCAATGTGGAGCACACGAGCCTGACTTCACAAGCTGAAAAAACATCCTGCTTCCTGCCGACCTCATTCGCCATCACGCGGTTTTAGTTAAATGAAAACGATACATGCTACTTGAGCTTCTTAACCTCCCAGTATTAATCTCGCGTCCACATGTGAGCTCAAGCTTACCCGTATTGCTTGAAGATCTTTATCTTTCTGGAGGAGCACCTTCTCCAAGTCAGCCACCTTCATCATCGTTTCATTCTCAACCTCCAGAAGCTTTTCTGTCACCTGGGAAAAGTGCAATCAGAGGAGGTGAATTCCACATTCACAGCAGCAGCAGCAGCGGCAGCGGAATCTGCAGCATCATCCCCACGCTCCCGTTTATGAGGAGCATCATCAAGCAGAAATATGAGACGGCCGGCAGCATGATGCAGCAAACGTGTGACGTAGCTTTTTTGGGGGGGAATATGAAAAGAGTGCACATGTTGCAGCAAATGTGTGACGTAGCTTTTTTTTTTTTTAAATATGAAAAGAGTGCACATGTTGCGCTGGAATTCAGCCTCATCCTCCCTCATCATTCCTGACCCCTGAGAGCAGAGTTTGTTATGAGATTCCTCAAATGATGTCATAGCTGCCCGCGACCTTTTCCATGTGTAGACGCTCTTTTACAAGGCAGCGTGGGATGCAAAGATGGAAGGAGCCGGCATGAATACAATATCGGAATTGTTACGTGCGTGCACCACATTTTGCAAACTTCCCCACCCCGTGATTATTCCAAAGCATTTATAAAAGCAAAACACTGTCTGTTATAATCATAGCGTTGGAGCAGTTGTGTTGCCTACTGTAATTGCACACACAGTCTAAATGATTCTCAGTGGGCCCGGTGAGCCGCGTCGGTGGTCGAGAGTGGCGGGTGCACTTACATGAGACAGGTGCTCCTCCAGTTCCTCCACCTTTTCCAGTGCTGCATTTTTGGTCTCGGCATCTTCCAGCAGACCACCCACGTCGAACACGTTGTCCAGGTAGGCCTGGATCTGCACCGACAGCTTGTCACTCTCGGTGTGCTTACATTTCTGAGGACGGCAAATCATTAATGACACTGGACAGAGCACATCGTCTCCATGTTATCTCCTCTGAGAGTTTCACCTCCAGATAGTCATCCAGTCCGAGCTTGGTGAATTCGAACTGCAGGTGGACTCTGAAGTTCATGTCCTCCACTGAGTGGACCACGATGTTGATGAACTGCATGCAAGCAACCTGGATCCCAGACAAACACACGTTGCATCCTGGCCACAGCAACATACAAGAATGCAGAGCTTCTCTTTACCATAAAGTCGATGTTTCCCTCCTCACTGCGGAAGAAATCCATCAGGCGCTCGAAACGATGCTTCTCCTTACAGACCTAAAAAAGCCACCGTTCAACGGTGTGTATTCTATGTAGCAAGAGACGCATACACCGCACTGTATACAACCTTTTATTTTTTGCTTGACAGTTCACCACACATTTTTTTTCTCCTCAACACCATTCACCTTTATGTTGAGATTTAGCTAAGGTCACTCCTGGTGAAAGCAATTTTAACTTTGAATGTCGACTCCTCATCATCAATCAATGCATGAAAAACATTCCGACATCAGTTATCCATCTGAGAAGCCATTCTATGTTTGGTAGCAATTTATTCTTATCCTCAGCGGTCAAAGAGAGGCAAGTCAAGAGAAAAAAAATATGGGGTACAAATCTATAAACCCAAACTACCCAGACAAAGGTAAAAACAAACAATGGCATGTTTTCCCAGCAAACTCTTTGGCTTTTTTTTTCTTCATAAAATACAAATGAACGGCTGTCGTAAGCTACTAATGGATGGCTTCTTGTAAGTGCACAGAAAAATGCAGACATTTCCAAAACACGACAATAAAATCAAAAAAGAATCCCATCTTGTTCTAATGAGAGAGCTCTTTTTCTCTCTGTTTTGGTATGGCGGGCAGGAAGATGCCCGGTAAAAGTTTGCAGTCCTCTGCCTGCCATCGGGAATTGCTCTCTTTTTATTGCTGCGAGTTGCCTCACATGTGGCATCCTAATGAGACATATGACCTCTGGCAGGTCACCACAGAGCTTCGCTTGCACCCTCTGTGGAAGTGACAATTCCCAGAGCTCCTCAACTTTTATCCCCGCATGCTGGCCCTGCAGGCCTCCATGCATCCCAGGAATGTGGGGCCATTAATTTTTTAATTTTTGCATTATCTACAGTTATGGGTGACAAGAGATTACTAAATAATACAACGAAAGGATCTGTATCTCCATTAGGCAGCACGGTCATGTGAAATATCAGAATATTGTTTCACTTCTTTAACAGCTTTGACTCAACTGAGACTACGTGGATGAAATTGTTGGCTGAAGTCTATTCCCTTTGCATTTCAACAACGGGACTACCCTGGTGAACTTGAGGACCAAAAGGAATAATAAGATAAGTCATATTGAATTGAGTTTGCCTTTGGGCACCTCTTTGAAGTTGTCAAACGCTGACAGGATGATCTCGTGACCTCCTCGAACGAGGCAGACGGCAGCCAGCAGCTCAAGAACCAAGGCCTTTGTCCTGAAATTGTGGGAGGCACCCATTAGGACAGCACAGACATTTCAAAAGCAAGGACTGAAGCTCAAATTCAAGTTTAGAAAGCAGCAAAGCTGATTCTAGAATGCAGGAATAAATGCGTGTCAATGTCAAAAGTTCGTGTAGGACTGTCCGCAAAACAAAAGCAAGTCCTGCTCTTAATGGCTTGAAGGTATTGCTTCCATTTAGCCTTCGTGAAGAAGTGACCAAGCACTGACTCGAGTTGAAGCACTAATCACCTTTCAAAAAACATTCGACTAACTGTCTGCATGGACGCCTCTCCTTCCAAACTTCAAAGAACAAGCATATCATATGAACAGGTCGCAGGCTCTTCCCCCAGGAACAAATCCAGGAGCCGAACTTGTAAAAGCATACATGCATCAACAAGGCGCTTTCTGTTAATTGATGTTTGACATCATTAGTGGAACAACCAAAACATTTTTCAACTGACATTTCACTCACCGAGTTCAACTTTGACACTGAAATGCTTTGCCAAATACCTCTTGTCCCTCGAAGTAGAGGTAAGATCGGGCCTAAAAAATCCAGCCCGACCCGACCTGGCCCGCGGGTATTAAATCCTGACCCGGCCCGAGCCCGACCAATTACCTTGATTTGCAGGCCCGAGGCAAACACGAAATCTCATATTTTATTTGTGAGGACTCGGGAGGAGTGATTTATGATAACAAATTAAAGCCTGTCTTTTGGGGTGCATTAACTGACAATTTTCCATTATTGACAGATTTTTTTTTTAAGAGTTGACGGGCAATATTTAAGGCCATCCGTCATTTGACAGGTTGAAAATTGGGCCTTAAACCACAGCAGCAGTACGTCCTTAAGAATCTAGCGCGGCACTATAAGTCTTAAAGTGTCTGAGTCTGCGGCTCCTGTTTAGTAGCAATTACATTTCAGAAAATGATAATGTCCTTTTGCTTTCACCGACTGTAAGCGGCATCCAAGGTGATGGCGGGACATCGGTTCTTACCGTGAGCTCTTATTGTTCAGACTGAGAGCAATTTCATTGACTGCATGTGCATGAGACATGACCATATTGAAGCCATACTGCATGAAGAGGAGACAGACAGACAACAGGATGTGGTGAGACCAAAACGGGGTACAAATGCAGCACATCACAGTGCAGGAAGCATGTACATGTCATGCCTGACAAATATACAGCCACCACGTATTCATGAGCCGCTTCGCGACACCGTCGGATACCTGGTAGTTCATAATGGCTCTCAAGCACATGATGCACACATGCACGTCATCCTTCTGGCTGACAAGTCGGGAGTTCTTGATGGTTTTACTGCTGGTGACTGAGCCATAGCTGCAACACATGGTGAAAGTTGTTGTCACTCGGCCACCGTGCAGCACTTCAAATATGCAGCTTGTCTGATTTATTCCTCCACGTGTATTTGCCATTCACGTGACTCTTGTGCGTGTCACGTGCTGAGAGGCGTGAGGGAGAATAAGGTCTGGCGGAATTAAAAGACAGCGTTGGTTTTGAGGTTACCAATGCATGATGGGAGATGCCTGGTTTCCTCGCCACTGTCAACATAGAGTCAGGCAATTATGTAACTGTCTCAA
The DNA here is from genome assembly GCF_025434085.1 of Hippocampus zosterae. Lineage (NCBI taxonomy): Eukaryota > Metazoa > Chordata > Actinopteri > Syngnathiformes > Syngnathidae > Hippocampus > Hippocampus zosterae. The sequence goes on from NC_067452.1 coordinate 15,606,472, forward strand.
ACAGTCAGCACGTGCACACATTTGCAAATTTGCGCACTTTACGGCCGTATTTGGTTTCAGTACGCATTTCGGAATACTGCGACTGGTAGCATTTTTGGGGAAATAGTGATTAATAATGACGAGTTTGTTCTTATTCGATAATTCTTTCCCCAAGTAGTCGCACTGATTATTTGTCTTCTTTCACCACATTATTTATTATTTTTTTATTAGCTGTTTTAGTTCACCGCGCAGCGTAAATGTGTCCCCTAAAAATAAATGAATAAATAAATGTTCATCATCATATCACCCAACTCTACCTGTGAATGTATTCATTCATTGCAATGTACAATATATTTGATCTTGTATTAAATTGTCTTTTCTGTCTTTTGTATTTCCTAACCTTTTGCATCCAAACCAAAACCAGACCTTAACATTGAATTGATTTTTAAAAATTATACATCAGTGATGCAAGACGCATAAAGTACTGACCACACAGACAGCACCAGGACAACAGACGAGCATGCTGATGCATGTTCACTGCGCACATTAGGTTAGAAGGGCAAGTCATGAACAGGTCAGAGCAGACAGAAGCTGGCTCAGCGATACATACCGCATGACAGACTGGCGTGCCGATCGCACCAATGTGTTGCAGAAGGGCTGAGTGCTCATAGGATGCAAATCCTCTATGGACCTGCTCCAAGATTTTGCCTTCTCCATGAAGCCATCCTCCCCATTCTCCAGCCCCTCAAAATCCAACCTGGGCCACACGCACACAGGGCAGACACGGAGGCGAAGCAGGGGTACAGACCAGATGCAGGGAAGGAGGCAGTTTAGGTGAGCGAGGCGGAAAGGGTGTTATCACGAGACCGTCATACACCTGCACAATCAAGCTCAGCAAAGAAATTGTCTCTCATTCAGGGAAATCTTAAACAATACGCATAACACTACTGGGCCAAAATCGTGGGACACACGGCTTAACCAATTTGTTTATCAGTTGGGGTGTTGACATGACAATCTTGGGGCCTCTTTGTACTCTGGCTTTTGCTTCGGAACTTTCCTGTATTTTTCAATCTGGACCAGATGACGCAGAAGCACTCCGAAGAAAGGTTGTTTGAAATCGAAAAATGCTTTGATGCAACATTCAGCCTACCTAAGGCATTGGTTACTCATGACCAACCTTTATAAAGAAGGTTACTTTTAATTTTTTTATGACAGCAATATTTATAACAACAGGTGGTAAAATGATAGGGGGGCACTGTAACAGGGACTGCGTCCAATCAATTTCCCAGAGTAGAAGGAAGGAACAATTTTTCTGTTGGTGTAATGACCAAGTGTCCCAAAACTTTTGTCCACATAATGTACTATAGCGTGTGCCCACATTCAGCTTGCCGAGTATGCAACAAGGTAAACAAAGACATCCAAAGAATGCACATTTTTGATGCACAAGCAGCTCATTAGGCCCTGCAGGACGTAACGTGCTTACTAAGCGGCTGCAGCCCAACCCTATTCCTTTTAGGACGTTTAAGGCAAAAATCAGCAGGCGGGGCTGTGTGTAAAAATACTCACATGACAGCACACTGGGCAAAGGAGAGGTACTCCACCAAGACATCAAGGCCTCTGTTCTCATCGTTGAGGAACTCCCTCACCCACCTATCACATGGGGGGCACAGAGAGGGCACAGAAATCAAGAGGACACACTCGTGTGTGTGTGTGTGTGTGTGTGTGTGTGTGTGTGTGTGTGTGTGTGTGTGGTCATACACAGTGACAGCAATTAACCTTTGTGGTTCTCACTCGTAACATATTAATTATCCTTTGAGTTAGCTGGAAGATCTTGGCAAAGATGGAACGGAAAGCAAACTAGGACACAGCCTCTGATTTCCACACAATTGAACTCACATTTGTATGGAAACTCAAAACATAAAGAAAAAGAAGGTGAAGGAAATATGGTTGGAGTATCTGAGTTCAGTTACGGGTTTTCTTCTTCAAACAAAACACAAGGTTGTTTTCGGGTAACAGAAAAAAAAAGTCCTTCAATAGACAGAGATCTTTCTTATTTCAATGATTGCTTGAGATCGACAGGAAAGCAAGCAGGAGTGTCGGGCGAGCAAAAGGGAAAGGGAGGTGAGCGATGGAACAGAGGAAACAAACAAAGCAGTTGAGGTGAAGGGGAAAGAGGAGGGGTGCTTGTGAGGAGGCAGGCATGATCACTGGTTTCCTGTCTAGAAAGTCCCCCCCACCCCTTTGCCTCTGACCCCTCCTTCGCACAGCGGCCGGCCGCGCCAAGCTCACATTTGCTTGGCCATGTCAGGAATGAGACTCAGACACAGTAATGGAGCATCCAAGCGCTCCGTCCACACGCTCTCCATTCTCCTGAAAAGCAGCCCATCTTATTCCTCCTCTGGGAAATGCATTGAAAGCATTTTTTTTTTCTCTTTTGGTCACACAAACGCACTGGAAAACTTGAAGCCATCTTTCTGCTACTGAAACACCAGCAGCAACTCTACATTTACAGTAAAGGCGTTAATGTGCCACCGGATGGGACTGTTTTTCCGAAATGCAAAGCATTTATCTAAATACAGAGCAGTCTCACAATCCTTACATTTTGGTGCCTTGGAATTTGTGACTGAAAACACTTGATCTCAAATTATCCGGCCTCATCGAAATGCCATAAATCTATTCCAAAAGTATAATGTAATAATGTATGTAAAAATCACATCGCAATAATATAATTGAATAGAATGTAAAGCATTTAACAGTTTGTGCATCACAATTATTTCATTGCGGCTGCTTCTGATACATGCAACTTGGCCCCTGGGGCTGTCTACCAAATCAAAGAAGACTTTTACCAACACTGTGAGTGATCCAGCAAGTTACACCCCAGTAGTAGTTGTTCTTCTAAGAGGGTAGATTACACTGATCAGGAGAAATTTTAAATCAGGGATGCTTTTATGTGTCCCGAAGCGTATTTTTTACGCTGATTTCAAAATTGTCTTTACTCATTTTTTGCCGCAATGGGTTTTTGAGATATTTTCACTGTTTGGTTTTCAAGGTTGATCGATAAAAGTGAGTCTGGTCAGAGATTATTGTCGGTCGACACGTGCTGCTTCACAAGTCACGTTTATGTAGCCATTGCTTAAAGTGTCAAAACACAGGATGTACAGCCTGTGTCTGTCTGGCTTCCTTGGTGACGGCTCTCTGAATGATTTTATAGCCAATCATACAATTTTTCCGTTAGCCCCTGAGGCATTCAGGACTGCGCTCAATGAATTCAGCATTGCAACAAGTGCACTGTGCAATCAGTGTGTTTCTGTTATTTCTGCTTCTCTCGAGGACGTACGATTTTGACGTCACTTGTGAAGTTTTATATTGAATTACAGATGGCTTTTGATGTCTCTGCTGGAAACTCCATCGAAGCCAGAGAGAGTAGACGGATTACGGCTATAATAGTACGTAAAGGTTTGGCCGTTTTTCACAAGTAGCAAGTTACTGCAGCGCATGGTTTTATGAAGGTAAAAATCGAGCCGAAATGCTTGAAGAGTTGTCTTTAAGTATGTCATTAATGTACACCACAATAGTTTACTGTAATAGGTGTAAAATGTGTAAACTTCCAAGCATTCTCGTGTGTGTTTTTCTTTTTTCAAAGGTTGGCTGGCCAGTCTTCCTGTCCTTCTGGCACACACAACAAAGCTTCCTGTTCAGCACTTGATGGGGGAGTGGACCCGGCAACACAATGGCTACCATCTGGGTAATGGAAGGCTCGGCCCTATGAAGTGGAGCTGCGGAGCTTGGCGACTTCAGACAATGGGAGAGAGATCCGGGCACCACAGAGAGCAAAGACAGGTCTACCCTTCACGAGGGAAAACAATACCAGGCTTTCCTTTCGCGTTACCCGGTAAGAAACAGATGTAGAGCATGAAAATGGACACTTACCCAATGTGGTTTGTCCTCAAAGATATCTCCAGTTCCCTCAAGACTTTGGTGGACTCTTGTACCCTCCTGCGGAACTTCTGGGAGACACAAAGAAAGCCGAGTGCCAATTTATGCACACGTTTTGGGAAGCTGCGATTGGATGCTTTGTTGTGAAAACAGTTCCCAACCTTTCTGGTGACACCGGGGTCTAAGTAGCCTCGTATTTTCTGGATGTAAGTGTGAGGTGGATTCTTCACTTGAAACCTTTCCTGCGGGCCAAACGAGATAAATGCGCGTGGTTTTATTTCTTCATTAAGTTGAGTAAGATAAGATAAGATAAGATATCCTTTATTTGTCCCACAATGGGGAAATTTACAAGTAGACTGAAGACGTGCAGATGCGTCAAGTTGAACGTACCTGGTCACAAATGAGGTCCCACTTCTTCTCATTGTCATATTGCCTGAGGAGCCGGGCTTTGTCTGGAGGCAGGTTCATAGAGTTCTGAAAAAAGAAACAGTGTACAGACCTCAAAGTTAGCACCTTAGAGAGTTGGCGCAACATCTGGCACAATGAAACCGGTTGCCTTCACTAGGTGACAAAGATCTCCAAACACACTCAAAAACATCCAAATGGAGAGATTTACTCAAACAATAACTGGAAGATGAACAGTTGTAATTTGGATGATGAGGAGACCGTGTAGTTCATTTATTTTGAGTTCTGACTGAGAAAATCGGGTTCTACTCCCATTATTAACTTTAGCTTATAGTACCAAATTTACCGTACATAATAGCTATTTGATATAACTGGTTAAATTGTTGGGTTTGAAAATGAAAGGCTGTTGTGTCATGAAAGTGATGGAACCTTTCTTGTCTGCTCAGCATGTTCAGGTAATGTAAATACATTTGGCAGTCGCTGTTAAATCCAACCCCAAAGTTGGCAGTGAAGTCAACTATGGGTGTTAATTTTACAATTTGCAACAGCTCAGTGAGTGCCAGAAACTTTACAGGCCTGCGCTACCAACGTCACAGCACAGTTTAAATTTGGGAGATTTTCATGATGATCTCACTTCCTTTGTTGGCATTCGGCACCCTACCACAGGAGATGGTCCTCAGTCTCAGGAGTGAGGCCAAGCTTGCCCTTTAACCACCACAACCACAATCAGAACCCAGAGTGTCATCTAAATCTGCAGTTGAGGGGGAAAAAAACGCCACATGGCCCAAAGCTGCAAGTTTACTTTTGCTGAAATTAAACTCAAACTGCTCGTATTTCATTTGAAGACATAACATGTTTTAGGTCCTCATAATGACAGTTTGGAAGTGGATTATCGCTTGGACTTGTTTTAATGTTTGACTGGTTCTCTGACTTATACTCAGGTGCAATTTGTATATATTGAAATCCTACCTCGGACTGGTACCTGAAATCCCTGTTCCCTAATCGTGTTAACGGCAGCAAACGAGTTCTGATTGGATTCTTCTTCTGCTTCTAATTACACAATGTTTCTTTTTCATTTTAGTTTAAAATGGCTGAGCTTAAAGGTGAAGATGACAACTGCCAAAACAAAGTCAGAAGAAATGCAAGAGGAACAATAAGAAGTCATGGCGTCAGAGTGTGTTATGTATGCAGCGAGCTCTCTAGTTTAGCATGCGGCAGCCAAAGATTTATTATTGACAGCAGCAAAAGGCACAATAACCGACCAGAATTCTACTTTGGCCACAACGCGATGCGGGATTCCAGTTAAGATATGCCATTTTTAAAAAGAAATAAAATTCCGTAGTTTGACAGTGGAAATTTCGAACACAAATGGAATTCGTTCACTAATGTTAACACATTTAGGGAACAGTGAGTTTGGGAGCCAGTCTGAGCTTTATTGTTCTAGCTTTCGGTTTTTATAAAATAAATCTCCCGCCAAAGTCCGACTTAAAGTCCAGTGCGACTTAAACATACTTTTTTCTTCTTCGTGATGTACTTATTGACTGGTGCAATTTTTACTCCAGAGCAAATAATTGCCTGTAAAAAATGCTAATTGAACTTGTAAACAGGATGTAAAGTGATTTCCTTTTAGGAAATTTGAGAATTTGTTTGCAGCGGCATCCCTCATTTATAACAATATCAACAATGCCCCTCATGAGCAAAACCACCAATGACCTGCCAACTTAACTCTTGAACACCGCCTCTGGTCAAAAGCTCAACACACTGATGTGTGAACCCACAATGTCCACAGAGCTGGTCAAAATATGTGTTCATGTGAACACAAAAAGCTCTCATGACACTTACGGGAATCTCACATGACAGCATTTTCAGCTGATTTTTCAACGCTGGAACCACATTGCCTGCTCATGAATCACGTTGTCTGCACCGAACTAAAAACACGCGAGTGCATCGCGGTTGTGTCCACGTACACTCACAGGTCACTCCAATTGGTGCATCATACTGAATGATGTTTCAAATATGTGTAAGCTTTATAAAGCTCCAGAAGAGTGTCAAACAAAAACAGCATTATCGTTGCAAAAACACTGGTCATCATGAATAAGATAACATTTCATCTTCGAGATCACTGTCAACAGATAGTAAAAGTAATAGTAAAACAGCTCTAAATTACATTCTTGCATAAAAATAAACAGTCCTAGGTTGCAAAAAAAATGTCCGGAAGCAACCAATGAAGCAAATGCAGATGTTGATAAATTGATTTGAACAAAAGACACCCAGGAGAGAAAAAGAGAAGCAACATGCATACCAGATGTCCAGAATTACAACAGGAATGTGTGGTGTTTATGGAAGTACTTCTGATCACAACTCGTTTCTCTAGTCTGACCCAAAGCGTACTCCTCCTTTTTTTTTAATCCTTCTGGGAAACATCCATCAAGCATCCAAACTCCCGGCATCTTCCACATTTACCTTTATTACACTCTATGAGCATCATGAACACAAGACAGATTTGATGGATGGTAAAAAACAAATTCTTCATTTTATTTTGTTGTACGAGAAAAACAAGTACAGTAAAGGACAATTACCGATCGCACTAAGTGGTTTTGTCCCAATGCCACCCTGATTATGTAACACAAGTGTCATGATTCGGTTTGGGACCAACAGGTGGCACTGTAGGGCTCCCCCTGCAGTTGCACACCTATTGGTCATTAAGTAATTAGGGCTTTAAAAGGACTCCCAGCCTGACCACTCATTGTCGAGTCATTGTTTGCTCTTGCTACTGTCATGTTCGGTTGTTTGCTGTTCCTTTACTGCTGTCAGGTTTGTTTCGGTCATGTTTTGGTCACTGTTCTGTTTTAGCTTCACTTGTTATTTTTATTTGCTACTTTGGACTGTTTGTTTTTGGATTTAGTTTTCTCTGTGTTTTATCAATACACTTCTTCAAGTTCACCCTGCTCCTTCCTCCTGCCTGCTTTTTTTGGGGTCTACCACCACCTCGCAATCGTGACAACAAGGCTGATCAACAAAAAAAACAACTCTATTAAATCCAGATATCAGGCCCGGCATCTGTGCAGGCCTGGGGCCGAGCTGTTTTTTTTTCCTCAGCCAGTCATGCATACTGATGCACAAGCAATGAACCAGGGGTCTTTTTTTCTTACTTAATTGGGACTATATGAAAGGAAATACAGCAGACACATATATGGATTTCATTTAGAAAAGTAACATCTAATGTACTCTTACTGGGTTTGAAATAAGGAACAAATCAATTTGGTTTGGTGTCTGTGGAGGATATACGGTCTACGAGTTATAAAACAGTCTGATGGCCTTTCATTCATTTCAGTCAGTTGAAGCCTGAGGCACAGATATGTGTCAGCCTAAATAGCCAGAAAGGGGTGAAAAATCACAATAACAAATGTAAGAAGCTCGAATGAAGCAGTCGAAAAGCACAGAGGATATTTCCTTGATTACCTCAACCGAGTAACTACATTTAGCTAACTTCATTTTGCTTTCTCCAGCAGAGATCCAATTCAGCACTTCCTGTGTTTATAAGAAGCTAAAAACAAAGCAAGGGAGCGAGCAGCTATGCTTTATTTACTGCTCGGACCATTTTAGGGGGTAAAATACTACAGAAATGTGAAAAATGTTTGGCGCTTGTTATGTACTACCCACATATTCTCCTCCAACGAGGCCCTTCTGCTCTGACCTGACTCCATTCAATGTGAAGCTTTGTTTTCGATTTTGGTGCCATGCCTTTTCCATCCTTTGACATTTGAGACGTTTTTTTCTCCTTATAGAAAATGGCTAACAATAGCTGGTGGGCTGGGTCACGGTTTGCCCCCTGGTGGATTTCAGAGTAAAATCCAGCTCAAACGCAGCACTAGTACAATATGCAACCTGATGAACTGGTTTGATAACCGTCAATATCTTCTTCCATCATTGGGGTGGGGCCACTGTTGTAAGCTGCCGGCGGAGCTATTGGGAGACAACTCCAGATGTCCCTGTATATAAATCTAGTCTAATATTTCTTTCTGGGGGGTTGATGTGAGTGTGCAACGCTGTATGATAGTAATACAACTTCAACACACAATGTTAAGGGAACTCAAGCAACCTGGCATGTTATGGGGGGTATTTTTTCCTGAAAATGTGTAATTTTGACAGTAGTTAATGTGACCTCATTTCACACGCCCTCTCTCATTTGTCATTTGTTACAGTACATTATTATGTTGTACAGAATACCATGTCCTAACAGCGATTGGGCATGGCAATGTTAACCATTATCTAGTTCAGAGTCAACCCGTGTATGACGTTTTGCATTGTTTGTTAGCATTAAGCTAAGCAAGGTTTCCTTCGAAAAAGCTACGTTGTTTGAAACACAGCCGGTGCACTTCCCTTCGTTTTATGTTTAGCTTGAATATTAAACTTCAACTGGAAGTGACAATAAAGAGCTTGCAGCGCCCTTTTTGAAAAAAAAATTCACTATATGCCAAACTGCTGCTTGTTTACAAGTGAGCTCAGACCATTACCATTATATGGCAATCGTATCAATTTTTTTTCTGGCAAGTCAAAATGAAAAAAATAAAATAAACGGTCAAATGACAGGTTGCATGTAAGAAAACATTTCAGTCGAGTTTACGTATCTCAAAGCACCACCATAGTAGAATGGCGTAAAAATGAACTGTTGGCTGGACTTCTTTCCTGGAGGTGGCACAGCCCACTGAGAGTGTGAGAGAATGCTGAGAGATGCTGCTGCGGAGCTGAATAGCCGATTAAGGCTTGTTATTGTTGGCACTTGCATCACGCACAGTAAGGGCGACCTGAGCAGTAAAATGATGACATCTGACAACTCCGACTGATTAAATGTGATTTTGCACACCAAAAGTAGTCTCAATGGGATAGGGTGACGACAAGCCATCTCACGAAATGCTCACTTGAGCCAAATGGAAAACAGGCAGACAAAGGAAAGGGTTCGGCTTAAAAGGTAAAGCATTTAAGGGGTTCATAAGTTGTTGGTCCGGGTGTAGATTTCGGTCTGCAATCCTGCTCAGACCCCCCACAAATAAAGGGGAAGGTGAGGAAGGCGGGGGTGCTGCAGCACAACTGGCCATTGGATTGGGCAAGCCGAACTGCCCTGAACTGGCGGGCTTCCTAACCCGTGCTGATTTACGACCTTGCCTGGGCTGGCTTTATGACCTTCAATTCCCACTGGGCGATCCCAGAGAGATGACTGGAAAAGAGGCAGAAATGTTTTCCGACATGATCTCTCTCAGCTTTATACTTGGATAGGGGAGAACTGCAGCATGTGCCAAACTAAACCCAGCTCTCTTTTACAGTCCATCCTACAGAAGGCTTAGGTGCCAGCTGATATCATACAGATAGATGCTTGTAATAAAATCCATAATTTATTTTAAGCTTTGCTTTTACATGAATAAAAATAGTCAGCTGAGCAACTGCTTAAGGTTTTTTTTCTTCGAACCTCCAGTTTCTTTTCCATTCCTGTCCAGCCCTAAAGTATCAAATTAAACAACCAAATAAATCTTTTGTTCTCTGCCTTTTACTGAAAATGTGGATGGTTATAAATTAGTCACTTGTGAATCCACCTCATGAGCGCAATTTATTTGCGGTTTGGAAATGGAGGTGCAAATACCCCCTGCCCTGGAAGAGTCTTCAGTAACACAGCAGATTTGTTGCATAAAATAAAACAATAATCTACATTAATTCCCTACATCCATGATCTGAACCGTTTTATCCTCTGAAGTGTCATGCTGGAGCCTAATCCGGCTGGCTTTGGGCAGTACGCAGGGTACGCCCTCAACTAGTTGTCAGCACTCACAATTGTCAAACTTCAAGGGAATGATTGTAGACCATTGGTCGGCTGTGTTCACCCCCACAATGGTGCCCACGTACACTTCTAACTGTATCGTCTATGAGAACACCAAAAAAAAAAAATAGAAATAGAAAATTCCACCCATGGACATAGTTAGACTGCGCTTTGTGCTAGACTTGCGCTGGGCAACAGAAATACTAATAATAAATAAAATAATAATCGTCACATGAGAGATACAGTGAGTCGGCGGTTGCCTGGTTGCCCAACCCCCCCCACCCCCCACCCCCCAGTCACCGTGGTAATACAATCCATACTATACATTGCCTCGAGACAGACAAAACCTCGACAAAACAAAGTAACATTAAAGAGAGGTCAACGAATGGATAATGAGAGGACTGTAACTATTGGTGCATTTTGACAGAAGATTGTCAGAGACATTTTATCAGGACACCTTGGAACTGTTTTAAATTGTATAATTCCTCCTTGAACTCATCTTTTGACCTTTGGCCTTCAGCAAAAAAAATATAATTCTTCATTCATTTATTTCCATGGCCATACTGGCTGTGAATATATTTTTACAGTGTGCTGATGGTCCATTATCACAGCTGGCACTGCAAAGTGTGTTTCCTTTTCTTCACAGACTAGACGTGGCTGTCATCAGCTTCGAGGGAAAAGAGTGGGCGGCTACACGGTTCACAACAGAGCGGACGCAGACGCCCAGCTTCACCCAAAACAAGTCCCAGCGTCGGCCCATCAGGGTGGGGTCCCGGAAACACGGGCTCGTCTGGAAGATGGATCAAGGACCCCGGCTGAAGACGACCAGGCGTCAGAATACATCATTAAATAACGGACACATTTTGGGAAGAGTATCGGCAATGTCTTTGATTGATTTATTGATTTTACATCTTGTGGAAATGTACTTCTACTTGGCTGTATCCTAAATTTGAAATCCATCCACGATCTGTTGCACTCTACTCATAATGGCTGGAGTCTATCGCTACTAACTTGTTGGGTGACTTGTTGCCGGTCAATAACAGAACACATATTGACAAACAACCATTCATGCTCACATTCCACACATTTTACTCTTCAATATCCCTCTATAGACCACGCTTCATAAACTTTGTGTTGGAAGGGATCATTGAGAAGATTGATGCATATTTTCATCACTTGACATTTTCACCAATAATTTGACCTTGAAATTGACCTTGCAGCCCACGTTACATGATCAATATTTTGATCATGTAACGATTGATTTTGAACTTTAATCCCTCACATGTTTTCTATAACATATACTGTACAAGTTTGAGACAGTTATTTTTCGTGTAGCAGCAATGGGGACTCAAAGTAGCCACCCTCTCAAATTTACAAAGAATATTCAATGAATACGCCATGAATGGCAAATAACCCTAACCTTTGGAAAGCTTGTCGACTGTGGAAAGAAAACAAAAGAGTGATTGGGTTGGAGGGCGCCGGGGGAAACGAAAGTGAGAAAAATGAAAGAGACATAAATAGCAGCATACGCCTACAGAAAGACACCGACGCAACCCCCCAGGATGACACAGCGCACATTTCTGGAAACAACGGGTGACCTGAGCAAGGACGTTAACTGTTCAGGTGAACCATCAGAATGACGTCACACGTATGACATCAGTGTGAAGCGGCCCAACATCTCCCGGTGTACATACCGGTACATACCCTGCATCAAGCTGGCTTTTTCTTCATGAGACACCAAGACATTGTTTGACTTTCCCCTTATCCTGGCCACAGAAACACAATGAGAGGAGATGGAGCAAGTCCCGCGGCCGTTGTCGTCACTGCGCTACTTGGGCTTCCTGTACAGGTCAGGAAATTAAAAAAAAAAAGACCAACTTGACTAATGTCAAGGTTGTTCTCAAGCTATGCCCTGCAATACGACCACGTGTGTCTTCGCACATTGAGCAGAACAATGCGCAAAGGAATTGTGGGTGGTTTTTTTCCAGCACAAATGTAAGAGCTGAGATTGTGAGAAAACGCCGGCACCCTTTCTCTGAGCAGACATCTGATCAGGCTCTTTGGACTGGTAATCTGAACTCGGTGGTCACACCAAAGTAGGAATCTTACACAAAGATGCTAGAATACTGTAACCAAACAAAAGCAAAGCTCCCTAGAGTTTCTTAATTCATGTTTGCAAGCATCCATCCATTTTCTGATCTGCTTATCCTCACAGTAGTCCCGAACTGGGCACACGTAGACGAACAAGCATTTGCGTGCTCACACTCACGCCTATGGACAATTTAGACTGTTCAATCAGCCTGCCCATGCATGTTTTTGGATTGTGGTAGGAGACCGGAGTACCCAGAGAAAACCCACGCAGGCACGGGGAGAACATGCAAATTCTACACAGGAAGGCCAGAGACGGAATCGAACCCGGTACTTCTGCACTGTGAGGTTGACACGCTTATCACTCGGTCACCGGGCTGCCTCTTTGCAAACAAAACACCGGAATACTCACTCACAACCATATTTGGCAATCCATCAACACGTCACTTATCTGCAAATCTATCATCACTATTTCGACTTGTTGACTCCACAATGACGTTTTGAGCATAATGTCAACTGGTTGCGAATCACTTAGAGGAGAAGACACAGCGGAGCCACTCGCAACATCGGATGGGAGCGCTGAAGGAAATGAGTCGCTCATCTGAATTGATTGAAATGGTGGCGCTTCCGTCGAGCGAGGGAGAACGAGTCAAGGAGAAGTCAAGCAGGATTTTGAACACCTATTCGGGCACCACCAACCAAAGAATTGAGAGGTCCCCGATTATTTGCATGATCCACTGATTTTCCATGCTGATTATTATTATTATTATTATTATTATTATTATTAGCGTAGCGAAGCGGTTGGGATGAAAATCAGCACCTCCAAATCTGAAACCATGGTCCTCAGTCGGAAAAGGGTGGAGTGCCCCCTCCGGGTCGGGGAGGAGATCTTGCCCCAAGTGGAGGAGTTCAAGTATCTTGGGGTCTTGCTCACGAGTGGGGGTAGGAGGGAGCGGGAGATCGACAGGCGGATCGGTGCAGCGTCTGCTGTGATGCGGACGTTGTATCGGTCTGTCGTGGTGAAGAAGGAGCTGAGCGAAAGGGCGAAGCTCTCAATTTACCGGTCGATCTACGTCCCAACCCTCATCTATGGTCACGAGCTATGGGTCGTGACCGAAAGAACAAGATCCCGGATACAAGCGGCTGAAATGAGTTTTCTCCGCAGGGTGTCCGGGCTCTCCCTTAGAGATAAGGTGAGAAGCTCGGTCATCCGGGAGGGGCTCAGAGTCGAGCCGCTTCTCCTCCACATCGAGAGGAGCCAGATGAGGTGGCTTGGGCATCTGATTCGGATGCCTCCTGAGCGCCTCCCTGGTGAGGTGTTCCGGTCATGTCCCACCGGGAGGAGACCCCGAGGAAGACCCAGGACACGCTGGAGAGACTATGTCACCCAGCTTGCCTGGGAACGACTCGGGATCCCCCGGGGAGAGCTGGAAGAAGTAGCTAGGGAGAGGGAAGTCTGGGCTTCCCTGCTAAAGCTGTTGCCCCCGCGACCCGGCCCCGGATAAGCGGTAGATGATGGATGGATGGATGGATGGATGGATGGCGTAGCTGTAAATTCTCATTCTATTCCTCAACAGTCCATGTTGTGAGTAAATTCTGTCTATAAACACTCAAGTGTCGCTGAAGATACATTATTGTAAAGCAGACACTCCCATCTGCCATTTTTTTTAAATGGTTGTACTCACACTGATGAAATGTGAATGACGTCAACATTGACTCACCTTTCATCGCATCAGTCTTGACTCAAAAAATCTGAATTTGTGCAACCTCTGGTCAGAATATATTGACTTAATGTGTCATAGACAGACAGCTTTCTTAACAACAACATGAAAACTGAAGCACAAAGCCAAACATTGATCATAAATATAAACTGATGGCTAATCTCGTGAAACAGCTTTCTGTTCTGAAACATGTAATACGAACAACTTGAATGACTGCCATTTGTTGGAAAAAGGTTTGTAATGGAAACGCTATCATAAAAGTATTTTTGTGTTACAAGCTGAAAACACCAAGGGGTGAACTCAATACATTGTCTTTGAACACAGAGGATATAAACTTGTGTTAAGTGTCGCTCTGACTTTTTGAGATTCCAGGAAAGTGTGAAAAAAACAGTGAGACGCCAGTCCAATTCCTACTTGCAAACTCTTATAATAGAAATACTAGTGCGGTAACATTCGATTGATAATGAGCTTCTAATGACCAATTCCAAGAAGTATCTTCTGTTTGATTGAATGATAAACTATTCAGTCAGTCAACTAACACCCAGGAGTGAACAACTGGCTCAAATACACTGGCAACATCTCTTCTTAATAAGCGTTACAAGTCCAGTTAGGAAGTGTGAAATCGCCCCCTGTATCGTCAATCAAAGACAATGCCCTTTACACCTTAAGGGTCTCTCGTCTCACTTTCTCCTCCCTCATCAGGCTCCTCAATTTGAGGACTTGTCTCACTTTCACCTCCAATATCAATTTCCAAAATCTGATGAGAGGGTAAACTTTTCCTCCCCATTGCTTTTTTATTTTATTTATTTAATTTTTTTCCACCAAACGGAACATCCACTTGTTGGCCTCTCAAGGCCACATGAAGTGAGTTGAAGGCTGGAGACTATGATCATCACCAGGCTTTTTGAAGGCCACGTGATCACAAATCAAATATAGTGAGTTGACCGTCCTGATGGAGTCGCATGTTCATGAAGCTCGTAATGTATTGTAAGCAAACTTGCGAGGCAGTTGAGGGTGTTAAGCCTGTAATCAACTGGCACCCAAAACCTAGGAAAATCGAGGAAACGTGAACAGAAGCATGAGGGAATGAGTTCAAAATAACTGCGGGGGATTGCTCAAGAATCAGAGAAAGGAAGTACCGGTATTCCTTCACTGCTGAGGCCAACATCCTGTTTGTTCCTGTCTGTGTGTCCATGCGGGGCAGAGGGAAGCCCCCATCGACGGACGATAATCACAAGGAATGACAGGAATGCAGGTACACGAACGCCTCAATTACTCATGCCGGCCACGCTCATTGACACGCTGGCCAGTTCAAAAAAATGAAAGAGAAAAGGTCACTCAGAGAGAAGGAGGAACAAATGCAATGCCATACTGTGTTGGGATAGAAGTACAGCACATGAAGCAGAAAAAAAAGCACAGGAAAGATTTGACAAGACTTCCTTTGGTTGGACAACTTTCTCAAACTGTGAGAAAGAACACAAACTGATAAACAGAGCAGAAGCGGTCCATAAATCTGATATCTAGCGGGTATTTCAATTGGCGTATGATAATTCCACATGAAACAAAGTGCACAGAAGCACAAACGGCATCAGGGGATAACGAATAAGGAATAAGCCCCTCTCCGATACACCGACTGACCGTCCCCCCCATTGTACTGAGGGGGAAAGCATTTCTCTGGCCTACTGCCTTGAAGATTGCACATGCATTCGAGCAGCTTGACTCCCTCCACAAATTGTATGTATACACACACACACACACACACTGGCACAGGCATGTGTCAATTAGAGACTTGAATCATGTCAAAGCTCTGTGTGTGAGACTGAGCTTGCACACAAAGCCACACATGCTGTATGATAATTGCAGACATGTTGGATGTTAACAGTCGTGTACCTTAACTTGACCTCTCCTTTCCAAATAACGGCACGGAGGACAGAATTACAGAAGCACTAAAAATTGCCCATAAAATGTGGCCCACTTGGGGGATCGTAGCCCGAGGGCGCGCATAGCCAGGTGACAGCTAAAAGCCAGACTTTACTGCTTTCACCCAACTCCCATAATCCCCCTCTTCCTCCGAGGACACGGCGGTGGGTGCCTGAGCCAGATGTACACACATCGGGCAGAAAAGACGAGCACAAGTCATGTGAGAGAGAGTGTGTGTGTGTGTTTGTGTGTGTGCGTGTGTGTGTGAAGGGGAACAAAAGTTGGGCACATAAATGAAGGGCAATAAATAACACTAATCTAGGTTTATGCTCACTAAACACTTCTAGCATCTTGACTTCATTAGTTCCACTTATCAGACACCGCAGCTTTCTTCTGATTTGAAGAGGCAGCGAGTGAGTCACCCAATCAGCATGGAACGTCTGGAGAGGACTGCGCCTGGATGTCAGTGGTTGAGCCGCCACTGCAGCAATGTGACCAATCAGTTAGGGTGCTCTCGACCGCGGTCACAAAGTTAAAATTGTGCCCGCGGAGCTCCTTTGGCAAACAATTGAACATGTGTGTGTTCTGCTGCTTAAGAAAAAGAGCAAATGTTGGTAAAGTCATTACCGCGGAGAACAGTTGCAGGCAGCCATGCTCTTCAAAGGGAATTTTCCCTCTGCGAGCGCTCCTGCAACTTGAATCCCGACTCGACCGCAGGAATCCAGCGGTGGACGGCACGGTGAAAGAGGATCCGGTGCCAGACGCACACCTTTCAAAGTGCCACCCCCACTCCTCTCACGTCATTTTCATAAGCGCCGACTCATATGGACAAGCTTATTTTGGAGCCACGGTGGGATCTGGGAATGTGGGAGTTCGGAAACACTGACTGGCTGAACGGGCTAGAGATTGTGTTTCATTTGAGGAAGTGAGTAAGAGCTACCAGCATATTGGAAAAACTACAAATACAGCTGAGCAAATGCCACAACTAGGGATGGGCATACAAACTGATTCATTGGTTGTTTGTTGCGTTTTGAAACAACTGAGGCGGAGGGGAGGGAAGTGGAGACTCATTTTCTTTGTGGTCAAAGTTGAAAAAAAACGGTTGTACTAGCAGACTGAAGTCCTCAAGGCTTTACAGTCAGCTGGAGAGGAGATTTCAAGATTATTCTACTGGTCTATAAACCATTGAATGGTTTGGGTCCTGAATTGAAGAAATGCTTGTGGAATGCAAACCAAGTGGGGCTGTGAGGTCTGCGGACTTGGGTCAATTCGTGGAGCCCAGAGTTCAAAGCAAGAATCGAACGTCTTCATGGTGACGCACCATGAAGACGTTCTGCTTGCAGGCAAATAGAATAAGCTCCCAGCAGTAATGAACAATTTTGATCGGCATAATAGTATATTGATGAGCTGTGTCAAAAAAGGTCCCAGCCTGGTGCCCCAAAAGATATATTTCACATCCAAATCAAAGGTTTTCCCCTTGGAATTCATCTCCCTCCAGCACGCTGATGTTTTTCTCAGCCAGGAAGTGTTGTATGCTCAAGAAATTGTGAGCAGTCTGGCCCGCCGCTGCTCTTGCCTCTTCTTGTGCACTTTGCCAAGCAAACAGCGCAGGATTTCTTCTTAGACGTGTTGCTCGATCATCCAGCTCACAACTGAAGTGGAAAACTTTAGTTTATCATTTTAAAAATAGCTTTAGAGAGTCCTGAAATTTTTATGACCTCCTCTGGGGGAGGATCCACTTCAACCCATAGCTGACATCGTTCTGGTCTTCTTTCAGCAGCAAACTTACTGGAAGTGAATCAACAGTGCCTCTTCTGGTGGCGGCCAAGTCCCGCTCTCCACTTTTGTCGACAATCGATTCCACACAATCATCACAAAACGCTTCCATTTATCGTTTTTCTGCTCATCCTTTGCATCTACGCAGGTGTGCAATTTGATGCTGACCCAAATGTGGATTGTTGTTAGTTGACTTGAATTGGATTGTGCAGATACACCTAATTAAGTGGCCAGTGCGCAAAGAGGGAAGAAGACTCAACATCTCGCAGCAAAGGACGGAAAATGCTAAGCAGCTGTTTCCAGACACAGAAGACAGAAACGAGAGGTGTAAAAGAAGAGCGGAGACAAAGTATTGCGAGCTCGGCTTGCGTTTCATCTGCAGGAATCCAACTCCTCCTGGGCCGTCTACCGTGGAGGGGTCCTGGGCGAGTCATTAGGGCAGCCAGACGACTACAATGAGCCAAGGCTGTTGCGCGCATGACATCATTGTGGGCTGCTGTCATCCCCCTGGGGGCTCCGTGTGCTTTTGTCCAGGAGCATGCACAGTCACACATGTCCAGTTTCTCCCGCTCACATCAGAATAGCATCATGCAACAGGCAGTGGTCCCGCCGAGGGGAGAAACAGACCATGTTAAAATACCCTTTTATGAACTTCTTGCAGCTGCTTTGATGCCAGCAACAAAAACATGCAGCAGGAAGTAATCGGCTTAATTTAGAATATTTTGGTTAAAGTAGAAAAAAACCCGCCCCAAACTCATTGCCAGACTTATATTCCTGAAAACGCACAAGAAAGGCCTCAAGTGATCTACCTTTATCTCTCCGGCAAAAAGCGATCAGGCCACCATTGTTTGATAAGACCACTAAAATATACAAGCTTGTTGTGCTTTCCCACAAAGTGAAGGAAACGTGTCGCTAAAAGAGGTTGCAGGGCGGAGAACTTGTGACAGAAACAACATAAATGTTGAGTCTACTGCCCTCTTGCCAAGAAATCTTCTCTGTGTGGCTTCACATAATAACAGTGAGCAACTTGCAGTTGCGAGTGTATGTGCAATTTGGAGATTACATATGTGGATTTCAAGATTTGTTTGAAGACAACACCATGACTACAGACGTACAGTACGTGAAACTGTCACAGGCAAAACAAAAATACAGTCATGGAAATGACTCAAGGAGTGGGTGTTGCTTTGTTGTAATGTTTCTGACTGTCATCTTAGCTTGAGAAAAAACTTGGACAACCAGGTGCTGAGTAGATTCTTGTAAAGCAAATCTAATTTAGAAATGGCTCTCTTATTTTAGTGTCATTGTGCAATGGTTTATGCAAACATACCTGTAGAGTCCCATTTATTCCAGCCTCTGATTAGGCCATATGGAATTCAATAGAATGAACAGAAAGGGTCTTCTATTCCTAACAATATTAAGGGCTTCTTCACTTAAAAAGTTCAATAAAGTGAACGCTTGAGTTTATGAGGACATTCATCCGACTTGACAAATAAAGAGGCCATTATATATATATATATATATATATATATATATATATATATATATATATATATATATAAATAAATAAATAAATAAATAAATAAATAAATAGATCGGTTGTTACTCTCTTGTTACAATAGAGTGTGGGGAAACACAATGCAAATGTCTTCAATTTGTTTTGAACTAGAGAACACCCTGGGGAAACCAAAAGTGGGGGAGAAGAAGAACCAAAAGTGTCATCTGTTCTTTTGGGAAAGGCCCGAAAACTTCACACTGGTGACAGTGTCACTTGAGAGTAGAAGTGGCTGTTGACTGAGAGCTCATCATTACATGAGGTCAACTTCATTCAAGTGAGTGTGTGTGTGCTCACACAGAATGCAGTGATGTACTCGTCATATGCCATGTCATGTACCATCTACAGTATACTTATATATATACATACTGTATATAAAACACCCACGCGCGCACACACACACACACGCGCGCGCGCGAGCCTATCACACGGCACACCTCTCTTCCCCCCATCCGCGCCGTGCTGGGTTCACAATTCCAGCCAAATGCTGAGTTGTCTGACTTTTGGGGGAGACAAAAGAACCACAGGAAAGGAGGGGGGTAACCCAGGCGGTTTTAGGGGCGGGCCAATACAGGTCACGTTTCAAATACATCAAAAATCATTGAGTTTAATTCGCCAATGTTTTACATTTCTTCCATTTGCAATTAAAGACAAGTGAGAGAAGACACGTGGGTTTTGCGACAAAGTGTTTCCACAGTTAGCGTAATGGGTGCCTTTGCTTTCAGTAGCTCCACAACTCACCAAAACGATGGCGAACTTCTCCTCCAGCTCGGTGGGGTCCGGCATGGGCACCTTCAGGGGCAGAATGTGATGCTTCATCTCTGACTGGCCGTCCACACTTTCAATATTACCCATTTTGCTTTTCACAGCCTTGTCGTATCCTCTTTCTTACACTTACACTTTGTAAAAACTATTTAAAGTTAATCCAAGACAAAAGAATAAAAACCTCTCGACTATTCCAGTGATGCGATCAACGTAAAAATCCAAAGGTTCCAATTCTCCCATGTAAAAACCGACAGTGCAGTAGTCTCGTTGTGCTCAATCCAAATGCCATTTATTCATGCGTTTCCAGTCCGCTCTTCTTCGGTACTGCTTTCCGCCACGGGCCCAAGTTTCCGCTTTTCTAAATCGCGAGCAGCACTTGAGAAGTCGCTGCTTGACTTTCTTACTTGGCTACGATGTGTTTCCATTCATTATTGTTGTGTGATCCTGATTAGGCTCCACACAGTGGGCGTGGCTTTTCGTGTCGGACACACCCCTTCACAGCGAAGCACGGTAAGACTATTGGTCCAACCATATGTCAATCACGCCTTCGCCGTTGGCCTGTCTTGCACATCTGCAGCGACACTCACTGAAGCAGCTGGACACAAGTTGCACATTGACGCCACTTGCTGGGATTAAAAATTTATTGCACTTTGACCTTGCTCGAGAACTCGTTGAATAATGCCGCCCTCACTACTTCTTTCTACCCCCCAAATTTGCTGCTATTTCCCCAGTGTGGGACAAATAAAGGATATCTGAACTTAAATGAACTCTTTTCATAGAAATTTCCTCAACCCATCTTCCACACCGGCATAATTAGTCTTTCGTTAGAGGGGGAGTGCAAGGCCAACATATATTCAGCAGATTTGAAATGTTAAGGTTTATCATCAACTGCAGAGTTTTATTTAATTTGACAAAATGATCCGTTTTGCTGAGCTAGGTGAAGTCCTTAAAGTCTTGCCTGAGGATTCCTTACTGCTAGGCAATCATCTCCATGCCTTCTTTACAAGAACTTTCATCAACACTCCAAAGCGTTCAAAGAGACCACTTTGCTTTAATATCTTAATGGTGGAAAAGGTCGCCCGTGTCCCTCTCCATTTGATTTGTAAATTACCGGTATGCAGATTGTGTGTCACCATGAAAAAGGTCCATACCGTCATTTTGCTGAAAAACTTTAACTCTTGTCATTAACGTTCTACTGGGAAAACCAGCCTTCACTATCCTCACAATGGGCCAACAAGTTTATTTTGCGGGCCGCTTCCTGAATAATTTCAGCACATGCTCAGTAAGAAGATGGAATAGATGCGGACAGTATTTATTTGTATATACGGACCACTCAAAACAATCGTGAAGGATTAAAGGTTCTCATGTGTTTTAAGTGGTAGCACGAAAACAATTATGATTACTTTAAAGGAAACTTTATTCAAATTTCCACAAAAATTCAAACCGCGATGGAATTGCTTGACTTTGCTAAATATTAAGTCTTCCACTGATCTAACCATTATCATGAACAATAAATGGCTCAACATGATTTTTTAAGCACCAGAAGTGAAGGGATGCTCTCTCGTACTGCATCATGTCAGCAATTCAACCCCTAAAAGTCCCTGTCTTCTAACAACCCAGATTAAATTTAGCTCTTCCATACCATACAAAGAATTACAGTACATCAGATGAGTTGTATCACTTCAGCATTCTTCCTTGACACGTTACTACTTCACTTTACTTTGGTGTCATCTTGGGGCGTGAGAGATGGATCCCCAAAACACAATGAGATTCCATCAATAGTTGAGACAATAGCTTGAGTGACATATTGACAAGAGTCTGCCGATTCTACGACCTTTCAGTGGGACGTTTGGCATTCATTTGGACTAAAGTTAAGGTGAAAAGACAGACAAACCAATCGTGTGAATGCAAACTTTATTCAACAACTTCAAAGCTGATATTATTATATATTATGGATATTACATTTTTAAAAAAAAGGGTGGCGGGAGCAGTTTTCCATGTCACCATTAATCCAGTTCTCTTGACCAAATGCATGTGAGGGTCAAGAGGTCTTGGTGATCAAATGACAGCCGTGCAACACAAAGTGCCATGACTACTTCTTTGCATGTGTTGACTTTTTTGTTCTGAAACAGCTGCTCTGTGAGACAAACTAGGCTAACAGCATTCGAGTGCTGCATCGAGCATGACAAATGCAAGAAAGCAAGCATGCCGTGAATTCTGAGTGCTGTCAAAGTTTTGTCTTCATAAAAGCACAGTGATTGAGACTGCTTACAGTTTCTCAGCTCAACACAAGGGTCTCATTTTGTAATATTTGCATTTATAAAAAGCAATATTCCTCGCAAAGCATATAAAACTTCATTTGGAACATACCGGTAATTGTGTAACACTGATGAACCTTTAAAAGTTGTGTAATACTTAAGGCAACAATACAAACACACAAACAAAGCAATATCGGGATTTGTATTAAGATTTGTAAAAAAAGAAAAAAAACTCTAATCCCCTTCAGTCATCTTGGAGGCTATAAATTTGTACATCATAGCCGTACCTTCGGATATTAAGCCGCTGTGAGAATACCATTGCAAAAGGACTTTTACAGGCTTATATATTTTCATTGTATGTAACATACAAACTGGTCATTTGTGCAACATAGTTGCATTCATAAATATCTACTCAGCCAAATGTTCTACTGAAGAATGTGCCTAAGACAGCAAGGATGCAGCACTGCTAAAACGTTCTCAATGACTTTAGCTTCCTCTCATAAATACTGATGGTGGCGGTTTTATGGAGCAGATGTGTTGTCTTTTTTTTCCTTCTTCAGCAAAGATGCCATTAAAGCTGAATATACATGCACAATTCACAGAGCACACAAGCAACACGAAACGTGAAACAGGAGCGAAGAGCAGCAATGCATTCTCCTAGGTTGATTCCGGTACCAAATTGTACCTGCAAAGATGAAAGACTTGTTGACTGCTTGGCATACGTGAGCAATCCGCATTGCTTCAAGCAAATGAGATCTTTACCACTGTGTGACGCCGGTCTTCATGTCGATCTGGTCCAGGTCCAGCTGCAGCTGCAAGCATTGAGGAACTTGGTGAGAATCCCTTTCAAACACCGCAATTTCATGTGACGTGCTGTATGCTACAATGTATTTTCTAAAGTCACAAGGAATGCGAGGTGATAGATCCCCACCGTGCTTTTTCTGACTGGATGTAGAACACGTCACGCTTAAACAAGTGGGCGACTACGACATCATCAAAGAGCTATCGGGACTGTTACTGTTTTGTTCAACAACTTTTACAGGACAAACTTTGGACATATTCTCACTGTCAACCCCGTATGCCCAAATATAGTCAATTCTTTTTGAGAAAAAAACTAAACAACGAAAAAATATTGGTCTTTTCCTATTTTGACAACTTAAAGTGTTGTAACTGTCTGAGGAGTTTTGTATTACCACTGCTTCCTCATCCTGCGGTAGCATTGCAGCATGATGTTGTCTGAAGATTCCGGATGTTTGTTTAGTTTTTTTTCATTTGTTTTTTAGACCCTCCATCCAGGCACTTTTCAAACTGCTTATTCTCACCTTGTTCAAACTCAATAGTTGTAATGCTTCATTGCAGAAAACGGCGCATCAGCCATAAAGCTTGTATGACGATTAACATCGGTGATTACACTGCTTATTCACTTCATCCTTTGATTTCTTGTATTACAGTATTTTCACGACTATAAGGCGCCATTAAAAGTCTTAAATTTTCTCCAAAATGGACAGGGCGCCTTATGGTGCGGAGCGTCCTTTATATGCGCTGAGTTCCAAAATCTGACTGACAGCCGACACGCTGTTTATATAGAGAAAAGGCGGAAGTGACTGTGGCCAGGCATGCAGCAAAGATGTCGGCCAATCAGGGAAGGGTGGGCGTGTATATATACATATATGGAGAGGGAGAGAGAGAGAGAAAAGGCAGACGTGAGAGAGGAAAGGCATGCGGGGGAACAGTCCGCCAATGGGTGGAAGGGTGGGCGTGTAAGTGGACGCTAAAGGGTCGCCCCAAGCAGGTACCAACACCTGTATAGAGTGAAACAACTTTGGTTTTGGTTTCTAAGAACCCCCGAAAATAAATTCTACAAAGAGACACCCCTACGAAGCTCAGTTCAAACTTCAAGCCACTGGTTATGCTTTTGGCATGCGTGCCCATCTCACAGCAGCGGTGAAAAAAACAAGTCAAGCAAATGAACTCTGAGCTTGCCGTTATTCCCGGAGGCTTGACTAAAGAACTCCAACCGCTGGACATTGGCATCAACCGGGCGTTCAAAGTAAAGTTGCGAACGGCATGGGAACAATGGATGATCGATGGCAAACACAACTTTACAATGAGTGAGAGGCAGCGCGGGGCGAGTTACGCCACAATTTGCGAATGGATTGTGGCTGCTTGGACGAACGTGTCTGCTTGCACTGTTGTTCGAGTTTTTGGCAAAGCCGGCACATTTCTGTGGAGCCAGATGGCAATGAGAGTGACTCTGACAACGAGAGGGAACACGGCGTTTTTGATGGATTACTGGTACTTGCACAATTGTTCGATTTTGATACAGAGGATGAGGACTTTGGGTGATGATTGATCGAAAAACGTGAGTTCATTGTACGATGGCTAAATAGAATACAACGGAACTCACTTTTGCTTCCGTTGCCTTTTTAAAAACGTGTTTTTAGCTTGTATCTTTATGTCTTGGCATGCTACAAGCTAACGTGTTTTTAGCGTGCGCGCATGCATGCCGTATGTTTATAAGCTGGCGTATGTTTTACCACTTTAAAACTGCGGCCAATAATACAGTGCGTTTTGTCTATGTGTAAAATACAGAAATAGCACCCATTAATGAGACTGCGCTCAACCATACGGTGCGGCGAATGGTCGTGAAAATACGGTACTCATGACTGTCAGAAACCTCTGAAAAGACTTTGCGGAGAAGACTTTTTATGTTGTTGAGCGAGTCGTGGTGAGCGCAGACTTTGGCTGGTGGCATCGACATGTCAGCGGAATAAATTAGCCATTTTGTTGGCAAATTTAAATTAGCCATTGGGCACGATTTGGGGGTGCAACAATGTGCTCCAGCTCCTGATTTGACACTCAGTTCATAGTGCGACAGCTATGGCAAGAGAGAGTACGATGTCTTACTGCAGGATGCGGTTCATCATGATAGTACAGTAATGCTTACTTTGCCAATCAGCTCCCTCTCTCTGCTCATGAAGGAGACACTGTTCTTGACAGAGAGATCCAGCTTCCTCTGTGCTGACTCCTCCAATGAGAGGTCAAAGTCAAACCTACAGAATAGGGCATGGCAGAATCAAGGCATCGCTGAAAGGTAGCATCACGGCAAAAATAAATGCATTTGAATGGCTTTTCATACAAGTACCGGTAGTTTAGTCTGTGGAGTGCCAGCCAAAACCATCAAGTGTGAAATGACACAAGCAAGTCAATCTTTTGTTGGGTGCATAATTCCAAATATGTCTTAGACCCTACGCATTTAATATATGCATAAAATGTCTCACTTCTCGTTAAATTCTGGGTTAAGGTCCCTCTTCTTGGTGGCGGTTCTCCTCTTTGTGGTTGCTTTCTTGTCAGGCAGCAGCATGAAAGTAACATAAGGGTCAGCTCCGTCTTTGGAGCAGGCTATCAGGGCTCTGTGAGTACGTACAGTACATGGAGTCGTTAGCGAGTGGAAAATATGAATGTGATATGACATGTGGCAGTACAAAGGGAGACCTGCATGCATGGACAGTGATGAAAAGCCTGTTCTCCTCTGTGGAGTATCCAATGGTGAGCTTCACCTGGCTTGAAAAGGTTGTGGCATCATTGCTCCTGAAGCCCAAAATTAGCATCATGTTTATCCTTTGTAGAATGCATTTATCACATTAATATCCTACCAGCGGTAGCAGGAGTATTGATTGCTGGTGAGTATGTTTCCCAATGGAGTGATGGTTACTCACACGGTGAATCCGGTTCGGTGTCTGAGGTCCAGATGGGACGGATCCCATCTGGGAATGACGGTGACGCCATCACTATCCCCCGGGGCCCTGCGGCATACCGCCAACTGTGTGTCCAAGATCTACAAGACATTCGGTGCGATTGCAGACCACACAACAACTTGTTACATCTGAAACAACTCTGGACTACAGAAAGTTAAAAAGAATGGACTGGTTTTGCTCAGTTGTACATCAAGAAAAAAATACTGAGATTAAATATGCAGGCAGCACTGGCAGCACCTTGAGGGTCACCCTCAGTAGGATCTGGCTCTCGGGCAGAGCTCCATCCAAGGCAAGCCAGCGGTCCAGCACCAAGTTGGGCTCAGCCATCACCTCCTTGAGAGCCAGAGTCAAGGACCCGAGAGCTTGGCCCCAGCTGTGAGACAGCTAACGAGAAACACACACACATTCACCGGCTGCTGCTTCATCTCTTCAAAAGTGAGAACAAGTCGATGACTCTCACCTTCACGGTGAGCATCTCATCCCTGGGATCTCGAACCAAGAAGTGAAATGCTTCATCCCAGCGAGGCGATGTGGACCTCTCATAGACCTTAGCAAAAATCAGTTGACAGACCTCAGGACGTGGAGGGCTCACCTCACACACAAAAAAGGCATTGCCTTACCTTAGTACGGTGGGACACATTCTTTAGAACAACCTCGGCTCCAACTTTTGGCTCTTTTCCACTTTTCTTCAACTGAAAAATAATAGTTGTGTAGATATAGCAGGTATATTTGATATACTCATTTACGTTCCCATATATGGTTATGGTATGCATAATAAATCCAGACTGCAAAGGTACTTGCATACTGCAGTGTTCTAAAAACATGCTGATACTCAGCCAGTGCGCCATGAGATCAATGTGATGATGTGATCTTACTGGCAGGCCATGAGCACGCTCCACATACACAAAGAGCACGGCTGCCGACGGCACGACTTTGTTCTGGAATATCTGCTGCGACTGATACTGCAGAATCTTTGCGGGGAGGTGTGGAGGGGAAAGAGAGATTCATTCAGAGTGATTATCAAAAAGGAGGATGAGAAACAATAGAGTCCAGATTGTCCACAATATCCCTGCCCCCATTCCCTGACATTACGGTGTCCATACAAATAGAATACTGCGTATTGCTGAATATGGGAGTCCACAGATTCCCTTTCACCGGTATTTGATTTTATTTTCAGCCAAACCTGCTCCAGTCTGGGAAGCTCGGACACCCTGGGCAGCCATTCGAGCAGCAGGTGAACTCGACCGGACTTGACGTCGTTCAAAGTGTACCACTGTGACAAGAACATTGCCATCGATCAACCACTTCCGAGACATACGCTTCACATCAACTCTAACATGCCACGCACCGTGTCGATGAACTGTCCACTGATGATATCACGTAAATTCAGTTTGAACCTGCAAAGAGGTTACTCAGATGGCTGCTGTAGAAGAGAGCGTTTTGCTTTGTAAAGCGAGGACTCACCTTCCCAGGAAGTCATCCTGATCAATGTCCTTATCAAATAATTCAAATTGGACCTCTTGGCCGGGCAGCTGAGTCAGAATCACCTGCAAATCCCACAAACATTGTATGACGTGATGGGAGCCACGCCAGCAGGCACAAAATGAGAGGCAGAGCAAACCTCATAGAGTTCATTCCAGATCGGATTGAGATTCTCTTTGATGGTGTGGCTGCGGAAGGTCAAACCAGCCACACGGATCTTGACATATGGGTCACTCTTGCCTTTCACCATGCCCCCCATGAAGTTGTCCTTTGCGATCAGGTTTTGGGCTTCCAGCAGATGGATTCGAAGCACTCCCTATGGACAAAGCCGGCCTTGCCTTAGTGGCGCGCGTGAACCGCACTTTGCTTATGCTTACATACTTGCCACTTTTATTTAAACGCGACTGTCTCGCCATTTGGATCAGGTTTCATTTTCTGCAACTAAATGCTCGAAATGACAATGTTTGCATTTGGAGTTAGGGAGCTATGTTGCCAGTGGTTTAAAGAATGACTTGAAAGAACGAAACCTACATTTTTATCATATGTAGTACCTGTAAATAGATTTGTTCCAAAGCTGAAACCTTTGGTTTTTTAATTACCTCAGTCGCAAACTCTGGGTCAGGCGTGGTGTGCTGCGGGCGTGAAGGTGGCGGTTTGGCTAAGCCGCCAGGCCCCATCGGGTTTAGTTCTGCTGTGATCCCCCCGTGACCAGGACCTGAACCAGGAGCTAATGGGTGGGGCGACGGTGTGGTGGGTGTTGCATCATCGCTTAGCCACAAAACCTGGAGACATACAAGAGATTGTCAGCGGCAAAAGTTGCCATGAAGTCACTCACTCACCTTTGTCAGATAAACACTGCACAGCTTTAAGCGTCACGGTGCAAAAAAAGTGACCGTGACTTTAAGATGTGAGCGATATTCATGGACAACAATAGCCCTTTTTAACGATTTTGCCATTTTGAAAAATTGCTTATCCTGCTTGACAACCTGAGGAATAGTTTGCACCATTGCATTCAAAGCAACTATGAATTTAGAGCACTGGGATGCAAAATTGGATGAAAAAAAAGCATGAAGAAGTTGTGGTGGTGAATCTGTGTCGTTTTCAACAGAGCAGTGTTTGAATTTGTGCCATTATATAATTACTGTACTGGCACATGTCCAACAAAAAACAAGCAACGAACCACACTGTGCATTATGAGCTGGTGTCTAAATAACCAACCCGAAGAACAATTTTGATGTAAATGCGGCTGGCTGAGCCCGAATTCTCCAACTGGAACCACTGGTCCATGGTGAGTTCAGGGGAGTCCATGAGACGAGCCAGAGGGATGGTCAGACTGCCCAGGGAGAAAGCTCTGTCGTCGTCCTTCACCTGATTTGACATACACGGCGGGAACAGCGGGACACGCGATGATAACGCATCCATGTTGATGAGTGACAAGAACCAGAGAGAAGAGAAAAAAAATCAATCCAGGTGGAGTGGAGAAAGTCAATCATCAAATCACTTACTTGAATGTCGATATCTTGTGTGTGAGGATTATGAATGAAGAAGGTAAACGCATCCTCCCACACGGGGTTGCTGCAGCCATAGCAAGTCTGGCGGCAAGGCAAGACGGCACATTTCATACACGCGGTAACTCACAGTGCTTCACATAGTTGCAAAGCAACATTTGAAGGCAAAAGAAGTTAAGACACTTAAAATACAAAGAATGCACAGCATTTAAAAGCAAAGCAGAGAAACAAAAAGCATTTGGTCAAAATTGCTATTCAAGAACGTATGACACAAAAAAAAATATTTAGGAAAAATCAATTTTACAAAAATGTTCTAAATGACCTTCATCAGACATGTGGGCAAAGAGCAAAGTTTTTTTTAACCCTGATTATAATTCGGACTGACTTCACTTTTGTGGGCATTTTATTCCATTTGTGTCCAGCAGAACAGATAAATGCTGATGCACCGTGTTTGCTTGGAACTCCACTAATTGACTCGAGTCTCAGCGCACTACAGTGTTTATGTTCCATGAGTTTTTCTTTCATGTAATCAGGACCTAAACCATTCAGCGATTTATAGTCCAGTAGCAAAATTTTAAAATCTTTTCGACAGCTAGTGTGAAGTCTTTAACTGGCGTCCTATGTTCTGATCTTATTGTCCTGGTCAAAAATGGTTCTGAATGAGTTGCAGTTGTTTACTGATCTTCTGTCAAGAAAAGGGGTAACGTTTTATTTTGCTAGCAGGTTGATGGTCTGCTACAAAAAGCACAGTCCTACCTTACCTTGCTCTCTCGAGTTGTATCTTGAATGGAAATTTGCACCATTGGGCTTGGGTCCTTATTGCCCTTTCTCATCTGAAACACGATAAAAGCATTTTGATAGTGTGCAAATGCAAAAACAAAAAAAACAAGACTGTTTGAAAGAGACAACGATATTACAGGTAGCTCGTGAGCCTGATCGAGATAGATGGCCAAGATGGCAGCAGATGGTGGGTCTGTGGTTTTGCTGGTCAGGTTCTGGTTTCTCTGAATCACCTGGAGGACAAATCAAAAAGAAGAAGTGATGAGAGAGAATTTCTATTAATTACAACAACTAGCCCCACTTCTTAAACGTGCATTGTCAGCCCCCGGGCAAGTTATACTATCAGCGGGTAGTCTGCATCAGTGGTCCCAGAACCACAGAGTTGCGGACCGATACCTGTATGTGGGATGTTTGAGAATGAACAAAAGATATTGGTCATCAGAGTCTGAAACAGGTTTTATTTGGAAAAATAAGATGCACCCACGTGTGCCTCTGTTCAAACGTCAAACCGCTAATCTCGGTCACATATACAGTCGTAAAAAAGTAAGCCCACATGCGAAGAAAAATGCGCAAAAAGGAACATAATTCATCAGTCTTAAAAAGAAAATGGAAAATGAAAAATAATGAGCCGGAAAAAGAAGAACCAGCAAATTCCAAGATAAGAAAGCTGCATTGAAGAGACAATAACTGCTCTACTTAAATCATTATTGCTACAGATGATTCTCACGTATCGAGTCTACTTTGGTGAGTAGTGAAAGGCTCGCAAATGATGCAATGAATACTATGAGAGTGCCAAAAAGCACTGAATAAAATTTTTGTGAGGATGGATTTTCTGCAATGAGGGCAATCAAAACACAAAATGACGGAGGAGACTGGAGATCAGTCATGCACTTAGAGTGCGCACATAAAATGTAGGCGAGGAGGGGACAAGGTGATGCTTTTAAATGACTACAACAATTTGTACCACTAACAACGTAATATTTCTCACTTAAATTGTTTACAGCGTGAATTACCTTTGAGCATTTGAAGCATGTACTGTCCGTATTTGGTATGAACAGAACAAACAAATATTAAATTAAAATACTTAAATGTTATTGTTGTATATGAATACGCCGGTCGCTCCATGGACATCTGCAAGTTTAAAAATAAATAAATAAATAAAAAACATTGCCCGTAAAATGGCAAACGTATGGGTGGTATGTGATTAATTACTTTAATAGTAAATATTTCAATTCTTTAATTTGAATTCATAAATTGATACTTTGTAACTTGATCATTTCACCGTGGAGCACTTTAACGCACACTATAAATACAATATGTGGCATTTTTCAACACTCGTGTTCAGCAACGATAGCCCTGGGTCATTTTGATCCATTATCCAAAAGTGTCAGAAACAGAAAAATTTTTTATCCTTACAATAAGTCCGTTTGATGCGTCACAAATGTTTAATCGCACATCAGTCTTTACTGCTACCGTGACTATCTAGGGGTTTCAGTGATACTTCTTTCCCAATAAATATACTGTATTCTCTTTGGAAGAAAGTAATCCTGTGCATTATAATAATGACGTGTGGTGATTTTGCTTCACACATTGTGCATTCTCACCTCAGTCAATCTGTCAGCAGAAGACAGCAGAGAGAGCCACTCCAGCCGGAGGTGAACGCTGCCGGATGGGACGTCCTTCAGATTGAACCACTGTACACAAAAACATCCGACTCACATTAACACAAGACATTTTTTTGTCCTTTTTAATCGCAGACTTCAATTCAAAAGCGGGTGCCAGAGTGAGGCTCACAAGAATTTTCATGTGATCCATGTGTGATGTCACATGCTAGCAGAATTACAAAAATCTTGTTCAGGCATTTTTCGAGTTGAATCACTTGAGCAAGAGTGAGACAAAAACAACAATGTTGAACGCTGAAGCCATTAGAAACAACTTACATCATCCACAACTCTGGCTTGTTTCACAATATCAAGATCCACCTTGACTCTGAAAGAGACATCAAAAGCCGGTTGAAATGTACAAGGCCCTCCAAACGCATCGCCAGACAGATTCAACACCAAGCAAGCGACATGATGTGAGACGAACAAATGACATCATCAGAAGAAGTAAGCTACCTTCCCAGGAAGTCATCCTGGTCTGGGTCTTTGTCAAAGACTTCCACTTCCAACTCCTGACCAGGTACTTCATGGACAATCACCTGACACACGCACATTCACAAAAATAGACAACACACACACACACACAGAAAACACAGGGCCAGCCACACACACGCCACAATAACACAACACCATTATAATGGCAAAAAAAAAGACTTTTGAACTCAGTTGACTCCATTAGAGCAGAGAGTCTGAAATGGGGCTACACGTATCACTGCGGGTACGTGAGAATATAAAATCTATTTCAAAAGTAGCATTCATGCAAAAAAAAAAGCTTGATCACAGTCGTTGGCGGCCTGTCATTGAGAACAACAAAGATCCTCAGTGAGGCACAAGCCCAAATGTCTCACTGGCGCTCTATAAAAAAAGATGTACTGTATTGGTTCATTCTCAGTGATATATTTTATTTTAATTTCCATATAGTTCAAGCGATAGCACTACAAATGGAGTTCTGGGTTGTTTTTTTTAATCAGACACTGATGGCACAGTATTCACTTTTAAGTACCCCCCCCCCCACATCGAAAATTGCTTTGAGCTGGTTTGGGGAATTTGCCTGAAAATAAATATTTCACAAGGGGCACATCATTGAATAAAGGTTCAGAAGCACTTATTTCGAGTAAGTTTTGGTTGAACTTTTTAGAGCGTCACAAATGTTCCTCCCCAGTCAAAGGAGAAAACAAGCATGCCCATGAGAGAAACGTTTCCGCAAATACTTTCTTATCACAGAAGTTGTGATTTCCTGCTGGCAGTGAAGATAAATCTTCACTACACTGACAAAACTGTTTGTCTATGAAAATGGGTGATGCGTACAAAAACAAAAACCAACTGAATTATTCATGAAAGGAAGTAAAAGCAGCGCCACATAACCTATGACTCCAACGTTTGATGAAGTACAGCGCTCACTTAGCCTGGCAACACTACTTATCTCATGTTGTGGGCATAGTTTTAGTTTGATTCCTTCCTAACATTTTCAGCCTGTCTAAAGTGAAATTAAACATGTTTTGTAAATGTGGCACGCCACGGAGAAATTATGTGAGTGAACAGCCCAAAAATGAGACTTCAAATGGTAATAAATCTGTTCTCTGGACTTTCTGCGGAATATGCTCAAACCCCACACCGCTCAACTGTCAGCTGTCAATCAAATACCATTACTGTACTACGACCGTGAAAATACTTTGTGTAGCATCTGTCCTACGTCACATAACTGCATGTTAGAGCTGTGAGAATATATCCAGCTGGAAGATATTATGACGAGTTGTCGCGGGGCATTTCCGCACTGCGACAACGAAGCAGTTATGCCAGCCAAAGTCGTAGCCCACACTCTTACGCCTTCTCTCTAAGACGCGCACAACACTCACAGCCAATGAGGCACTCTAAAGCGGCACATGAGCAGACGAGCCAAAATGGAACATGCTTTTTGTGTGTAGGGCATCGCTAGCTAATAAGTTCATGTTGCAAATTGCCAAAGAAGGTGTTAAAATTCTTCTGGAATGTAAGAGCACGCGTCATGTGACTCACAACTGTTGGTATACAACTTACATTGTTTCTGCTTTTTTTTTCTTGCATTAAAACACACCAGCCTCACCTCATACATCTCCCTCCACTGCGGGTTCAGGTTGCTGTCCACATGGTGTGAGGTGAAGATCTGGGTTCCCACGCGAAGCACAGCATAGGGGTCTGACTTGCCGTCAATCAGGCCCTTGATGACAGTGTCCTTAGCGGTTAGATCCTCGGCCTCCAGCAGGTGGATACGCACAACTCCCTGGCATTTGCAGACACGTGCAGAAAGACGTCATTTGCAGCCTGCTGCGGGGCAGTCATGTTATGTGTTTGCCGGCAACATGGATTGCAACTACCGGTAGTTCCCCGGGCCACCATGTAGTACAGAGGCAGTTACCCTTGGGAGAGGAGAGCGGAGCTGCGCAATCTGCAGGTCGGCCACCAGGGGAATGGTGAGACGGTTGGGAAGGACCAGTTGGGAGGCAATTGCATCCATTATCATAGTGTCCGACATGGCACTGCAATGAATGCAAGGATGATGTTGGGGACACGCGGGGAAAGGACACTGACAAAACAGAAAGCGGCGACAACGTTGGGCACGGCGGCAGCATTCAATAACAAAGCTCGCTGGCTGTGCAGTGAGAATACAATTTTGAAACTGACATGTTATGCACAGTCATAACAGCGCCTGAATCGGATTTTCACTCAATTTCAATTGTGAAAAAAAATGAGCTTTTTTGAGTCCCATTTTTTTTTAAGAATCACATTTAGGTTTCTACTATTCTATTGTAAAAACAATGACACGTGGGTCTTCAAATGAATGAAGTCTTAAAACAAGGTGGGCAATAAAGACAAAAACATGAATGGAACCAAAGGCTGCAACATGCAAGGCTGGCATCGACCCAAAATCTGCAATGATTCAGATGCCAAAATACACTGAATAACAGATTCACTTGAATATGTCTGAACAACTGCAACATCAATCCTGGCTTTTGACTAACGCCATCAGCATTATTATTGTGATCATTATTACTGTTGTGTAGTAGTGCACTTCATCAGACTGAGGAATATTTCTCATATTGTGGTTACCTCAAAGGGTAAGGGGGCAATATTAAAAACGCTTGATGCATCTCTCATATGGAGCATTTGGACAACTTTGCTGTGCGGGGTAAAAAGGAAATTGGTCAACTCACTTCAGTCCGGGGATATCCAAGAGGTTGGTCAGACCAGTCCAGTTGATTTCCAGTTTCTATCACACAATCAGAATTGAGATGCAGTCTGCAAATGAGAAACGCTTGACCATTTGCTATGACACGCCCCCAAAGCTCAGACAGGCCATTCAGCAGCGCGGAGCAGCACGCCGACACTTTGCAAACTTGACACTTTGGATTTAGTTTTGCTCTTTTTCATGGTTAAAGGTTGTGCTTGGGGCACCTGCAAAAGTCAGACACCTTATCCAGACAAAATTAAAGTCATCTTGTTGGTGGTGTTGGGTTTCGAAAACCTAAAACTAACCCACTCAATGTTTGGGATAATGCTCTATAATTGTCCACAGCGTCGGATAAAGCCATAGAAAAACAACTATGCACCACACAAACACACACACACACACACACACACACACGCACACGCGCACACGCGCACACGCACACACGCACACACGCACACTCGCACACACACACACACACACACACACACACACACACACACACACACACACACACACAAGCAATCTGGGAAATAATGCTGAGTGAAAGTTAGTCGAAGTTAAAACTTACAGGTCGGCGGATGAAGAACATTGTGATGGCTCCCACCAGTGGAATGTCTCCAATCAGAGGCTCGAGGATCACACGCAGCTTGCCGTGGAGCTAGAGAGAGAAGCACAGTGGTTAAGTCATTGCACCAGAACCTCGGCATGCATGACAATTTATAGTCCACGATGGTGCCTTGAGATACCAGTGACAAGACTCGCTTTTTTTTTTTAATTACTTGTTATCTTTCGGACATTTTTTCTTGCCTTGACTTGCAAGCAAAGACCTGACATTGACAGTAAGGCAAATACAGTAGTGAGCAATTCTTCAATTAAAAAAAGGCCTCACGCTCTTTATGGCCACCACCAGTTCAAGTGTACTGTCAAACTAAACCTAAAACAAGTAGAACTACATGGCGTGCACTAAAAACAACCACATAGCTATGTCATTAAATTTGCTCATTTAAATGCCAACACAAAACGGGAAATGCCACAGATGGATGAATGATTAGCATCAACGTGGCCGTGTTATAAAGCTTTAAGGAACGGATATTTGAACGTGCAGCAACACCTGTACACAAACAATATAACAACACTCACAGGCATACATTTTTTAGTCTCTGTGAAAAACATTGATTACAGCAGGCTCCTTCCATCCAATCATCTGCCGGGACTTGTGCTTACAGTATTTGAGTCAAACACTTTATCGTTGGTCTTCATAACCATATTCTACTGACCCAGGTGGCCAAATGACACTCAGTAGAAAAAACTGCAATGAATTGCTCATGATGCACAAACTGTGTATATCTTATTCAAGTCGGATTAGTCTACCGAGGTGTTCGTAAGAGCACCCGCACAGTGGCATTATAGGCCACAGACAGCCCATGCATATTTGCTCTTGCATAATGAGTCCAGAGGTGGCCTGTAGTCTATACAGAAGTGCACAGTATGATTTGAACAGAGTCAAGTTTACTTTGGATATCATCAATACATGAGCCAAACCTGCGCATCAGTGTCTTACCATACAACATTCGGCATTGCCTATAAATATCATCAGCAGCAGCGGCATTTCCCCTCATTTCGATGAGGAAAGATGATCTGACATCTGAGTGTTTTGCGAGCGTGTGTATGTATGATGGTATCTCAAGGCACCGCTGTAAATCCACACCTGAATTCCTTTGACCCCAGCTTTGCAGAAGTACTTTTTGATTTCTACGTTGATCTCGGCGTCGCCAGCGTAGCTGCAGGAAGACGCGTGTTTGACAAAGGAAAGCAGCTGACGCGAGGAGATTATGAGACTGTTTTGTCTTAAATAAACATACAAGGACAAACACCTTGAACTGAAGGACCATCTCAAGGTCTGACTAGATCGACTGGTTTCTAACACCAAATAATTACCTGAGGTACAAATCCAACATGACTTGTCTCCTATCGTGTTCTGTGTGAGCCTTCACACCAACCACTTTTAAGGCCTGTCAACACAACAGCTGCAATTACCAAAGCCACTCGTGATAGTGGGAAGTGAAGAAGCTACTAAACCAAATGTATCACTCTAAATCATTTTACTGGTCAACAACAGGTGAGCAAATAAATAAAAGCAAAAATAAATGGTATTACCCAGAACACTGTGAGGGATGCCTGATCTGATACCTTGTCTCCGAGGTTGACTTTGGTGAAGCTCAGGGTTTGCAGATGAATGCTGGAGGCTCGGATGGTTGGAGCGATGGTCTCCAGAAGTAACTTTTCCAGAAACTGGCCTATGAAGGGCCAGGCTTGCTGCAGGATCTAAACAAAGAAAGTTGATCCACTAAAAGATAAATATGCAAGGCTACTGTTTTTTCAACACTTTGTAATGTTAGGCCTCTCCTTACTCAAGAGCATTTTGGAACAGTAATTCCTTCGTCACATCTCGGCTGGATTACTATAATCCGTTTTACTTTGGAGTCAGCCAATCCTCCATGAAGCATCTCCAGTCGCTCCTAAATGCCGCTCCTTGCCTCTTGACTGGTACTTGTAAGAGGGAGCACATAACTCCTACTTTGGCATTCCTTCACTGGCTACCCATACATTAAAGAGTTCTTCTTAAGATCCTATTATTTGTTTTCAAAATTTTAAATGGTCTCGCTCCACTTTACCTCTGTGAGGTCCTCCGCCACCCACCTCAGCTTTGCGGACCACACACTATTCTAGGTACCGAGTAGGAAGTGGAGTTCGAGCCTTTTTCGTAGCTGGTCCCTTTCTTTCCCCATCCGCTGATAGCCAAGCCCTCTCGCTGCCCATCTTTAAAATTTGTCTTAAACGAATTTTAATTCTTTGGCTTTTGACTCAGCGTGAGACTTCAATTTTAATTTGACTGTTTTCGTACTTTCTACTGTCTTTGTAATTAATTTATTGTTTGTTTGTTGTTGTATGAATTATTTTTGCTCCACGTACAGCACTTTGTATACAGTGGTGGTTCTTCTAAAGTACTCTACAAATACAATTAATTTCAGTTGAGTTTTTAACATAATTTTGTAACACAAAATCTTTTTAAGAACACAGAAATCTGATAAACTGAGAAAAATATCAAAAAACTGGAGCGTATGTAGCTCGCGGTGACATTTTTCAGACTTTTTCAAAAATTATTTTCCTTTTTTTTATTAGCGCATCAGGTTTTTGAGATTAACTTTTTTTTGTTTTCAAGTGTGACACATATAATGTAGCGTAATGCGGATTTCACCATGCGTTTGATTTATAGCTAAGTTTCAGTAAAAAAAAAAATCCACCAGCTGCTAATTTTAACCATTCATAAATATGACTAAACATATTACTATATTACATACAATTTTATTATTATTAAAACCTGATAGGCTTGAGGAAAAAAACAAGGGTAGATTTGGAATGAGTATAAAAAAGTATATTTGGAGCTCTGATGAAAAAAAAAACTGGTAAGATTTGCTAAACAGTTATTTTTAACTGTACTGTTGATTCGGGTGCACAGAAGTTTCCCAAAATGTTGCTGCCATGGAAACAAGACAGCAAAACAACACTGTTTTCCTTTTAAATCCCTTTCATCTCAACAAGTATTTCCTGATTACAGAAAAGTAAGTGGACTAAAATTGGGAAATTATAATGCTGCATCTGCGTAAGAGCAAAGCGACTATCCACCGACACATGACAGCAAAGGGCAAAAGGGTAGTACACAAGCTGGTGATATCCGTTGCAGCTGCAAAAAAAAAAAAAAGTCACAGAGAAAACAACCTGAGTGCTGCTCTCAATCACCACCACTTCATTTTTGTAATTTAGCAAATGTGCTCTCCACTTCATACGTTTTAGACACTGTCACTTAACCAAAAAAAACGTGCAGACTTTCAGGTTTCCATCATCAAATCAGTGACAGCGACAACCCCAGAACAATGTTGATTTTCTAAAAAGCTCCCTGCCGGCTGCACCACGCTGGTGTTGACGGTGTCAGCATTTGGGTGTGAAGTGTAGCGTGAGGCCACTGTCGAGCTTTGCGCTCCACTGACTTCCACCCCCAAACTCTTCATAAGCTTGCCTGCCGATGCTTTCGGGCTCCAGCGTGTCACACGGGCACCAAAAATCATGAGACACTAAAGGTCATGCAGCAGCCATCACGGCGAAGGGGCGGAGTCGATTTTGTATTAACTACAAGAGAGGCAGTTTTTGGGGGGTTTGCAGACGAGGACAAATCTCCACAGTTGAAAGACGAATTGGACCAATTACTCTCAAACAATGCAGGCCTCTGACATTAGAGTTCATCATATTTGCTCCTGCGCAAGGACACTTTGCAGTATTAGTATTCACATGCACATTTTGCCTTTGTTGATGTGAGGTTTCTGCACAGACAGACAAGCTGAGAGATCCTTCCGGCCACTCTCCCTGCGGCTTCATCACACCAATGCGTACCGGCAGTCTGCATGCGGCATTGATGGAGAGGCTGCAAAGGGAGCAGGGTCACCTCAAGCGTTCTTTACGCTGTGTTTGCTTGTCAATTTTCCTGTTGTTCCAAGCAAATTATGGGACATCTTGTCAAGTTGTGTGATGTGCTTAAAAATAGCAGCATTCCCTCCATCTATTATGGACCATATGTCCAGTACATCTCAGCTGACTATGAGCGTGAGGCCGGCCGGGTCTGCCCCCAGTCACAGGGCACATGCAGCCAGACAACAGTCACGGATGCAGAATTTGTTCAAATGTAACAATAACAACCAACACTTAAACAAGGAAATACGACGGACCTTATTCAGCCACTCTGCTTTTTCCACGTCTGGAAAGTTGACCTGTGAAGAATAAACAAAAGTCAGGCATGGACTCAAATATGACAGGGGAGCTAAAATAACTGGGGAGACTCTCGCGCAGCTTTAGTCTTTAGCATAATTGCTTTGAATAGTGAAAAAGCCAAAGTCCAATCCAACCATCATCTTGGGGAACAAAGAGCATTTTGTTGGAGACCACATGTGTTTTGCTATTTCTTTGGCTGTTTATGAATTTTTTTGGGGCGTGTCAGTGAGGGTAAAGAGGCAAGAGTTGATGATGAAGCTTATAAGTGGAAAGTGAATTGAGTCGCAGGCTTATTGGGCCCAACAGCCCAGTACATTTACATAAGGCTGAAGTAACATCATGAATCAAAGAAGACCTGAACCTAGAGTGAAGGATGAGCACATCATTTGCACTTGGCTTATTGATTTAAGCTAGTACGACAATATAAATGTTACAAAGCATGACTCACCATAGGCAATCCCCTCTGCTCACTTCTTGTGGTTTAGTTTCATTTATTGTTATTACACAGTGGTTAAAGTCCTTTTTACACATGTATGAAATTGTTAGAAGGTGACTTAAAGAAAACACTGTCTGTCCGCTGAATAAAAGTTTTATGAGCGTGATGGTCAATTTTCATCATTTGCTAGAGAAATCCAAACTCGATGAACTCTTAAGACACAGATGTCAAACTCAAGGCGCAGGAGCCAGATCCGGCCCGCCAGGACATTTTATGTGGCCCGCGAAACCAAATCATGTGTGTCAACTTGCTAAAATCAGTACCAAAATGTCAAATTGTCATGTTTAATAAATAACGTTGAGATTTTGCAATAATTCTGATTACACTCACTTGGACAATAATAATTGAACAAACTATTATAATTGACTTAACTGATTTCAAAGCTAACAATCTATTAATTGATTGTGTACAAGTGATAATTTTGTGGTTTCACTGTCATAAGAGCACTTCGAGGTAAGACGTAACTCCAAATTGGCCTGCGACTAAAATGAATTTGACACCTCTGTCTTAAGAGCATCAAACAACTGCAGCACATTCAGAAGGGTACAGCTCAGGTTCTGACAACAACAAAGAGATCAGAACATATTTCTCCAGTCCAAAATGTTTTACACTGGCTCACACTTAGCCATAGGATAGATTTGGGAATTCTGCTACTGGTCGATAAATCACTGAATGCTTTGGGTCCTGAAAAGATTAAATAAATGCTCATGGAACATAAACCCAGTAGGGCTCTGTGATCTGCAGACTCTGGTCAATTAGTGGAGCCCAGCGTTCTAAGTAAACAAGGTGAAGCTTCATTTGGATGTTACGCTGCACACAAATGGAATAAGCTGCCAACAGAATTAAAGTCAACCGAATGTTTTAAATCCAGGTTTTTCCCATACCTTTGATGAAGTCATTTTTAAGTGATTTGTTTTTCTTCTAGCTATTTTAGAAACCTCATTTTATTTCTTTACATTTAAATGTTTTTTTAAAAGTGTCATTGTATGCGCAGGTAATTTTTGTGAGCTACTTTTTCATCTCTGCTTTGCTTTGCAGTATTGTTAACTTGTAGCTGTTTTGTCTTTGCTAGTACACACATTGATAAGCACATTGTGTATGAAACGTGCGAGATATTGTAAATGAAGATGCCTTGGCTTGCTTGAAACTTCTCTTCTGAGCATCGCCCCTCTAAATCCCTCACTGAACACTGATAGGGTGAATGTTAATTCTGATGCAATTTGTCAAGTAGTAATGGCATGAGATGTCAGAGAAACACAAGAATTGGAGCCAAAAACACACTCCGAAAGTAATAGATCACAGTGAAGGCGACAATGCATTTTGTACCCTTGACACGTGATGTTTTACACCTCGGGAACCCTTTCGGGCCCTGGAAAAGCTCCAAGCAGCTACTTCACATTTCAATAATTAGCCCTCCTGGGTGTGTTAGTGGAAATTGCCCCTTACTGAGCTCAGACTGTCATCCTATTATTTCTCACATCGTGTCTGAGACCATTCAATGGAGATTTGGAGAGTCTTTTTCACTCTAACACACGCACACGCACACGCACACGCAGTTTATCCTCCCTCTCTCACTCTCTATCCAGATATGGTGGTCCACGGCTCATGAGTTCTGGAGCTGCTCCATGCGTATTTTTCTTCACGTGTTAACTTGCAAATCGTTCCCTCTTTTCCCACTGCAAAGCTGACACGTGAAGTCCTGCTCTGTTCAGACTGATTTGCCGGTTATTGCATACTTGGGATGTGCCGGTCACAGGAACTGGGTGTAAATGATAACTAACTTCTGCCGTAGGTATTTCAAAGCACCCAAAGCAATCGCCAATACACGTGACTGCAGGCTGCCTCGGACACGCGAACCTGCGGAGATCGACCACGGCGGTGTAAGAGTGAGTTCACATCGTCCTTACCCAAGGAGGCAGATCCCGTTTGAATCGGAAGATCTTTTCTGTGGTGAGTTCCACCTCGTTTTCCAGGAGGTACATGGCCGCGTTGAGCCTCCTCGCCTTATCTTGCCGACCGTGCTTCCAGCCCATGTAGACCACGAGCCCGACCAGGACTAGGGTGATGCTGAAGCCATAATATCCAGCCAAGTAGACGGGCAGCAGCGCGCCCAGGCATTTGGCGAAGGACCAGAGGGCGCCCACCGCGCGCTCCCCCACGGGGGCTTGGCCCGGCGGCGGGTTCCGTGCCGCCCCAGCTGTGCCTGCGCTCCCGGCCGCCTGTATCTCCTCCTCCGCGAATGGCATCGCACGCACGACCCGTTGGACTTGTCCGCTTTTGGCTTCAGCTCGCTCCCCACCCTCCTCGCCTTCTTCTTGTGTTTTCGCTACCTGCGCAAGGCTTAGCTCACGCAAGCATGTACAGATAGCCGCTGTGGTGACGACGAGCTTGGTTTAAATCATGATGAGATTCCACTCTTCCCTCTCTCCTCGGTTCCGCAGAGTACCCAAAAGCACCGATGGGCGTTTGGTGGACGTGTCTTCTGCATGCAGCAGTGAGCTTTAAGGGCGGGCTCTGTGCTGCCAGCCCTCCTTCTCGTCAAAGCCGGCAGATGGACTCGAAATCCCACAATTAACTCACACGTACGCCCCCGCCACTCACGCGCAGGGCTATCGAACAGACGAAATACGGTGTGCATACATCAAAATCGTAGTGCGCGCACAGCACACGGTCCGCAGCATCTGGCCGTGCACCGGCAGCCCGTTAGCTTTACATAACCGCCACGGGAGCTGCATGCTGCCTGCATGCGCAAGTGATCATCGACTGCGGCAGCCGGCCGAGGACGACAACAGGTTTATTATTTCGAATGGAGCGGACAATTGCGCGATCTGCCCCCAACAAACGCGTGACTGGCACACCTTCACACGCGATCCAAGGCCAGCAAAACCCTCTTACCAAGAAAAAGACCGTGCATTTTAATATTCATTCATTCATTCATTCATCTTCCTAACCGCTTGATCCTCACTAGGGTCGCGGGGGGTGCTGGAGCCCATCCCAGCCGTCTCCGGGCAGTAGGCGGGGGACACCCTGAATCGGTTGCCAGCCAATCGCAGGGCACACAGAGACGAACAACCATTCGCACTCACACTCACACCTAGGGACAATTTAGAGTGTTCAATCAGCCTGCCATGCATGTTTTTGGAATGTGGGAGGAAACCGGAGCACCCGGAGAAAACCCACGCAGGCCCGGGGAGAACATGCAAACTCCACACAGGGAGGCCGGAGCTGGGATCGAACCCGGTACCTCTGCACTGTGAAGCCGACGTGCTAACCACTGGACTACCGGGCCGCCCCGCATTTTAATATTGTTCAGCTAAATTGTACCGCATTCTGGGAAGATCCTACTCTCGGTCCCATGCCATCAAAATCCATTTGCGCCCACTCTTTTATGCAAAGCCTAGGTCAAATTGAGTCTGTGACATGGTTTACGTTGGACATCTATGTGCTTTTTTGTATGCAATGGCATTTGAAAGGCGAAAGCCTGCAAAACGGATTTGAAATCGGCGTCATGATGTCTCAACACTCATTACTCAATGATGGCTGCTACATGCCGACTGAACTCATAAAAAATTAGTTCAACTTGACAGCCACTGTGTGGATCATAGATTCACGTTAGCGTGGTCGCTAGAGCGGCTGTCATGGGAAAGTCCTGCGACAACCCATTGAGATGTATTCCAGCCACCCGAGGCTTTAACTGTATTTTTTGCATCTCAAACATATAGGTATGTGTGGGCTTATGAAAGATGGCAGAGAGGGGAGCATCCATTTTTTCCTGACCATTGTACAGGCATTTGACTGACATCTGACAGTTGAGCAGAAAAAGGTTTCAGCACTTTCAGTGGACACGCCCACAGTGCCTGCAGGAGCTGCAATATAGCGAGTTTACGAGACATACAAGACAGTTTACAAAACAATTTTTGCAAGCCCCACATTTCGTTTCCAAAAAAAAGTATAAAATATTGTTTGCATTTTGTTCCACTTCAGGACTGTGTCCCACTTGGTGTTGATTCTTCACAGAAAAAAAATCCAATTTGATATCTCTTTCTTGAAGCCCAAAATGTGGCATAAGGTCAAAAAGGGGCTGAATACTTTCGCAAGCCACTTTGCATGACATTTTCAAGTAACCCTAGAAATAATACTTGTAGATAGTCAACACAAGACTAAAATTGTGGACTGTCACCGGCAGGCAGGTATTAAATAGAACACAAATGAGAGCATATTCAATATGCTATTATTTGGGTTGTAGTACACAAACAGCCACACAGAGCTGCACTGCAACATGAGACACTATTTTGGTTACCTCAATGAGTTACATGATAGGAAATACAATATTAGCCACAGTTGCTATTATGATGGAATCCAGTGCTACACCACAGTCATTGAATATAGAGGTGTGTCAAGTGGTGTATCGCTGTGGTGGCAGTTCAGTCACTGTACTAAACGTGTTGG
This sequence comes from Hippocampus zosterae, assembly GCF_025434085.1. NCBI lineage: Eukaryota > Metazoa > Chordata > Actinopteri > Syngnathiformes > Syngnathidae > Hippocampus > Hippocampus zosterae. The sequence continues at coordinate 15,650,850 of NC_067452.1, forward strand.
TTAGGAACCCGTAATAAGCCAGCAGATCACATCATGGCTTGCTGATGCATAGCAACAGTTGTATGATGTTGGACAGACTACCTTCACTTGACGCTGGGAAGCCTTGAGTCTCTTAACGGTTGCCTGGATGCAGCTAATTAGTCGTATTTGCTCAGAGGGTGTAAAGTTTGATGAGTTCCCGTGCAAACACCAGCACGGTGATAACCTGTTCAAGAGACAGCGCACAAACTTTGTTTTGGAGAAACAAATACAAAGTAAGTTGAGCAAAAATAAACCATGCACTCCAACACTAGAGGGAAAAAGGTCCGCCTCCTGCAAATGCGTACAATTCCATCTCTGCACATGGATTAAAACACACTACATTAAGATGATACTAAAATAACATTAAAACATGTGACATTAGTGTTATATGTTGAGGGCATGCAACATAGCGGTTAGCTATCCAGTCAAGCCCAATTAGAAATCATTCACTCCCAAATTGGAATTAACTTGTGTTGTGACAAGGGACCTCAATTAAATAAGTGTGTTTATAAAGTAGAGCAGAGGTGTCAAAATCCTTTTTTGTTGTGGGCCACTTCGGAGTTACGGCTTCCTTCGGAGGGCTGGTGGAAAATCTCATTATTTATTACCCGTAACACTTTGACATTTCGGTGCAGATTTCAGCAAGAATCATGATAGATGACAGACATGATTTGCTCCCGCGGGCCACATAAAATGATGTAGAGGGCTAGATCTGGCCCCCGGGCCTCGACTTTGACAATTGTGAAGTACTGTAGAGCAAGCTTACACTGGAAGACGTTTTTTGCTATGTCAATCAAATGTGATGTCCGCTTGTGAAAGTTGGACGAACACAACTACTCACATGGTTAAGTCATACTTCCTGTCAGCTGAGAAACAACTGAGCACACACATGAAGCAGAAGCTGCACGCGGATTTTGATCACTCTTTAGTTCTGATAGATAATTTGCATCATTTTACAAAGGGCAGCAAGGTGGTATCATGGCCAGCATGCCTCTTTTAAGTTCAAAAGGCAGCTTGGGCCTTCCTGTGAAGAGCTTTTTCCGTTTAATTTTACAGTACATCGGTATTTCAAACGTTTGTGCGTGTGTGAGAGAGAGAGAGATGCTTGCGAGTCCACGCGCCATGTGATTGGCTTAAAACCAGTTCATGGACACATCCATGGTGTATTGCCCAAAGCCAGCTGGGAAAGGATGGCGGGGGGGGGTGTCATGAAAGACAAACGCATTCATTGCAAGTCGACTCTGGACAAAAGGTTGCGACATTCCCACTGGCATGCAAGTCATAGGATGTAGATCACATGAATGTTTTTTGCTCTGAATATTAGAAAGTGACCATTGGCCTCATTGTATAAAGCTGCACAGCATCACACGGTTTGAGAAAGGTCTCAATTCTCAGTCTGATATACATTACTGTCAGAGGCTGCGTTTAGTCTTTTAATGCCTCTAAAAAATGCCTCACTGGATGTTGTTTAACAGGTGGACATCGCATGAGAAAAACCTCTCAGAGATGGTGGAACCAGCGCTCTTAAATTTAGCTCATTGGTGGTAGCTCAAGAAAAACATTTGTTTTTTTGTTTTTAAATCGATACACTCACCACCGCATCTAGTTTTAGTATCTTCAATGACAACCACTCATCAGTCACGTATGTAAAGTGGAGCAAAACACTTAACACCGTAAAGATTAATGCTGCAAAGATTCAATATTCAAATTGTTGTGAACTTACCTGGCTTTTTAGAGCCATTCGGAGATTTAAGCATCAAAGTGCATTTTGTCAAATTCTGAGGGAAAAATGTGCTACCAAATGTTTTATTTTTAATGTCGGAATGCTTAGTTTAACACAATACAATACATGCTGATTTATATAGCGCTTTCACACTGGTCAGAGGCTGCATCAGACTACTTTGAATCCGGATTTAAATTCTTAAAAACATCTGTGGAACGAGGTGAAAGTCTGACGGAAATCAGCAGTGATTGCCTCGAATTGTTCAAAAATTGTGTTGGCTACAACCAATTTTCCCCCTTCAAATACATTTGTTGAATCATAAAAATAATGCCCAATTTCCAAAACATCGTTGTCAGTGTGCCCACCCTATTTCCATTGTTGGTCTTTAACAGAAACGCTGTTTTGTTCGGGTGTATGTGTACGTACTGTATGTAGTTCACACTCCAAGACATTTTCTAAGTACCACTGCAAATACTGTACTACCAAAATATAGTACAAACACATGCTAATGATTTTATACCCAAACCTTTAATCAACATAGAAAAGTTTGAACAATTAATCAAAATCGAGAGACTAAACACTAGTCCAGGAAACTCCATAGGAAAAGTCCAAGTTGTAGGCGCCACAACAGTTCAACCACCGAGGACATGCTGATTGGTGTCAAGACTCCCACAACAGGGACTCCTGCTGCAATCTCCATCCACCCGTCCGCCAGGAAACCGGCAACCCAAATGTGCACACTGCATTCCACGGGACAGCTTACTTGGACCTCTGCCTCATCTTTCTCCTTTTGCGCTTCAGTCTAATAGGTAATATCAAGGATTAATTATGGGGCGACCTGAGGAAAACTGATGACGAACCATACCTGACTGCAATTGCTCACCTGCGCATGCGCTTCTTTCTCCACTGTGCAAGAAGAAAACATTTGTAAACGTAAAGTTAGCCCATATATTACAGTCAAGAGGGATTCCTATTAAATCGCAATGAAATGGAACAATAACCGGTCTAGAATTCTCGCGATATATTCCGTTGTACACTCATTTTGATAACTAGCTAGCTAACAAGAGTTAGCGCCACAGCGAAAGTGTTTCTTTTTATAGGATGTGGAGAAAAAACGCATACCTTGGCTCGCATAGCGAATGAGTCCGGCTGAAAAGAGTCGGATACAAGTAAATGATTAGTTAAATTATATTCAGATAAAACAGATGACCTCGGATTCTGGCGGTAACATTTGACAGTACATACCAACCACGGAAAGGCTGTCTCGGGACTGACGTCATAAACACGCGTCATGAGGAAGCGAACGTCAGTGAGGAGAGGTGCAACCTGGGAAAATTAGTCCATTTCTCATAACGTCGGTTTTATTAATTATATTATAACGCAACAGAGACGAATATTGTACACGGATTGCAATGTGTATGACATGAACTAATGTTTACCATCAATTTAGCGCTATTAATTACAGTATAATATAAATGTTAGGTTTAGGTTGCAATGCAAAAACATTTAAAGTGCTATATTACAATTTTCATAACAATGAAAAAAAATTAAAAAGAAATCTACATCAGATCCAGATTAAGAATTTAACTGCAGTGTAAATTACAATCTGGGTCTCTCGTGTGCAGCAGTTTAAATTGTCCCCCACTGCATCCAGAAAAAAGTAACCATTAAGACTGTAACAATCAGAGACGGGAGGCTCCAGTCACACGACTTCGTCTCCAGTTGATTTAAAACATGCTAGTTTTATGACTTGCCACCCATCCATCCAGTCACACGACTTCGACTCCAGTTGATTTAAAAAAATGCTAGTTTTATGACTGGCCACCCATCCATCCGTCAATTTTCTAAACCGCTTATCTTCACAAGGGTCGTGGGCGTGCTGGAGCCTATCCCAGCTGTCTTCGGGCAGTAGGAGGGATACACTCTGAACTGGTTGTCAGCCAATCGCAGGGCACACAGACGAACAACCATTGATGCTCACAACCATTCACGCTCGTAACCACACCTTGGGATAGAGTGTTCAATTAACCTGCCATGCATGTTTATGGGGAGGAAACCGTAGTAGTTAAAAAAAAAAAGCAACATGCAAATTCCACTCAGGAAGGCCAGAGCTACAATAAAACCCTGAACCTCTGCACTGGGAGGCAGACGTGCTTTCCAGTTGACCAGCATGCCGCCCAATTTTCCTACCTGCTTGGCAAAATCTTCTGAAAACCCAACTTAAATTGCCACCCACGAGACTTGACTAACTCCATATTACCGTAATTCTATGACTTGATAGATCATTGTTTACATTTCAAAAATCAATCCATATTTTGATATATTGTTTTTGAAAGAAATGTTAATGTAGTTACTTCTCACACCTTATTAGACTGAAAGCAACCAGCAGTGATAAACAATTGGGTTTGTGAAGGTAAACCCCCCAATCCCCCTTTTTCTTTTTAAACTTTTTTTTGTGCCATGCATGCCACAAATCTGGTGGATGGACACAGACAAGGGCTGAGGACTGACTTGTTGAGCAAGTATAATCAAAATTGAATACACAGATTATCATTTCTAGGAACCCGGCAAAAAGACACAAACAGCATGCACGATTTGAGACTCAAAGTTAACATCTCCGACATTCACTTTGACTATTGTATGTTTACCTGTCTTGAGTTTTGGCTGGACACTGTTGTCACTGCGTGTTTTATACCAGGATCACTGAATGGAGTAATGAGAGCCTTACAAAGGCTGCATCGGCCATTCAGGCTGTATTATCCCAGTAGCGTAAATTGTGATTTAGAGTGGTTAGGTTTTGATGGGGTTTTTTTTTCCTGGAAAATCAAGAATCCAAGTCATGCTCCCTTGAGTTGTGTCGTGGTCATGAGTTAGCAATCAGTTCACTCGATTAAAGAGAGGGCGAATGACTCCAGAAAGGTTGTAGCAGGAATCTGGGTACTACTGTCTGAAACCTTTCCCTTATTCTTCAGCTCTTTCAAAATAGTTGTTAAGCTCTCCATCTTCTTCCTCAGACGTCGCGTTTTCTGATGAGAAACCTTTAGTTTTTTTCGCAGGCTTTTGATCGTTTCCCCCGCGATGTCAAGCTTCTGCTTGACCTTTTGTGGGTTGGGGTCAAGGCAGTAGTTGTGATCTGTTGCACCCGGGTTTATTGGGGACTCTGATGCAAATGTGGAGGCTGGATGAGATGATTTGTGTCTGTCGGTCGCTGGTTTCCGTTCCTTCAGTTTCTGTTCAAAAAAAGTGACAACTTATATGCAGATTGAAATGTCATATGAACTTCTATGAGAAAACGAATGCCTCTCAAAACTCTCAGGTGAATTCAATAAGCCTGGAAAAATGGCTTTGTGGAACTTCTGTTGATTAGCCTTCAAATACATTCAAGGGCATGTTGAATGTGTGTCAAAATGCCACTTGAGTGACCCTAAGGGCTGTGCAAAATTCAAAATTCAATTCAGTGGATGGATTTAAATTTGAATAGACTCCACCATAAAAGCTGTTAAATTGAATTAGAATTCAGGAAGTGGAATTGAATGCGATGGAATTCAGAGAAACTCACTTATCACCAATCAGGGGGAATGAGACTTTTAATAGATTTCTCTTTCAAACGCAAGTAAAGTTAAAAAATAGTTCTACTGAATGCAGTAGAACTATTCTTAATGTTGGAAAGTTGTGGAATATATTTGAAGTAATAAATTGAATCAATGCGTATTTCGTAATCCTTTACTAAAGTACTTTCCAGGGCGAAGTTGTTGCATGTTGCTTGTCGTTTTGTAATTGAGGCAGCATCATCATGGTCGGAATATCTTGCCTGCAACACTAAATATTTTCTCTACGGGTGCAGAGGAAGTTGGTATGTCCAGATAATTTAGATGCAAATACAACTAGGTTCCCGAATTATTTTCAGTTCATAAGGTGATCAATGAATTGAGCAGTGGAGCTCAGGAAGAACATCTTTAAAGGACAAGTCAGCCCAACATTTTCTTTAAAATAATCTGTTTTGTGCTGTGACACTAGTCTAAACATGGCATTGTGATTGATCTCAAGTTTGTGGAATATGAATTAAGCAGTAAAATCACCTGTTTTTGTCCATCTCAGGGCGCACACATTTTGCCACTTGATGAAAACGACATAATAGTTGCCCATGTAATGACCAATCACAGATCAGCTCGTGAATGTCACATGACCAAACTCAGAAAACAAAAGCTATGTTGTTCAATACAGGTGTGATTATGAGTGTGAATGTTTGTTTGTCTGCCCTGCGAGTGGCTGGAAACCAGTTGAGGGTGTAGCCGCTTACTGCCCAAAGTCTGCTTGTGATAGGCGACCCTTGTGAAGATAAGACGGTTCAGGTAATGGATGGAATATACCGGTATTTGAATTTCAATTCTACTTCCTGCAATTTGAATTCCAATTGTCATTCTGCTTCCTGTTTGCCACTTCAATGCAAATTTAAGTTGAAGAGTTGAATTGAAATTTAGGGGTCATTCTGAATTTCCACAGTCCAGCCTGGGTTGCCGAAGTAAGTCTATTAAACACATGCCGACTAAGGAGTCAGTTTTTAAAATGGCTTATTTTTATTCATCTAAATTATGACCCAGTAGAATGAACAAGCTTGAATCAACCGAAAATGACAAAACCGATTATGATTATTTTTCTTGGAGAAACGGACTTCCTTTGCAAACAACGCCATCATTCCTGCTTGCAAAATGACCCCAATACACACACAATGTTTTTTTGACCTGTAAGTACTGGATAAATCGTGTACACCGACCTTTTGGAGACATGGAGGAAATTTAAAGACACTAGGTATGACACCTTGCTTGAGTCTAGTCGTCTGGCCACTACGGTCAAAGTCGACTTCCAGGAAATGGTCACTACAGATTAATGTGACACCGGGCGTGGCTGTGAAATTCTTCCTCCTCAGTGCCTGGACCCATTCTCTGCACAGGGTTTCATCTTTAGGGAATCTGTTCAGAAAAACTCCAAACTTAAGACGGACCCTTGAACAGACCATGTAGACATGCAAAGCATTGTTCCTCATCTTCTTTGTTGTGTTTGATAAACGGCGGCTGACAAACTTGAAATAGTGCATCACTCCCACCTAATGCTCTATATCAATGATTACTGCCTTGGCTTACATACTTTTAACTAAACAAAACACCCCTTTATATTTTTAAACATCAAGTTAGATCTTTTCATCACTACTTGCGATACTGAAATGATTATTTAACAGCTGTCAGTGATTACTTCGTATAATTATTTATAGATACAATATTCAAAGTAACTTTAAATTTCCTGTTCCATTTGATTGCATGATTGAGTTTCTGCTTCTGTTTCAATATCCCCGTTCCTCTTTTTCTCTCGTATTTGTTCCCAAGTTATTCCTTTGACCTTGCGATATTTTGGAGCATTTTTTTTACAACAATCGCTATTCTTTTTATTCTGATCCGCATTTAACCTGTTGGCTGCAATTTTCCTTCATTTTGGCTTTTGTATCATTAGTCTTTTTTTCCTTACTTCACACTCTGCTTGCCAGCCGTTTGTTAAATTGCATTCCTGTCCGTTCTTGTGGTTCAAGCATGAACGCACGGAATAGTTCTTGTTAACCCTTGGGTCCTTCAAATGGAAAAAAAAACCCCAAGTTACGCATTTTACAATTTTTGTAATGATGTATTTTGTGTTATACAAACATTCTTTTTTTTTTCAAACACTCAAAATGTTCAGAGGCATCTATCCATGCATATATAGTTTTTATTAGTTCTTTGGGATTTTTTATTCTTTATTTTTTGCAAAAGGAAAAAAAAATTGTGTCTGGAGGTCCCAACCAAGCCCTACTAACAATCCCGACCGGACGTGTTCATGTAAAATGCATTGGTTTGAAGCCTCCTGCAAAAAGGCAAACTCAGTTGCGATCCTCTGGCGCCACCTAAAAGTTGCACAATTGGAATGACCTCAACCCAACAATGTGGCATGCAAACGTCTGTCCAAAGGAAAACAAAGCGATTGACGTAAAAATCGCCTGAAATGCATGTTTACACGATAGGTTTACGATGCATTCAAAAATATGAATTATAATGGGTCTCTATGGTGCAAAATATGTAAATTGTGAAGATTACGGAATCAAAACATTTTTTATTATTGCTGCAATGCCTGAGAATTATCAGCCGGTGACGTCATGAAATTTAGGCCATTTTAGAACCCCGCCCCCCCCCGCCCCCCATACGTTTCAGCTCTCTCATGTTTTTCCGAATGCCTTTGCCTTTGATTCAAATACATAATTTTACATTTATCGCAAGCGGTGGACTACGAGGGTTAAGATTGCAAAACTAAGGATGCATTACAGTATTTTGAGACTTGTTTAAGTTTGGCTACGGATGTATCCCAAGATGCAATTCGGGTGGGTGGTTAAACACAGATGTTCCCACTTGTAGATGTTTAAAAAACTGTGTGGTACATGTTCAATAAAATATAAAAAGGAAAAAAATGACGAATCATACATAGATACACAGGAAGAATATTCTCGCACACGTTCTTAGGAATACTGTACTAATTGGCGAGTTTACGGGACCGTACTCGGCGTTCCCGTCTTGAGAGCGACGGCTATTGTGATTATTCCCTCCACTGTTCGCATTTTGCTCTTCCTATGCACAATCACCGTACTTATAGTCACACACGCCTGTCTTCCCTTACAGTAAGATACCATGTGACCATATCTGAATTAAACTAAAATCGAAAAAGAAGTATTCATAATCGCATTCTCACCGATGAAATGTGCATGTAGCGCCTCTTCCCGACTTATTGTTACAATCGTACGCCACACACTGCGGCATTTTCGTTGTGGAGACAGAAAAAAACGTGAAAAGGCAGTGCATAAATCAGTCGTAATCGAATTTTTCAGGGACACTTTAGCTAGTGGCAACGCATGATGGCCGCCAGCGCATTTCCGGTCACATGTCTGGCTGTGTTGACACTATTTGGGAGTACGGTACTACTGCCTCTTCAGAAATTATGTTTCAATTACACCTCAAAGGACTTCAGTGATCGCAACTGTGGGTAAGCAGCATACGCGTCCGGGTTATTTTTAGACGTTCGTATCCTTGGTTGTTATTCAGCAATTTAGTGACATTAATCACAATATGTGTTACATTTGGGTAACGATCAACGCCTGTGATCATAAACATATTTTAAGTGCTAAAATGAAATTTACATAAATAACTGTGCCAAATTGTTACATAACTTCTAAATAGGAAAATGGGTTGCACCAGGGGCTGCCCAGTGGTCGACAAGTTAGGGTGTCAGCCTCACAGTGCAGAGGTGCAGGTTTTGATTCCGCTGCCGACCTTCCTGTATGGACTTTGCATGTTCTGAACCCGTTCTCTGGGTACGCTGGTTTCCAACCACATCCAAAAACATGCATGGCAGGTTAATGGAACACTCAATTCTCCCTACACGTGTGAGTGCGAATGGATGTTTGTCTATGTGTGCCCCGCATATTGGCTGGCAACCAACTTCCATGTGCACAACTGTTGAAACAGTTTTCAAAATTGTAATGTATGAGTTTGTGCCCCATTGCATGCAGAATAGCCCAAAAATGGAACCCCCTCTCTACCCAAAAAACAACCTGATATATTCCTGTACATATTAATACTATAATAGCAATGCAGACGTGTATTTAAAATTAACATCAGTTATGACCAAACTTTATATTTTTAAAATGCCCGTGCTCTTGTGATTTATGCCGTTAAAAAGTCCAAAACAAATGATGTCAGATGGCTTTTTAATGATTCCAAAAATAGTCTCTGAGATAGTGGTTTGTTTTTACAAAAGCATCCATATCTGGACTTCTTATGTAAACACAGACTGTCAGACCTGATGGAGGCACAAGACTGAAGGCATAACCTGTAACAGGTTTGAACATGCAATTAACAAAAAAAATATTTTTCCTCATCTGTTCAATTGATCCTCCTTGTTATGCTTGAGATTGATATTGCCCACCAAGTATTCTTGATGCCTTGAAGAGTATAAATAGCAGCGCAATATTAGGCTTATTATTGTTGGTGTCAGAACTATAACTCGGGTGATAGTAGCTGCATCAGGATTTAGGATTCCAACAATATTATGACCACACAAATTGAAGTTCCGTTTCTTAGACACGCTTCAGGTCATTGAGGTTAGCATTCTTCATCAACTTGGCATCTGAAACTCATTTTATGTGATGACATCTTATGTGGCAGAGGGGGGATGAGACTTGAGGTCAAATGGCTAAATATTCCTGTGACAATTTGCTCTGGATGAGTTTCGCCCACTGTTGCAGACACAAATTGTCTCTCAAGGACAGTAAGATTTACTCAGGATTTGTCAAGACAGCATGTGGTCAAATTAAGAAATTTAAGAGCAGCCTCATCCCAGATTGACATCTGTTGGATTTCAGAGGTGTCACCTTGCCACAAGGGCCTCTGACAGCTGGGGCAGAAGCGAATATGACGTCTGTTCTTTGGTTGCGTCACAAATTGCTCAATAGACAGATTTATTCTGCAGCTTCCGTCTCCGTCGACTGTCCTGTCACATTCTCCACAGTCTTTGAGGCCTTAATGAAAGGGCAGGTTAATGCACTTAGATCAAAATGAGAGGCGCACCAATCAAATGCAACAAAATACCTAAATGGGAAAACTCACCTTCTTTTTCTTTTTCTTCTGCGTCTTACGACTGGTTGAGCTTTGAAGCAAAGTCTAATTAAAAAAAAGATTAAAATGACTTTGATAACCTCACAAGTGTTCAGACAAGGTACAACAACAGTTAATGGCTTTGAAAATAAATGCAAAGTCAGATGTGAGAGGGTGCATTCATCTCACTTTATTTTCTCTGTCAGAAGATGTGGCGTCTCATTACTCAAACACTTTTCTCACCTTCAACTCTGCATCCTCCACCTCATTCACCGACTTGTACATTTCGGGTTCATAGAGGCTGTTTGTGATTCGCAGTGGTCCGTTGGCCATGAGCAGCACAGTGAACTTGAACTGAGCTACAAATTCACCTGCACACAAGACACTTTAGCTCAACTGCGCACGGCACACTTGGGCAAGGAAGACGGCGGCTCACCCTCCTTCTCCTGGAGAACGTTGAATGGTTGCAGCAACTCATGCTTGATGCACTCTACCACACCCAGCCTGGCTTTACCCTCGTCCTCAAACGCCCTGAGGCAGTAAAGGGGAGCGAAAAATCAGAGGGTACAAAATCAATGGGCTATAGGATGCAGATGGGCGGACATGCAGCAAAAAAATAATTAATATAAAAGTTTAAAAACACGTTTTGAGACAAGTTTGAATAAAATGGACAGTGAGGGTGCTTGTTTAACATTTAATGGTGAGTCTTTCCAGAGGGAGGGACGGGCAACGGAAAATAAAAGCTCAAAGATGCAAGATGGCTGGGGCGAGACCAATTTAAGATTTTAAAACAAATACAAGTATATTAAAATGAACCGGCAATGTACCATTACACATATTGTTTATCACCTGCCAAATCGAGAATGAGGCGGTTTTTGTTCCTTTGGGTCTGCATGACTGTATTATGCTGCCACCTGGTGGCCCACTCGCACAGTGTGGGCGTGATCCATTTCCATCTATGATTTTCTTCTGCATGCTCCTCTCCGACTCTAACTGCCCTCCATCAACCTTCGACTTGATCTTCCTCGAGCTCTTGTCTGCCAGGCGCCATCTTCATCATCCTCCTACCAACACACTCACTATCCCTCCTCCTGATGTCTCAAAGGCATTGGAGCCTGCTCTAACTTTGTCCTCAAAACATCAAACTTGACTATTAAAGCACAATAACAGAGTAATATTACAATTTTGTTGGTGCTGCTGTTGGGTCTTTAGGTAGACTGGAACGGATTAGAAGCATTTCTATTGATTTCAGTGGCTAAAGATGATTTGAGATGCAATTGTTTTGAGTTACAAACATGTTCAAAAAATTTATAAAATAGATCAGTGGTTCTTAACCTTCTTAGAAGTACTGAACCCAACCAGTTAATATCCATATTCAACGAACCCTTCATAAGTGAAAAATAAAAAAAATATATTATCACAAATTCAAGATATTTAAAAAACTAATTTATTAAAAACAGTAAAAAGTACATAACATTTCAAGAGATAAGTATACTTTTTTTTTACACTGTTACTGACGAATTGTGCCCTACCTTCTTTGCCAGATCACCCTTGAGTCTTTGTCTCTATGTGTATTTATTTCCTAATTCAATAAAGGTTTTGATTAATTGACTTAAAACAGCCTGTACGGGTAACATGTTTCAAAATGGTTATGAATTCAGTCAGGAATACATTTGATGGAAATTGACCCCTGTGGTTAAATTGAAGTTGAAAGAAGTCAAACTGCCACACCATGGGCAACTCTGTACACCTTATTGGACAGAAAATGTAAATAAAAATACCTCAGAGTGAAAGCCATTTTATCGAACCGTCTCTCCATTTCACTGAAGAACGTGCGAGAGGTTTTCATCTTTAATCCGTACACCTTGTCGGGGTCTCGTTTGTAAACGGTGGTCCTCAGGCCACCATCTTTTGCCTGATTTGCAACACAAAGCATTTTATCGTTTTGTTTTATTCACACACATAATGTCTTAAAAACTGCCGGTTAAAAAAAAAAAAACCCTGAGAAACACTTCAACATTTTGGTTGTCTCACCTTCCCCTCTCCAGTGCTGATGAGCACATCCACTGCATACACTTCATGCACCTCAAACTCAGCCTTTTCATGGTCCTTCCTACAAGTACACACAAAGTCATCCACTGGTGGAATGCGCGCAGGGGAAGGGCAGGGGGGGCACGCTCACACCCGTTTTCATAAAGCAGAGAGGTTCAGTCCATTGTCAAAATTTGGGTTTGCCATCAAAATAACTTACAACAATACACTTTTGAGCACGAAAAGAGCTGTTCTCTTTTTGCACAAAACACCAAAAATGTACCAAACTGTCGCCCAAAAACCCAAGCACGGGCCTTGACATGCCTTCTCACCCCTACTATTTGTGTAGTAAGGAGATATACTGTATATACAGCAAAACAACAAGTAAATCCTGGTCAAAACCATACTCTGGCGAGTATTGCTTGGTGGAAACACGGCATAACTTCAAGTTCAGTGAACGCACCTTTGCTGGTCCGTTGGGTTCTGGATGATAGTTTTCTCTCCATCTATGACGTGTTGTTTCAACTGATGGGACAGCAGGCCTATGAACAACAATGTCAAATTAGGTGCACCAAATGCACGTACGCTTCAGAGCGCAGACAAGTCACTCACCTTCGATTGGCGAGCACTTGAATGACTTTGCAATCTTGTTCCATGCCTCTGTGACCTGTGTGTTCTGAGAGGGAGGCATGAGAGTGATTAGACCAAAGAATACGCCACGTGACCGTCGATCATATCAGATGTGATGGTATAACAATATCACCTGGTTTCCGGGCTTGACAAGACGCAGTGCAGCCTCAGCGCACAGATGAGCTGCCATCATCACATCAGCCTTGCGGCCTGTGAGGGGCTTTTCCTGCAGAGACACAGTAAAAGTGAACGTAAGCAAATCAAACAGTGTAAGTGGAAGCAAATGAACTTTTTTTTCTTTTGTTTTTACCTTGGTCACACCAACAACAAAGCTGTGGGCCACGTTTGAGATAAAGCCATCCACGTGCACGCCAAGATCACTAAACAGGTATACAAAACAGGAAAGAATGAGCAAAATCTTATTTTGAATTCTAACATCCCTGTAGCACGTTGTTTCGACCCTTCAGCAGCTTACACTTTGACGAGATCCCCGTCCTTAAGTACAACATCTGGGTCACTCTTAAGTGGCGAGTGATGGCACACGCAGTTATTAACCGACACACATGTCGGAAAGGCGATACCTGGGAGAAGGGGTGAAATGTTTGAATTTGATGACAACTCAATACAAGTACATCCCGAAAAACAGAAAAGCCTACCTTTCTTCATCTCTTTCTCCTTCTTGAAGATTTTCCCACTTTCTTTCATGATAAAGTCATCTCCCTTTTCACACAGGCTGAGCACCGAAACGCCAGCCAGAGCTGCCTCAACCACCATCTTGAGGGCCTCTGCAAGATTGACAAAAAGGTTTGACAATTAATTGGAATGGCTAGTTGGACAGTAGAAAACAGTTAAATGTGAACAAACCCATTTTGACATTTGAATGGTGTCTTAAGTGCTTTGGGATATGCCCTTCTCCGCTCAACACGGTTATTATTATGACAAACAATTGTGCTCTGATGAGAATAAATATTCTAATTTTAAAACATTTCATAAAGACTGGCAATTCTCTGTATAGATATTCTTCTCCGAATTCCTGTGTCATTAGAACCAAAACATAATTTACTAATCATAACATCGTGTTCATAATAGCATATCCCTTTTCAGATGAGAGTTGAAACTGTAATGGGATAGCTACACTATTATAAGTTGTAATTGTACCTGTGCATTTGGAGTGCAAATCCAACAGACGTCTGTTTAGATGCATTATGTTTGTCTATTCAATTTCAGGGCTAAGCATAGTATTAAACCAGACGGCGACTTAACGGCAACTCCATTAACACATCTATTCCAATTAAAGCAGGGGTGGGCAATTATTTTCCCGGGGGGCCAAATGAGAAGCAGAAAATATTGTGGAGGGCCGGGCCAAAAGTTAGAAATAGAAAATAAAGAAGATAGCACAATGTCTTTGTATGCCAGTAATAATGTAACATTCTCCCCAACATCACACTCAGCACCGGTTCTCCTCAAGGATTTGTACTGAGCGCCCTGTTGTTCACGCTCTACACATTTGACTGCTTTCCGACTCTTATTAGCGGTCCAGTTTGCGGAAAGTTTTTAACATGATAACAATCAAACCATTCTAGGATATGTTCATTTACTCGAGCCACAACCAATTCACTCTGAGCATGGAAATTGCCAGAATCGGACTGAGTAAGAATCGCTTCCTTGTTTTTCAAAGTCTCGTAGATTTGAGTCTTTCCAACTCCAGGCGTCTCCTGAATGTTTCTTACTTTGTTACCAGCTTCGTTTAATCGGATACATATCACTTTCCCTTCCATGGTCATTACTCTGTCCCTCTTTCTTCGTCTTCCCCTCCCTCCCTGTGCTCTGCAACTTGAAGTAACTGCGCCGCCTGGTGTTGAAATACCTGTCATTACAAGTCCAAACGAAATAAATGCAATCAAACCTTAATTGTGCACCAGTCTTCGGCGGGCCGGATTAAAAAGACCAACGGGCCGGATCCGACCCGCGGGCCGCAGTTTGCCCACCAATTAAAGGCATTGTGTCTGAGCTACACACATTTAATGAGAAAGTATCCTATCAGGTTTCTTTTTTTTCCTGAGTTTGCGCAATGTAGGACCTGATTTGACATACCAATTAGCTCAAATGAATGGTCATTGCCTCGTCACTCATCACCAGTCTTATAAACAGGCCTTTACGATGTTAGCAATAAACAACATGTTATAAAGGGTCTCTTTTGAAGATTACAAATGCACGTATTTGGTTATACGGTCAACGTTAACGGTTAGCACCACTTAGCTTGCATTACTCAGCCGTTTAGCTTGCGAGCTAGCTATTGCTAACGATACAGCTGTATGGCGACAAACGACTCGTCACGTTACAAGAAAAGCTCTGGCGAAATCAACCAAACTTGCTCCGGTTCGGGGTGCTTGGAGCTTGGCGCATTTGTTGCGGCTCATGAAAGGCACAGTAGCAGCTGCCACACAGAGGTGGTGACTAGCTAGCTGCATGCATCGGAGAGCTAACATTCGGCAGCTGCTGTCACATTCAACTATCCAAACGACTCACGGTTAGCGATTTCGGCTCCCATCTTATACTTGGTCACCACCAAGTCATCGGCGACCGTCTGGTCGGGTTTTTCTTCATCCCCAGACATGTTGGCAGGATGTCCAAGAAGTCAGAGCCACTTTTTGCTACCCAAACAATTCTGCCGGCAAGCGTCAACGAGTAGCACGATGGCCCACGCACGCTGCGAAGCCACGACGATGAGATCCCTCCCACCCCTTCCCAAAGAGGCGTTCTACTCAAGGCAAGATAGTGAAAGTCATTACGCTGATGTTTAGTTTCCATACACTCAACGATCATCTCGCCGCGAGCTTCATGTGTCACGTTGGAGAGCATCTTCCTCTAAATACAGTCGTATCCATCAACCTGGACTTTTTTGAAGATAGATGTGTTGTACACACTGTTTCCCAAGTAGGTATCCATGTATTACATTACTTTATTTCAGGAAAGGAGGAATAGGAAGGCAAGAAGGGAGGAAGGAAAAAGGAGATGGAGAGAAGGAAGGACGGAGGGACGAAGAGCGAGTGAGGGTGAGAAGAAGGAAGGAAGAAAACTGTTATTCAGAAATTTACTTCAGACAGAAGGAAGGAAAAGCGGGGGGAAGTCAGGATAGGAGTATGGAAGTATTGTACAGAGAAAGGGCAGGGAGGGACAACAGAATGAAGGTAGGTAGATAGGTAGGTAGGGAAGAAAGAAGGAAGACACTGAAAGTTGGCATGTAAGTAAGGATTGATGAAGGCAGGTCGGAAGGAATGGAAATAGGATTTATGGTGATATGATGGAAATAAGAAAGCAAGGAAGAAATGAAAGTGGAAAGGAAAGAAACAAGGATGTCACAAGGAATGAAGAAATCAAGGAAGAGTGGATGGAAGAAACAATGTCACGCAGGATAGAAGGAAGGTAGGATGGGTACACGGAAGGAAATGAAATAATTAATCATGCCCCGGTCTTCCACTTTTGTATAAAAATACATGATTGATATCTCCTATTAACATCTATTTAGATGTACAGTACAGTACAGTAGTACTGCATGCAGAAGACACAGGTGCTGTATAACAACTCGGGTTCATTTATTTAGCAATTAGCATTTTGGAAAGAACTCAAAGGGCCGATTCTTTTCTGGAAGCCAATATCTGAGTTTTATTTAACAAATACATGGGAAAAGAGTGTAAAAAAAGCCCTAAACGAAACAAGACAGTCATTGACATCCTGCTGTGTACAGCATTAGTGAAACAATCTGTGACTTCCAAAATGACAGCCATGATTCATTCATTCGCTGGAAGGCACAAAAATGGCAATGAACAGAAATGCTGTTAGTACATCTCTGTAAAAGCACTCGTCTGTCGGTGCCTGCTCGATGTCATCACACAGAGAAATGAGACTTGACTTTTGGTGCATTTCCTGATGCTGGAACAAAGAAATCTTCGCAAAGCACACACTGCAGAACAAAACGCTCGACTGCATCCACATCCTTACGTACGTACGGCATCTGGCTTGAGGAAAAGTCTGCTGTGCCAGTAGTCGGGGTTGTCAAACGATGAGCTGCTGCCAGGCTCACCCATGCCTGCGCACACCCTGATGTATGCCCCGATCCCCGCGCACCTGCCGCTGCCCACCTCCCCCTTTGCTGGCAGCTTCTGCTCCCACCCACTGGCTACGCCTTCAAACGGAGCCATCTCCTCATACTGGCTCTTTTCCTCTTCGGCGACCACATCTGGCTGCTGCAAGCTACTGACATTCCCCGGAAGAGTTTGTTGATTATCTGTGTGCTGTGCATCTCCTAATTGAACATCCTCTTGCTCGCATGAATCAGATGTCCCATACCTCCGCTGCGCCGGCGCCTCTTCCTCGGTAGAGTCAGAGCGTCTAATGTCCATATATTCGTACCTGCCTTTCCCCTGAAGTGCCTCCACACGGCCCTCCACAGCTTGGATCTGCTTCTGCCGACTCAACTCAAGTTTCTCTGCGGAGTCTGCTAAATGGTCCCCGCAGTTGTCGTTTACCCGCTGATTCTCTGTGGCTAGAACCGGCGTCAAGGTGTCCTCAGGGGCTGGTAATAGAGTGACAGCAGTTGGAGACGGTGGCGTTTCATGAACCAACGATGAGAAGTTGTCGTCGGCCGAGTCAAGAGCAGCATCAAATTTGTGGCTCATCACTTCATACTCCAGAGCCAAATTTTTCACCTTGTCCAATTGTCGGGTGACTTTTGCAGCTATGAGGCACAGCACAAGCAAAGGGTGTAGGGCTCATTTATATCAGTCAAATCACATGCGTCCTTCAGATTTTGTATTTTACCTCGTTCTGGAGTGCAATGGGATCCAGGAAGGACGTAACCATAGTGGTCTGCGTCCGCCGCCTCCTCCTCTTTGTCAATTTCTTTCTCGCCGGATGTCCACACCTTGTATGAAGATGGGCTGGATGCCGTGGAGAGCTTTCTGTGCCTTCCGCTACATACATGAGGGGCAGCCCTTTCAGAGCCAAGCCGTGTCCTGTGAGGAGCGCCTGTCCTGAAGCTTTCATCACGCCACTGTGCCTCCCTGCCGCACCCTTTGACCTCTGACCTTTCAGGCAGCGTTCGGACCGAGCTTCGGCGGAACCTTTGGAAGCGCAACTTGAAACGAAAGAAGAGGTCAATGCACATCTTGAAGGGAAAATGGAAGTACCCACACATTCCCAGCAAACTGGAGTAGAAAAAAAAGTTGAGGTCTACTTTCACGCGATTACGAACTGTTAAAGAAAATCCTTCATAATGAATAGTTTTGGAGCCACTATCCGGTTTAGCACCAAATGATCATGGGTTCTTTCTCAGATGGAAACTCATTGGCTGGTCTCAAGGGAAAATGTTTAACATTTAGTAAATGTACCGGTAAGTCAGTCATTACGTAAGTATGAAATAGTAACGATTAAATAAATAAAATTATCTGGATCCAGATACATTTTGTAAGAATATTAATTTGTCTAATTAAATAATGTATCTAGATACAGATGATTGTGTTTCATGCAACCACTTGATGGAAAATAAATGGACTGACCTGAAGAAAAACTGAGTGGAAGTACCGGTAAATGAATAAAATTAATTTAAAAATTAGAATAAAAGAAATAAAGACATGTCTGTCTATAGGCACAAATGAAGAGGCAATCGTCTGCCTCATGCAGCTGTCGACCCCCCCACCCCCATCACAGACATCTCGCTTTGTCTTCCAACAAATATCAGTGAGTGGAACAGGAAGAAGGCCCCCATTCTTATATTTGCACTCAAGAAAAAAAAAAAAAAGACCAGATATTATACATATAAGTGCAAAGGTATCATATTTTTCCGACAGGTTGTTTGTTAACATGACTCAACATCAATTAAATGGTTACCAAATTCTTGTGTGTGTGTGTGCATACACCCAACCTGACGGACGCTTTCTGCAGGACTTGGAGTCATCGGTAGGTATCCAACAGGTCCGACGTGAGAGGTGCCGCTCTACAATTTAATGAGGAACATGCTTGGTTAATTTGTGGTTACATAAACCACAATTAAATGTTTTCAATGACCTTGTACGAGTTCATCCTTGAGCGAGAGAGACTCCATGAAGGCGAATGTTGCAGAGGAGGGGTGGCAAAACCTTCCTCCAGGGTGTCCTCATCATCATCCACCAAATCTGAGTGAAGCAGCCCTCGTTCAGAATCGCTCCGATGGGCATCCCGCGAGCTATTGTCCTCTCCGTCCAGCTGCAGAAAAAAAAAGACGGAATTTGAGGCTTTCAAAGTGTGCGGCAGTCCAATGATGCGTGTCTCACCTTGATCACAAGGTATCTGGGTGGGTCTCTTGCCATGCGTGTAAAGTCACTTGCCAGCTCTTTGAAGGTGGGCCTTATATTTTCATCGATCATCCAACCTGAACAGGGAACGGCTCGCTTTCACCATCCGTACGCAGGATTTTATGCGCTTTTGTGGCACTCACATTTGACCATGACCATGTAGACGTCGATGGTGCAGATGTGAGGTTGCGACAGACGTTCACCCTTCTCCAGCAGACACGGCACTTCCTGGGCTTGTGCCGACCCATAAGGTTCCGCCCCAAAAGACATCATCTCCCATACTGTCACTCCTGTGCGAGAGAGGGAGAAAGAGAGAAAGAGATCCATTTGTTTTTTTCAGAAAGTGACACAGGGTGGTGAGCAAAATGAAACTACATCTAATCTAATGTGAAAATAAATATGCCATCTGATAACAAATATATCTTATAAATTTGACACAACACAGCGAAAAGTGTTGTGAAGAGCACTGACAAATTTGAATGATGAATGCACGCATGACTCACTCACAGTTGACAACAAGCCGCTCTCAAGGAGCCATGAGAGCAAAGATACATGAGCTGCCCGCTAACTAACTGTATGTTGCAGTTGCACCCGATAACTGAACAAATGTTTTACAAATAAAGGCATTCAATTTCTTCGCTAGAGAGTGAGGGACCTCGATTTAGCCACACCCCCAAATCAGGACAACTGAAATTGTGGAAAAGACGCTTAATGCTGTATCCACAAACGGGTACCACGTAGTTCTCACTCTTTGCACGTTTCCACGTTATCGTCCTCAACAATGTATCATGTATTTTGAAAAAATTCTCAAAATGAACTTTTTGATAGGGTGTCAATACTGAAAAGTCCAAAATCGACTGATCAAGCATCTCACCAAAACTCCACACGTCACTTTGATGAGTGTATCTTCGAAACAAGATGCTTTCAAGAGCCATCCATTTGATCGGAGTCTGCACAAGGACACACACAAATTGCAGACAGTGGGATGCTGTTAGCAGTCAACAAAATGATATCGATAAGAAACGCTTAACCACCTTGGTGTTTGTGTAGATGAATTTCTTGTCATCAGGGGAAAGGAGATCTGCTATGGCGTAGTCCGAGATCTGCACCTGGTAGTTGTTCTTCAGTAGGATGTTGCGTGCCGCCAGGTTTCTGTGTACCACACGGTGCTCCTCCAGGTAGTACATACCCTGACGCGAAAACACGTCACCACTGTGCGCTCAGGCCGGCTCCGGTAAGCAGACTTAATGTGAGCTTACTTTGGCTATTTGCACACACCAGTTGAGCAAGCGCTGGGGGCCTAGGCTGTTCTTGTGCTGCCTGATGTGCTCCAGTAAGGAGCCCAATGAACTGAGCTGGGTGACCAGATGCAGACTGGAGCCCGGACAGATGCCCAAAAGTCTCACGATGTAGGGGTGGTCCAGGCTGCCCATGGACAGCATGTGCTGCGGAGGGCAGGGAGAAACCACCCGTTGGACTCCCGCGGTCAATTCTAAATTTGCCAGCGATGCCAAAAGCATTGCTGACATGGGATTCTTACATCTGTTATCTCCGTGAAGGTCTGGCGGCCTGAGCTGTCCTGGATCGTCTTGATGGCCACCGGGATCTTCACCGTCTCTCCATCTGGAGTCCAAACCCCCTTGAAAATGCAAACATGCAGCTGTATACCTATAGTCTGCATTCTTCAGCTATTTCTCCGAACGACAAGAAATTGGTACCCTGTGTACTGTGCCAAAGACACCAGAACCGAGGACTTTGAGCTTTTTTAGCTCCGATGACTTCAGGATGTGGGTGTGAACCTTGGTTCCTTTCTCCCCGGGACCCAGTGGCTCAAAACTCTGCCAAGTCACAAGAATAATTCTCGTGTGAGTGTGTCTACTTGGCAATGCAAAGGCACCTGTTGGCCACTCATGGGACCGACTCACCTCTCCGCTCTCAAGGTACCTCCTCATGGCTCTCTTGCGGCGGATGGCCAGCCCTCGGTGGTACAGCACGCCCAAGAAAAACAACACCAGGCAGAATATTGAGCCAGCTGGCACACCTAAGGCGATGCTTGTGATCTGGCCACTTCAGAGCGAAAGGAGAGGGTGAGACGATAGGGTGGAGACATGAGGCAAAAGGGTCAGAAATAGCGCAAAGGAAATTTGGATAGTGATGTCATGATTGGGTTCACGTGGCAGTAGCAACAAAGAGGCCAGATATGATCAAACGCATGTTCTTGCGGGTATCGCGCAGCTGCAGACTAGTAACACACAACTCCAAGAGCAGCTCACATTACTGAACGCATCTACACTGAAAATTTTTTTTTGAATTTACTCGGTTTCAGTTCATCAAGTGCTTCCACACAATACACAAATAGATGAGAGGTCTACTTGAATTAATGACATTACTTACAAAGATTGTCAACTTAAAAAAACCTAAGTAGACGATGCACCCAATTTAAAATGTATCTGCATCCGCATGATTTTATTTTGGTGCAACCACTTGACGAATTAAAATTGAGTGAATTCAATGCAACAATGCTTATCAGTTTATTTTGACATCATCAAGTTCAACATTTTGGTTACCTCATTTGAGTAGAGCCAAAATATTAGACACAAGTCTCACTATGGTCTACCTGCCATTAAAGACAAAATGTCTTGACTCTTGACACAATGTCAGTTTTGAGACTTTATTCAAAGTCACTACCTATCATTTTACAATGAAAAGGAAGTGTAAAATGGCTCCATATACAATATGTACCTCCTGTAGCAGGAGAAACTGACCTGCTAGCAGTCAGCCTCACCGTCTCCAAACAATCACTGAGTCCTGGGCCTGTGCACCTGCAAGATACATGCATACCTTTAGTTTTGGCAGGTGGTTTTGATGGAAAAAAATCAGTGCGTCCAGTCTCACCCTTGGGTGCAATTTTGGTGACATGGTTCACAGTGACCTTCCTTGTTGGGATACTTGAAGATGAGCCCTCGCTGGCCATCGTTCACCCCAGCAGGGCAAGACGACATGCAGTATGGACCATCTCGAAGGTTGGCGCACGCGGCACATTCATATGCGCCCTGAAAGAGAGGGAGGAAAGGGGACAAAAGCGAGATGGATATCCAGTGCACTGAGGTATGAGTAATGTGCGGGGAAATTTTCAGAGGAGTGGTTTGAAAACAATGATTTAAAAAAAAAATCATGTTTGATAACTAGAAATAATCCATCATCGTGCTTGAACTCCACTAATGTTCTAATTACCGGTATTTATTTAGTGCTTTGCCTTTTTGTGAGGTGTTAGGAGGTTAAATATGACAAGTACCATGATAACCAAGGAACCAGAAATGGAACTTGCGAAGACATTTGAGGGAAGGTTGTCGTCGTTCGAATATCAATGAATTAATTCCACACAAATTCATTTTTTTACTGACTGAGAATGTGCTAGTATAAACCCACAGTACTTGACACAAGACTGTGGGTCACAAGAATTTGATCAAGCCCAATGAAATGCCTCTCGGTAACCATACCGCTTCCAAGAACATGTCTCAGGCCCCTTTTCCTTCTGTCTGTAAAATCTCCTAAAAGGATACCTCATTTGAGGTGACTTTTGCTGTGTTAGTAGATATATTTTTTTACATTACTATAACAGTTGTTCATTCACTCATTCGTTCATTTTCCGAATCGCTTGATCCTCACTAGGGTCGCAGGGGGTGCTGGAGCCTATCCCAGCTGTCTCCGGGCAGTAGGCGAGGGACACCCTGAATCGGTTGCCAGTCTATCACAGGGCACACAGAGACTAACAACCATCCACGCTCACATTCACACCTAGGGACAATTTAGAGTGTTCAATCAGCCTGCCATGCATGTTTTTGGAATGTGGGAGGAAACCGGAGCACCTGGAGAAAACCCACGCAGACCCGGGGCGAACATGCAAACTCCACACAGGGAGGCCGGAGCTGGAATCGAACCCGGTACCTCTGCACTGTGAAGCCAACGTGCTCACCACTGGTCTACCGGGCCGCCCACTATAACAGTTAATGACATTTAAAACACAGGCTGCACATTTTATGAAGACTAGTTTGAAACAATGGTTTTTTATCTTGAAATTTAAAAAATGAGAACAAGGTGGAAGTCAGCCACTGTCACCGAACAGAGGAGAGGTTCTTTTGCATGGACTCTAGTTTTTCAGTTGAATATTTGCTGCATTGATGGCTATCCAGCAGAAGTACCTACCGGCCCTGTGCAGCTGGCCTTCCCATGCAGATGTTTACACTCCGAGTGACAGAAAACGCATTCTCCGTCAGCCCTCGCAAATTCTCTTGAGGATCTGAGACCACAAAAGTGAGAGTTAGACAGGTATGGTGAGGTTCAACAACAATATTACCTATCATACACTATTCCCAAAAATTAGTTATAGTTTGGCCAGAAATTTCAGGCTCAGCCTAAAATGCATTTGAACTTTTACAGGTACACTGAAAGAAATAGTGTGTTGAATTTACTCAATTAGATCTTGTCAAGTGACTGCACTCATAAAACATTTTTGAAGTAAACTGTATATCTTCTTTCAAATCAATCTGGATCCAGATCATTTTATTTTGCGTACGCACTTGACGAAATAAAATTAAGTCAACTCAACTGTAACTTTAGTTCAGTCTGAACTTAATATGCACATGTCCAATTGTTCACTGTTTCAATACTTTTTGCACCACAAGCATTTTCTCTAACTAGGAGTGGAAGGACGAAATTCACAAGAGGCGCAAAATCTACCGGGTACTTAAACCTTTAAGAAGTGGAAATGTGCATTGAAATGTTTAGAGAAGGTCACATTAGATGCACATTAAAAGGTTATTGCGCGTTTTACGTTAACGTTGAAATTTCATCCCAAAGCAAATATCCCAAACGCTTTGGGAGTACGGAAATGTATACTGTATATGATGTACTGACCCAGTATCAAAATGACAGCTGTCCACACATGTGCCATTTCGGCTGTAGTTCCGGCAGGAGAGACACTGGTCGGGTCCCGGGCCCCAGCAACCGGAGCTTGAACACAGCGGGTCGCACACATGACCCTCCGCAACTGTAACAATTCCGTCAAAAGAATCAGAACAAACGCACAAACATTTTGTTCCCAAATGAATCAAGCGAGTTGGAAGAAGACCCACGCAGCCAACCTCACCACATTCCGCCAGTGGTCTGTTGCTGTTGATGCTGTTGACTCGTAGACGTCGCCCTCTGAACAGCTTGGCCCAGTTCACAGTGTGGTGGTAGCACAGCTTGGCGTTCTGACTGATGTACACGCTGCCGTCGCTGATCTCTCGGAGAGAGCGCAGACCAAGCGAGGTGAGCGTGGAAATTCGCATCACCATCAGGGAAAAACGCCTGTGATTGACAGGTTGGAGGAAACATTTTGAAGATACCCAATGCTGTTTGACTGTTTTGTGAACACTCATACGTAGAAGAATTTAGTAGTGTATGCTGACAAAAATCTGAGGCAGATTTTGTATGAAGAAGACTGTTCTCTATTTTGACAAACATACAAAGGCGTGGTGCGTCTGCGTATTGTGATGATCTTTAGGATCATTTCAACACGGTGCGGGCAACAGTTATTTGTTGAACTCCATTTGTGTGCAATATGTCAATTTAGAGGCATTCCTCCTTTCACCCTTTTGCAATGATTTTCGAAGTGTTCTATTATTCATTGTAGTAAATCATGCAAAATGTTCGCAGTACACGGTTCTGATATCACTGGCAGTCCGAGCTATAAAAGCAACAGGACTTACTTGTGAAGTGACCTTCCTTGAATGGTGGTGAGACTTGAAAAAACGGATAAATCACTGAGCTCGTTTGGCCACGACTGGATGTTGAGGATATCTGCTCATTCAACACAGATGCCAGTTGTGGCCACATCAGAGATGGTTTTTGTTGACACAGTATTGGGCATATTTCTCTGAACATGATGGAAAGCACTCGCTCAAAGCAGTGCATGTAAGAGACAGTGCACCTGTTATCTCTCGAACAGTGCGGAACACTTCCAGCTTCTTAGCATCCAGAGGTGGGATCTTCTTAAAGTCGTCTCTGAAGAAGCCAAACAGAAACACTAACTCCTTTGCAACTGATACAGCATCGTGATTCAATTTTGATCCTTGCCGCGCTGTTTTCAGAGTTATTTCCTTAAAACTGACGAGCTATTCTGGTGGAAAATGAGATCGCAAACTCGTTGCCGGTCTTCTGTCTCATACTTGCATCCGTAACACAGACTCTTCAAAAATGCCATTCCCGCAGTGCAACACTCCAAGGTGTGTCAGAGAAGTTCCAGGACTGGAGTACAAAAGCTCAACTTCAAAGTCAAACTGCATACAAAGAGTTTTCCCTTTCAAGGTGGGCCAAAGAGATCGTGTGGCGCTTGCTTGCTTCAGTGTGGAAGAGGAGGTGCGAGTTGTGGAAGGACAGATCGCGCCGACCCACAATACCTGAGCATCCAACTTTTGGCCGAGAAGATCATTGCTATGCTGCAGAAAACACACCGGGGTGATTTCTTCAAAGGCGGAAACTTGCATTCTGTACTTTGGAGTTGAAAATTATGCCGTATCTTTCGTGACAGCAGTCCTGGCTCTTTTCAAACACAGCTCATATTAAGTCTTCCCCATCACCTACGAAGCCTTTCATGTCCTGGCTCGCCCTTACTGAACTGAACACCGCCACTACCACACTCCCCCTCAGAACAAAACATTCCCGATATCAACATTCTTGACGTATTGGCACTGTGTCCAGGAAACGCATTGGGACATACCCGAGAATGCCTGTGACCAGGAAATGAAGACTTCCTTGGATTTTGGTGCAATTGATGAAGCTGTCAATGTTACTGGAGTCCACAGTCTGCCTGTGTTCCGCACCTGTGCCTTCACATACTGTCAAGAGACGGGAAAACACCATCACAAGATGACAATGGTTTTTGCCCACCGAGCAAGTGGAGTATTTATCTGAGTTGAACCTTTCGGGCAGAGTCCAATGCAGGGCTCACAACGTCTGTGTCCCTCTCTCTCCACCTCCATCTTGTCTGGAGGACAGACGCTCACGCAGGAGCTCCCGTCCACCACAAAATGAGCTGCAAGCAGCAGTCATTCACGTGAAAAGGGCACAACCAAATTCGATTTGTGTCAAGAGTCAATAAATAAAATTGGTTTGGTGTTAGGTGACTACACCAGAGAGCACTCACTGGGGCACTGAGAGACACAAATGGATCCATATTGATATTTGGCATCTGGGTTAGTCTCCATCTGAAAAGTTTGCTTGTTATAGATGAGAGCTTGTGGGCACTGAGGCACGCAGGCTCCGGAGTCGTTGAAATGGCGACATGCCTATGCACACACAAATGGACCATGTACACTCACTGGACACTTCATTTCCTGTACAATCTAATGGTTGAATTCTTAGGCCTGCTTGTCTTTGACATGAGAATTGTATTTTTTGTTTGTTTTTTTTATCCTGTCAAATCTACCAGACACATTTATTTTTACTTTACAGGAGGGGTGTCAAACTCAATTTTGTCCCTTGGAGGGCCGTTATGACTGTTAAAGAAGCCAAGAATAATGTTCATCTCCAGTTTAAGTTACTGTAATGAGGGGTTTGGTAACTAGAAAATGCTGGCAATATTTCTCTTATTTGTGACATATGAGAATTTGAAAATTTGTTCTGGTTTTAGTTGGCATCATAGGAGTTGCCATGTTTGATTTCCTTTTGTGGGCCACATAAAATGATGTGACGGGCCAGATCTGGCTTCCGTCCTTGAGTTTGACACCAGTGCTTTTCAGGGACTTTAAGTTTCACAGAGTCCTCAAAATGATCATTAAACTTTAATGCTCCACCCACATAGTCGATTGGATAGAAACATTTTCTCGTACAAAGTAAAAACACTTTGAGTCAAATTTACTGAGAATATTTTACTCTCTTCCAAATGTAAAATGACCTGGACTATTTAGAGTAAATTGTACTCTATTAAATTTACTGTGTCTGATTCCCAGGTAGTGACTCCAAAACTTACAAAACAGTCCACATCCAGAGGGCCTGTGCATCCCGCTGCACACTCAATGTGACAGCAGTCCCTGGGGCTCGTCCCAAAACAACGACCGTTACACTGTGGAGCGCACACCGTCTTGGTCACTGAAACACACAGGGGGAGCCAAGTCTTGACGTGAGGTCAGGAGCATTCGTGTGTTCCGCTTTTTTGTATGAATGCTACGGCTTTCTTACGAGCTGAAGAATGCAGTGGAAATGGAAGGAAACACGAAAGGTCACCGACACGGCTAAAAAGAGAATGGGGGTGATTGTGCACTCACAGATCTGACACTGCTTCTCATTTGGCCCCCAGCAATAATTCCCACAAGATTTGTGGCACAGCCCTGAGACAACGAAAAGGACACAAGGACGACTGCTAAGCACACAATGCGCATCAGTAAAACTAGGTCATTCCATTTGTTAAAAAGAGCAGTCCAAACCTCTCTGGCCATTGTAGTAGATATCAACAGGAGCATTGCCATCCCTGATTATATCTTGCCAGTAGACCCACGGACTATAACTCAAGTATTTATTGTTAATTATTTGAACTCCTCCCTCCAAAATCTCTGCAAGACAAGAGCAGGCATTTTTCAAGGTATGAGCCATCATTGGCCATTTCTTTTGCTTAGACTTGCAAGCACAAACTTGAGACATGAGCACCGTGTGTTAGGAATTATCCCCAATTCAACTCACTTCACAATTAGCATCTGTTAGGCATGTAGTGATATATTCATTAAGACAGATGCTTCAAAATGAGAATTATACATTGAACAACGCTGCCTTGAGAATGGCCCATTAGCTTTATGCTAAATTTATAATGGAAAACGCCATTGGCTTGCTAACAGTTAGCTTCAATAGTTGAATTTGTGAACCCTTTAAACAATGGATATTTACAATACATACAATACAATACATTTGAACACAAACACTGGAGCAATACATGTAGACAGATAATACAACAATACTCACGTTAATATTTCTCATTAAATCACTCACATAGTTTGCAGAGCGAAAAGCACAAGCATTGCTTTGTACTGAGATTGAAATTTTGTAACATGCCACTCACTGCTTTACAGTCACTTTTGAAATGATCAACGCACTCCTTGCAAAACTATGCACAATTATGCCTTTTATTCACACCATTCTGATGACTAATATGATGGCTTGTGTTTGTTGTTTGATTAAAAAAATATATCATTTTTACAAATGAAATTAGTGATCGAATGAATTGACCGTATTTAAAAATAACTTTCTTATGTCTGGAAAGTGTTCTACCATTTCTGTTGTCACCTGTTAGATTAGCGAGGCCGAGCTGCCGCAGGCCATTGGATCCGTCCTTGGGATAGTTGAAGAAAACAGAAAGGGCAAAGCGCCTTTCATAAAGACTGCTTCCTCTGATGACCCGCAGTTGCTCAAGGGGAATTTCCTGAAAGTGATTCATGGCGATGAGCACGTAGCCAGTCACTTCACGGATTGTCTGCAAAGAGGTAGAAGAGTTTCGTGAAACAAAACAGCTAAAACAGGACAGCTTGATTTACGGCCGGTCCTTCTGTCTTCTGGACATGGTCAGCAGAAGGAAAGACAAACCGTGTCAACCAAAAGAAGAGTGGGCGCTAATATTCTATTTCCCTTTGCAAGCAATTGATGTTGTTTTCTTACCTTAAGGAAAGAGAAGTCCCAGTTGCTCTCAATCTGTGTGACTTCCAGGTTTCCCATGATGATTTCACAGTTGTCGTAGCGTTCCTTGATCAGATTGTATTGATTCTCCTGAGAGCCTGTGGAGCTCAGTCCATTCTGGGTACCAAGACACACCACTAACACACGTATACACAATAGACAAAGACACACATGTATTACAGCGTCAAAACAACAATCGAAGCCAACAGCACCGCAGACCAGAGCAGTTTGGGAGAGGTAGTTATTTGTAAAGCCTTGCCCACGGGCACTGAGAAGATCTCAGTCAGTCCCAAGTCCAATATTTTCTCCATCTTCCAACATCTGGTCTTTAAACCACATTTTTATTGACTGAGATACTGCTACCTCGACTTGTCTTCAACCATCCACTGTTCTACTGTTTACCCTGTTCAGATCATGCCTAATTCTGTAGTGTTGATTGGGCAATGTGTGAGCATTCATGAAAATCGGCTGCTGAACCACTTCACTATAGCAATGACAACAATGTATAGTATGACAATATAAACTGTATTTAAAAACACAGTGAGTATAAACACTACACTTTCATAAAATATGCACACACACACACACACACACACACACACACACACACACACACACACACACACACACACACACACTGTTTGGTGTCTCACAAGGTTAGATTTTCGGTCCCCCTGACTTCAAACACAGAATTGTGTAGAAAGTGTGGGGCCCATTTAGGCGTTGGCCAAATGAGTGTCTGGATGCTATTTCCCTGCTGTACAGTATTTTCTTGTGAGTGCCGCTGCTGGTTTTACAATAGACTGAAAAGTAAAACTGTTTCTTGTCCATGACTCGGACACACTGACTAGTCCAGGCCTCAAGCTGATGGAAGTGAGGACTCTGGGTCAAATAGAAAGGGCTTTTCTCATACAAAGTTCTTATTGTGATGAAGCTATAAATGTGAACAGTGTCTCCCTCTGTCTCTCTCTGTGCAGCGACAGTACTTCAGTGTATGTGCACAGGGCTCTATACAGTATATGTGTGCCTGATATGAGGGGCTGTGCTGCTGAGATCATAGCAAAGACAATGGCTCGTGTGTGAGTCGTCTCTTTTGGCAGCGGGGAGGGAAATATCATGAACGGAAGAGGACGCATGAAAACAATCTCTGAGCGACCAGCCATAATCCTTTCTGCACAAACAGGCATCAGTTAACAAAAGCAACATCTCCGGTCATCACGGAAGGGATCGGTTTGAAAATCCATGCTGTACTACCTGCTGTGGGGGTGCTTCTCAACAGACAGCATATGAATTGCTTTATTGTCATGTAATCTATATCATCATTGATAAAAGAATTATTTATTTATACACTATCTAGATAGATGTCCTGGGGGACTTGGCTAAAAAACCTGCAGTAAGAACAGAATGACTCATTACCGCAACACTGCCTTAAATGTACTTTGGTTAGACTTTTCCAATCTGTACATAAAGTCATTATTTACTTTTAATAAGCAACTGATTCATGATAACGTCTAGCAGTCACCACTTTGTGTAAAATAAAGAAATAGTCATTCTTCTATTTCATGTTGTCCGGTTAAAAGGACGAGTGGCCCTCAGAAATTCTGCACAAGGGAAGTTATGTTACTTCTATTCATCACTAGCAGTTTATAAAGAGTGTTATCGTCTTACAGTATGAATTAATGCCCTAGATTCAAAACAATAACAGCACAAAGAAGCTTGTAAGGTGAGCACAAAAAGTGCTAAGTCATCTAAAGTAAAGAATATGACACGAATAGCATTTGCTCACTTACCATCATATGTTTCAGTAAACGTTGCTTGTAGACTCCACAGCAATGTCACCGATATTGAAATGACGAGCCACTGGTTCATGTTGATTGACCAAAGTATCACATACCACATCAGTGTAAGTAAACCTAATGCTTACTTGACTTTAAAATCTTGACTTCATCCAGCTCTCCTTCCCTCTGTCTCCTCTGGGGAAGTTCTTCTAGTTAACGGTCGAATGTGTAAAAACACCAGATAAAGGCGCCAATTGAATTGATGAAAACAGCCAACAAGTGGGATTTTATTTTGAGCCACAACTTCCCTCCCAGAAAGGGCTGATGTGGTTGGCCAGGAGATGGACTTTTCCACCAATCAGAGGTTGATCCGTCTTTTTGATGTTTTTTCATTTATCAACTCCAATGACATCAGTGTCACCAACTAAGTAGCATGTGTGAGATGAATAAATACAAAATAATTGTCCTTAATAACTGTCTATTTACCGTGGGCAAAATGTCAAGCACAGACACAATGAAGTGGATATGTCGCTCTTTAAGACACCTTTTCCTGATGAGCAATGTACGTGTAAAACAAATATCCTGCAAAGTAAAACCTTTGTGTTTGTATGAACGTAAGCACTATGAAACCCTTTGCATCTCTTTAAAGCACAGATGTGTCTCATACGCACTTGTCCAAGGACTACGGCAGTGCACCAAGTGACTACTCTGTTCCCTGTGTAAAAAGCAGTATTGTCCTCGTTGCAGCCTGCAACTTAATCACCTCTTTGATGCGCATGGAGCAGCCGGCCACAATGCCCGCATTGTCACATGGTCAAGCAACTACTCAGCCCCTTAACAGGCTTCATTTGTGAACGGAGTCTCAAATTAGTCAAGATTCCTCAACTTGACTGCACGCTGAATGAAACAACGAGTTGAACCTGAGTAACTTTTATTGACAAATCATCCTGAGCTCATCCTCATTTTTGCCGGTCTAGAGTTTCTGAAAATGAAAGTGAAAATAAATGTCTTCTAAATTTGACACACCACGGAATATAGTGTTGCTATTATTCCCGCTAACTTTAAGTGACTACAAAAATTGGCCAGTATAACAAAGGAGGCTTTAAAGAAAAGAAACACTCGCCTCCAGCTAGCTCGTGAGTTAAAAAGTTGTCATGTTGTTCATTGGCCTGATCTCTCTGCTTTTCATTTTTCTTACTGAAGAAAAAAGTGAAGACCTACAAAAAAGCAACAGGTGAACATGACTGCAATGAAGGCCCAGCAAAGCATGTTTCTCCACAATTT
The DNA here is from genome assembly GCF_025434085.1 of Hippocampus zosterae. Lineage (NCBI taxonomy): Eukaryota > Metazoa > Chordata > Actinopteri > Syngnathiformes > Syngnathidae > Hippocampus > Hippocampus zosterae. The sequence continues at coordinate 15,683,020 of NC_067452.1, forward strand.
GGACGAATGTCAAATAAATGATGAGTTCATGCAACAGCAGACAGTTTTTGTGTGTTGTGTGTTTTTAGGCTCCATGCCATCAGGGATGGCGCTACAGCAGAGCTAGGGAGTACTATGTGCAGTAGCTTTGTTACAAGTTTGTGTAGACCCAGTTAAGCCTCTCCATATGTTTATTTGTTATTCTAAAATCCATTTATCTATTGTCAGAGACGTTCATCCTCACGAGGGACGTGGGTATCACGCTTCTGTGTCATAGTAGGCGGGATCGATCCTTCCTTCCTGGGCAATCAGCCCCCATCAGGGACTTGGCCCCCTCCCGGGTCCCACACCCGATACGACTCTCGCTGGTGCCCCGCGAGGTTCACTATCAGTGCGGGCCCCGGAAGGGCCCTCACCTGATTTTTGTTTAAGGAGGGTTGTGGGGCGGCTACTCCCACTTCCCTCCGTTCCAGCGGGGCGAGCCCTGGGCCCACACCTTCCGGTGAGCCCCCGCCTCCTTCCCTGCCGGCTGGTTGGCATTTAGCCGCAACTGGGGCCCAAGAGCCCCGGCATTCCCGCCTCGCGCCACTTGGAGGCATCCCACCACGCGAGGTCTGATCATCATCATCATCATCATCATCATCGTCATCATCATCATACTCTTCATCATCATCATCTGCCTTTAAAAAGACTACAATGCTGACAGCCCGCTTCATAGTCATCTAGCCAATTCTTTGTATTTTTGTTTTGAGCATGGCAGTCTGAATATTTTAGTCCCTCGTTAGGCTAGCTTCATTTGTTGCTCAATGAATATTCATCTGTCAGTGTCAGTCAGTGAGTATTTCTGTCGTGTTATTATTGTTCTCCTTGTAAAAGAATTCAAAGTCCCCATTGTCCAGCAGGAGGAGACAGAGTCTGAAGATCTTCAGGATAAAGTTGAAACCGCATCAGTTGCTACAACTCTCTGACAGCCACATTAAAAATGATAGCAGCCAAAATGTATGCAAGGCAGAAAGCAACACAACTTGATGAGATGGTGAAAATCTCGTAAAAACAAACAAACAAAAAAAGAAACAATACATTGTGACCAACAGAATGCAACATTTGTCTTCTCCTTCAAAATAGCTGTACACTTGGTTGTTGTCTGGTTGACTCTGGCATCCTTGATGATTCGGTGCACTTTGAGGTGTCATGGTGTCAGCCTGTCTCCCCGGTGGCCCCTTCCAAGGCGAGCTGCGGGGGTGACTGCTGTGGCCTTTTGCAGTTATGTCTCCCTTCAAAGATTGATGGATTGATTGTGGGGCTGTTGCCAGTGTGTCTGTGCCCTGGGCGAAGGCGTCCCGGTTACGGGTGGGAATCCCAGCTATAGTATCTGTCCTGGGGCGACTATTGTAGTTATCCTGCAGGGGGCCGCAGAGCTGGTGGCCCCGAGAGCAGCTCTGACTCACATACTGCTGTCACACCCCTGGAGACAAACAGTGGTCCTCTTCCATACACCGGCCTCTCATCAGACTCTCTGGAGTGGAGCTACAGTATGTTGTGCCAAACTCCACTGAAATGAAAAGCTCCATGTTCACCTCTCTGTTTTGACATATCCAATTTTGGGTCAATATTGGGTCTCGTTTAATGTTCATGCACTTCAGACTGTGCAATCTAGTGCTTTTCTTATTCGCGGACTATTTGGCAGTTCCCACAGTATGGACAAAAGTATGTGGGCAGTGTGACACACGTTCCATGGTTTCCAACTTTGTGGGAAGAGTTTGGAGAAGGTCTTTGGCATGTTGGTGCAAGAGCTTGGCTTGAAAGCCCTGACCTAACCCCATCAAACACCTTTTGGATAAACAAGATCAGGGCTAGTCTCCCTGGTCCATCAACAGTCTTTACATTTTTGTAGTCTGTCGTATATCTGATGCAGGGAAAATATGAAACAACATATTTTCTTCAACATAAATATCACAATTACTTGTTACTATGTACTATTTATATGTGTAATTTGTTTATTGTTTGATTGTTATTTATTTACTAATTTAGACCGTGGCCAAAATATATTGAGACGTTTTCCCACCATTTTGCTCACCTTCAAATTGAAACATCTTATGAAGTCTGCTGCAGACCAATGTGTAAAAGGTGAAGCCATTGGCCGCCATCTTTCATTGCCACCCACGAACATCACCAAACTTGAACACAGATTTTTCCCGCATAGATACCTAGATATTTTTTTTTCACATTATGTTGTTTCTTTGGTGAAAATAACACAAATGTGTGCGATACGGTTGTAGCAATAAGCGTACAAGAAGCTCTAAAAGCACATTTCAACTCTAAGAATGAAATTATACATTTTCTCTGATAATGTATAAAACTGCCTTCAACCACAAGAGCCGATTGATAGTCCAGGTTATAATTTTACTTCTGTGGATCCTCCTTCACGAAAACAGCTCCTAGGTTGCTATGGACACTGATATCTCATCATGAGTGTCTACTACTTAATGCTAAACCATCCAAATGAACAACAGTCAAAGATAACAAGTGAAGCAAAGAAATGTTCATTCTCTTTATTGATCAGGTGACTTATTATGATGACTGAAACTGTAGTCTCTGCTGTCATTCTTTCAATTCCAAAATGTTTTTGCTTATGTCATCAGGGTAAAATCCGCCCATCTTGACGAAATGCGTTTTTGAAAGAAAGGGGACATTTAGTTGCACAAACTTGCTTGTGAAATTGAACTCAACCAGTGGCAATGTAAGGCCAGATAAACCAAGCTTGCACGAAAAACAATGAAGTAGAGAGCACCTTGCACACAACACACACACTTAGTCAGTACTGATGCTGGTACAAAATGTTTTGATTTGAGTACAAATCACCTGATGTACTTTTCAGAAATAATGATATACAAAGACACGCCATTGCATATTAGAAGGTAGTTGGGTCTTGTACTGTATTAAATGCCTCCTCGTGCTCCTACCACTGATTTGATGTAAAGCTGTGAACAAATTAAGCACAAAACGAAACCAAATAGTTCATCAATCGGAAAAGAGTAATTTATACATACATGTTTATTGTAACAGTGTGGCTGGTTTTATTGCAAGATGGTACCACAAGTGCCACAAAAGAAACACATTGTCGACTGTTCGGCCAAATTGAATGGAAGTGAGGACAGATGCTTCGAGAGATATAATGCAGCTGCTTTCACACTGAAGCTGAAAAGTAAACATTCAATCAATGTCCGTGGGTGGCTCTGCCAGCCAGTAGCAGCATGTTGTCTGATATGCCCGGCGCTGACTGCACCTCCTGCATCAGTATAGTGACAACACCTCACTGAGCATCGTACACATGAAGAGGACCCTTATTGAGCACAGCAAGAGGGCCAAGCATGGTTTTTTTTTCATGGTGAGTAGGCAGCGAGTCACGGCTCCCATCAGCCCACTAGCCTGATTTGTCTGTCTTGACGTACAGCATGGGAAGCTGTGACACACATTTGTTTGACGTCTTCTTTCTTCACTGCTGCCATTAGCAATGTAGTGATATACTGTTTTATATAACTGCATTTCAAATCTGCTTCCGAATAAATACACTCTCATAAAAGGTTATCACTATAAAACGATCAGCTGTGTTATGAGGTGAATAAAAACATATGTATCGCCCCCAAAAAATAATAAAAATAAAAATATATATTTTAAACTAACAAAAGTAAAATATTTATTTTACTCTGATGCACTGCATTGTTCGGACAATGAATGACAAAACAGTGGTTTTAACAATTTGCTCGTCCCACAATGTAACTCATTTACATACGCAGTGATCCCTCCTTATTTCGCGGTTCGTTTATCGCGGCTTCAGTGCATCGCGGATTTTTTCATACATACAACATATTCATAATAAAAAAAACAATTCATATACATGTAGTACAGTACTGTATATGTTGCTCTATGTGACTCGTTGTTGTTTTGCTGACTTTCGCAGCTTCTCGCGGACCGTTTGCGGACTTAAAAAAAAATGTTTACTGCAGATTGTTGTTCATAAACTAACCTAACTTATACATGTTTAAATCTATTAGTGTACAGCATTAAGTCATGTTACTTCAAAATGTACTTGTACATGCATGTATACCATTAAATTTGACCTTATAAATATTATGTGCATGTACCTATATGGAGGGTGGGGGTCGCTACTTTGCAGAGTTTCATTTATTGCGGGTGGTTTTGGTCCCCATTAACCGCGACAAACGTATCGTACAATTGGGTAACATTACGCCACCAGCACAAGTTAAGAACATGATAAAATCATCGAGACGACAAAGGAGAGAATATAGATGTGCCAGTTCAGTAGCATTAGACATAACATGATTCACTTTGTACATCCCAAGTTATCCAGTGTCTAGAAAGCAAAAACACTTGGGTGTCATTGGTTCGCACATGATTCAACACTCTCAACAGCAGCTCCAAACAAATCAATAAATCTAGTTAATAACGAAAAGAACAAGATAGAAGTTTGTTTTTTTGGGGGGGGGAAATGCCATTGAGTCACCTGGAAGGGGATTGTCAGCACTGCTTCTCCATGTGAACTCAATGCATCGAAAGGGAGTACGACCTGGAGCTGGCACTTCCCCATTTGCTCTTCACTTTTTGTTCTTCAGCTGATTAGCCAGCCAGTCCAGGCCCTCATACAGGCCGTCGCCGCTGGTGGCACAGGTGGCCTGAATGTACCAGTTGCGGTGGCGCAGGGAGTGCAGGCCCAGCTTGTCCGTGATCTCCGCCGCATTCATGGCATTGGGCAGGTCCTGTAAAAAAACAAAGGGGTCATTTCATTCAGCGACGTGCCGTGCCATCGAGTGCCAATAAACAGGCACAAGCAAGTCTATACCTGCTTGTTGGCAAAGACCAGGAGAACGGCATCCCGCAGCTCGTCCTCGGCCAGCATCCTCATGAGTTCCTCTCGAGCTTCATTCACACGCTCGCGGTCGTTGCTGTCCACCACAAAGATCAAACCTGCACAGACGAAACGAGAGCGCGATCTCATTGAGCAATAATATGGAACGGTGGAATGTCGAGCACAATGCATTCCAAGATCTGAGATGACCAGGTGGGATATATTACGCCATCAGAAGCTTCTATCAGATATATTTTTACGGCTCAAGCATGGAGAGATGTGCGGGCATAGGAAAGTCGCTGGATGACATAGCATCCATTTTCCAGTGAGCCGGGGTTTCACATAATTAGCGGATAGACTAATTGTCATGGTTTTGCTCTGTCTGTGCTTGTTGTTTTCAGCACCAGCTGGAGTCGAGGGCAGGCCTCTTCAGCAGGTGCACCTGTGCCTTGTTAACAATCAAGCCTGTCATGTGTGACTGCCAAACTGCCTAGTCACTGTCGGATTATTGACCTTGCTCACTGTTTATGCTCAAGTGATTTTTTATTTTTCCGGACCTCTTGCACAAGTTCATCATCGCTCTTGTTTCGCTAGATTTTTGTTCAGTAAGTATTTTGGTTTTCATGTCATTTTGGACTACAAAGACACGCTGCCGCTACAGCAGATGGAAGTGTCGTGTGTTGCCACTTGCCACTTCGTTTTGAGTACTTTGGGTTGTCAAATTTACCTTGTAGTTTCCAAGCATATTCTTTTCAGATCTGGTTTTCCTGGCTTGTTGCAGACAGCGATTTCTGTTTATACTTTGTTGGTACTTTGTCTTTCTCTAAAGATTTTTTGTAACACTCCACCGTGTTCGTGTTCACACCATGTCATTAATAGTCTCAACTGTATTTCTAGAGCACTTTAAAACAACCATCACTTTATACAAAGTGCTGTACATGGAGCGGAAATAATCCATACAATCCATACAACAATAATGAAGACAGTAGAATGTACAAGGTAGTTGCCATTGCTGAATTGCATTTATTGTCAATTGTGTTGAATAATATATTCAACACAATGGGTTGCACAGCTCCAGTATTTTTTTTCTCTCCTGGTGCGAAAGCGGGGTTTGGCCGATAGGTACGGGGGCTGAGAAAATATTAGCTAAGTTTACTTTAGAATATCAAATTAACTGCTAGGGGGGCTTAACTGGGGCCACAAAGATTTTTGATGGGGCTCTAACTCACCCCTGGGCCCGGTATAGCGCCATTTGGCTCCGTTCAGTTTTAATGACCTAATCTAAAACATGAGTGTACACACAGCAGCATTGGAGAACCATCATGGCCACTTACCCTGAGTGTTTTGGAAGTAGTGCCTCCACAAGGGACGAATCTTGTCCTGACCGCCCACATCCCACACGGTGAAGCTGATGTTCTTATACTCCACAGTCTCAACGTTAAAGCCTGAGCAAAAGGAAATGACAGAGTCATGCAAGCTGAACTCAGCATTCACTGTTTTTTCTGTGGTTCTCGCCTCACACACCAATTGTGGGAATTGTGGTGACAATCTCGCCCAGCTTCAGCTTGTAAAGGATGGTGGTTTTCCCAGCAGCATCCAGCCCCACCATGAGAATCCGCATCTCCTTTTTCCCTATCAGGCTCTTCAACAGGTTTCCAAATATATTGCCCATGACGACCAGCGGACCGCTCCTCAGCAGCAACAGAACTATGACAAAAGAAACTCTTACAAGACCACTTGCAGCAAGCACGGTGGAAACACAAAACAAAACAAACTGTCAACCACACATTGAGAATGTCTAGACCGCACAAGAAAACATGTGGTGGGGACACTGTGGCTCTTAAAAAAACAGCTCTGTTACACGACGGAACCACCTCAGAAGAAAGCCAGTAAAAGTGCTTCACACCTTGGAAGGCGGAGGACCTCTGAGGTGCTTTGCACATGAGCGGCTTGATGGAGACATCAGTCACAATGCAAATTTTTTTTTTACGTGGAGTTGTGCCAAATGGCCACTTTTAAAGCTCCTGGCTTTCACAAATGCAGTGAAGATCACTCTGATCAAAGACACTCTGCCTGCACAGCAGATGGAAGATTTGAAGTGGTCTCATTTGAAGTCCTGACGCCAGTATTAAATCAACATTAACTTTATCAACAAATGCAGCATCCATTTTATATTCACCCTTTACTTCATTTGTCACTGGGCCTGCAGTGCACATGGTGCTGCTCATTTTCGTGTCTGAGACAGATGGATACTGTACTGGAGACTCAGCTCCTTTCTCAGCTTCTCAGAATGTGTGGTAACATTAGTCATTCTTCACAGAGGATAAATCATGTATGCTTGTGAGTAATGTGTTACAAGGCCTGTCACAATAATTACTACATACATTTATTGCTGGATGAGGAAAAAAATGGGCTCAATTGTTTATTTTCAGACTTGATAAACGCTCATTTCCATGCATGTTTGTTTACATACGTCATCAACATTCAGTTGTGCTGCTTTGTTGCCTCTTATGTCAGTCATACTGCTTGCCGCTCCGTGAGTTGGCTCCCGTTCAAATAGTTTGGTTCGCATGTGTCCCATCGGTTCAACGACACGCAACTCTTTTTCTCATTTGTTAATGAGCCACAGCAGTGTATCATAGTCCTGATAATAGAATTTTAGCATTAATGCTCGCTGGCACAACAATGCACATCAGCTCACTTGCTGTTTATGCTCTATTATGCAAACATTGGTGATGCCCATCAGGAACTTAAAGAGATTGACAACCAGCATCAAATATCCATTTCGGTGCACCAGAATTGACAGCGAGACCGGCGTAATGAGTCTGGATTTCTCCAATGCTGGTGCATCGCAGGAGCTTTCAGCTCACTGGAAATCACAATGCTTTTATACAAACCCGTCAGTCTGTGTGCATTGTATAAGATTTATTTATTTGGGCTTTTATTTATGTGGGAATTGATCTCGGTGAGAAAACAAACTTTGCTGAGGGAAGGTACTTGTTTTTCATTATTAAAATCTCATGGGTAACCAGCAAATAAAAACAAAGTATGAAATCTGTTCTGAAATGATCTTGTCTACTGTCAATTTAGTCACTATTGTTCTTAAACAAGTGGCCCTTGTACATCCCATCCTGTAGACTTGGGCGCCCTGTCTCCTTATCTTAAGTCAACAGTCTCAAACTTGGGCCTTAAACTGGACAGTGATTTCAAACTTGACCGGCAAATTGGTGCCGTTGTTAAATCCAGCTTCTTTCACCTTAGACAGCTGGCCAAAGTAAAACCTCTCCTCTCTCATGAACACTTTGAGACAGTAATTCATGCCTTTGTCACATCTCGGCTCGATTACTGCAATGCCCTTTACTTTGGAGTCAGCCAGTCCTCCATTAAACGCCTTCAGCTGGTCCAGGATGCCGCTGCCCGCCTCTTGACTGGTACTCATAAGAGGGAGCACATCACTCCTACTCTGGCATCCCTTCACTGGCTCCCCATACATTTTAGAGTTATTTTCAAGATCCTCTTATTTGTTTTCAAATCTCTAGATGACCACGCACCACCTTACCTCTCTGAGCTCATCCGCCCCTACACACCTGCCCGGCGCCTCAGGTCTGCGGACCAGTCTTTGTTAGAGGTACCAAGAGCTAAACTGAGGCTCAGAGGGGATCGAGCCTTTTCTGTTGCTGGTCCCTCTGCAACATTCGGCAAGCCTCCTCGCTGCCCATCTACAAAACTCACTTGTATTCTTTGGCATTCAAGTCAGCATGACTTAGATTTGTTCTTGGTTTTACTGCTCGGTGCTTTCTACCGTCTTTATTACCGATTTGTTTTACTGTTTATTGTATATGTTAAATTGCTCCATGTACAGCACTTTGTATGCAGCGATGGCGGTTTGAAAGTGCTCGATACATACAGTTGAGTTAAATGAACTTCAAATGGATGTTCTCCAATCATTTTTCCTCTCACATCACCATATCAGTGAAAAACAACAACGATAGTATCATTTATCGGGTGAAAGGATATTGTCTTTATTGCGACAGACCTAATTGTTATACAGTATTATGCCATGATTCCATTTCGATTAGTCTCCAACAAGTGGCAGAGCAGGACCGGTTTGTCCAGCTGCGCACCTGTACTCATGATCAACGGAATATTTAAGGACAGCCAACAACTGGCTGTTGAGTAATTCACCTTGCTCAAACGATTGTTCGAAGTGCAATTTTCTAGACATTCCAAGATTTTGTTCTGTTTTCTTCTTCGCTTGGCTTTTGTGCTTGTTTTTTGAAAGTACTGGTTTTGTTTTGTGCTTTTTTTTTCATGGTTTGTATCATGTGTGTTTTGGTGCTCTTGAGACAAGCTATTTCTGTTTATATTCTCCTTGCATTTTGTGAGCGCTTTTTGTTCTCATTTAACCTTGTTTGTTGACCAGCGTCATTATTTGTACTTTGTCTGCCTCATGCCATTTTTCTGTAAACCAAATATTTTTTGGTGTCTATCTTTACCCGAGTCTACGTTTGTTGAATCCAATTCTGCACGGACCCTTCTGGCCATACTGACATATCAGTCTACATGTGTTGCTGCGCCGTTTATGTTCAGATATCTGTAGCTTAAGGAGTAAGAACACCGCAACACAGACTCTAATTGTTAGGTCATGTGTCTGTGGGCTTTCCTGTTGTTGGCTTGAAGGTAGCTATGTGGTTGTTTTAAATACACAATGTGTCATTTTATTTGTTTGATGTTTAGTTTAACAGTAACCTTTAGCTGAGAGTTCCAATTAATCACTTGATTGTATTTCATGTTTTCTTCGTTGTTTTGTTTTCTATTTTGTATACAGCATCGACAATAGGATGTCAGAACTTTTTGGTTGTTTGGACTGCTTTGGAATTCTTCATTCACATCTTGACTCTGACAAAAGGTGTACAGGGGGAGAGTGCGAAAAGTGGGGGTGTTGAAAAAGTGGGTGGCGGCGACACCCACCTCCACATGGATGTGACATCCCTAACAACTACCATGACTGCGACTACTAATAGTAACAATGTTGGGGGTACTAGACCAATTCTAGATGTATGGAAACTACAATGAAATCTCTCTTCATAAGGCCTTGTGAAAAAACGACTTTCACAAGCAAAAATTGGTTTCCTTCACTTTTTTGTCTGGGTGTGAAGGTCTAATTTGTGAACATATGTTAATGATTCTCATATAAATTCTGCTTTAAAGATTGGCCGCTGACTACAGCTCGCTCTCATTCTGGTTCTGAATGTGGAGATGTGATTTGGGGAGGATCTATTTACCTTCGAAAGAAAGCTGCAACGTCATTGCATATCATAAACATACTAAGTGGATTACTAAATATGCTGGGAATGACAAAACGACTTACATCGTACTAGTGTACCTAATGGAGGTGATTAAATGCTTGAGATGAACATATTGCGGTCTCAACCAATAAAAAGTACCTTTAAAAACAAAACGTGACTTATGATGTTATGATGCTTAGTGCGCTGGGGTTTAATTGCCGGACTGCTACGTTGTGCTGCTGTCGCTAAAGAGCCGTGTGTACCTAATCAATTGACTCGCGAGGGCTCAAGATCTAAGTGATGAGGCAGGGGCCGTATTCGAATGGCACACATTAAAAGCTCATGTTTCTTCGTTAAATGATAGTGTTATTATATACCCCCTAATGTGCAGTGCGTGTGTGTGTGCGTGTACGTGTGCGTGTGCGTGTGCGTGTGCTGCAATCGCCGCATTGAGTCACGACTAAAGCAGACCGGTCGGTTTCATTTCGTCGATTAAGGAACGTTAGTTCCATTATATTGATGAGGAACAATGAAGACAGAATTGTCACATGTACTCGTCTAAATGGTGGCACATTTTGACGCTGGTATTTCATTTCCACTTACCCGTCTCCGAGAGGCTGTCAGCCAGCTGGATGGAGGCGAGAGTCAGGCTCGTCACAAGTATCGCGATGGAACACCCACATAGTCTCGCGGTATTTGGATAATCACGCGCTCACACACAGTGATGCAACAGTAATTCGAACATTCAGTGACGAATTTAATGTCTCTTCATAAACCAAATAACACATATTACTATTTCTTTTCCCATTGAATTTTGCACAGGCACACATTTCCCAAGGACTGATCATCAAACGAATACAACTGCTGTTACAGCAGTTAACCAAACCCATTGCGCTCCAAAGAATCCAAAGGCAAACTTGCTTGAATAATTAACACTGGGATCGTCTTAATAAATAAATAAGGTGTCATAGGATGCTTGTGACTCCTCCTCCAGATACAACGAAATTGGTGAATAAATGTTCCTCATGACAACTGATTTTAATTTGTTTAAATACCAGGGAAGAACCAAATGTGTAGTTTTCATTTTGAGCTACAGCTTTGCATTGGGTGTGAATGGTGATGGCATGTCAAAATCCATTTACATACTCCAACCGTCATTTGCAACAAAACAGACACAGCTCGAGTCAATCTTGAATGCGCTCAAACAGATAGCAAACAGGAGGATGAAATTGGAGCCTGCTTGCAGCCACGCTATGTGTTTATCAATGCGGCGGCTGAAGGCGCAAGAATAACGTGCGGAGCAGATGTTTGCAGCTGCACGCCAGATTACGGGGTGGAGCGGATAGCAGGGGCTCACGGCGGGTTTTGTGTGAGCCGAGAGTTTTGGTGAGGGTTGCAGGAGGGTTACGACGGGCTGGGGCAGCGGTGGCAGAGGAGGTGGGGCGGCTAGTTATGACTTAAAGGAAGCTCTCCTCTGAAGTGTTTGCCAGCATGAACCCCAGCAAACACAATCACAAGTCTGGTGGCTTCTGCTAGCTGAACTAATGAGGGCCTGCATGTTGAGGGCAGGGGCTTTGATGTTCTGGGTAGCTGCCTCCTTGTGTTTTCTCTGCCGCTCTCCTTCCCGGCCGTGTCCCACATCAAAAATGAAAGGGGAATTGAGAAGCAGATGTTGTGGGGCTTGTATTTATACAGTGTGCACGTTATTCATCCCTTCTCTGTAGCCCCCATTTGTCCTTTAACTCCTGCGCTGCAGCACAAATCCGCACAATCTTCTATCTTTGTATCCAGCTAAACACACGCAATCGCCTCACTTCGTACATATAATCACAATGTCAATCATTGCGGGTCACTTTTATCTCTCCCAACTTCCTCTCTGCTCGCCTCCCTTTAATTTCAGCCCAGTCTGGTTGTCATTAGTCGGCCGCTGTCAATGTATTTCTTTGCATGAGTCTCACTCTGCAGCAATGACAGAGAGATCGGGAAAAGGAGAAAGCAATTCCAGTCCATCCACCAACTCTGTCTGACACATGGCGGAAATGGTGACAGGAAATTTCGTGTTTCAGGAGCTCTGGGGTGAAAGTATGAATCCATGCAAACCAGAAATCCGGACCTTTATCATTCCATAGCACTTGCTGTCTCTTTCCCCCCGCACTAAAAAACAAACAGAGTAGCCGATTCAGCCACTGGCGCAGCCATTCCTCGGGAGTAAAAGCTATTTACCTAACTCTGTACCAAAAGTACATCTGCAATAAATCCAGGTTTTCCGTGCAGACATTGGAGATATTACAAATGGTGCAGCAGCCAGTTGCTGGCATGAACATTTTGCTGAAAGTGCATGAGAGAGAAACGCAGGTCATCAAGAGTACTGGATATTGCCATCTTATTACCAATAAAATCAGCAACTTATATTTTCAAAATGGAGTTAGAATGGCATAATACAATCAAAAGCAATTCATCCAATGACTTCTAACTTGATGATACAGCTCCAAGGCACATGTGCACAAGGCATCCTCACAAATTGCTTCACTTTGCCGCATCCAAACTGGTTGCACCGTCGACATACTCTCGGTGGGGTCTCTAAGTATGTACTGTAGATGTTGTCGATGGCAATACTTTCCAAGGTTGTCAAAAATAGTGCCATTCAAGACTGTTTAATGGGAGCAGCAGTGCTGCACGAATAGAGTACAATAATTTCATGTACCCCCCTCAAGGTTGATATCTGGGGACTGGGGTCTTGCCCCAAGACTGACTGGCAACCATTCCAGTCTGTATCCTGTTATTGACCTAAAATCATCTGGGATGGGCTCCAGATGAATTGTGATCCTACTTAGATTGAGCGGAATAGAAAATGGACAGATGAACATTGCCCCTACTTTGGCAACCATGTTACAGCATCTCAACAGCACATTGGAGTAAATGTATCAATTCCGGATAGATTATCCTCCTCTGGTGCAGCAAAGACTGCTTTCTGCTTTCCTGGTACTTCTCTCCACTAATTTTAAAAATCATATTTAAGTCAACAATGTACTGCAGCCACTAAATGCCTCTCTCATGGAATTTTGTGGGTATAACTAAGCCTCCAAGATGAGCGTTGCATTGAGCTTTCCGTCTTTCATGCATACAATGGCTGTCCTATAATGCAATGGTTTTACTTCAGTGGGACCAACTCACAAGTGCAGAGTATCAAGTAACAAGAGCAGAGCTCAATCAGGATTTCTAAGCAAATAGTCACACACTTGACACCAGTCAGCACTGTTGTCATGAGTAACATCTGCCATGAAGCAATGACTCTCTTACGGAATTTATTTGAAATACTTCAGCTTTCCAATCTCCATTTGAGAGAATACCAGGTGTGCCTCTATATCCGTGAGAAATCAAACTGATCCATCAACTAAATCTAACTTGTATTTGGAAAAAAAACATAACACAAAAAAAAATAAAAATAAACAAGTTTTTGTTGTGCGTCCAAAACCACAGGCGCAAGATATACAAACTCTGTAGCAAAATTAAAGAGCATTAGAAGAGACTAATTACAACCGGGCTGTTCTGGCCACGAGCCCTCAGCCAATGACAACACAGTAATAATATTAATAAAAATAGATTTACAAATATACATGTCGAGTTAAAAGTCGAGTTGGCCATACCTAAACTCCCGGACGTCACTTCCGGAGTGAACGCTGGCGAATTTTGGACGCCGCTACTCCCCGTGATTTTTTGATTTTTAAGTCCATTTCATGTCAATTTTTTATCTTTTATAGCCGACATATTTTATGTCGACCTGCTTTTATGGTCACCGAGTGAACAATGATCAATCCACACTCGATCGGCCGAACTGTCATTACCTGTCATCGAGTATTGAGTTGTCGTTGAGTTGCGGCTAGCGGCTAGCTTACCCACTAACTGTTGCCGCTTCCCGACTTCATTACTCCGGTCCGGCTATGTCAATCAGCTGTGAGTGGCTTGCTTTCTGCTGGTTCGCTCTGTGTGTTTTCCACCACTCATTGGAAGCGCTTCACCAATATGCAGCCACTGAGCTCAAACTCAACTTTAATCAACACGGTCCACCACCGCCTGCTCTGCTCCAACACCCGGACATCCTTTACGTGCCCCGGCGAAGGTGCACTCACCGGGGCTCACGCCGAAACTATCAATACGACAACTCCAGCTCCATCAGGTCGTTCTGGTCCACCGCTCGCCGCCCACGGAAGAACACCGGACGCCGTGCGGATGCCTCTGTGTTGACACGCGTCCCGAGGTCGGATAGCATCGCGGTCGCTCGCAGCTGCACTCCTGTCAACGTTGGCCTACTGAACATCCGCTCCCTTACGAGCAAGGGCCAGTTCATCCACGACCTCCTGACAGACCGTGAGTTTGACATTCTGTGTCTGACTGAGACCTGGCAGCAGCCAGATGATTATGGTACTCTTAATGAAGCTACTCCACCGGGCTTTGTTTATCACGCTGTGCCGCGCACGACTGGGAGGGGAGGCGGCCTCGCGATGATTCTGCGCGAGGATTGGAAATTTGCACCTGTAAATGTGCCTGCTTTTTTATCTTTTGAAGCGACTGTTATACAGCTCTCTGGATCAACTCCCACACTGATTGCCACTATTTACCGTCCACCAAAATCAAACAAGAATTTTATCACTGACATTACTACACTCCTCACTCATCTGTATACACTATCACCAAATGTGATTCTCTTAGGAGATTTTAATATACACATGGACAATATCAATGACTCACTTACCAAAGACTTTACCTCCTGTCTGGACAGTTTTGGTTTTCAACAGTATGTCAACTTTCCCACACACAGTAAAGGACATATTCTGGACTTGATCTGCTGTATTGGATTATCACCAACAAACTGTAAAACCGATCTCCTCCCATACACAGATCATCTATTGCTTTCATTCAATGTTAACCTGTCATTTTTCAAATCCAACCCACAACGCATTATACATTTCCGTAAAATCAAGGACATTAACCCGGACAATTTAGAATCACTTATCAACAACCTCCCCAGTACTGATTGTCTTTCTACAACAGATGAGTTTTTGACACACTACAATACAAATCTCCATAACATTCTCAATATCCTGGCCCCACTCAAAACCCGAACTGTCTCCTTCAACCAAACAGCACCCTGGTTTACCCCTACCCTCAGACAACTTAAATCAAAAGGCCGTCAACTTGAAAGATTATATAGAAAAACTGGACTCGCCATTCATAAAGAAATGTACACTACCCACTTTCTCCATTACAAGGACTCAATATCCAAAGCCAAATCAATCTTCTACTCTGGATTAATCAGTTCCAATGAAGGCAACCCCAGATCACTCTTTTCACTCATTTCTAAACTCACTAAACCTGCTGACACTCTTCCCTCACATCTCTATTCCACTGATTTTTGTAATACTCTGGCCTCATTTTTTACATCCAAAATCCAACTTATCCACCAGCAACTCACCCCTTCAGCTGCTCCTAACCCTCCTTCTCCATTCTCCCCGGTTCCTACCCACCTATTCTCTGCATTCACATCCCCATCTGTCCACCAAATCTCCATCTTAATCCAGAAGTCCAAATCCTCTACTTGTCAGCTTGACCCTCTCCCTACTGTTTTAGTCAAAGCTTCTATCCCGGCCCTCTCCCCTCTCATCACTAACATTATTCAAACTTCCCTCTCTACTGGCATTGTACCATCTCATCTCAAAACTGCTGCTGTCACTCCCATACTGAAGAAACCTGGCTCTGATCCCTGCGACTTGAACAACTTTCGTCCCATATCAAACCTTCCGTTCATCTCCAAACTTCTAGAGAAAACAGTAGCTGCTCAACTTCACACCCATCTTTCCTCCAATAAGCTATACGAACAATTTCAATCTGGCTTCCGTCCCCTCCATAGTACTGAAACTGCCCTCCTCAAAATATGCAATGACCTTCTTCTCTCTGCTGACTCCGGTTCACTCGCCATCCTCCTCCTGCTTGACCTCAGTGCAGCCTTTGACACCATCTCTCACTCCATCCTCCTCGACAGACTCTCCTCCATTGGCATCACCAGCATCCCCCTCTCCTGGTTCCGCTCCTATCTTTCTGACCGCACCCAGTTTATCCAGCTCAAACGTTTTAGATCTCACCCCTTTCCCCTCACTTCAGGTGTTCCTCAGGGTTCTGTCCTTGGCCCATTGCTATTTCTAATCTATCTTCTTCCCGTGGGTAATATCTTCAGGAAACATCACATTCATTTTCATTGCTACGCGGATGACACCCAGCTCTACATCTCTACCAAACCTAATACCGTACTTCCACCATCCTCCCTAACCAACTGCCTGCAGGAATTAAAATCTTGGTTCACCTCAAATTTCCTCAAACTGAATAGCAATAAAACTGAATTCCTCCTTATAGGCACTAAATCCAATCTAAACAAAATAAACAACTTCTCCATTCCCTTCGAAAGCTCTTCCATCTCCCCCTCCCCTCAGGTCAAGAGTCTGGGTGTCATCCTTGATAGCACCCTCTCCTTCACCTCACATATCAACCACATCACTCGTTCTGCATATTATCATCTTCGAAACATCCACCGGCTCCGCTCTTCTCTCACTCCTCAGTCCACTGCTATACTTGTACACACCCTCGTCACCTCGCGACTCGATTACTGTAATTCCCTTCTGTTTGGTCTCCCTCAAAAAACCCTCCATAAGCTTCAGCTGGTCCAAAATTCAGCCGCCCGCATTATCACACTCACGCCATACATAAACCATATTACACCTGTCCTCCAACATCTCCACTGGCTTCCCATTTTACACCGCATTCAATATAAAATCCTGCTACTCACATTCAAATCCATTCATGACCTAGCCCCTCCATACCTATCTGACCTCATCCATATTCCTACGCCTGTCCGCTCTCTTCGTTCCTCCTCCTCTGTCCTCCTCTCTGTCCCCCCTGCTCGCCTCGTCACCATGGGAAATAGAGCCTTCAGTCGCTCTGCTCCCCAGCTATGGAACTCACTCCCCGCTGACCTTCGTAATACAGCCTCATTAACACATTTCAAATCCCGCCTCAAAACACATCTGTTTCGACAAGCCTATTCACTCAGACCATAAAGCCATTGTTTTATTTATTTATTTTGTTGTATTTTTTCTTATCTTATTTGATGTAGTTTTTTTAACATTGTACTCGTGATTTTAACTGCTTGTTGTAAGGTGTCCTTGAGTTTCTAGAAAGGCGCCCACAAATAAAATGTATTATTATTATTATTATTATTATAAAACACATCAATTAGATGTGGCAGCAGGACTGAAAGGAATGCATCCAAACACACCATGACTTGGCCTTGTAACAATACCGGCAGATACAAATGGTAAACTCACACCGGATGATGGGGAGCTCCAAAAGATGTCCGGTTTAGTGTCACATAAGGAACAAAAAAACAAACCAAAAACAAACAAAACAACAATCTCATGGACAACAGCAGAGTAAAAAGGACTTTCCGTGGCTAGTGCCCTGTACCGCCTGAACGTTATGGCCTTCGGGACTGGACGGCTCGGGGCTCTACTTGCACACGCTGACCCAATCTGTCACACGGCACTCCTCACACAGAACATAGCAGCACCAGTGAAACCTGCAGTTGCAGCGCTGGCTGCGGGTCTGCTTCAGTATGTTGTGTCCTCGGCCGCAGCACAGCGAGCCGCAGCTGTCTGTGCCGTGGCTCATTTTGTTGCACACGCGGCCGTGGGTGCCCAAAGAGTCTGTGGCCGTGTCACGCTCACAAAAGTCGGGGGACTTCTCAAAGTACACCAACTCTCTGGATAAGCTGTGACCACGGCCTGTGTTCAGGCTCCCCGCCCTTCTTCGGCCAAGGCTCCCAATTCGACGGTTGAAAACTCCATTGTTCTTGTTCTGGGAGTTGATCAAGATGGCTGAGAGGAATTTTTCCTTCAGTATTGAACCCACGAGCCGGAACTCTGGTGATACATGCCAACAGGTCTTGAACTGGCAGCTCCCTGACAGGCCGTGACACTTGCACCTCCTCTTCATGTTGTCAGCTACGATCTGTGTGTGGAAAGATGAATTATGGTAGCAGATCAGATACGCATGGCTATGGATAAGCTGTGAAACACCCCGACACAGTGTTGCAGGCCGATCGCATCTGATAGTGACACCGGCTCCCATTGTCTGTTAGCTAGCGAATCCAAATCCAAATCAGGCGAATTCACTGCAAATAAAATGACATTATTTAGTAAATGAAACTCAGCACAATGTTATTTTTGACAAAGTACTTACATTTCATCCTGCTTGTATTATGAGTTTGTTGAGCAAAGTTCTGCATATGTATGACAAACTTGTCAGGCAAGGAGCAGGTTGTGAGCATCATAGGTGTGCAGGTACCTACACTGCATGCGTGTGTACACATGCACGTGTGCGCAGGTGCGCGCGCGAGAGCCGGTCTAGGTCAAACTGTCAGCTTTTTCTTGCAATGCCAACCTGCATATAGAGTCGAGTGTCCAGAAAAATGCGTGGAAAACGATATGATGCCATGTAGCTAGTCTGCTTGGCTAACCTCTACACCCAGCTTTGACTAATTAATGGAGAGAGGTGGGCATTCAATCAGTACAGACAGTAGGTCCGACGGAACCTTGGAAACACTGAGCAACTAAGCACCAACGGAAGCTGTTTTTCATCTATCATCAGACTCGTCAGTACCCGGACCAGTACAGACGGACCTTCTCAGTGCGTCAGTGATGGGCTCATGTTTAGCTGAATGACGGAGACATGCATTCCTTGCGTGTTTGCTTGCGAGGGGTGACGACACCAGGGTTGTTCAAAGCGGAGAAGGGGCTCCTCATCCTCCGACAGAAAAATAAAAGGTTGAACATCACCCGTCAATCTGAAGATTTGTGCTTGTGTTGGCTGCTACATTTTGGTTGCCATAATCCAAGAGTGATACTTTTTTCACGTCATCCCAGCAAGCTGTGTTGTGTAATCTTTGGTGCCACAGACCGCAATCACATTGTCCCATATTGAGAAAGTATGAGTGAAATAATAATGACGGAATGAGGGAGTGATAATGACAGACATGCTGGCTGGCTGTTTGTGAATCATGAATGACAGACTGGTGACATTGACCCTATGTGCCCACCGCTGCAGTTACCCTTGTAAACACTTTTTTACTGACCGTCTCAAAGTTGTGACAAATGGTATTTTAGCAATGAAGGAAGTGCAGTTAAATTAACGATGACGGACAGATGACCCAAGTGATGATTGATGAATGAAGCACTGGGAGAAAATTACTGACACGCCCACCACCGTTAATGAACTCATCAATATGTGAGTCCGTTAGACTTTTGCACCTGAGGACCAGAGTTACATGAAGAAGTCTGCCTGCTCACCTGGCGTCCCACTCGGTTGTTGTGTATCCTCATACGAGCGTGGATGTCTCTCGGGGATCCCAGGGAGTCCAGCCACTCCCTGGAGAAACGCTCCCCAAAACGCAGGTCATGGTTGCAACCCCTCCACTCCCAAGTCTCTTGCGAGGAGCTGAGCTCATCAGGTAAGGGCTTGAAGCGCGCAGTGTGCTGCGAGGCGCGAAGGTGGGTGGGCAGGCCGCTTTTCTGCAGTGTCTGGAGCTGCAGCTGCATGAGCTTCAACCGGAGCTTGTCATGGTTCCGCCGACGCTTGCTTTCGCAGCCGCAACCTCCCAGTTTGCCCAGGCTGCAGGCCGAGGCCACGGAGTGTGCCACGCCCGCTGCTAACAAGGCGAGCGAAAAGGCACTCTCACGAAAACCTTGTGGGAACAGATGCAGTACACAACGTAAGCCCTAACTTACAGAATTGCACCTTGTCTATTTAAGACAACCACATAACTTTTCTTTGAAGTCTGCTAGCTAAATGCTAACACATAATGAGAAACGTCATAGCCTCTATCGTGGCTATGTTTTAACATTTTAAGCCAGGGGTGGGCAATTCCAGTCGTGGAGTGCCTTTATCCTGCATGTTTTCCACCTCTTATCTCTCATCAGCAAGTTCTGCGGAAGCTGTTCATTTGAATCAGGAGCGCTACAACAGGGAAAGATTGAAAACATGCAGGATAGCGGCCCTTCAGGACTGGAATTGCCCACCCCTGCTTTAAGCACTGGAAATTTAGAAACAAATGGTGCAGCAACACATGCATACAGTCAATACGACATCACTCACATAAGGAATTTTATTGCAGCATTTATCTGCGCGAAAAGTAACTTATATTACTGTAGCTTGCTTAGTCACTAAAGTAGCTGTGAACCCCGTCTTTGTGCCCTCTGTGGCCAAGTTGAGCACATCAGAAGGAGTCACAATGAATTCTAACAATGATGCACGATCTGTTTAAATCTCTGCATTCTGTGTGTGTGTGTGTCTCTCTCTCTCTGTCTTTTTCTTTCTTTGTACTGTGTATTCAGGTGTGTGTGCGTGTGTGTGTGTGTGTGTGTGTGTGTGTGTATGTGTGTGTATGTGTCTGTGTGTGTATAAGACTGACTGGAATGGATTAAACATACTTTTGGGATTAAAAATCTGTTGTCTGTCTCTTATCTGAATGTTTACATCATCTTAAACAAAGTTGTTACTGGTGTAACCTGTTTTTTGACTATTTTGTGTGGATTTTTACAGTGCGGGTCAAAATGACCCACAACATAATCAATGTGATTTTTTTTCAACATAATATGAGGGTTAATGTCATTTCCATTCATATGATTTCAAATATAAGTATTGAGTTACAACTGCACCACAGAAATGAAGTCGTGTCTCAATGCACGATGGTATAAACATGACTAAAACAACCCTTAGTCTCATTCTTTGTGTCGGGCTTCCATGGAAGAGGGGCTAAGAATGCAGCCTGTGTCCTCTGTACTAATGTGCTACTGAATGCGTCGACTTGCACTGCCCATTACTGTGATGGATTAAAAACAGATTGTGTCCTCTAACAGAGATGTTAACGATTCTTACTCTGGGTACTCAAGTAAAACTAGAGGTACCTTTGCAAAAATAAATAAATACATACATCCATCCATCCATTTTCTAATCAATTTATCCTCACAAGGATTGTGACGATGTGGGAAGCTATCCCAGTTGTCTTCAGGCCATAGGACACCCTGAACTGGTTGCCAGCCAATGGCAGGGGACACAGACGAACAACCATTCTTGGTCACAATCACACCTTGGGACAATTTAGTGTTACATTAACCTGCCATGCGTGTTTTTGGAACGTGGAATAAAACTGGAGTACCCAGAGAAAACAGCGAGAAAACAAAGGCTCGGGGAGAACCTGCAAACTCCACACAGCAAGGCCGCAGCCGGAATCGAATCCTGCACCGCTGTACTGTGAGGTGGACATGCTAACCAATTGACCACTGCACCACCCAAAGAAATAACACAAATAATAATAAGTGACCCTGTTAAAGGTAGGAGTATGGATTCCACACCTTCGCTAAAGAGACACTACAAACTCTGAAATGTAAAAGTACGAAAGGTAAAAAGTATCACCACTGTACTCATTTTGAACATTTGGAACAACAATAAAAAACTTTCCTGCACACAAAATACTTTTATCAACTTTCATAGTGCTTATGGGAACGGGGAAAAAAAACATTTTTTTTTATGTCATCGAAAACATGCCTGTCAAAGGTACAGTATATGCACTGATCTAACTCACAGCCACGGCAATAAGTAGGGTAACTGTATTTTCTAGTAATGTACTGTATACTTAGAATTTTGATGACTTTTTGACTGTTTTCAAGTACAAACAATATACATGATACATGGATGATTATGATACATGGGTCATTATGTTCCACCTGCCATCTAGTGGAAGAGCATTAATTGTTTTGCCCGTCACGCCATGGCTTAGACAGATAAATAATACTGTAAATGATTTTAGGACCAATTCAGTCAAATCGGATCATTTCATACAGCACAGCCGGTTGTGAATCACAGGTTTAAAGTGGATCGATTCTGGATTCCGATCAAAAGGAGATCAACTTATTCTTCTGAAGCTGCAAATACAAAAAAAAATATGCGAAATATTCTCATCCATCCACAGTTTTAGTTTTTTGGTTTTTTTTGGTAAGCTACGTCACATTATGCGTCTCTCACCTCTGTTGAGGATGTTGCTGTGGTGCAACAGCTTGCCAAGGGCCTCCAGGGACGAGCAGTTCCACCGCTGGTCCCGCAGCTGGTGCTGACACTCGTGGATGGCCACCTGTATGCCTTGCAGAGCCGAGGCCGTCACGTCGGGTCGACGCATGCACATCCTCATCTGACGCTTACTCAGGCCAGCCAGGCGCAGACACACCGAGTTGGAGGTTAGGACCGGATCTCCTGCCACCTTCAGGCTGAGGATGTCATTACACAGCACACTGCGGCCACACCAGCACATATACTCAACTTGTACCCCATGTGCAAATCCGCCGAGGTGATGATAATGCAATGAGTGAGGATGCGTTCAGAAATGTTTCAACTCATTCAACACGAAGCGCTTTCAACTGACTTCACACAGTACAATCTGATGTAGACCTTTTGCATAAATAGATAGATAGATAGATAGATAGATAGATAGATAGATAGATAGATAGATAGATAGATAGATAGATAGATAGATAGATAGATAGATAGATAGACAGACAGACAGACAGACAGACAGACAGACAGACAGACAGATAGATAGATAGATAGATAGATAGATAGATAGATAGATAGATAGATAGATAGATAGATAGATAGATAGATAGATAGATAGATAGATAGATAGATAGATAGATAGATAGATAGAAACAATTACATAATAAATAAAAAGCTTGATTAACAGTAAATGAAATTCAAACTTAAATACAAAGATCAATCAATGCACACGTGTTGTGTTTGTGTTTGGTTTGTCACAAATTTGTGTGACATCTTTGTTTTTTAAAAAATGAAATCGAAAGAATTACTTGAAAGACTTTTGAAACGTCAACTTCCATCAATAAATGTGTTTTAACGCCGACAGTTTCCGGATAATTTTGAATAGTTCTCAAGCGCACTTACGTCAAGGCAGGTAGTAATAACAATGCTGCCGCCAAAATCGGGCACCGGTGCAAGCGAAGTTTGTTTGGTAGTTCCATTTTCTGTCGCGCCGTGACATTAAATCACTGGTGAAGTTTTCCCGTTTGTATATAGACAATTGATTGTTTTTGGAGAAGAGGATTTAATGTCAATGCAGCGGCGCTAAACGACAGGAGAGTGAAGACGAGAAGCGAGGAGCCGATGCGCACTGGAGCAGCCAGGAGGAGTCGGTGGGGTGGGGGTGTGATGGTGGTGTGCTGGGATGGGGGGGGGGGGGGTTGTAGAGGGCCGGCTGTTTGCAAAATATTGCCCACTATTGAAGTTGGACTGCCCAATTATTATGCCAAAACATGCTCTGCAAAATAACATTTTAGAGATAACAAACAGGGTGGCCTTCCTGTATGTTCTCCCCGTGCCTGCGTGGATTTTCTCCAGTTTCCAAATACTTGCATGGGCGGTTAACTGAACACTCTCAACTGTCCGTAGGTGTGATTGTCAGTGTGAATGATTGTTCGTCCATATATGCCCTGCGATTGGCTGGCAACCAGTTTAGGGCGCTGGAAGACATCGGGGACATGCTCCAGCACGCCTGCGACGCTCGTGAAGATAAGTGGATCAGATAAGGATGGATGGAGGGGAGATGAAACAATAAGAAAAAACAACAGATTCAAATGAGAAACCGCACACTTGTGTTGCAAAACCCAACCCAACGATTTAAGACAACGCAACTTTGGGGATAATAATAATAATAATAATAATTATAATAATCATAATAATAATATTCGAGTGTGGTGAGTGTTTCCTTTCCAAAACGTTGCGTATAATAATAATAATAATAAACCACCAGCTTCACCAAATAGAAGTGACAGAAACGGTCTGTATCTCAACCTTTATAATCCAGACATGACTTTTTTGGATAGGATTTAGAATTTTAGTGTCATGTTTTTCTCCGCATTTTACTCATTTTGCTTCATAGTTGCATTTCCACACAAATCTTTGATAAGGTATATCATTTATGATTTACATACAGTATCAGCAAAATAAATAACTCCATGAATGTGGTTTGACTTCTTCCGTCTGAGCCTAAACGTTTCTCTTCACTTTTACGCACAAGTGCAGTTGCTCCCCTCCGTATCATTAAAATCTAGGACAATAAAACGCCCTGCACGAATGGATGTGGATATACTTTGTCCACGAAACACTGAGGGAGAGTCATTGATGGATGTGGCTTGTGGGATGAAGGGGAGGGAGGGGCGAGCTGGTGCACGGGAGAAGTTGCCACTGTACGCGGGAGGCGGCAGCGGCGGCAGCAGGCAGGCGGCTCCTCGCAGACAATGCACCCCTAAGCCGCACACCCACAACCACCTCCGTCACAGCGACAACTTCACTTTGTCATCCCAAAGTCTTTATTTCACATGCAGAATGCATTCGTTCGGGCAGGGGTAGCGAACTCCCGTTACCCGAGAGCCATATCCTGCCTGTCTTTGGTCCTTCCCTACTCCAACACACCTGATGCAATTGTTCAGGCCTCGACACCGCTTGCTGATGAGCTGATCGTTTGAATCAGGTGCGTTGGAGGAGGGAGGGACATAGAAACAGGCAGGATATGGCTCTCGAGGAACCGCAGTTCCCTACCCCTGCGTTCGGGGAATCGTGTAGTTTTGTGAGATTCGCGATTCGTTCACACGTGCCTGCTGCATCACAGCAGGATGCTGCTTTGGATACCCAACAGGTGGGTAATGAGGAATTAAAGTCAGCAAACTCTTCAACTCACAATACACGTGTGAAAGTTAGAAGCGAGTTTGAGCAAAACGAAAGCAGAGCAGAAGAGACGCTGCCAATGCACAACGTTCCTCTCAGTTAAGCCCCCCCTTCCGAGCACGACTTGCATTGACTAGTGACACCAATTCATCTAATCTCCTTCCATTCCCTAAACTGCAGCAATGAAAAGTGCATTAGCATTCTGCTTTGGCGTGTATATGTAAGTGGCTTAAAAAGTGATTTGAAGTTGATTTGTATATAAAAGGATCCCCCTTGATCCGGATTGCAGCTAATCTGCTCGGTGTCGCATGACTGCTCCAGGAAGCCCCGTTCGGGCACCTTCATATATCGGAGCGCACTAGAAATGTCGTTAAAGCCTCTTAACAAAGGCCCACTTCCTTTTGACTGTCATCACAGAGATTATTCTACCCCTGAAACGCTAATATGGAAGTATGCAAATTAGCAGATAAGTGTCACACACTCGCGCGCACAAACTCGCACGCATCCACGTATGAAGAAATGCGGGGGCACTGACATTGACAGGACTGAAGAAATGCATGCGCTCACACGTGCACCCAGGGAGGTCTGCAGGCCAGATGGTGAAATGACTTATTCACATCAAACATTGCATTTGAAGGGAAGAAAAAAAAGTTCTTCCACTCGAGCGTGGCGCATGTGCCACTTGTTGACTTGCCGTGCGCGAAAAATCATTGCCGTCCTAATCACACACAATCGAGGCTTTCCACTAAAGCCGGCCCAAAACGAGAACGAGGGAGAGTGCGAGAGTGTATAAAACGTTCAAAGAGGAGGAGATGCGGTCAGGGAGTTGCTTGGCGAAGCCAACCACTCGGGTTAAAAAGGGCATTCCCCCCCCTCGGAAAGCTCATATTGCGCCGAATGACTGCTGCGCGCACCGTGACACCAGCTCGGGAGCACCGGACGTCACCTTTGCTGCAAGCCTGCGTGGAACAACACAGGAGAAAGTATTCCAGCGTGGATTGGGTGCAGGAGTTTCGACAAATGCGCAACGCTACGGATTGCCCTGCCCCCCCCCCCGCCCCCTTCACCCCGATGCCCCCACCCCCGCCGTCTTTTCTGCACAGTTGTGTTTCCTTATTCATTGTGCACCCTATGAAGAGCATTAAGTATCCCTCCCTCCAATCCTATTGAAAAGGCTCCGAGGAAGAGAGAGAAAAAAACACAGAGATGTGAGCAGCAAATCCCTTTTTTATTCCTCCTCGTAGCACTCAATAAGAGAAGAATGCGTTGCCTATCTGCTGTCACCGCCGAGGGGATCAAGTCGGCGGGACTGTCCCACGCGCTCCATGCACCGCGCAGAGCATCACTCGTTGGGACACAGTGAGGAGCAGTGCAGCATCCTCGCATGCGTGCACTCGTCGGCATCACCCTGCAACCTGTCTCACATCGACAGCTCACATTTGGCTCAATTAACTTATCGTCGGACTGGTGAGTTTATACACCTTAGGGAAAGATGCATATTTGCAAGTTACATCATGACTTAAGGAATGCGCTGAAGTGACGAAATCATGGGGTGTGGGATGTCATTTTGCAAGGTGGGCGACAGCGCGATGAGGAGCTTGGCACTTCTGCTCGGAGTAAAAGCCGCGTGCATCCTGCTGGTGTCGTCGCTCTCCGGCACCGGGACAGTCAACAACAGTGGCCGCTGGTGGTAAGTGCGTGCCCACTTGAGTTGGCTCTGTGTGCGCAGAGGAAGAGAGGAAGAAAAAAAAGGCAACTAATTTGCCGGTGCAGCGTGCCACATCATTTTGTCACAGGCTCCAAAACGTGAATGTATACACGAGCTTGTCTGTTTCCAGACATCTGCAGGTGTTCTCTAAGTTCATTTATTCATAATGTGTTGGCATTATATTGCATTTCCATAATGTCATTTTCCCCTGCCCGCTCACATTTTGGCATAAAAAAATTAAATTCACAGTTGGTGTCAAAGTTTGATCAAATATGAATTTATTTCACCGCCAACTAGGATCCTCCACAAGAAGACTTTGTTATCCAGGCTCATCAAATAAATACAGAGTAACAAACATCAATGCTTTAAATTTATGTCACACTGACAGCGGAGTGGAAAATGTGCAATTCTGCAGACAGTCTGTAGATCTAAGTACTGTAGTGCATTAAGTCTGATCTGAACAAAAGTTTTTGGACTCCACACCATGAGACCTATCAGCAAATGAATAGCTGCTCTTGCCCGTGCTGTCTTAATGGTTTTCACTCAGGGAAGGAAAGGACTTTCCACAAGAGGTTAATATTCCATTCCAAATGTGCCTAATTGCCGTGTTATTCCACAAAGTAGAAAAACAAAGTAAAGTTGGTATGCAATGGGACACATCATTCAGTGTGGTCTTCCCCAACCTGTTTCAACAAAGATAAAATTACCACAAATGTCTTGAGAAGAAGATAAAGATGACGTTTGGAGTCCAACTGTCATTGAATTGTCCCCAGATTTCTGTTTATAACGCTACTAAAAAGAGTTCGGGAAACAGTTTTTGGCTTTCAGGGGAAATTTTGGGATGAACCTAAAAGACACTATGATTTTTACAGGTGAAAGAAATTTGAGCATCTCTACAATTTGCAGAGTCCAATTATTGAGTGTTACAGCACTTTAGCACAAGGGTTCCCAGTTGTTGTAGTGGTGGCAAAGAGGTGGATCCAAATGCAGAGAAGCAGGGAGGCAGGGCAAGTCGTAAGCAAAGAAGGTACCGGTACTTGGATTCTTCAAAAATACTAAAACACTCAAAGTCCAAAATGACAACGTTCAAGGTGGCAAAATGTTCAGTAAGAAAAAAAAGACTTGACTCGGGCACAGTCCGCTAACACAAACCGTGAAGTGAGAAGGCCAGAAAGAAACCAGGAAAGTGAAATCAAAGCAAGATAACGAGAAACATGTAGACAAGACACAAGCAGCCGAGGGAGCTTGTTGGTAAACACAAAGGACCGGGCTGACCAGCACAGGTAGACACAACAACAGACCAAGACAGACACGTACGATGGGGGGGAAGTAAAATCGAATCCAAAATCAACCCAAACCCATCTCACGCCAGAACGGCAGCATTCACAATAGATGGTCTTGCATGAATGGAGCCAAAACTATTAATTCAAACTGGTGTTTAAGGAGTCCTCTTCAAGCTGTTCCCTTTTTGACATCATGAGAGCAGGACGACAGCTAAGGACTAAACAACAGCATCCCACCATTTGAAACCTTTCAAACAGGAAGTGGCCACTGAGCTTTGAGTGTCATCAGCAGATTGCACCAGAGATACTGAGAGACTGGAACATCTCTTGCTTCAAGAACATTAAGTTGTGAGAAAAATGTGTTGAAATACAAAATGGTTCCAACATTGTTGGTTGTGTGTAAATGTTATCATGTATTTTAGATTTGTCCTCAAATTTCACCACGAAAGCAGGATATCCCGACGCTTTTGTGAGTGGTGTACTGTATAGTTATTTTGTTGTGAAGAGAGACTACGTTGACGCATCCCATGTACCATCACTGTGACTCTTGATTTGACCTGTCTTTTTGCTTGGGCCAGGGGCATTGTCAACGTGGCCTCCTCGTCCAACCTTCTCACCAACTCCAAGAATGTGCAGTTGGTCCTGGACCCGAGCCTGGCCCTACTGAGTCGCCGGCAGCGTCGACTGATTCGGCAGAATCCTGGCATCTTACACGCCATCACGGCTGGACTGCAGACAGCCATTAAAGAATGCAAGTGGCAGTTCCGTAACCGCCGCTGGAACTGCCCGACCACCCACAGCCCAGAGATATTTGGCAAAATTGTCAACCGTGGTAAGCCTCTCTTGTCTTTCCCTCCAGGCGATCTTTGAAAGACTTTGGGGAGGATGAAATGGAATCCCTTGTCCATATTAAAATGGCCTTTTCACGACATATTTCACTGATGAAAGGGATTTGGACGGGAGCAAAGTGAGCCCACGGTTGGCACTGTTGGCTCGCAGTGAGAGTTCTGGAATTGAATCTCGGCTCAATCCTTTCTGTGTGGAGTTAGCATGTTCTCTATTTTTTCTATTTAGGTTCTTGATCCAGTAGTTGTGAATGATCTGTCCAGTTTTAGTCTGCGCCTAAGTCAACTGGACCGGCTAAGAATGCATCAACCCTGGTCTTGCTTTTGTTTCTTAGGTTGCCGAGAGACAGCCTTTGTGTTTGCTATCACCAGCGCGGGGGTGACCCACGCGGTGGCTCGATCATGTTCAGAAGGGGCTATTGAATCGTGCACGTGCGATTACCGGCGCAGGGGTCCCGGGGGGCCAGACTGGCACTGGGGGGGCTGCAGTGACAACGTTGACTTCGGCAGGATGTTCAGTCGGGAATTTGTGGACTCCAGTGAGAGAGGGCGAGATCTGCGCTACCTCACCAACCTGCACAATAACGAGGCCGGAAGAATGGTGCGGACCGAGGGAGAAATGGGCAAACGGTGTCTTGTGGAGGTGCCCAGCCAGTCGTGACTTTGGGTTTTCTCATTGCAGACAGTGTCCTCAGAGATGCGCCAGGAGTGCAAGTGTCACGGTATGTCGGGCTCTTGCACCGTTCGGACCTGTTGGATGCGCCTCCCAAGCTTCCGGGCCGTGGGAGATTTCCTGAAGGACCGTTTTGATGGGGCCTCCCGAGTCGTTTACGCCAACAAGGGCAGCAATCGCGCGTCCCACAGGGCAGACCCTCGCCACCTGAAACCGGAAAACTCGGCTCACAAACCCCCTTCCGCAATGGACCTGGTCTATTTTGAGAAATCACCAAACTTCTGCTCCTACAATGGCAAGAGTGGCACTTTGGGAACTTCGGGTAGAACTTGCAACAGCACTTCTCCAGGTCTGGATGGATGTGAGCTGCTGTGCTGCGGGCGTGGTTTTAAGACACGGGCCGAGAGTGTCATGGAGCGGTGTAACTGCACGTTCCACTGGTGCTGTCACGTCAGCTGCCTGAACTGCACCAGTACTCGAACATTACACCAGTGTCTATGATAATGGAGCAGGCGGAGGTGTTTAGTTAGCCCTGTAAGAAGCAGAACTTGTTAGAAATGAAGTAGCTGGCAGAGAAAGTCACAAATACTGTAAACAGATGGTTGCTTGGGGTAAACTGACAGGGAATCTTATCAACCCAAAAAGTCCATCAGTGGACAAAAGCACAAACGTATGAACAGGGTATAGAAGACTAGAAATGCTTATTTCTTACACTTAATGTTGAAAAGTATTCTGAAAAGCGAATGGGAGTGGAGGGTGAATATCGTAAGTCAGGTAAAAACTTGACAGTCGTGTTTGTTCCTATGTACTTGGGGGTTGTTCCTTCTTTTCCCAATGTTTCATTTCTTTTCCTGAAATCGCTTGGTCGCAGCCCACTTGAACAAATTCATATGGAGCAGCACCTCCAGTTTAGTCCGGATCTGATCGCTGCAACACGGACCAAATGTTAAATGACTGGGACAGGTGAGCACCAAGGAAAACAGGAACTGAGTAAATGGGAACAAACTGAAGCGTTGTGTGTAAATGTGACCCCCTGCACACTCACAATGTGTTTAAAATGAGCCCCGAATCGACACTCTAGCGAACCAGACCAGTTCCAAATGGGCAAAAATGGAGAATACTGGGTGCTTTCTTTATTTTGAATAATTAATTCGACATCACATACTGTGCATCAGCTAAGAGAACCAAAATGTTGTAAATATCGAAATTTATGAATATATTTATACTGAAGTCATTACTGAATGATGTCGGCACCTTTTCAATGCTGGAGAAAATGTCTCTACTTTCACTGTCACTGTTTTGTATTCTGATCATTTCTGGAGTGACGTAACTGTCACAGAAATTTTACAAAGAAGAGTCAGTCACAGTGTCGCTTATTGTGTTTTGCCATGCACTGAATACATGCCTGTTTTTATCAGTGTAAAAATGCAAATATTTATTTCTAAGGGGTTTATACTGCGATAGTAAGATTCGAATAGGGAATACAAGTGATGTAGCTGGCAGTTGTTTTTACATTGAATGAGAGAACAATAAAGTCTATATTTTTCAATTATGTCCTAAATGTGTCCACATTCCATGTTTGGTGTCTTGTTTTGTTTTTCATGCTCAACCAAATGAGCAGATAGATCTGTCCCTGCGTGTCCTGAGCTGAATCCGATGATCATCAGTAATGCTC
Organism: Hippocampus zosterae; assembly: GCF_025434085.1. NCBI lineage: Eukaryota > Metazoa > Chordata > Actinopteri > Syngnathiformes > Syngnathidae > Hippocampus > Hippocampus zosterae. Next base: position 15,714,173 of record NC_067452.1, read on the forward strand.
ACAAAACATGTTTGCATCTGAGCTCGCTGCTGAAAAAAGGCCCAGCTACATCTTCCTTAACCTTCCACAGCATCGACTTTCACGGCACTGAACTGAACGTTTTGTAATAATAATGTTGCAAAGCAAGAGTTCCCTTCAACCCTTGGCAATGTGATTAACCACATGAGTCTGAAAAGCACAGGACTTTCTCCTTCACAGCAAGGAGCAGTCACAGGGTCATCTTGCAGAGCTGAGGCAACGACATCAGGAGAGCATCTGTGCAGCTGCACCTCAGAGCACCGACTGATTGCTTTGCGAAGATTTGATTGGATATAGCGCCGCAGGTCGGAGCATCACATCAATATTTTCTTCTTTTTTTCAGGGCTTAGTTGGTTCAGAATGTAATATTCCTACTCGCTCAAATATTTGATGGTGAAGATAAAAACAAAGATGGGGGAAAAAAATGTCATAAAGAAGAGAGAAGGTGAGTTCAAATGGTAGGCATGAAAGTGTGATGGGAGAGTTGGAGGCTGAGAGAGTGGAGGATCGCTGGGGCGATGCCTGTGGGAGTCCTGAAGAGTCAGTGATAATTAGCTCAATTAGTGACAAAGGCAGTGTAATAAATACCGACTTAGTGTCTGGGTCCCTGCTGGCCTCTCCGTGCGCGGCCTGCGATGTGGCCCTGGCCTGATGGATAATTCATTAAAGTGACAAAATGTCCCACCGTCCAGGCGTGACGCAGCAAGTTAGCACCCTACTGGCCCGGCTCATTGTTCTAATTGTCTGGGTTGGAGTCACTTTGTGACCGCCTCCTACTTCACCCACCCCGCCTTCACACTCCAGCCTTCAGAAAAGCAATGGAGTTAATGCCACTACCTTACTGTGTGAGTAGGTGATCGGCAGGTTTAGGGAAGAAAAAAAAACAGTGAGAGTTCCTCTGGGTGGGGGCGGCGGCGGGATTAGCGAATGGAGGTTGCCCGGGAGTGCTGGGAGCAGCTCCGATCGGAATGTAGGAGAGATGAGTCCAGAAGCTCGGATGCGGGACAAAGCGAGAGTTAATAAGGAAAGATTGAAGGCGCTGGCGACAATGGGCCGCCACCCGAGTCGAGATGAAATTGCTTCCGAGGATTATTGGGAGATGGTGTGAGCCTTGTCGCCTTTGTGTGTGTGTGTGTGTGTGTGTGTGTGTATGCGTGCGTGCGCGCGCGTGCGTGTTTGGTTGGGCATTTGTGTGTTTGTGCTGCAGTGTGTGCACAGAGGCAGGGGGAAAGCTGGATTGATGGCTGCCCCTCTGGTTGGGGAGCAGGGGACCAGCGGAGGCTAACCGGCTGTTCCCACAGTCTGTTCTACTGCAGCCACCTTTGACACACGTCCCTGCCAGGCGGCGAGCAGGCAGTCGTGGGGAGAAGGCCGCCATCCAAAACAACAACACTCTCACTGGACGACCAGAGGGTAAAGGCAGGCGGGAGATCAGAGTATGAGGAGGCCAAACAAATGAAGAAATGTCCCCCAAAATGGCTACTTATGGTTTGAATTAAGCCAAGAAAAGAGGTGGGACTGTATGACAAGGAGGTGACAGAGTCCCATTCACCGAGAGTAACATTTTTGATATATCTCAAGGTGTTTATGACTCTTGCTTGAACAGTTATATCACAGCTGATGATACAGTACAGCAGCTTCATATTAAAATTCCTCTCTGAATCATGGAAGCCTGTTTGCCTGTTGAGTGGAGTGGGCTCCAATTTAAAGGCGGCCTGAATTGAGAGAATGCCAAATTTGGTTTCGGTCGGTGCACTGAACAGCGGGCTGCTCGCAGCTCATCGTGGATGGGAAGGACAGAGTGGGCAGAACGGACATGAACTGAAAACGTAGCTTTGGGCATTGGGTTGATAGGACGGAAATATCTAACACCCAAGTATTCATGGATGGATGGATAGATGGATGGACAGGACGTTTGGTGGTAGGTGGGTGGACGGATGGCTCGAAGGATATATGATGCATTGATGTTTGGTAAATGGTAAACAGGCTTTCACTTTTCCACCTACAAGGAACTTCAACACTGACACCTCATCCACTCACTGATGTTGCAGCATCAGGAGCAATTGAGGTTAATTATCTTACTCAAGGCCACTTTGACCTGGGCACAAGGGATTGAACCCACTATCAATGGGTTGGGAGATGATCATGCTGTTCATATATTGGATGGATGGACAGATGGGAAGATGAGATCTCTCCATCCATTTTCCGAACCGCTCGATCCTCACTAGGGTCGCGGGAGCTGGTGGAGCCTATTCCAGCCGTCTTCGGACAGTAGGCCGGGGACACCCTGAATCAGTTGCCAGCCAATCGCATGGCACACAGAGACGAAGAACCATCCACGCCCACACTCACACCTAGGGACAATTTAGAGCGTCCATTCAGCCTGCCATGCATGTTTTGGGAATGTGGGAGGAAACCGGAGCACCCGGAGAAAACCCACGCAGGCCCGGGGAGAACATGCAAACTCCACACAGGGACGCCGGAGCTGGAATCGAACTCGGTACCACTGCACTGTGAAGCCGACATGCTAACCACTGGACTACCGGAAGATGAGATTGATACATAAAAAGAGATACAGCCATAAAATGAGTGTGATCAATTTTTTGGAATTGAATTTGTTTACATGACAAACTTGGTGTTTGCACACATACTCAGTTTGTGTGTGTGTGTGTGTGTGTGTGTGTGTGTGTGTGTGTGTTTGTGTGTGTGTGTGTGTGTGTGTGGAGGCAGCAGCTGCAAGGCAGACTCTGAGCAAATGACCTTTTGGGCAGATGGCAGTTCCAGAGTGAGAGCCACGCAGCATCACAATGGCCGTGGCCTCTTATCACCTCCATCATTTCATCATCCGTCGACCTGCCGTAAGAGACCTCACAGGAGAGGTAGCCTCGCCACTCTGGGGCCATCGGGCTCCAGCTTCAAGGACAGCATTTTTCAGTTTGGCTTCGAGCGCTCCAAGTGTGGCGGGCCAAGCGAGAAGGACGAAGAGCGTTGGGTGAGCAGGGACCCAGCCCACTCCTGCAAACTTCCAGATACAACTTTGCCATTGTGGGTGCACACAGAGTGAATCAGACTGGGAATGCAAACGCAGCGCTCAAGCACACTGAGCAATCCGTACGACGTCTGTGGTCAGCCTCGGTGACCCCGCGGCGTTGATTTTGAAAACAAGATGTGCAGTGTAGGTGATAGCCAGTTGACATGCATGCTCATGTGTGTCATGTCTGCAGAAATGTTCTCCATCATCATGTAGCTGGCCCATGTCATTGAGAAGGGAAGGACCGCAACATGCCTTCTTCGAGTCGTCCCTCAGCACCAAGCCATGGTCTCCAAACTACTCAGCAGTGCGGGAAACAAAAGGTTGGTTTGGTTTTGATTAGGAGCTGTGTTTTACAGGAGTGGGCGAAGGCTATGCACTGACACAGCAGAGGAAGAATGTTTATTTGCAGCCCAGTGGCTTACAGGAACTATGACACAGTCTTGTGTCACTGGTTCTTCGGCTCACACACACACGCGCGCACACACACCACTACACAAAAGAGGTGCAAGAGGTTCCCAAGGAACGCACCTATTCCGTAAATTTGCACCTCTACAATTCAGAGGCTAGCCCAAAATGGGCTCTTTCAAGGCGACTCATTGAAACGTCATAACCCTTGTGTGCCAGACATCAATCATATGGAATGCTACATCAGGGATGACTGAATGAGTGAAAAGATGAATGAGTGCGGACAGACAGACAGATGGATAGATTGTTGATAGCTAGATAGCTGGCGAGATAAATGGTGAATGACGGAATTGGTGGATGCTTTAATGAGAGGATGGACAGATGCACAGGATAGATTGACGAGCGATAAGGTGGAACCTCGGCTTTTGTATGCCCTAGTTTGTGTATGATGAAAGCATGAAAATGGCTCCCTGTCCCCCGCCCTTCTCTCGTCACCATCAAGAGTCATCAATAAAGGTAAACGTGATGTTACATGTTCATTTAGCAGCGTGTTAAATGCAGCAACATTACTATCGTAACTCGCGTGTACCGTTTTAAAACGCTTCTGGCGCTCCAGATTCCCAATCTTTGATAGTGTCATCCGGGAATTGCAAACGAAACAAACTTAAAATGAGAAAAAAAAGCTCTGCAGACTGCTGGATGCTAAGAACTTTCAGTGATGTAGGTCACGCGCCGCCGTAGGTTAAAGGTGACCTGCATTGGCACCAAGGCCTAATATCAACATGTTGTATCCACCAAATATACCATAACCACATATTGGTTTACCCCTAGTCTTTAATGGAAAGCTATAATTATCCTCCGTTTGTTGTTAACACGTTTAGGAGTCTGCAATGGATTCACAATATTTCCTACGGAAAATGATGCTTTACATTTCATATGATTCGGTATAAGTCAGGCAATTTGTAATGGATCAATTACAAAAACCCAGGTCGCACTGTAGAACTAGATTATGGATGACTAGATGGATAGATAAATGGGTGGATGGTTTGGTGAACAGGTGCTTGGAAAGGTGAATGGATGGATGGGATGGACAGATGGATCGATTGATTGACGATTATTTTAGAACTATGTAGTTAGATTGCTATCTGATATTTAGCTAGCTAGCGAGCTAGATAGGTGACAGAAAAGCAAAATGTACTCACTAAAGGCGACCTGGTGTGACATCACTTTCTGTGTGTGACACAGTGTGTGTGCAGCATGTCCCACAGTAACAGCATGGGCATCCTTGACCCCAAATGGCCAAATTGTGTATGTTTGTGTGCACTTGCATGTGGCAGCACGCACACTTTGTGCAGCAGTGGGTACCATCCATTATCCACGCCATCTGGTAGCCAAAGTCAGTAAAGAAGACATTTCTCCTGGCAAGGCCTCTTTTAGACCAATGCAGTGACAGGGGGACAGGCAACCACAGGAGCCACACAACTTCCCAAGGGCACCCGTGCCGGGAACGGCTTTCATCACACAACTTCAGCATTCTCCCATACGCTAAAACATGCATATTTTCCTGGTGTCGCATTGTCAAACGTACACCGCTTGCTCCCACCCGCCTTTGTCTGTGTGCAATAGACATACACAGGATTTGATCACTAATGGATTCCAGAGGCACAGAGATGTGAAAAGCTCTGCCAGCTGTGTTTTTCGTACATAGTCGTACAATCTAAAAAATAAAATGAAAAAAAAAGTTCACTCTCGTCCAAGCCACGAATTTTCATCTTGTTTTCAATACGTATTGCTGAGGCCACAAATGTTTGAATGGGTACATTTTGGCCATTTAAACGCACACTACAGTGAAAACTTGAGCATGGCTAATTAGGGGGCACTACTTGGACTTGCAAAACAATTTGATTCAATGAATTTTCTTGACATTAAAAGGAAGAAATAATTTGGTAGAATGATACGGCCTTGATGCAACCAAACATCTGTCAAGCATTATTCTCATGCGTCATTATTTTAAAGAAATACCAAAAAGAGGACCAGATATATCATGCAATTTGAAGGTAAGTAATAGAACTGTAGACTGCTTTTCAAACACACATGCTATATACATGACTTGGACTATAAACAATAAATGCATTTTCGTGTTGGAATCTGTGCTAATGTGGTGAAAACACACTGCCAAAACTAATCATTGGCTGGGACCAAGTTAAAAAGTAAGATTCATGGTACCATTACTTTATTTTTCTTTGTGAGTTACTCCTCATTGGAATATGATTTTTAGCTTTACAGCAGATGCCATGACTTGGGAAAACTGATAATTGAATGAGATCTAACAGCGGAGTTGAATCAACAAATAATCATGTTCTAGATTCAGTGGCGGGAAATAAGAAAGCATGATGTTATTACTGTACTTAAGGAGGGATTTTTCAGTTTAAAAAAATATAATTTATATCTATTAGTTATACTAATATTGTGCTTGTACAAGATTTTGCCGTTTTGCACCATACTGCGTGAGAAGTGGGGTTGAAAAGTTCAGTCATCTTAATTGCCAAAATGCAATTTACAAAACGTTAGTCGTACTAGTGTCGTTATGTTAGTCAGTATGTTTATTAAGTACAGTTCGTTGTACGCCACTGAAAATGAATCTCTGGAGAAAACCACAGTTCTCAATTGTGGGGGGAGCCGTTCAATGAGCTGCGTAAACTGGGTTTGAGTGCCATCTAGTGGTCAGTATCAGGTAGTACCCATTTTAAAGTTGAGACAGCAGCTTTGCCGAGCGTGCCTGGGATACAGCCATCCATCCATTTTCCGATCCGCCTTATCCTCACCAGGGTCGCGGGGGGGGGGGGGGGTGCCGGAGCCTATCCCAGCTGCCTTCGGGAAGTATGCAGGGGACACCCTGAACTGGTTGCCAGCCAATCGCAGGGGACACAGAGACAAACAACCGTACGTGAAAAACAATCACTTTTGAGTGTTCCATTGACCTGCCATGTGGGAGGAAACCGGAGTACCTGGAGAAAACCCACGCAGGAAGGCCAGAGCCCTGTATCTCTGCACTGTGAGGCGGCCGTGCTCACCAGTCGACGACCGTGACGTCGGGTAAACGCATCTACAGGGAAATTTCATTTCTCACCATTCTTGCACTTGCTTCAGTAGTAACAATTCAAGTTATGTAAAATCTTTAGCACAGTATGTATTGAATGCCTTTTAACAATAAATCGAACTTTATTAACAGTACAAAGTTTGCAGAATAGCGAGGGCATTTGTCACTGCAGAAACATATTGGAAAGCAACAGGACTTTTTGAAGTGATGAGGCAGTTAATCATGTTGAACTTTGAGGTAAATTGTTTTTGTCTTGTAATATCACTCACAAAATAGCGCCAAACCACAACAAAGTCCACACAGGGAGACACAAACCCATGCCTCGTTTTTCACTGAACTTCACATGATTAAAAAAAAAAACAGTTCACAGGTGAAAGCAAGGTGGTGACAAGCACACATGCTGTCTTCCAGTCACGCACATTTCTTCATTTTAGCTCCTTTTTTTTTGTTTCCTCATCTTGTTACATTCTGCATGTAAAAAAAGACATTGAACTATTAAAGCAGCAAACCCACAATAACAATTCGAGAATACTGAGTTTGGTCTCATTTGTGTTCCCGAAATCATCATGAACAGAAAAGTCACTGTACTGTAGCAATGAGGTAATATCTCTTGTCCGCTTGAGGAATACGCTGGAGAAGATTTGGAATATAGCTGATTAAATACAACCAAGGCTGAAACAAGCAACACTACCGGTAATAAAGAGACACCTGCGAGTCAAACTCAACATAACCCAAGTTTTACTTGCTAAACAATGACTTTGATTCAAATGAAGATCTCCATACTGTCAGCCTCAAGTGCCAGAAGAGTTTTAGCGTAAATGATAGTCGATTCTCAACCATCCACCGCAGCAAAGTTGACTGTAATAGCTTGTGCAACATGAGGGGAATCTGAGAAAGGCAAATTACATGAGCGTCATTGTGAGGATTCAGCAGTTATCTCACCGAGCACAACAAAGTATAGCCATCAAGTGCTTGGGTAGAGACTTGTCATATTCAAGCAGCGAGTCGACAGGGGCAGTCCTGTAGATTTCGAAGCACCCCGAGCTATGTTGGTCAGAATCTTCCTTGCCAACCTCATGACTCGTGGTCTGATTTTAAGATCCAAAATCCTGCGCTACCTATTGTACCTTCACGCTCAGACCTAGTTTCTGACTGTAAACAAGTTTGAGTTAAGGCAGTCCTTTTTAGCTTTTACCTTTTGACAAAAGCTCCCCCTAATCCCAGAGGCACAGCGCAAATGAGGCTCACACACCTCACAAACTAAACACCGTCCCGTACAACCAAACTCAACTCCTAAAGCGGCACGCCAAACACAATTCTTTAAATGTAAACAATGTGCCTTCGGTTCTGCTTGTGCACACAACCTTTTCATAGAGGAATTTGAATCAAGGAGACGATGGCTCGTTGTGATTTCCCAGCACCTGTTCCCTTCATTTTTTTTTTTTTAGTTTGGAGGGAATCCCCCAAAAGGCACTTTTAAAGCAAAATCACATTTTGCCAGATGATTCAATAAGCGAGTGCAATCAATCATATTACATAATTTGCCACAATAAACTTGTAAATGCTGCTCTTAGATGATGCTTTACACGCTTCTGCTTCGCTTGTCAGACCCGAATGGATTTGAATTTGGATTCACAGGGGTTGTACAGTCATGCATGCTGTTCAATCGGAACAGCCAGGCTGCGCATGCTCTGTCGTGACTTAAATGTGACGTCGTCCACACACTTGATAATCTGGCGGCTTCCAACCAAAGCTGGTCTGCGGCAGGAGAGCTTGTTTTCAACTCTTGTAAGTGCTTTTTATCAAGCTGTTGCTTTCATCAAAGCATAAAGACTGTCACAACTGCTGCGCTAAATCGACAATCAACCTCCACCTTCATAAATAATGTGGTATTTAAATGAATCTGCGCGTCACACGTCCGTTTTCAGTAAATGTAGTGGCAAACGTTAACGCCAGATCGGAATAGATCACGTCACATGTAAACGGTTGACCAGAGAATGACAAAAAAGTCTGCATGTAAACCCAGCAAAGGTAAGAAGAATAGGACACATCCTTAATTTTCACACTAGAGGTTGAAAGCATGGTCGGGTGCAGATCCAACATGACCCCACAACGCCTCGAGTGGCTCCTCTCAATGCTCACCCCTTCCGGCTCTCCTTAGGCCAGTTGGTGCTCTCCTCGACTCATGTGTGAGGAAAACTCATAGCGGTCCTGGCTGCTGTGGCCACAGATGTTGCACTCAAAGGGCTGGTGGAAGCCATGGCAGCCCATGTGGATGGTGAACATAACATGATCCAGGAAGAGGATGCGGCAGTGGCGGCAGTGGAAATAGCGCATGGGCTGACCGTCCCTGTCCAATACCTGCACTTTCTCCCTGGAAGGGAGCGGTGAGCCAGTGCACCTCTTCACTGGGGTGGGAGGTGAAGGACACACTCTGTTGTCCCACTCTGAGTCCATCTCTTTAGCCTGGCCGAGTCTGGAGGTGGAAAGGCTGTAGGGCAGTGCTAGGGTTTGGTAGTGGAGGTGCTGGTTGTTGTTGGAGGTACGTGTGTGGACTGCAGCCCTTGTGCTGAGGTCTTCTGCTGTGCTCTCGGTATCCGTAGAGTCGGGACATCCGTTGGGTGAGGTTGTGTGGCTACGAACCAAAGGGTGACCGTTGCACCCTTCGGCTGCTGCTTGACCAGACAGGCCAAGAGGCACCATTGAGAGTCGACCCGGGGCTCCTTGAGGAGGCACGCTGTTGTCAGTGGAGCCCATGACTACGTGCGGCTCAGATGGGAAGGCAGGATGAGGCACACCGCTCCTTCGTTTGGTTCTGGAGTCTTGCAGAGGTATCCTACTCAAACCAGTGGAGTCTTCAACTGGCTGAGGGTTCAGATGCTCCCCTTCCCTCTCCGAACCAGAAGACAAGTCACAAGGAACTTCTCGCAGGTCTCGATGGATGTGCTCGTCAGCTGGGAACACCAAATACCAGCGAAAGTCAAAGGACCGTATTTTTACGCAATGGGCTCTACATTCGGTGACAGTGCTGCAGCACTCAAGCATGCAAAGGTAAACGAAGCATAATGCCTTCTGGGACCTTACTATTCGGCCGCAAGGTAGTGTTAGATGATTTGGGAGAACTTGAGCAAGGTGCAGGCAGCCAGATTCAAAGCTCTCTGAGCATGTATGGCGCGAGTCATCATAGTTTATTCAGCAACATGACAACAGCGGGCAATTCACTGAACGCATTATTAATATTATCTGCGATTGTTGGCCTCATTACAGAAGGGGACGATCGGGAGTACAGGGGACTGACAAAGGACTTTGTGGACTGGTGCCAGCAGAATCTCCTCCAGATCAACCCTAGGAAAACTAAGGAGTTGGTTGTGGATTTCTGCAGGAAAAAGTCCTCACCAGCACCGATGAACATCCAGGGTATGGACATAGAGAGGGTGACCTCCTATAAGTAACTTGGTGTTCTTCTCAACCACAAACTGGACTGGTCTACAAACACGGACACCCTGATTAGGAAAGGACAGAGCCGACTCTTCCTACTCAGGAAACTGAGGTCTTTTGGGGTTCAGGGGTCACTCCTTAAGACGTTCTATAACTCGGTGGTGGCCTCGGCCATCCATGATGGCATTGTCTGCTGGTCAGGCAGCATATCAGCCCGGCACAGAAAGAGACTGGAGCGACTGGTCAGGAAGGCCAGTTCTGTCGTGGGTTGCTCCCTTGACACTCTGGAGGAGGTGGGCAACAGAAGGATGCTAACTAAGCTAAAAGCTATGATGGCCAGTCCCTCCCACCCCCTCCAGCCCGCCCTGACAGCACTTGGTAGCTCCTTCAGCCAGAGACTGTTACACCCGCGCTGCAAGAAGGAGAGATACCGACGCTCGTTCCTACCGACTGCTGTTGATGAATAAAAAATAACAATCATAATTATAATTAAATGATGTGAAGGAAAATTGTAAATAGTACTGCGATTTATCCATTTTGTGTTCATATTGTATTTAATTGAAAGATGTTTGTTGGTTTTTTTCTCTTTCTCCTTTCTTCTTTCTACATACATTCTTGCTGCTGGAGGCTGTAAATTTCCCCATTGTGGGACGAATAAAGGATATCTTATCTTATCTTATCTTTATCATGTAATTTCCAAATCATCCCAAGTGACTGGCAACGGCACAGCTAAATAGAGAGCGGCGGGTGGGGAGGCTCACACAAAGACACATACGATCAGTGTCGAAGGCGTCCACTTCACAGATCTGTGATCTCCCTAGCCAACTTCATAGCTTCACCCGTGGAGGTCTGCTCGCAGTTTCTTATCAACGTACTAATGAGCTTCGATCTGCCCGAAGACACGAGTAAATTAGTCTATTCTTCCGCCATGTCAAGGACTCTCAGCTCGTCTAAAAGGGAGTGAAAGTAGTTGCTTCGATTGGCAGCGAATCAAGTTGGCTGTGTTCACATCCACAATCAGGCAAAATGCCCCTTTTAAACGTGCCATGCTACGAGAAGCTTGCACGGCTCTGTGACCACACCAAAACTTAGTCCAGCCTGCACTTGCGCAGATTTAGACCCCGGCAGCGTTGGATTTGCACTGGGCAGGAGAATAGAGCCCAATTGCATAATAGAAGTAACATATTTCATACGGCACTGTGGAATCAGCAGAGATAACATACCCAGAAACTTCTGTGGTGTTGACCTCTTGCGCTTGGTGATGCTAACAGCTAATCTATCCGCAATCTGTGGTTTCTCATTGGACATGTCCAGCATGGTTTTAGCCATTGTCTCCATATTTAGAGACGGATCATCTGCCAATGAAATCCACAATGACTTTCTTTGCACAAACATCCGTGACTAATTGAATGTCCTTAGATTAACTGTTGCACGGGCGCGATTAAGTTGTTGGTGCTGTGTCTTACGCTGCTGCGATGTCTTGGAGTTGACTGCTGCCTTCTGCTCCTGGCTCTTGAGAAAACTGTGGCAACGGTCAAAATGATCCTCCAGTGTGCTCTGCTGTTTGTAGCTCCGACTACAGTAGACACACTTAAAAGGCTTTCCTTCCAGTGGCGAAGAAACTGCAATTATAAAATCCCAAACGAAGTTTGAAATGACCTGTAACCTGGATGATGGGGAATACAATTAAGTAACGTATGTCATTCTGAACCCTGATGCTCGTTTTGGGAAAATGGTTCGTCAAGTTCTCAGCGTCACGTTAAAATTATTTCAGTGATAGCCCTACAATAAAATCAAATGTAATAAAATGAAATGCAAATTATTTGTCTGTCATACTTTAAAATGTATATAAACGAATTGATCTATTTACAACCAGTGTTTAACCTGGCATCGCAATGCCCCATTAGAGTGAAATACCAAAAAGTGACATTAATTACCCAAATCCAGTTTTTAAGATGCTTTCCTCGGAAAAGAAAACATTGAAAAGACCTTTTAAGTGTTGATAATCTCCAAGCAAGATTTCTTCTGTACACAAATGGCTAAATGTCACTTTTTGTAATAAAGCAATCCCTCAAGACTTTGTGGGTTTTTCTAAAATACTGTAGTGATTTTAAAAAGTTCATCAAAATATATAAAAATAGTCATATCGGCAGCCACGTTGTGGAAAGACGCATTGTTTCATATTGATGCAGAAGAGAGGTTTCCCTGCATGTTGAACAAAGAGCTGACGTGACTCAGGGGCTCACTCAAACAAGTGATTGGTTTCCGGCCCAACATTGACCAATGAGAGCACGAGTGGAGTTATTCCGTGAGCCGATTGGCTGCGCATCATCTCAGCCGAACCCAGCATTATCCCTTGTGTGTCGCTCGTCTCGTCCACGCTGTTGACTGTCTCGCGTACTGTATCTTATGTTGTGTTTGTCATAACCAGACTTGGACACGGGGTTCCACGTAAAAAGATCATTTTGAGGATCAGCGACTGACAACACAAAAGGATATCTTAACAAAATGGTGAAGAAGCTATGTAAACAAGGCAAGTACTGGTTAGATCTGTGGCGAGAGGCTGGAGTGGACACATAAGGACGAAGCACACTGGCACAGGACAAAGGGAGACAAGGACAATTTAAACACAAGGGGAAACAGGTGGAAGCATTCAGGGCAGAGCTGACAATCACACTGGCAGAGGAGGAAGGGAAAGTGATCTGAAATGAGAGGAGAGTCATTCTTTCAAAATAATACAGGAAGTGACCAGAAATAAACAACCCTCATCACATTGCAACAGTGTTCACAATATTTTTTTTTCGTTGAAGCAAAACCTTTTTTGATTTGTTAAGCTGCGCTCCAATCTCTTGCCGCCACGTTACACATACGTACAGCACATTTGACAATAAAGTTGTATTCAATTAAATTCAATTGAAGCAATGTGTCCCAGGTGTGCGGGAGCATGGAATCCAGCTCGTCCCTCCACAGCACCATCACCTGTGACAACATTCGTTCAACGGCAGCAGCGGGGGGCTGGTTCGCAGCCTTGACTGAGTTCGGCAGCCGTATTTTGAAGATTTCCCAACCCCATCAGCTGTTTTTAGTCACGTCACAAGGAAGCGGTGACAGCTCAGCTGAAGGCTGAAGTGACAGCCAAAACTGTCAGCTCGGTAAGTTTTTTTTTTCTTCACTAAAAAAAAAAGACCATTGTCTGATATAAAAGAAACTTTAAACCTATTTTCAACTAATAAGAAGACAAGATGAATGTCATAGCTCTACCATCATTTTTCCCCAATTTAAAAACCTCGGCTCCCCCGTCAGCATCTCCAGCAGAAGGGTCTTCGAGTGAACCTAAAGCCTGTCAAGTCAAGTGAGAGCCCCCAACACAAGCCTCTTCGCCTCGCTCAGAAGCCAATGTTGATGAATGTTAATTACTGTTTTATAATTCAATATTTAACGAAATATGTGTCTGTTGTAATCTTTGTCTCAAATATTCATCCATCCATCCATCCATTTTCTAATCTGCTTATCCTCACGAGGGTCGTGGGCATGCTGGAGCGTATCCTAGTTGTCTACGGGCAGAAGGCGGGATACACCCTGAACTGGTTGCCAGCCAATCATAGGGTAAACATAGACAAACAGCCATGGGTGCTCACACTCACACCCCGAGTCAATTCAGAGTGTTCATTCAGCCTGTATATTTTTTTTTTAGTTGAAGCAATAACTTTTTTGATTTGTTAAGGTGCGCTCCAACACTTTGCCGCCATTGAAGCAATGTGTCCCAGGTGTGTCCCTCCACGGCACCATGACAACATTGGTTCAAATGCGGCAGCGGGGGGCTGGTTCGCAGCCTTGACTGGGCGCGCGTGTGTGTGTGTGTTTTTATATATATATATATATATATATATATATATATATATATATATATATATATATATATATATATATATAAACACACACATATATATATATATTTTATATATATATAAAAACACACACGCGCGCCCTTGGTGAAGCGCAGACGAAATGGTAAAATGTTGTAATGTTGTTTCTATTATGTTATTAAAAGAAGAAAAAAGCAAAAATTCTGCTTTTATAAAAGTTAATAATGTCCAATTTGTGAACAATCAGTAAAATACTCAGTGAAATTTGAAATTGTAGTTTCTCCACATCATGTTGTAAACTATGTCTCATATTTTAATTACGGTACCTCATGTAGCTAACCATCTTACAAATTAGAGATCTTAAATATTAGAACTCAAGCTATCAAAAGCAGATCTCAATGCAATACACGTAGTAGGACACTATTGCAAACTACTATCCCAACAATAAACATATTGTCAAATCAATATTCATCTTACAGTGTCTTTCAAAGGTGAACCTTTGACTTTCTTTTTGTGCAGCACTTGTATTTGTCTCTCACCTGCATGGGTCCGTAGATGTCCGGTTAGGGCGTCCCTCCTCCGGCAAGCGTAGTTGCAAATGGGGCATTTGAAAGGTTTTTCCCCAGAATGCAACTTGACGTGTCGTAACAAATTGCCCTTTTGGGTGAAGGAAGCTCCACACTGATTACATTGGAAAGGCCTCTCACCTAACAACCAAGCAACACACAGGCATGAAAACCACCATGCCCTTTTGAGTCCTCGGCCCTCACTGTTCGCTCAGCTCTCGTCACCTGTATGGCTTCGCTTGTGCACCATCAGCACGTTGGGTCCGATGCAGATGATCCCGCACACATCACATTGGAGCTTTCCACTCGGAAGTCTGATGGGTCCAGGCGAAGAAGCATTTTTTGATGTGCCCAACTCACTGTAAAAGTTCCCTTGGCCGAGCCCAGCTTGCTCTGCGCTCCCTTCCTCCATCAGCTCCATTCTGTCAATCTCTCCGTTGTTTGATTGTGATGATTTCTCTTCACTGCACAGCTCTGCCTTGATGGTGTTTTCTGGGAAGGGAAGAATCAAATGTACCTTTCCAATATACATTGACAGATAATATCAAAAGGCCAGTGTTAAAGGTTGAAAACAAACCTGCAAAGGAACACTGAGTCAAGGACTGTTGACTGTTTGAACTGTAAAAGTCCTGCTCTGTCGCCGACTCTTGGCCACTGCCTGAAAGAGACGGCAAAGTCAAATTCTGGTGTCTGCACGCACAAATGGACTGTGTGTTTACATCCTCATGCATCGTTACCTGATGCATGAGAGCATCCGTTGCAGTCATCAGCATTCATTGTTTCACCAGATGCCTGCATCTGCACAACGAAAGAAGAAAGGTTTCCAATTTGAATACTACATTAGCTTTCAGGCAACCAGAATGTGAAGCTCTCTGTTGGAAATGTTCATATTAGGGTCAGGCATGGCCCGCACAATTGCAGGCAGATTCATCTGCACTGTGGCTTGCAAATGAATGACAGAGTCATCACTTAAGCACACATTCCCATAGGCAAACAAATGGGGTAAAAAAGTATGATGACACACAAGGACGAAATGGTTGATTCCCCTCTGTTCATGAAAGAATACATGAACGATTAATCAGAATAACAATAAAAGAAAAAGAATAATTATTAAATGAATATTACTATTATTTAATAAAAATGTAATGAAAATGAAACCGTTTGTTTGATATTTAGTTTGACACCGAACTTCAACTGGGACTGGCAATAAGCTCATCAGTTATCTGTACTTTCACACTTCGCTCAGTGGAGTGCCTGTATGACTGTATGTGAAAATTTTGCTGGCAAGACAAACTGAAAAAATGGTCAAGTAATGACAAAAACTCAAATGAATAAATTATGATGACATCACACATCAGCACAGCACATAGCAGCTGAGGTTTCACCTGGTCTTAAGTCTAGCCTCCTTTTAGAGACCAAATTGCCTGGTGCAACAGGGGCGTGTTGAAGAAAACACAATAAGTCCGTCGGAACGCCCTGCATGGCCGTAGCCCAGTCCCCCCAAAAAGGTTTGGTAGACTGAACCCGGCACGGAAATCAAGATGTGGCAGCTTTTATGCCAAGCGCATATGCACTGTCTACGAAAATTGGCCCCTTGTGTTTTGTCTTTTCACCATTTTGTTTTATCTTTTCTTTTTTTTTTTCCTTGGAATTTTATCTTGATTTTCACCTTTGTTTTTGTAACCGTTATTGCTTTGCTTCTGTGGATTTGCCTACTCTACTCCTAAAGGCTTTATGCTGACTCTCAGTCAGCTATAGATAAGACAACGTTCTGTCCTGGTCTATCACTGAATGGTTTAGGTCCTGAATACAATAAAGAAATGCTAATGAAATATAAAACAAGTAGAACTCTGAGGTCTGCAGACTTGGCTCAATTAGTGGAGCGCAGACTTCAATGCAAACATGGTGAAGCCGCATTTTGTTAGGTTGATTCTGATTGTGACCAACAGGTGGCACTGTAGAGTTCCCCTTGCAGTGGCACACCTGTTGGTCATTGTTTCATTCGTGTGTGGTTAAAAGTGTCCGAACAGTCGGTCAGTGTCGGATCATTGCGTGTCTCTGTGCACATGTATTGTTTTGTTTTCAGTCTTAGGTTTTGTTTGCTACTTTGCTTCCTGTGATTTCTGAGTGAGTTTTTTTCGAGTCAGTTTCTTCGGTTTATTCCTGTTTGCAATTTTGTTAAATACATCTTGGTCATTCCACCCTGCTCCTCCCTGCCTCCCTGCTTTTTGGGGTCCTACAACATCCACCATCATGCAAAACGTGACACATTTAGCTGTTGTGCTGCACGCAAATGGATAAGGCTCCAAACGGAAACAAAGTAAAATCAGCCTCAAGTGTGAATGCTTTTCAAAACTATGCTCTTTTCCCAAATATATTATTAAGGTCTTTCAAAACATTTCAAAAATAAATGTGTCCAAAAAATTGCTCTTGCACAGTAGATCCTTTGAGCACTTTTAGTCTGCTCCTTGTAATTTATTTACTTTGCTTTTGAATGATTTAACTCTTTTGTTTATATGTTGTACCTTTAACTATTTGACATACTTTTGCATTATTTTGTTCAGGAAATGTGCAATATAAATAAAACGGCCGTGCCTTTCCTTATGTTCGACTGATGTTATGCAATTAAATTTGCATTGACTTACTGAGCAGTTCCATATCAGAAGAGTGATCAACTTGGACTTCCACTGTGATGATTATGACTGTGTTCCCTTTATTATGTTTGTTGTGTATGTCCAATTTGACCTAATTTGACAGAAATCGTTTGCTGGATCAGAATCTGACATGCATGAGCCAAATTTAACCAACGTTGACCAAACATGGGAAATTCCATTCAACTCATTTCTATGCGTGTTTTCAACCTCGGTGAAGGTTTCCTTTTCTCATGTCACGGTAGTATTATCATCTGGTAGCCTACGGCGACGGAAAACGCCGCACCTTGTGCACAAACAAGTGTGGGGCTGCGGTGGTGAGAGGAGGAGGCTAAAAAGCGAACGTGAATGAATATGCTGCCTCTGGCCGCTGAGAGAGCAACAGGCGCGGATGCAGACGCGCCAGTCACACCAGGGCACGGCTCGGGGGAGTCAGGGTGGTGGGCGTATGGGGCGGGGGAGGGGAGGGGGGCACTCTAGCGCCGAATCTTGACTGATAATCGTTCATCTCGGCGGGAGGGCGACCACGCGGTTTATATTTGCAAATAACTACCTGGCCTGCACAGATATATTTGGCCACTTATTAGAGCTACGTACTCTTTGCTGGAAGGATAAAAACGGCGGCTGACATGATTCATAATGAGTGCCCCATGCACACATGCGGCTGTCATCCAGCGTCGAGCATTTAACGCATTCAACTGTCGGCGCTGCCATGCAATGCTTCTTCAATGTTTCTAGCACGCCGTTGCTATGGCAGCAGAGCACAAGACGAATGGCATTCACCCGCCTTCAACTCCCGCGGAAAAAAAGAAGCTTGCAAATGGTACTCGATGGAAGACTCTTTTAGTGTTAGCGAGCGCCGGGCGGAGTCCATAAAGCGTCTCCTTACCTGGTCACGGCTCGTTCTTGCCGTCCTTAGAATTGTCTGGATTGCGGTTTGTTTTCAAAGCGACCGCAGCGTCGCTCGGATTTTTTTTTTTTTTTTTTTTTACCTGGGAACCCCAAACAACTTCCGGGCTGCGGATTATCGAATGCATCGATATGCATAATATGTGGATGCAAATGGATTAGTAGGCCCTAAAATCAAGGCAAAAATTATCGGAGGGTCTGATCATTTGACTGCTGACTGGCTTTTTGTTTATGTGGTTTATTTTATTAGTAGTACTACATCATTAAATTATACATTAAATAACATTGATCTGAACATCGGAAAAATACAAAGCCCTGTAACAACATATGACAAACAAGACAAGGTAGTATACAGCAATGTATCCACATTTCAGTGCTGCACATTGGTGAAATAAAATAATTCAAGGGTGGATACAGCGCCACAAGAGGGAAGCAAAGTACCGGTTTCTCAATAGACCTGCACGGGACTGGGAGTCACTGTTTTTAAGTCAGTACTTTGCCGGCTGTAGTATGGAATTTGATGTTCATATTTATTAATTTGTACCTGGTTGCTTTTAATATGCTTGGTATCTTTTTGGGCTATGTATGGCCCTCAACTGTGAAAATAAAGCTGGTTGAAATGATTAGTACATTTTGTTCCTAATGACAGCTTAAGTTAACCAAATCAATTCAGACTGTGATGTAAAATAGTTTGACAAGTACCGGTAAAAGGTTGTCACGTAAGATGGGAAGTTGACAATTTTTCCCCCGCTGATCATGAAAATTACAGTAGGGTATGCCTGTGCCAACTCATTCTCGGGAACTATGTGAAGCGCCTGGGCCTGTGACGCCGTAGAAGAACCTCATAGGCCTCATGGATCTTGACAAACATGGCCTCAGAATCCTTGCTGGGGTTGTGGTCTGGGTGCCATGTCTTGGCAAGCTCCCTATACCCACGAGTTATCTCTTCAAGAGAGGCCTGACCTCCCAGCGATAAAACCTGCAATATACAGTTCGGTACATACAGTAAATATATAACTTCTAAAATAATACCGGTACTTTGAAGCAATAAAACCTGCAATAATAAATGCAGCATATGAAAATAAAGTTCAAAATAAAGCTTTGAAGTGAGAACATCCAGGAAGAAACCCGTGTCTTGAAAAGGAAGGTGCTCAACATTAGTGGTTCCATTGTAAAATGACAAAATACAATCTGGAATATACTTCAGTATACGTTTGAATATAAATCGCCCTACAAAAGGACTACAGTATAAACGTTGCAAAATCAAAGCATGTGGTCACCTTCAGTGCCTCTTTTTCCTGCTCATTGTAGTCTTTCAGTAGTATTTCCAGCATCTTTGTCCAGGCTTCTTCATAATAGCCGCCTCCAGTCAAGACACACATGAAGCGATATGGCATTAAAAGAATGTACTCCAGTACACTTCGAAGCCAAGGGAGGAACCAAAACATATCCAACAGTGCTGCCACACAGTCAGACAGGTAATACAATGTGGCGGTGGTATTATGGAAAACACAGTACGCCAATGGAGCAGAAAAGGCCAGCCAAGCCAGACTCAGCCTGCAAAGCCGTGGGCCTAAAAGTGCCAAATAAACAATTAGTGATGGTAACAACTTCAAGTGAGTGAAGCATTTTGGTCTTACCGAGTTCTCGTGTGCTCCCTGCTGCTGGTGGCTTCTTGTACTTGCGATGCTGTGTAGCAGTGACACTGGCTGCCAGGCTAATGGGCAGAGGGGATAAAGTGCTGCCATAGAATATTGGGGATGTTATAAGACTAGCTATGATCGTTTTGGGAAGATGAGAGGTCTGTTGGCCAACAGTGGACACCAGGTGCACCCCGGCAGCCACACATAAAGGCAGAACGATCAAGTCGAAGAACCTGAGGAAGCTCAGGCCAATCAGTGCCACAGTGCCAAAGTAGACCCCAACACATACCTGGCCAGCAAATCGAACTGGGTTCACTGGTGGATGGAGCATGTTGGAGGCTTTTCTCTTCATCGTCTCTGCATTGGCTTCAGTGACATATGTTGGAATACATATCAAGTCTCTGATCCAGCCTATTCCGAACCCTCCCAGGGTGAGGATCCATAACAGAGTCTGGCTGTCCCTTCCTAAATAGAAATGGTGAAGGCCGAAAAGACCACCCACTGCCCACAGGGCGTAGGCGACCATGACACTTTTGACCATCTTGCGATGATGATCACCGCTACGGGTGACAATTTGACATGCTCATTGAGTATCTGTGGGAGGAGACACATGACCTTCATTTTCAGGTTGAAACCTGATGAATTTGAGGGAAAAAAAATGCTGCCTTTTGTTCATTGTAAGGGATCATATAAAAATAAAAAACAGAACTCATAAGTCAGGTCACTCGAATCTCAAGGCATCACTATACAATTTTTAAAAAGGAGGTTAGTCGCATAATGTTGGATTTTCAGTCATAATATAATTCAGTGCTGTATGCACAGCAAGCAGCACGACATCACAACAAGACAGAAAAACATTTTGATGATGTCACTGTGCTGTTTAACTAATGTTAACCAAATGGTTTATATACTTACCAATTACCGTATGTTTTGCTTTTTCTTCTTTTCACTTACTGAGTGCAAATCTTGAAACCCTTGAGAACATCAATCCATTTCGGTCCTTCTTCTGTTAAAGTAGCTGCATGTTGTTGCAACAGATTGGACTTTGGATCATGACAATGAAAGTCAGCACGTGATACACATCAACTTTTAGGGCCTTTGATGGACCTCAGCCTACTTTACTCTAGATGTTATATCGTTCCTAAATGCAGTGCAAAGCTCTAAAAGTAGTGCAATTACAGTGACGGGAACTAGTTGTTGTCGCATCACATACAGAAATGCGAGATGTATTCATATATGATTAATTATTACTAATTACAAGTTAATTATAACTATTGTACCAATCTTAGCAAGAAATTAAAATGCATTTCTGCCTATAGAGTTTTTACTGAACACTTATATTAAAATAGTGCACGATGCCATCCACATCCATTCACTTCACCTCTCCTATTGATGTGCTTTTTTAAAGCGGTGTAGTGTCGCCATGCACGGAGTTTGCAAAAAGTGGTGAGTCTATTTTGAAGAAGAAATGACATACACCTGATTTTAAATGTACTTAATTGAATCAGGTGTGAGTATGAGCATGGATGGTTGTTCGTCACTGTGTGTCCTGCGATTGGCTGGCATCCGGTTCAGGGTGTCCCCCTGCCTACTGCCCGAAGACAGCTGGGATAGGCTCCAGCACCACCCGCACGACCCTTGTGAGGATTAAACGGTTAAAAAAATGGATGGATACCTATGTATCTCTCTCTCTCTCTCTCTCTCTCTCTCTCTCTCTCTCTCTCTCTCTCTCTCTCTCTCTCTCTCTCTATATATATATATATATATATATATATATATATATATATGTATATATATATATATATATATATATATATATACTTCACCTCTTTCTCTCTCTCTCTCTCTCTCTCTCTCTCTCTCTCTCTCTCTCTCTCTCTCTCTCTCTCTATATATATATATATATATATATATATATATATATATATATATATATATATATATATATATATATATATATAGAAAGGTACCGCTCAAGGTAAAGTATAGCTACCTCAAAAACTACAGTACTTGGGTTCACCAACGATTTTGTCCTCTGTAACTTCCAACTACTGCCAATAGATGTCAGTCTAGCCAAGCGAGCACTATCGACAGCAAAAGTGAACTAAGTGTGACATCGTGAGAGTGCGCGTGTGTGTGTGTGTGCGTGTGTGTGTGTGTGTATGTGTGTGTGTGTGTGTGTGTGTACGAACCAACTTTCAAGGTGAGATTGCCTTCTCTAGCATATTTAGTATGAAGTCAAAACTTAACTATTCTGTATTGATTGATTGATTGATTGACTGATTTATGTGATGATGCGACGTTTTATGACGAGGACAGCTTTTATGAGAGGCACTGCCCTCTCATTAGCCCCGCCCTTCAGCCCCGCCCCCTGTCTTCTTAACTGAGTTGCGTAGCATGCTGCTAATGGTCGGTCACTCATCCCGGACTTCTCTGCCTTTATTGCGACAAGATGCTCCATCTGTAAATGTTCTGGCGACGAGTCCAACTGATCAGCCTCTGAACACGACATTTTCTTTGTTATGGTGTCGGAGGATGGAAACGTACGACGTGTCGGTGAGGGAGCAACTTTTCCACAACCGTGTCAGGGAGACCATCGTAAGTGCTGCCTGCGTTCTCGGAAAATTAGCTATTTCGTTTTGAAGCCAACAAACAATGCAGTCTGAAACATGAAGTTACGACGTTGTACTTGAAGCCCTGTTTTGGAATTGCTAACTCAAAGTTGAATTGCAACTCTGTGTGTGTGTGTGTGTATAATGTATATATATATATATATATATATATATATATATATATATATATATATATATATATATATATATATATATATATATATATATATATATATATATATATATATATATATATATATATATATGTGTGTGTGTGCATGTATATATATGTGTGTGTGTGTGTGCATGTATATGTATATATATATATATGTGTGTGTGTGTGTGCATGTATATGTATATGTGTGTGCGCACAACGGATGCGTCTGGTAGGGAGGAAGTGGCCCCATCACCACTTGTATTTGACAATACTGGACTTCTTTTTCTCTCTTCATTTCCATTTGTCCTCTGCTGTGTATGTTTTCACTTGTATCACATGCTGAGAATTTGATCCAGGTTTACATACATATCCGAAACGGCACGCCTACATTCTATGTGTATACTGTACTACAGGGATTCCCAACCACCTTCACTTACATTATTTCTCATAAAAATAAATAAATAGCTTTGATCAACTCTCTATGCTTTCAGCATAGAAAGACCCAAAGCATCAGCAACAGTGTCATCCTTGACTACGTAGGAAGGCATTATACTACGCAAGCCCAATTGTACGTGAAGATGACCAGAAACTGTGGTAATGGCTCACAAAAAGAGTGCCTCTGAGTTTGATAAAAAAATTTGTGATTGTTAAAAAAGTGATTGACCTACATCTGGGTGAACACTCACAGTCACTGTGTTATGACTTCACCACGGAGACAACCTCTAGTTGATTGTTTTATAATTTACTGTACTTAATCTTAATTTACAACATACTGTATACATATTGTTGCCTGTGGTGAAAACGCATGCTTCTTTCCTTGTAATTAAACAAATAGGAAAAATAATTTAACACATTTGTAGATACAAAACCAACAATGTTGTACTTTAATCAACTTGTCATCACTTGGTTGAAGCAACTGTAGTGATGTAAACAATAGTTCTAGTGGTCAGAGCTTTTTGCGTTTAGACATTACTGTTAATAAATTACATTAATCATCATCAGACTCTCAACAACAAGTTCTGAAGCTGAACCTGCCAGCTGGCTGGCTTTTCAATGTCGAGTTTGCATATTTTCCACATTCCTGACTGAGATTCCATTGCCCGTTTTGCCTCCCTTCCTTGCACCAGAAAAACAAACAAACCGTTTTTAATGCTTTTCATTACTGTATTCATAATTTGCAACCATCTTCCCAAATATGAACACACACTAAAGCCAACTCTTGTAGCAGGGATATTTGTTGATCATTAATTCATAATTCAATCTAATTTATGTAAGAGCCTGCGTTTCACATTGAGCCCACCTAGTCCGTTGGTGCTTGAATATAGCATGGACTACTCAAACGAGTCAAAAATAATTCCGGATTTCAGGTGTCCAGCATGATTCACAATCCCTGTTGTGAAGTTAATAGTTCATAGTTAATGAAAAACACGTCTTTTTTTTGGGTGGGGGGGGGGGCATTGCATATTGTTACTGACCTACAAACAGAAATAACACAACCAAGAATTCAGCCTCTTTGGTCAGTGGAACATTATAATGTTAAGTAGATCCTGGAGACACGCGCAGCCCACACCCTGCACCTTGATAGAGATCAAGAAGGATGTGGGATGAGTTAATTCACAATAAGATCTGGCAGCTGACATACTGTTTCTGTCCCACAACCGCAGATTTAAAATGCTCCGGCGTTGGGCGCAATTCTTGTTGCTCCAAAATCATCACTTTACATGAGACCCCAAAAATGTCATGTGGTTTCAACCATCAACATGGCATCATTAAAAAGAACACAAGCCGTTTTCAGCACTTAAGATTGGCCAATAAGATACAAAAAAGAAAAAAATAGAACATTCACACATGTGCAGTGGCCAGTAGTGTCGATTTGTAAAAAAGAGAGAGAAATTTATAATGTTGTGATTTTGAAGTTTTCAGATCAACGCCTACGATTATCAATGAAGATGTCACACGCAAGAAGTGTATTTTGGTTTCTGAACTTTTTCAACATGACACTCCGCTACGATATTAATAGCTAACTTCGGTTTAGAACATTAAAAGAGGCTTGTGTGTTAAGTGTAGCGGCAAGCCTGCCGGTAAAGTGTACACGATTTTTAACCCGCAGGAGGGTGGAAATGTGGGATCGAGCTTTAGGTAAGACCCTGTTCAGATGACCACCGTCAGACATTCACTCAAAGGTGGAATGAGTACCTGAGGTCTCGAGTGACAAGGAAGGATAGCGCTTTCTTGTGGCAAATCCTACTGCTTTTGTGCGTGTCTTTATTCACTTAAATGTGGTGAGTCACCACATTGCCTTTTATTCTACCACCTCTGTCTTATGTTTGTGAATCTGTTATTATGATGATTATATTTTGAAAACATGCCGTGTAAAGAAAGCAATAATAGTTCAAGTAATCCTTGGGTGGAGACAAATTGCTTGCTTGCTTTTTTTTTTTCCATTCGGCTGATGAAATTCCATCTTGATGCCATCCTTGCATGTTTTTTAAATCAATAAAACATGTTCATTTTGTGGTGTAAATGGCTACTTGGGCAAGGACAGACGTGATCACGCAAAGAACTGTTGTCACTGTTGTGTGAAACCGGAGCTGCCATTGCGCGTATCATCAATCATGACATATCCGCGGAAACTTGGTGTTGAGTGTTGTGACATGCTCGCAGTCTGCTGCAGCATTAACACTCCCACAGGCATGAATTGTGATGCATCTCCAAACTGGATCTTAGCCTTGTTGACTGTGAGCTCACTTCCTTTTTATTCAGTCAGAATGACACCGCTGAGAGACAAATTTGGAAATCCAGTTGAGCGTGTTTAAACACCGTTCAGGTTCTCTGCTTTCGGTTCTCCCTTAGGCCATCATGAAGATGTGTTGCGAGATGCCTTCTTTCTTTTGGCCTGCCGATTCAAGCAATACAACAGTTTACGTCATTCTGGGGCAAAATGTTGAGATTCATCAGCCAGCAGAGCATGAATAATATATTTGACCTACATATTTGACAGCCTTATGTCAAAAACAATGATATCTGCAGGCAGCCCATCATTACTTGCTATGCCAGACCACATTTCCCTCTTGATCTCGCTCTTCTTTACAACACTGTCACCCATTTAGAATTATTTGTTTTAATGAGGTGATAATCTTCTGGCCCCATCTGTCTGTCCGTGCCTTTGCGAGCATACTTGATCTGTTTTGCTCTTAATCGGATGCATTTTTATATTTTATCTGAATATGCACACATTAAAATATTCTACAATAACAGAGCCTGTTTGTTTTTGTCTTTTGTTTGTTTGTGGCTCTTGTGGATAATGTTGGCATCAGAGTCTCAAATGCATTGACTGCATTAGGCTTGAGATGCGGAAAAATCAGTTGTACAGTATATGAAAGTCCACAACAGGGCATTTGGAACGTTTTCCCTTCCTATGTTGAATGTCTCTCAAATGTTATATCTTTCTGTGTCTTGTGCAGATCTGTGTACTCCTGTTTACATGCCTTTACATCGTGTCCTACCTCATCCTTGCACGCTTCAAGAAGACTGCAGAATTTGTCACCGGTGAGTAAAACTTTTATTTGTTTGCTTTTGGATTAAGTGGAGATAATACACGGCCAACAGACTGCCCTTCATTACATGGACCCATCAGGAAGTGTTTTATAAAGCCTTCGACTTGTGTATAAACGTTGGAGTTCGGCCAGTCTGCGAAGCATTCCCCATCTGTGGGGGAGGGGATCCAATGCTAAAAGGAAACCTCTCCTCTCCCCTTACAGTAAAGCCTTACCGTTGGAACACGGACCAGAGAGTTCATGTGTTGGCTTGTTTTTTTTTTTGTTTTTGTTTTTTTTTGTCGTTGGTCTTGTTGTCCGATCTCTTTAAAAAAAAAAAAAATGTAAAAAAAAAATATATATACACACCACTGATCACTTTAGCTCTGCTTGATACTTTGCATATTGTCTCACAGTTGTCACCATGTGGTATCACCGCACTACGGTTCACTTACATTACGAAATGTCCTTCCATACCTATTTGTCATGTCCTTGTTTACGATGATACTTATGCAGCGTGTTATACGGGAGACAAATTCCTTGTGTGTTCTACATACTTGGCCAATAAAGATGATTCTGATTCTGATTTGGTCTTATGACGATCACTTCTCTGTATTTGAACCGAAAATATGACCCTTCAGCTATTTTAATGTTGAATTTTTGGATTGGGAAAGGAAATCAGTATAAACGATGGACCATAGAGCTAAACTTGAACGTAATATAAAGGAACAAGTTATTTTTTTGCTCTTCACATGCAGGTGGCGGGACTGGCTCACCTGCCTATCCTGACTGCATGGACCCGAGTGTGGGTCATTTATTAGAACACAATCTGGGTGTTTAACAGCCTAAATGAGTCCTTTTGACATGACCAGTTTCCAACTACATGGAGTTCTCTTGGAACATCTTCCTTAATTATGTATCATCAAATACATTAGAGCAATTAATCAGCTACTTCATTGTATCGCCGATTAAAAATATTCTTCTAATAGCCTTGTTAGAACTCGACCAATTTTGACAGCTCAGGCATGGCTTTCCACTTTTTACCTTTTCACACAGCCACTGTTGCACATCTAAAGCAGGGGAAATTTGAGCTTTACTTTTAGTCCTCTGTTCTGCGTGGTTTCGATTCGCAGGGTCCATCGACAGGGGAAAAAGATGTTTTTAAAAGCTATTTTTACGGGCAATGTAAAGGTGATATGCGCATTCATGAAGTTGAGAAGTGCAAGAGTAAAATGATGGTTGGACAAAAAAGTTGGTGTGACTTTTTATGCTAAATCTGAAGGTCGGTCTTGTCAAGCAAGCACAGTTGTTCACTAGCTTCAATATAACACTTCAAACATTCATCAGGCACAGAACATTTTCAAAGAATAAAAAAACCCAACAACCATACCCATTATTCTTTTCCTATACAGTGTTAAATGATGACTTGTAGGAATTTGCAAAGATTGCAACCCATGTATACTCAGTGTCATGGCTGAAAGTGTGGACAGAACACTGAAGGTTCAGAAGGAATGTTTGGTGTTATGCAGCTTTGACTCCAGGCAATATCCCAGTGGATCAAGACATGGAAGGGGGGGTGAAGAATGTTGTTGACTTATAACTTTGGGGTCGTCTTACACTGACCAAAGCATACTCGACAACTTTTCAACAACCAAAACACAAAGGTGAAGACTTTTGTCCAGCGTCCGTCAGTGATTAAGTGTCATGATAGCTAGAAATGATGAACTAAAGCTTTGGCTCTGTGCTGTATTGTTTAGCAATCTTACCAGTCTAACTTTGCAAAGTTTCTACTTTGAATTTTAGTTCGTTATTGGTTTGATTGAATTCTGATTGTATATTATCTGATTGAAATATTAAGTTTGATGAGGGAGCGCAGCGCACTAAAGGGCGTCTTCTCTCGTGTGCTTAAAAGTCGGAAAAGGCGCGATGCCGCTGCACATTTTGTGGGCTGTGCGAGTTATCCCATCGACTTAAGAGTGTCACTCAGACACCTTCATAAAATGTACGCACTCTTGAAATGAGGGAATTCCCTCTAAAATTCTCAACAGTGCTGTCATTGTAATGGTAGCCATTGGAATCATTCGTTTTTATTTCATCGATGGATGTGCCTCTTGTGTAATCCATAGAGGTTGCTAAGCAACGCTTTTCTACTGATGCAGATAAGCAAGCCATAATGAACATACAGTAGAACTCTGATTAAATGACTATCGTTGTATTTCTCAAATACAGAATGCAATTAGAAATGCTTGTTACTGTTTGATGAGCCGCACGCACATCTCTGGTGACGATCAGTCTTACTTCCAAATCGACTGGGCAAGTTAATTGAATGTTTTAAGTGTGACATTTTTTGCGGGGAATCTGTCAGGAAATCTCCACCATTTGGGACTTGATTGGCTCGTCAGAATTCACATGGTGAAGCCTCTTTGGTGGTGGCTCGCGGCTTCCCAAGTTCAGCATGGTGGGTGTGTAGGAAGCCTTGACGGGAGAATTGCTGCATCTTGATAGGCGCGTAAGGAATGAACTGAAGGGCAAATGGGAATATATGTCCCAGAGTGAAGATGTAGTTTGCTTTGTTAGCATCTCATGCTAGTTCATAAACTCGTCACTTGTGAACAAACTGTAGCGTGTTTGTGCCTTTTAACGTTTTACATTAGAGTGAAACATTAGAAGGGAAACAGGTGGACAACCTGTTCTGTTTAATTCAGTATTTTTGCAGGGACATTTTCTCACGTGTGCAATTGTTTCAAGGAATGTTGCTGATTGGCTAGAATGTGCACTATGCTAGCATGTTAGTTTTGGTTGTCAAAAGTGCAAATATCCTGACCCAATCTCTATGGCTTTCCGGGCCTGGTGGTTACATAATGATTTCGATAACTTGCCTTCATTGAAAGCAGATGAGGATTGTCACCAGGCCAAGTTGTCTTTGGTTTGCTGTGGCTGGCTGGACTTCATTACACGCCGTGGGTAACTGTCTGCATGCAAGAACAGTATAGGCCTGCAGTTAAGTAGCACTTGAGCAATTCCACAAACAATTTGAGCTCTCAGCTCAAATTGTTTGTGGAATTGAGGAGCAAATAACTTGTTTTTGGGTCTGCAGTCGTATTTACTTAAATGGTCATACAACACACATGATGTGAAAATGAAGGGTTTTCAGTATAATTTTCTGAACAGTTGGCATTCTCAGCCAGTCATTCTTTGCAGTTTTTTTTTGGGGGGGGGGGGTGTCATGATAAATCCTTTTTTTTTTAAACCGGAGTCTCACATTAGGGGTGTTCACACGGCACACATTTGCATCGGTGCTGCACCGACGTATTTTGTTACAATATATCTTACACCAGAGTATTTTGTGGAGCGTTCACACGTAAAAAGCTGCTTACTAAAGAGAAGCTTGTTAACCCCGGTGCAGCCCCACTTGCGTTCACACGGCATTTTCTGCGGCCGTGCAATAATACGATAGTAATAATACGGAAATAAAAGATGCGGTGCTGCCTCGCAAACTAGCATTTACTCCAGAGTAAATTTTTAAACCACCTCCTAAGCAGGGTTAAATTTGCTCCAGTTTAAGGTGTTTTCAGGGACTACACGGGTATAACTTTGTACCCGTGAACGCTCTACAGGGGCAGTCTCGGTGCTACACCGGAGTAAAAGTTGCCATGTGAACGCCCCTAATGTTTCAGAACACCTCCCTCATGCCCGTTGAGGCCAGTGACAATTTTTTACGCCACACCCCACAAACGCACACACACACATCATTCCTCTATGAACGCTGCTACTACACTGTGCCTCTGCTTGGCACACATGAGGTTGGAGTTCACACTCCTTCAGAGTTTGCATTTGTCATGACAATAGAGACAAGCGTGTTTTGCTTTGTTTTTATTAACATAATGTAATTACGATAGTAAACTAGTTACACGCCCGCCTCACAGTGGAGAGGTGCACAGTTCGAATTCGGCTCCGGCCTTCCTGTGTGGAGTTTGCATGTTCTCCCAGTGCCTGCATGAGTTTTCACTGATACTCCGGTTTCATCCCACATTATTAAAACATGCTTGACAGGTTACTGGAACATTCTAAATTGTCTCTAGGTGCGAGTGTGAGCGCGAATAGCTGTTCGTCTGTGTGCCCTGCGATTAGCTGGCAACCGGTTCAGGGTGTCCCCAGCCTACTGCGCAAAGACGGCTGGGATAGGCTCCAGTATGCCCGCGACCCTTGTGAGGATATTCGGATTAGAAAATGGATGGTTGGATAATGTAATTCCATTCAAAATGACCTCTTTAAACTCAGAAACATGTCGTTCTCAATGGAAAAACAATGAAAGGTATTGCTTTGCTCTCTTTCAGATGATCTTGAGGACGCTACAGTCAACAGAATTGCGTAAGTGAAAAGCTCATAATGATTAACTGACTTGGGGCAATCTGTTTTCCCTCCCTCACGTTGATTGGCGTTATGCAGTGTGAATGAACAGAGATGCACGCAGTGCGCTGAGCTCCAACTTTATTGCCTTGTCGAGTGTGTGGCTGCTGATTGTGATAGGAACAGTCCAGTATCCCTTTGCCCTTTGTCCCTACACGCTGGCACTGTCGTCTTACCTCCGGCGGATCACCTTGGACTTTTACCAAAGCTGTCGTCCCAGACCAGTGTTAAAAACAAACAAAAATGTGACTTTCGTTTGAGTATGACTTTTGTCAAACAGTCCCTCTGGTCTCCTCCTCCAGGCTGTGGCTGTGTACATTCACGCTCTCCGTTGCTGTGTGTGCCGTGCTGCTTCTACCCATCTCGATTTTGTCCAATGAGGTCCTGCTCACCTTCCCACACAGCTACTACATGCAATGGCTCAATGGCTCTCTGATCCATGGTACATTTTTGTATTTGTATCTTAACTTTCCACCGCATCAGAAACTGTCACTAAGTGACTTTTTAAGGGACTACCTCAAGTGATTCATGTCTGAGATTGTTTTAACATGGTCTACCTTGCACTGTACCCCAAAATGTTTCTCTTCCTTTTTGTAAGCATGACGCATGCTTGACGAATTACAAGGAGTAGAAAAATGCTGCCGCTCAGTGGTGTACTGTGGAACTGCAATGAAAGCCTCAACAAACATTTCTTGTCTTTTGTCAGGGTTGTGGAACCTCGTTTTTCTTTTCTCTAATTTGTCCCTGGTCTTCCTCATGCCGTTTGCGTACTTCTTCACTGAGTCTGAGGGATTTGTCGGATCCAAAAAGGTAATCATGAACATTTTGAGTAAAGTGTGCTCTTTGAGGTCTGTGCTTGAATACGCGTTGTGTTTGTGTGTTCAGGGAGTGATGGCACGAGTATATGAAGCAGTTGTCCTGTTGTTGCTGTTAGCCCTCCTGGTGTTGGGCATTGTGTGGGTGGCATCAGCCCTGCTGCACGACAACCTGGCCAGGAAGAGCCTCTACGGTTGGTCACCTGTATATTTATACACTTCAGAACTTCTTGACACAAACGTCTGCATGTGTGTGCTTGTCAATTGCAGATCTGTGGGAGTATTACCTTCCCTACTTATACTCTGGCATCTCTCTCTTTGGAGTGCTGCTGCTCCTGCGTAGGTCTCCCTCATTGTGCATACGAGACCGTTGGACATTATCATATTGTCTGTGAATTTGTTCTCCTCAGTGTGCACACCTTTTGGGTTGTCTCGCATGTTCAGTGTAACAGGCCGCCTGTTGGTCAAACCACAGGTGAGTGACATACTTGATATTCAGTGAGGCACCACATTGCTTGTATTTGTTGTTGCGTTTTGCAGTTTAGGGTCACAGTACAAATGTCTATTCTCAGGATTTCTAACTATTTTTGCTTTATTTAATATGATGTGCACTCGGAACCATACCGCCCAATGACCCTTAAAAAAACGTCATAATTGGAATATTTGGGACAGTCCTGCAATATCATATGAATTCTTCACTGGTTCATCCAGCTCATGCATTAGTTTGACCTGTGTGCTTACCAAACATGTATTGTGGTACTGGTCGCCAGGATCAGGGATGGCAACGCAAAGATCAGATCAGTGTGGACGGTGCATTTTTTTTTTTAAATTGATGTTTGTCTGCTCTCACTCAGCTGTTTGAAGATGTCGACGATGGCCTCAGCTGCACCACACTGGAGGAGGACTCGCTTTACAGGAAATTGAAGTGTGAGTAGCCTGTGAACTGTCTTGGTTTTTGTTTAAGTTTGAAGGTGATGTTTTGTCTTGGTCAAGGTGGCAGTTCTCAGTCCTGCTGGGTCAAGCTGAACATTGAAGCAATGAAGAAAGAACATCAAGCTGTCCGAACAAAACGTATCGCCTTGGGTGCGTTTCACTTCTCTAGCGGTGTTCACAAGGTACAGTCATTGTTTTCTTAACCGGTTTCTTCTTTCGGTCTTGACAGAGAAGCGAAGGAAAGCATCGCCCTGGCAGAGAAACTTGGGCTATCCGCTGGCTATGCTTATGCTCCTCGCCCTCACCGTAATTATTCACAATGTTCTCCCAGGCTGATTGAAGTCAGTCCTTCAGGCAGCCAATGAGACCTTTGGAAATATTTGTGTGTCTTCAGGTGTTGTGTGTTCTGATGGTGTGTTTCAATGTGCTGGAGCTTCTCCTTGACGAGACGGCAATGCCCAGAGGAATGGAAGTAAGGATTTTGGTAGAGGTTTTTGCAGCAAATGCTGAGGGTCTCTTCATGTCCAACTGCTTATTTATTTATTGTCCATTTAGGACCCTCACCTTGGGATGGCCTCCTTCTCAATGTTTGGTTCACTGGGTGCAGCAGTTCAAGTTGTCCTTATACTGTATCCTTTCAGTGCAATGGCACTGTGACTGGCCAGCAGGCTATTTTGTGTTTAGTGACGTATGTGTGGGGCTATCACCCTCAAAAAAACTTACTGAAACAATTCTGTATTGTCCTTCATAATGACTGACAGCTATTTAATGGTTTCATCAGTTGTAGGATTCTATAGCTCTCCCCTCTTCACCAGCTTGGTACCTCGTGCACAAGACACTAACCTCACACAGGTATCTCCACAATCCACTCTCAAGTCAAGTCAACAGTATTTATAGAGCACTTTCAAACAGCCATCGCTGCATACAAAGTGCTGTACATGGAGCGATTTACCATGCACAATAAACAGTAAGACGAATCGGTAATAAAGGCGGTGGAAAGCACCAAACAGTAAAATCAAGGACAAATCATGCTGAGTCGAACGCCAAAGAATACAAGTGAGTTTTGAGGAGGGCTTTAAAGATGGGCAGCGAGGAGGCTTGCCGAATGTTCAGTGGGAGGTCACTCTGCCAAAATACATGCAAAAACTGCACTTGTGTCAATTAATAGATTTCTTTCAAAATATGATACCTGTTTGAAAATACTTGCTGAAAACATGCAAAGACTGAGAACTATGTAGCAGTCAATTGTAGAGATGCAGCGTTAAGCTTTTTTGTTTCCTGGTTTCTTTTATTTGTTTTGATTTTTGCATGTGAGTAAAATTAGGCGCAGTTGGATGCCGGCATGAGTCTCCCAATCCCCAATTTTTCAGAACGTGTACTCCACATCAGCGATTATCCCGTGCGCATGACCTGCAGTTAGTTAGCTAGCTTCAGAGCGACTCATTGTCACAGCAAACCATGAGATGACTTATATCCTAGATAGAGGCTTTAAGTGGATATGTTTTCATAGCCCAAACAAGTAGGAATAAGAAGGATGATAAATTAGCATCAATTTTCCCAGGTTGCAGTCGAGTTACTTGGTGGAAGTTGATTTCAGCACTTTCAGTGGACACGCCCACAGCTTTTGAGGGGGGGGGGGGTAGGGGCATGATTTCAAGCTTCAGTTCGCATACTTCATTTTTTAATCATTCCAATTTACTAGGTGTTATCAACACTCTTCTCCGTGGTGTGATGAATTTAAATGCCATATTTATTTTCACTTCATGGGGACTTTGAAGAAGACGAATATTGCATCAACGGTCTCAAACTTGGGCCTTAGACTGGACAGTGATTTCAAACTCGATCGGCAAATTGGTGCCGTTGTTAAATCCAGCTTCTTTCACCTTAGACAGCTGGCCAAAATAAAACATCTCCTCTCACATGAACACTTGGAGACAGTAATTCATGCCTTTGTCACATCCCGGCTCGATTACTGCAATGTCCTTTACTTTGGAGTCAGCCAGTCCTCCATTAAACGCCTTCAGCTGGTCCAGGATGCCGCTGCTCGCCTCTTGACTGGTACTCATAAGGGGGAGCATATAACGCCTACTCTGGCATCCCTTCACTGGCTCCCCATTCATTTTAGAGTTATTTTCAAGATGCTCCTCTTTGTTTTCAAATCTCTAAATAATCTCGTGCCACCTTACCTCTCTGAGCTCATCCGCCCCTACACACCTGCCCGGCGCCTCAGGTCTGCGGACCAGACATTATTACAAGCACCAAGAACTAAACTGAGGCTCAGAGGGGATCGAGCCTTTTCTGTTGCTGGTCCCTCTCTCTGGAATGACCTCCCACTGAACATTCGGCAGCCTCCTCGCTGCCCATCTTTAAAGCCCTCCTCAAAACTCACTTGTATTCTTTGGCGTTTGACTCAGCATGACTTAGATTTGCTCTTGATTTTACTGCTTGGTGCTTTCTACCGCCTTTATTACCATTTCGTCTTACTGTTTATTGTGTATGTTAAATCGCTCCATGTACAGCACTTTGTATGCAGCGATGGCTGTTTGAAAGTGCTCTATAAATACTGTTTACTTGACTTGACTTGACTTGACACTGATCAACCTGGCAGTTACTTTCTATAGGTACAACTGCTGCCCTCGCAAATTTCAGTGGTCTGTGCATTCTCCAGAGTTTTGTCTATGCAGTTTGGGTCTGCACACGTTTGTGTATGTTGTAGATCGTGAACAAACAATAGGAATTTCCACTTGAACCAAGTTGTGTAAATCCAGCCCTGTTGCCCATGATTGGACTTATTTTCATCTTCTGACTGTACTACGTTAACAGCTCATGGGCATGTAAAACATGAAAACAATTTTATTTTTCTGTTCCCTTTAAGATGATTGCCAACTGTGTTTCTCTTCTCATCCTGAGCTCAGCACTTCCAGTCTTTTCACGGACACTTGGTAAGGATTAAGGATGGAAGGAAACGGTCAGCAATTTGCAGTTGTAGTTGAATAACGGCCACAAGAGGGCGTTTGCAGCCTTTGCTACCTGTGGAGGCAAACTTGAGTGTTGGCGTCGTTCACTTGTATTACTGTCTTGTGGTCTTAGGGATCACGCGCTTTGACCTGTTGGGAGACTTTGGTCGCTACAACTGGCTTGGGAACTTCTAC
Source organism: Hippocampus zosterae (assembly GCF_025434085.1). Taxonomy (NCBI): domain Eukaryota; kingdom Metazoa; phylum Chordata; class Actinopteri; order Syngnathiformes; family Syngnathidae; genus Hippocampus; species Hippocampus zosterae. Next base: position 15,749,418 of record NC_067452.1, read on the forward strand.
GTTGTATTCCTGTACAACATGCTGTTTGCTGGCCTCACCTCTGCCTCTCTGATCAAGACGGTCACGTGGGCTGTGCAGAGGGAACTCATCCGTGCATTTGGTCGGTATTCTTTTATTTGTGTGGCTTTGCAAGTCAAAATGACAGCATATCTGAATAGCGTGAGCACTTTGAGCTGAAATTGACTGCGCTTGGATAGGCGTCAAGAGTTTCCCAGCATGGGCCCCATTTCCCTGTGGGCTGGCCGCTTTTCCTCAGATAGAAAGAATACAATTCATACAGGAAAGTGTCAAAGGACAGGAGGAGAGTCGGATCCCCTTGGGGGACCTGCAGGCCCACCGCCTTAGACCCCCTCGCAGCATACACAGCCACAAACCCTGCGCCCAACACAAACAAGCTCTCAAAGCAAGCAAGCGCACATACACACACACACACACACACACACACACACGGAGTCCCCCTTCCTTACAGTTTAGATAGCATCTCGATGCTAAGGCCACCTCACTTATTCTTTCCCATTGCCTCCCAGCTCACTTTTGTTCCATGATTAATTGACTCTGGCTTCACCTTAACCACTATTTTCCCTGGTTTTAGCACTCCACCCTGCAATTGTGCTCAATTTAATTTCATTGTCTCCCTTTGCAGGTCTCCACCGACTGCCCTTAACTGTCTCACGCTCCACTGTCCCGTTCAGACTTCTTCTGGCAAGCGGACTGTCCAAAATCCAGTGACCTCTCCCTTGTCATCGTGTTTTGTTTTTTTAATGGGTTGAGTGACAAACGCACCCGTGGAGTGCATTGTCGTCGTCATTGGCAACAAAGCTTGTACGGCGCAAAGGGCCAAGGGAGATGCGGCCACTTGACTGTGTGCCATGGGTGGTCTGCGCAGATGTTGGATGACCAAAATCTCAAGGCATGTGTGTTCACATGCGCATAATGCCAGCCCCAACAGGTTTAACCAGAGACGTGTTTATGGCTCAGGGGGCGGGGGCCCAATGTGAATCAAAGCCATCTTTCATGGGCAGTGAAGCCCCAAAAGAGGAGCCGAGATGATGGCTTCTGAAACACGTAAAAGTCAGCAAAGCTATTTTCAAGTGTTATGCTGTAGCTGTGAGAGACCATTTCCTCTTCCTGCTCCAGATTGATGGATTGCTCGCTCTCATCTTCTCGGAAACTTCCCGATACTCACTTCTCGAAGGATGTTCCGGTATTTTAAGAGTTGAAATCGGACTAACATGTCATGTAGCTTGGACTGCTGTACAGTTGGTCGGTGAGTGGGAAGTTGCGCAGGGGAAATGGGATGATGGAGTATCTTGTGTAGTCTGAGGGCTAAAAAATAGCTGCTTTACATTTTGTCTTTGGAATTTTCGGAGGGGCGGGGTGTGGGGGGCCTAAGTTTACAAAGTCAAACTCTGACTTAGAAAAATGCACAAAAGGAATGCTTTACACTTGTGTCTTACGTATTGAAAGCCAAGTGAAACCCCGTCAGGGGATCATGTGACTTCGACCGACCATACTGTGAATTATTCTGTTATTTTGTTGGGGAAGTGCAATATGTTAAAGCACACGTAACTTGGAAAAGTGATTTTTTTTAGATTGTTTATCTCGACTGCCTCTCGTAGGTGTGAATGTGTTTTAGTTTGTGTGGTTGTTTTTCATGAAGTCAGTTTCAACGTTTCGACAACTTCCGTTACATCTTGATCAGCTGTTAATGCACAAACGATGATCCTCTCGTCATATGTGGCATTTCTCCGCTGTATCATCAAGTTATGAGACGTTGGACTGATCAGCAGGGGGCAGTGCATGTCAAGTTCTTCCGACTGTGCGGTCTTAGCAGCGCTTTTTGATTGATTGACCACAGACTAGTAAATCGTTTAGGTGGATCGCTGAGGGCTCACGCTCCTTTTCTCTTGGGAAGATAAGTAGGAACACAACATTGTTGAATCTGATTCAAATCATTTGTCAGGGCATTGGAGGAGCTTCACATCACAGGATCGCAGGAGTCTTAACCCCACATTTCAGTTGTGAAACTTGGTTGTGATACAGCCGGAACACCACATCTTTAGAGTTCTTCTCAAAGATTGCCAAATAGTGCTCAATGTTTACTTTGAAACACTGTTGTCGTTTTAACAGCAAAACCCAATAAAAAATTGTCTTGTTTTTAAAATGTTTTTGGTTGACTTTTTTTTTTAATTGTGTACATTGTAACAAAAGATTAATCTGATTAATCTGTGGTGGATACTTTTCACTTCCACCCTTCTGGTTAGACTTCTTTTAATCAGCTAAAGAAGAAAGCCTTATTTTGGACTGTCTGTCGGGGGCACCCATCCACCGCGCCACTCTCGATGGGGCCCATGCGTTCCCTTCTTCGATGCAAGTGTCAGATAAAAATACAACTCGAACTTGCAGGACTGACTTTCTCTCCTCACGTCTACACTATCCTGCCCGCCGCCTCTCTTCCTTGCCCATTGTCCATTTCCTCATCCGATTTTTTTTTTTTCCCTCTCCCGTCCTCTGAAGTCAGTTCAAGAAAAGGCTGCCCCTTGATTAATTTGTCTGGCTAGATTTGGGTTTGAATTTCTTGTTTTGTTTCGTTGGATGTCTTAATCAAGCGTATTTTTGTTCGGGTTTGTTTTGCATTGTTTCCTTTACAAAAAAAAGGAAATGAACGCAAATGATGTTGCATTTGTGCACATCTGGTGGCTGGTTGAACTCTGAGGAAGTTCCACATGTAAGGTGTGTTGAAAGACAAGCTAATGCACTTTTACTCAGTACACTTTTCATATGCGTTTCAACAAATTCACCTAAATAGTTTGGGACTACTGCGACTGGCAGGCAACCGATTCGCCCGAAGGGCAGCTGGAATGGGCTCCAGCATGCCCGCGACCTATGTGAGGATAAGTGGATTAGAAAATGGATGGATGGATAGATAGTTTGGCAGTAGCGGGAACACTAAATTAACAAATAGCCAAATAGCCACGGACAATTGCAGTTGATAATAAAAAAAAATTGTGTACCAGGTCATCTCGTCAAAAATGTACCCCCTGCCAAAAAATTAAGGAACCCCCAGTCAGAGGATTTTCATTCAGTATAAATTTGTGAGGCAGAAAAAAAGCTGATCCAGACGTCACACAAAACTACCGATAGTCATTTCAAGTTGCCACTTCAGGGTTTGAAAAAACACTAAAATAAATCAAGAAAATAATGTAATCTGTAACATTTTTACACCAAACAGAGGGAAAGCGTATGCAATTACTAACCTCTGAGGGGGCGAAAAAAGTATGTAATCACTGTAAATTTCTATTGCCAAAATTAACCAATGCATCATGCAGTCTACAGTAGATCTGCTTGTTAGTCTGCAGTTAAACAGGCCTGCTCGTGCCATGTTGAGCTATCGCACCAAGTGGACTGACATGAATCGTGGTTTCAACATGAGAGATGTCAACACAACCAAAAGACGGGATGATCCCATTCTTCAAGAAGGTAAATCAGCAGCCACGCAATGCTGCAACAGATGTTGGCTGTTCGCAGTGAGCGGCGTCTAAAATCTTGACCAATTCCAAACAACATGGGAATGTTCGAAGCAAGCATATTGGTGGGAGACCAACGAAGACATCAAAGCATCAAGACAGAAAACTTTGAAAACAGAAAATGCACAGCCACAGAAATGGGAGGAAACTAGCGTCAGCGTCTGTGCCAGAGCTGTAAGTAAGCGCCTCGTGAAAATTGGGTTTGCATACAAAATAAAGCTTAACGAAAGCCAGCATGAACACTTACGAACGAAAACGGTCCGAGGAAAAAGCAACTGTGGACTCTGGATGAATGGCCACTCTGTATTGGGTAAGGTGACGATATTGCAACTTTTGTTTGGCGCCGTTCCAATGAGAGTGATGAAGATGACTGACTGCCTGAAGAAAAGCTGCAAATTTCCACAGCCAGTGATGAGATGGAGCTGCATTTCGGTTAAAGGCACAGTGAGATTGCTGTCATGACATCTGCAATAAATGCACAAGTTTGACGCTGACGTTTGGGACGCTGTCTTTCTCTCCTCGAATGAAAGGATGTTTGGGCACAGTGAAATCATTTACCAAGATAACACATCTTGCCATAGCACCAAAGCTGTGAAAATATTTCATGAAGGATGACATCTAAGGTCAAACCTTGGATCCCAATCTAATTGAAAATCTTTGGAAGTTGAAAAACTGTTCCATGACCTGCAAAGCTGATCTGGCAAAGGAAATCCAAAAAAGTTAGAGGTAGATTGTTGAAGAGTAGGCTACTCTATAAGACTCACGAAGTCCATTCCTCTGTTAGACAAGCCAGAGGTTGGTGCAACAAAGGACAAGTAGTTTGTTGAATTGTTCTATTTTTTTTCCACCACAATTCCAGAAACTTTATTTTTCCCTCAAAGTGAGTGATTCAATTTTTTTCCCCGCCCTCTGGTTAGTACAAATAAGTAACTGTTACTGACTACCACATGATTTTGTTTGTTTTTGTTTCAAAGCCACAATGTTTTTTTTCTACAAAATTAAACAACTGAATGTTTATCCCTGTTAATCTATATTTTGCGCAAGGGGTATTATCACAGTAAATGTGGGTTTCGCATCAGTCTTGATTTAGTTCGACTTTGGGAGTGCGCCTCCCGCTGCAGCAAGAATATGAACTCTCCGTGGTGGTGCAATCAAAAGGTTACAGCAGTCCCATTGGGTGACACACACCATCAGACTGGTTGTCAGGCATATCTTGGACAAGGCAGCAGACAGGCTGCTCGTAACGGGATGAGATAGGCTATCTTTATTGTCAAAACATAAGAATGAAGGGATGAGGGAGGGGGGTGGCAGATTAGCTTTCCTGACAGTGCGCCATTTGAACTGTATGCCAAAACGAATTAGACGCCGTTGCACCCTCATTTGTGTGCTCGTAAATGACCGAAGCACTCACAGGAAAAAGGCGAGACTTGCTGGCTAATCAACTGATAATGGCACTCGCACTCTCTGGCCAGCATCCTGCGTGCACACTCACGGCACACTTGCTTCACACGGGCAGGCCTGTGTGATTTTTTTTTCTCCCCAATTATTATTATGTTGTTGTTGTTGTTTTGGCCAGGTGAATGATTCTGAAAGAGTATAATACACAGTGAGCAGATGCTAAACATAAAAAGAAATAAAAATAGTTGTTGGGGCAGGTTCATAAAACAAGGTAGAGCATCATATCTATCCATTGACCTCCTTGTCACGGGTCAGGAAGTTCCACCCTTTTCAATCTATTGTTTGCGCCCCCCCCCCCCCCCCCCTCTTCCCAAGCCCCACAGTACAAGATCTCAACCTCACCGTCTCTCCTTCAAATATAAGCTCACGTGTTGGTGTGCATACGTAACTTTGTGCATAGTTGACAAATATTACCAATAAAACGCTGAGCCAAAGTTGGATGCAACACCGTTGTGGGCGTGCAAGCGCATCCGAATACCCCACCCTGCTTCTTCCTGCGCTGATAACAAAGTGAGAGATGCCGCTTGGCAGTAAGAAAGAAAGGATGGGTGTTGGAACATTGTCAGAACCTTGACTTTTCTTTCCCCCCGACCCCTCGGGCAGGCCTCCATCTGAGGAAGTGGAACCCTCACAGCGTCTGTTCGGCTCCGAGAGGCAAGACAAATGCTTGAGATGTCAAACCCAGCATTGTTCCAACGCATACATTTGATTTGACAACAGGTCCGTGCAGTCGAGTGTCTACTATGACGGAAAACGAAAACGGCGGGTCACTTACATATGACGTGCCAGGAAAACTCAGGTGGACCTGGTGTCTATACGTTGTTCCAAAACTGTTATGCTGTAGCCATATAATGGTTACTGGGAAAGAAAGCCACATCAACTCAAGGACACTTTGAAACAAACAAAATTGAAACTCAACTCAATGTCACACAAACTGCTTAGGCAACAAACAAACTTTGGTAATTACAAAAAAAACAACAATAACAAAAATCATTTATTTAGCTGTATAGCTGGACGATTTTTTTTTTTGTCCCTAGTCGTGGCAATCCTTTGCTAAATTGCTAGGCAGAGTTTGTAGAGCCGCGTGGAGGTACAGTCAAGAAAATTACGACACTGTTTATGTAGATTTTCATGTTGTAAGTGAATCACTATATTGTGTCTCAATTTAAAACAGTGCCTAAATGTGTGCCCTATGCTTGGTTGGCATCCATCAGGGTGTACCCCGTCTACTACCTTAAACACCTGTGATGGGTTCCAGTATGCCCGTGACCCTCGTGAGGATAAAGCGGTTCGAATAATGGATGGACAAACTTTTATTTTGGTTTGTTTTTTCGCTCTGTGTTGCAAGTCAAAATTTGTGTTATGAGCAATTTTTACCCAAGTGAAGTGAAAAAAAATTGAGAAAATTAGGACACTGTAATGTAAAATTCCCAAGACTAACTACCCATGGAAACTAGGTGATATTTTCTACACCTAACTAAATATACTGTTCACAAGGGGACTTGAACCATAACCCTGAGGTTCCAAAGTCAATGTCCTTACAGATGATCTTCTGCCAACCCAATTGTATGGGCCTGCAAAGTTGCCACTGAATTGGCCCAAAATAGTTTTAAGATAATAAAACCCGCCCGAAATCCATAATATTGACTCTCTTCCCGCATTCAAAACTCATCTCAAAACCCACCTATTTAAAATTGCATACTCAGTTTAAACTCATCGCTTTTTTATTATTTATAATTTTATCTGTGGTTTTATTGCTCTTGTTTGATTGTAAGGTGTCCTTGAGTGTTTTGAAAGGCGCTTATAAATAAAATGTATTGTATTTATTATTATTATTATTATTATTATTATTACAACCAAGGTGCCATCTGGAGCTAACCAGTGGATGTCATTTACATTTGTGCGGCTGTGCAGGAAGCTCAAACACTCACCCGGCCATGTACTTACTCCCATCCTGAAATGGGGGAGTAAAAAGTTCACAAGAGGCAGAAGGCGGCAACAAGGGGGAGGCAGAAGTGTGAGGCACCAAAATAAGAAGGGGAAGAAAAAGAAATAACCACAACTTTATTTCCATCTCCATCCCACAGATGCTTGCTTCCTTCCTTTTCTCCCTTTCATGTTGCATTCTGAAATTGCTTTGATGAAACATGTCGACATGGCAAAGAATCAAATGTTACTTTTTATCTTTTTGTCTGAGTAAGGCCATGGATTTGTCATGGAGGCCAACATCTCTCATCTGTGCTGCCCGTGCCAGACTTGTGCTTGGCCTTGTTTATTCATTAGAACAGGAAAATGCAGTTTCACCACCGCTGCCACCCCTCCCTATAACATCCCGGGTTCTTCTGGAACCTTCCCCAGCAAAGATGCTTGTATGAAACCTTTGCAAGAGCATTGCAGTTAATGCAAATTTATTTTAGACGCGCACACAAGAAATGAAACCATTGCGTCCGCAGACAGCTAGGTAGCTAGGTAGCTAAATAGATCGAAAGAGAGGGAGTGAAAGAGAGACAGACAGACAGCAAAGAGGGCCACTTAGCTGGTCCACAATCATGTCAGCATTTTGCCATTCTCTGATTGGTTGTTCAAAGCAAGCCGAGTTTGAAAAATACACCTGTCGCGATTTCCAAGCACTGAAAATGATCATAATCAGCATCTCTGGTGATATTAAAGTGTTGTTTTTGTCGTGATTGTGAAGTACTCCAGAGAATGTGTACAGGGCACAGTTGCGTGCTGTTATATTGCATTTTTCTAGAGTATTGACCCATTTTTCAACCCTGAACTCGCAGGGCACACATAGACAAACAACAACCATCCACACCCACGGACAGTTAAGAGTCGGAGGAAGTAAACATCTGAAACTTGCAGGATAGGGATCCTCGACGACCAGACTTGGCTGCCCTATAGTATTGATGTTTTGTATAGTTTGCATTAAGAGGTGGATTAAGTGGGTAAGGGCCCCGTTGAAGGCCCCAGCTACCAAAAGCACATACCAATGAGTAGCATCAGTGTGTAAATGATGTTAAACCCTTCAAACAACTGACATTTAAACACAAGTAATCGAGCAACACATTTAGACAGATAACAATAGATCCAGACATATTTTCCTCATCCTCTGCAAAGAAAGACTAATATTAATGCTGGTTACTGCGGAGCTGTGGCTGTCTTCGTGGACAGCCGTATTGTACTTCTCCCTAGTGGCCAAGGTGTGCATAACAGAAGAAGCAGCACAATGTCCATAAAACTGAAGAAAAAAAATGTGGGGAAAACGTCTCTCTTAACAGTTTCTTTAATTATGTCATGACTGTTTCTGTTACTGTTGTTGTTGTTGTTGTTGTTTTAATAAAGTACAAGATAGTGCTCATCTTCATATTAAAAAACACTACACATTTTTGGTTGTTTTCTTGTGCGGGTTGGCTGGAACAGATTAATGACATGTCTATTCATTTGAATAGGGCAAGATGATTTGATGTAGGGATTATGAGTGTGGTGATGGTTTAATTCGTTATTAAACTCAGATGTCAAGGTCCCAATGGAAAGTGTCTGCAGATGTAAGCTGAGACTTGGGACTGCAAATGATTGCACTCTCCTCTTTTTAATACTGTATTCCACAGACCCAGGCACTTTAAAGCGCTCAAAGAACTTTCTGTTTAATTCCCCACCTAAAATTGTACTCCATTACTGCTGCCGGTCACTTAAAAAAATGATGCATCGATTATCCGCACCAACTGCACAACCGTCATAGTATTGTATTGCACCACTGATCACGTTGTCTCTGCTCGATGACTTTATACATTGTTGCACAGCTGTCATTGGGCGGTTCTACAGCACGGTGGTACCCATACATTCCGGAAAGTCTTTTGATACTTAGATGTCATGTCTGTGTTAACCGTAGTTGCTCGTTATTGCCAGACTAGTGTTACCAATTACCTGAATATCGCCAGGGTTACGATGACGATCATGGGTGTATCAAGTTGGGACAAGCAGTGGGCACAGTTCAGCGACTACCCTCCTTCATGTGCATGTCACACCCTTACTGGTCTGATTCTCACATGCTGCATATGTTCCCGCGTGTTTTGATCTAGTGTGGCTCTTAAGGTGACAGTGCTATATTTCTTAAACAAGGAAGCCTTCACTACAAGTGTCGAAGTAAGGCTCACCTGGTTAAACTAGTGTAGCTTATACGACCAGTGACAAATTCCTTGTGTGTTCTACATCCTTGGGCAATAAAGATGATTCTGATTCTGATTTATAGCATGATGTTCCGACACATTTGAATGTTCTCCTGGCTATTGTTCTGAGATGGATAAAAACAAAGGTGTTGTTTTCGAGTGTTTTCGTCTCAAAGGTCTTGGGGGCACCAACTCGGTTCCTCAAACACGGGAAGTAAGGGAGACTATTGGGGGTGTCGAGGCTGGAAACTTGTTTTCTCTGCATGACCTTCACTTCTTCACTTTCAAGTTCAGCTATTAATAACACGCACTTGATTCGCATTCCCCCAAACATTTGACCTGTTTTTCCTGGTTATTGATTGATGAGCCAAAAGTGCATTTGAACTGTTGCACCTCATTTGTCTTGACAGCTGGAAGCAAGCAAAGTGGCCCAAGCGTCCCGATCTGATACGTCCGAAATGTTGTGAGTAGGAAAGGATGACGGGGGTGGAGTGGTGTCATTGTGTTAACACAAGTGGACTAATCAAGTCCTTTCAAAGGTTGAATTGGAGGCGTGTGCTGTCCCGGCGCAGTGGGAGCGCGCAGAGAGGAAGGGAGGGCAATCTGCTGCCGAGTCTAATAAGACCCGATGGCTGCTGCAAGGTGGCCAGGAGCGCAGCAACGCTGCAGGGCCCAAGAGAAGGAAGACAAAAGAGGATGACTTCATGACTCGGACTTTGCGGCGCATGCCGTGGCGCACGAGGAGGATTTGCGTGGGGACTGCAGAGGGGCGCCACTTGTATAAGAGCTGTGTTGACATGACAGGTACAAGATGAAGCTGACTTCAAGTGCTCAGGTGGCTTTAAATCAGCTCCTAATCATGAGCACAACCGGAGCAGAGAGCCTTCACAAAAGGCGTTGTAGATTTTAGAAGCTCATCAACTCGCGCTTTACAGTTCCGACTCCTGTTCCATCTCAAGCGTAAAGGATGTCCTAACACCAACTGAGTTTTTATGCTCAAACTACCAGTGTTTTGGAATGGACCAAGCTGTGACCCCAGCCTACATGTCTCCCACCTGAAGCATCAAGCCTCCCCAATGAAGCAGCCCCGCTGGGCCCGCAGCACCTGGCTGGGCCTGCTCGCCCTGTGGACCTGTCTGTGCGTGGCCGAGGGATGCGGGCCGGGCCCGGGCTACGGCGTCCGCTCCAGGCCCAGGAAGCTCACGCCCATGCACTACAAGCAGTTTTTCCCCAACTTTTCCGAGAACAACCTGGGGGCCAGCGGCAGGGCAGAGGGTAAGATCACGAGAAACTCGGAACGTTTCAACGAGCTGGTGTGCAACTACAACCCAGACATTGTTTTCAAAGATGAGGAGAACACCAATGCGGACCGCTTCATGACTAAGGTAGGACTTACTGTGCTTTACTCTTCCATTCCAATGAGAGATGTTCACACTCCTATTACTGTGCGCCACTCAAAAAACATCACATCACCTTCATTCATTCGTCGACCTTGCCCAGCTCCGAGCACCAACAAACATATTTCTCCTCCCTTTTCTTAAGATAAAAAAAATCAATAAAACGTCCACACTCCCCCTTAAAAGGCTAAATTCCCCATTCAGGTACGTGCAGCTCCTTTTAATCTTGAACCAGACACCTTATTACTGGCCATTCTGCTATGAAAAAAGCTGTGTTAAATAATAATAATCATAATAATGCATTTTATTTAAAAGCGCCTTTCATGCCACCCAAGGACACTGTACAAACAATAAGAAAATACAATGTAAAAAAAATATACATCATTTCATTTTTTGTCATTTATCTAATAACTCACTATTTTTGTCCCAGCAGTTTGAAGCGTGTATGAGTGGTTGGACCTGCAACTTTCTGCAAGGTCGACTTCCGAGCCCTAACTTGATTTCTCACGCTTCCGCACATGCGGTGGGAAAGCGATGCTTTGCACTCCGGCGATGCTGTGCCTTGCTTTGCTTGTTTAGGCTATGAATCTCTGTGATGAATATCAGTGCTTGTGATGTGTGCCCTTCTCATGCCCACTTTTGAGTGTGCGCGCCCCTCTTTTGCCCAAATGTGAAAGACGCTCATTGTGCGTCACACTTGGAGAGGTCGCCTATACGAAATTCCCGCATGCTGAAGTAATGGCACCGTTGGAAAAGCCACTATTGTAGTTGTGACAATGAAATGCCTCTCTTCAATGGCATTGGGAGGGAAATGTATCGAGTTTGCTTTCTGTCCCTTTCTTTCTCACCCTTTGCTGTCACATTCCAGCGTGCATGCCAATACATTTTCCCATCTGCCTTGTGCATAGTGGCGCTGGCTCCCATGCTCTAACCGGCTGCTCACACAGCTTCTTTCCTTCCACGGCTCTTACCTTAGCATCGACACAAATGCTGTTCAGTCAACTGAAGGCCGCAAGACTCGCAACATCCCGACGGATGAGTGCATGACTTTCTGGATCAACACCGTCGTCCTGCCAGAGTGCGACTATGCCAAAAGAAGGAGGCCGAGGAGTCACAATTCTGATCAAATGTCTCAGGGGTGAAACTCTTGCTTGGCCACCGTCGCAGCTAGTACAGGAGAGAACGGCCTTGATTATTCTGTCACCCTGTCAAAAAAGGCAAAAGAATGCGGCCAAGTCGCTACTGTAGCAATGTTCTCATATCCTGGTTATTTAAGGAGGGAAAGCAGACATTTCTGTGCCAGCAGACAAGCAATCAAAGCATGGGAGAGAAAGTGTTGAAATGGTGAAACGGAGTCAAATTCTAATTCCACGCTCACACTTCAACGCTCTGTTAATAAATGAAAACAAGTGTAGGGCATTTGTCCTTGTGTGGGCTGCAAACAGGCGCGTACAAGTGCACCAAGCACAGAATATCAGAATCAGTCTATATTCGTATTTGTCGTATTTAGTTGAAACAAATGACATACAATTGCTCAAAGGTCAGCAATCTATGCTCTAAGCGTGCCAAACTCAAGCTCTGGCCACATATCTGGCCCATTACCACGTTTTTATAACTAATTTTAAAACTAATCATGTGTGTCAGACTGCCATTATTCTTGCCAAGATCTGTGTCGACATTTCAAATTTTCACATGTAATAAAACATTAACAGAGCATTTCTAATAATATAATGAGACGATTAATTAATCAATTAAACATTGAGCTCACGACAAAAATGAGTTTGACATACTGTACCCCTACGCACGCACGCACAGACACACACACACACAGACAAACACGCACACACACGCGCGCACATTTTACGGCGATCAAAGTTAACGCATAACCTTTGGAAAGGCTTTGCAAAGCCAAATTAAAAAATATGAGTTGTATATCTTTGACGTATCATCTCAGAGGATAATATTCTGCTCAAGTTATATGGACCTTGACGGGACCTCACAAATCAACACTGCTGCAGTGTGGTGTTTGAGGCCGGAACTAAAGCTCAAAGGGAATAGTTTTGAAAATTGTTTCTCTGAGAATATTGATTGAAAGATGAACGTCAAGTTGAGTCACTTTTGATCATGTTGTGTGTGCGTGTGTAGGAGTGCGACAACTATTCAATTCAATATATTTACACTTTTATTGGTTTTTAGCATTATAAAATCAACACATACTGAAACGAATAACTATTACACAATTCATTTTTACCTAGGTTTTTTTGTAACTAAATGGAAATATACAATAAAGAGTGTTAGCTTTGTTGTACCCGACCAGTTTCAATACACGAACAAGCAACCATCAGCACCAGCACAGTTCAATCCTGCTGGTGTAAATTTAACAGTAGCTTCAGTCACCGTCAAGAAGCATCTTAGCGCTCTCTAGTGGACAAAAAGAAGAATACACATATTTAGGGGCCGCTCGTATCCTCGATACAATTCACTCTTTGCGGTGTTTTCCAACCTTTTTTTGGCCAAGGCACCCATTTTCATGTAATATCTTGTGGCCACAGCAAACCGAGAGTCACAAAACGAATGAGTACTCAACTATTGATGATCTCGTCCCAAATCGCCCATAAATGCAGGCCACTTTCAAATTGTGAAATGTGGGCCTGTTTATTTGACATATTCTGCAGGCCGAAGGGCAACAGGTGAATAGAGTTTTATGATAGCTTCTGCTATCTCCTTGCGAGTGTTGTGGGCGTGCTGGACCATTAAATTTTTCTCTTCGACACTCAACGTTCCAAGCAAGGACAGAGGAACCCATATGAATTTATAATTAACAAATCATATTTTGGGGGCAAATTTAGTGAAATTTCGGAGTCATTGCAAACTTTTATGCGCGAGGCTCACATTTAAACATTCAAAACAGACAACTGGGCCAGGAATTTTTCAAAGACAAAAAAAGAAATGTAAAATCATTAATTTCAACAATACAGTTCTCATTTTTATATGTATATTATCATCCATCCATTATTAACTGAACCGCTTCTCCTTGCAAGTGTTGTGGAGCCTATCCCACCTCAACTGGTTGCCATTTGCCAATCGCAGGTCACACATAGACAAACAACCATTCACACTCACAATCACTCAGGAACAATTTAGACCGCTCAGTCAACATGTTTTTAAAATGTGGGAGGAAACCGGGGCACCGGGAGAAAACCCATGCAGACATGGGGGCCAGAATCGAACCACTAACTGCTGCACTGATAAGCGGATGTGCTAACCACTCGCTCACTATGCCGCCATATGTTATCATTTAATTCAAAAGTGATTAACTAAGTGTGTATACACACACACACACACACAAAATACATTTCATGTGTTTTATTTTATGATGTGCTTGATTCTTGTTCTAGCGCTGCAAGGAATGTTTGAACAGGCTGGCGATTGCAGTTATGAACCAGTGGCCAGGGGTGCACCTCCGGGTGACAGAGGCCTGGGACGAGGATGGTCACCACCCTGCTGGATCTCTGCACTATGAAGGTCGGGCTGCGGACATCACGACTGACGACAGAGACACAGACAAATACGGACTGCTCGCCCAGCTGGCTGTAGAGGCAGGCTTTGACTGGGTCCACTATGAGTCCAAATATCACATCCATTGCTCTGTCAAAGCTGGTAAGATCACTTCTAAAACACACTTAAAGAAATTGTAAGACATGTAACAAAGCACTTTACCAGACATTTAATATAAAATAACAACAATTCAACTGTTTCGAAAGACAATACATGTTTGAAGGTAATCATTACATAGACTAGAGAAGTATGTACTTCTCATTTGTGTAGCTTCAAGCGCTAAACCATTTTTCACCATTGCAGTTTTCCTGATTTTTTTTTTTATGTGGCCAAAACGGGGCCCAGTACCACACTATTTAAGAACTGAACAACTTTGTTCCATTAGTAGCTATGTAGCAACTAAGTTACTTAGTTGCAATTATATTTCAACCAGGACAGCATGCAATTAGCAAGCTAGCAGTGCTTAGGTCTCGAAAATGCATTCTTACCTGGATGCTATAATTTACAAACACCTTGGCAGTTTTATTTAATTCCCAGGTGTTACACATCTTGTGTTATTCAGGCTACTGTAATATTGTTGGAAGACAACTAGCAGGAAGTATCTGTTCCAATGTCTGTAATATAATGTAAGCCACAGCTCGAATGAATAACCTGTATCGCAGCTTTTCATAAAGGCTGGACTTTGTCTGTTTGTGTGGACACACAACAACACAACATTTTGCAAGGCGCTTAAAGCGTCGACAAGCCTGTTCAGCCCGCTGCCTGTCCGTCGGTCAAGAAATGTTCCAGTTAGGTTGCAAGCTTGCTGTGCGCTAGCACTTGTTGTCGTGGTGTGAAAAACAATGCAATGACCCGGTGGGATGCAGTCCAGCTACTGGAGGCTTTACGCGCATATTTTTTTCATGGCTCAAACACATATGCATGACGTAGGCATAAGAAAGTTGCTAAAAGAAGCAGCATACATTTTTCAGTTGGGTATGGTTTAATCTATCCAACGAACACAGCTTGATTTTTTTCAACATTTTTAAGTTTCATTTTATAGTTTTATGTTTGCCCCCCACTGCTATCACAAACCAGAAGTTTTGTTTGACGTTTGAGTCTCTCCCTCCAGAAAATTTTGATTCGATTCACCTGATGGGGTTGTGTTTCTCTCTGCAGATCACTCAGTTGCGGTGGAAAAAGGAGGCTGTTTCCCAGGCTGGGCCCGGGTGACTCTTGCTGGAGGGAGGCAGAAGAGCATGTCATTACTAAATCCCGGGGACAGAGTGATGGCCATGTCTAGCACAGGTCAAATAGTATTTAGCTTGGTCCTGTTCTTTCTACACCGGGATCAAGAAGCTTGGGTCACTGTTCTGTCTCTGGAGACAGAAGATGGCCATAGATTGGCCGTCACACCACAGCATCTGGTGTTCTTGGACTCCGACTGCACTCTTGACAACAGCAAGTACCAAGCACGATTTGCCAGCAGAGCCAGAGCCCGCCACTGCATTTTGATCCACAGAGCAGACGGTCAGATACGTCCGTCTCGAATCAGTTCCATTTCGGTGCAAAGGACAACTGGAGTGTATGCACCTTTGACAGAAGATGGAACTTTGTTTGTGGATGGGGTGCTGGTGTCCAGCTATGCACTCGTAGAAGGTCACATGCTGGCACACTGGGCCTTCGGACCTCTGCGACTCATTTCCTCATTCCAGCACCGACTTTGGGGGGAAAGCACAATGCAAGAGCAGACAACTTTCATTAATACAACAGCATTTCATCATAACACACATTTCTATGCGAGTAAGAGTTCTTCGATCACATATCAGGATGTGGATGGAGCTCGGAGAATGAAAGTGAAAGAGGGACTCAACTGTCAGACATCCAATGTGCACTGGTATGCTCGAGTTTTGTACAGTGTGGGTTCTATTATTTTGGATTCAAACTCTTTTCATCCTTAAAAGTATCGGGTTTTTTAAATGTGTTTTCATGGTAACTAATTCCTTTGCTTGTCTGTGCACTCGGTTGTGTGTAATTCTTCTTTTGAATATGGAGATTTTTTCACACGCATTAGAATTTTTGTCAAATCAATAGATTTTGTTTATTTTTCTACCATCTGAAATGTCATGTATGTTTCGTATTTTGATTATTGCACCATACGTATTGTATGTCTTCACCTTTTGTCATCAAACATTAAAATGTAATTTAATGAGGGAATCATATTTTCTCTAGTTATTTTTAACTTCAAAGGCAAGGAGGCCAGTTGATTTGCATAGTCCACATCATGTACAAGACAATTCAAAGTGCTTTACAGAAAGCATTACAGAGGGAGAAAGAAAATATGACGATATTTAAAAAATTACATCTAAAAAATCATCCCAAAAAATGATTAAAAGATTGCATGCAAATGGGGACTAAAACAAGACATTAAAGGATAGATTCCTAAGATTGCTGCAGTAAACATCATGTTTTCAGCCTTGAGTGAAATGAACTGACAATTTGAGCTGACTCCAGGTATTCAGTGAGTTTGTTCCGCAGGCGAAGAGCAAAAGAATGACGTGGTGCGTCGCTTTGTTTCCTTCTGTTTCTGAGAACAAACACGAGACCTGTCGCAGACAACCTGAGCAGTCTGGATGCTTCAGAGGGTATTATTACTGTCTGTCTTGCAGGCATTTTGGTCCAAGGCCATTTAGAGATCTGTAAACCAGATGCAAGATTTTAAAATATATTCCTTGACTCAGCAAGTGTAGTGATTTGAAGACAGGTGTGATCTGGTCCAGTTTTCTGATAGATGTAAGGACTCCAGTGGCAGCATTTCAGATCATCTGCAACACCTGAGTGATTTTCTTATTAAGACACTGTAAAAACCCCTGGGCCGTGGTTTGGACATCTTGGTCGAGGGCACCTCGTATGTTTCTCTCCTGCAACTACCACTCTTCCAACACTGAGCTCATCCTAAGATCAAGTAATTCATGTGTAACGTGAAGCAGCACTTTACATTGATTGTAGCCTTTTATTTATTGTGGAAAAAAATACTTTTGAGGATAGTCAAGTCAAGTCAACAGTATTTATAGAGCACTTTCAAACAGCCATCGCTGCATACAAAGTCCTGTACATGGAGCAATTTACCATGCACAATAAACAGTAAGACAAATCGGTAATAAAGGCGGTAGAAAGCACCAAACAGTAAAACCAAGAACAAATCTAAGTCATGCTGAGTCGAATGCCAAAGAATACAAGTGAGTTTTGAGGAGGGCTTTAAAGATGGGCAGCGAGGAGGCTGCCGAATGTTCAGTGGGAGGTCATTCCAGAGAGAGAGACCAGCAACAGAAAAGGCTCGATCCCCCCTGAGCCTCAGTTTAGTTCTTGGTGCTTGTAATAATGTCTTGTCCGCAGACCAGAGGCGCCAGGCAGGTGTGTAGGGGCGGATGAGCTCAGAGAGGTCAGGTGGCGCGAGATTATTCAGAGATTTGAAAACAAAGAGGAGGATCTTGAAAATAACTCTAAAATGAATGGGGAGCCAGTGAAGGGATGCCAGAGTAGGAGTTACATGCTCCCTCTTACGAGTACCAATCAAGCGGCATTCTGGACCAGCTGAAGGCGCTTAATGGATGACTGCCTGACTCCAAAGTAAAGGGGATTGCAGTAATCGAGCCGGGATGTGACAAAGGCATGAATTACTGTCTCAAAGTGTTCATGTGAGAGGAGATGTTTTATTTTGGCCAGCTGTCTAAGGTGAAAGAAGCTGGATTTAACAACGGCACCAATTTGCCGATCGAGTTTGAAATCACTGTCCAGTTTAAGGCCCAGGTTTGAGACTGTTGACTTACGATAAGGAGACAGAGCGCCCAAGTCTACAGGATGGAATGTACAAGGGCCACTGGGACCAAACAATTATATCACCTCTGTCTACTTTTCGTTGAATTTCAAGAAATTTTGTGCCATCCAGGTTTTGATTTCTTCCAGACAGGATAGGAGTGGCCTTAATGAGAAGGCGTCTTTCTTGCTCAGTGGGACATAGATAGATAGTGGGATAAGAAAAACATCAGAAAAATCTGAGGTTATATTATACGAACAAATTAGTCAACTTTCAACTGGAGCATTACTACACTAAAAATAACCAATAGAGTAAGCAAGCGAAAACACACCTAACCTACAAAATAGAACGTGGAAGACACAAATTGTGTTCACGTCCTCCTAGTTCATGCTCTGTTGTAAACATCTGTGGAGGTATTCAAAGGGATTATCCTTGAGATGCAGAAGGCAGATGGGAAGGGAATCACTCTGCTGGCTGACGAATGGGAGGAATCGAGTGCCCTTAATACCAGCCTCTATTTACAGCCATTGGCCAATCAGCCTGTCCTCCAATCAGTCTCGCCCCCCTAAAAAAAAATCTAATCCAATCTTGCTAAAGCTGAATGGGGAGTTAACTAATCCTGTGCAGAGGCCTAGTAACAACCTACTGTATTTTCAAAATGAAAACCTGCACACGTCATGTACTAATGTATGCAAAGGCATGGCAGTACCACTACGTGGTGACCTTCTCCAGCCATCTTAACACTTTTGTTTCTGAATGTATTATTAGCTAATGAATTTGGATGACTTCAGGTGATCAATGGTCATCATTTTCAGGTTGTGTGGATTAAAGATGTCAAATTCCATTTGAAATGACATGAATTAGGGTCACATGGAGGTCTCTGCACATGTGCAACAGTGCAAAGTGGCAGGGTCAAACTGCAAATCAATCATCGCTGAAGCAGGTGCTGGTGACTGGTCAATGCACGTAGAGTACACAATGCAGGCACCCTTAATCCTTATACAGTATTGCCTTTTACAGCATTATCACTTTTCAGGTAGTCTGCAGTCCAGATCGAATCGTGTAACACAAGTCGACATGAATATACAGTAACATTAGGTTTGGCTGTTTGTGGAAGGTGATGCAGTCTTCTACTAAACATAGGCTTGAAGTTGGGGAGCAGGCATTTGATTGTCAAGCAAGAGTGTAGATACACTTGTCGTTACTACATAATTATAATTTGATGTGTTATTTATGAGTCCAGCCAAACGCGCCCTGCATCCAACCGAGCAGAGTTGGGATCAGTTTAGATAAATCACGCTTGTGGCAAATTAATACTTCTTTAGTTTAATTTGACGGGTAAAAAAAGAGAGCCACTGGGTTAGTCATTCATGACAACAGATATTGCGCCAAGATAGTCCTACTGATGCAATTTATAACAAGCTAATGAAAATGGCTTCCGCGCTTTGGAAAATGTAATGATTCTCCAGTACTATCGAGTGTTAATATCCTCCATCATGTTTCCGCGTTGTGCCTGCCAACAATGTGCAGCGCTGTGCAGGAAAAGATAAACAAAGCACAACAGCAGTTTAATTTTAGACGCCCTAATGTTGACACGTTGAATGCTCGTTTCGCACGATTTGCTGATTTTAGAGCGCTGGTAAATGTTTTGCTTTTGGCGCAGTTTGGCCAAGTGTGTAATGTATTGGGGGGTTCATGCAAAGTGTCAAGTACAATATGTTGCCGGACAAAGTCGACACCAAATGAGTGTTTATTTTGCACTATTCCGCACAAAGCTGCGAGCTCGCGAGAAGGATTCCACAACACATCATGCAGTGGCTCGTTGTTAGCATTCTAGCTACATTCACAAGCCCGGTCGTACGGTCGTGTGTTAGCTGAAAGAAAACATCGAATGGGAAGGCAGCGGTACTCTGGGGCGTATCGGAGCCTCTTGACGCCCGTGTTGAATATACGTCTGGGGCGAGCATGATGAAGCGGCGGTTGGCTCGCAAAGCCAGCGGTCTCTCGGCGTAGTTGTATCGGGGTGCACAGTACTAGAGGAAGACAAGTGCGCACTGAGCGAGCTCGGTCGGCAGCCTTCCGCCTGCAAGCACTTCCCCCACTCTCTCTCTCTCTCTTCCTGACGCTCTCTCTCCCTCTCTTTCGCTTCAGCCGGCTAGCCGCAGCTACAGTCCGGTACAAAAAATGAAGCGACCAGAAGCAATACGGGAAGCTGTTGTGGGGCTCTTTGGATTTTGCTGATGTGTGAGGAGACGCTTTTGCTTTCGTAAGGTCAGTATAGTCACTTGTGACTTTTGTCATCGTGCCGTGCCAAGTGTAAATAGAGACACACTAACCCTGACCTTAGACCGGGCAATCTTGGCTCCACTCTCGGTAGCATTTAGCTGTTAGCTTGTAGCAGATGACGCTGTCTACTTGCTGGAGTACTAGCCGTGTTACCTGGGCGCTAACTTCGGCTTGATTCCTGTTCCGCGGTGACGCTGCCCAGGGTGTTTTAGTCCAAGCTAACCGTTGTCATTTCCAGAAGTGAATGCCGCTATCCATGCCACAAAGCGTAGTTTTCGCAGTTTTGAATATTCGGGACACCTAGCTGCTACGTCACCATCGCCAGATGCCAGTTTTTCCGTTTCGGTCCGTCGCTAGGGATATGGACTTGGCTATTTGCTGGACTACTGCGAATCCCTCAAATCGGTGTTTACATTGAGTAACGACTGGTTTGTCTGTTCTCATCGAGCTGTATTACGTTTTCTCTGGAACGACATCAACATGCAGATGTTGTTTGACATTATCACCACAGTAGAAGCATATACGATCACTGTGAAAGTTAATTTGTTATTACTTTCTGTGTCAACCCAGCTAACGCTATTTTGCCTTCTCTCGGCGCTTTCGCGAGACACTCTCGAATGCATTTTAGAAAAAAAGCCTACTGAGCTCATTAATTGACTAGCTATTATGACTTGCTGATTATGTGGTGTCGTTATCTTGGAGTTTTTTTGACTTGTCACGTTTATTTCGAAAACGTCTTCCGCCAAATGCACTGAATTGTTCACTTTTTCTTTTTGACCAAATAATGTTGATTAAAATTGAGCTCAATGTGTTTTTGTTTTCCGTCTGTTTTTAAAAAATGTACACGATGGTGTTGTATATACGTGTTATTCTTCTCCAATAGTGTTAAGCGCTTATATCTTCTATGCATGACAAACACGTGAAAGGCATTCATTCGTTCGTCCAAGACTAGTTTTCCTCCAACTGCCGAATAATTTTGTGTGTGTGTGTGTGTGTGTGTGTGTGAACACGATTAATTTTGACTTCGAAACGGGTGGAATGTTTCGTTCTGTAATTGTGCGCCGATTGCATCTAAGGTGCAGACCATATTGTATTATTGCGGCTGCTCGGTGCACATTCATTTGGTTCATTTTCTGACATTGAGAGAGTATAATCAATCACACGAGCATACTGTAGACTCTGCCATGTTATCATTCAGCTGAAACGGAGCTGCGTGCAAAAAGTCTCTTTCCATCGACATTGACGCTACTCAATATGTCAGCTCGCCGACCACACACGACCCACGCCACGACTCGGTGGTATTTGTTGTGTGCAGAAACAATGGCGGGGCCGTCGTTTGATTGACTATACTGTACTGTACTTCATCCACGGCGTGAAACTTCGAGCGGAACACAAGTGTGAGCGAGTTTGGTTCCGCCCGACAACAAGAGCGTTGCAACAGGAAGTTTGCCACGCGGAAGTTGTCTATTCTTTGTGTATTTTGAAAACAAGAAAAACTATTTATATGAAACTCCACAATTACTGGTTAAAACATATAACCTTTTTGTGTTGCGATATAACCGGTTTGGGAAATGCACTGCTGGGTGAATAAGCAAATTATTATGATAACTCCTGTGTTCAATTTACAAGCATACGTGATTGCAGTATTGCTCATGTGAGTCAATGGCGGACTCCAAGTCACTTTACCTTTGGACAAAACCGAATGCACCAGTATAAAGTGATTAAGTATTATTTATTTGTGGCGTTGAAAATGCTTATTTAACATGACGTAGAGCGGTTTCCCCGAAGATGCTGCTGTATTCCATCGTTTCACGGCTTGGAATCCCGCTCTGAATCCATCCATAATATGAACTTTATACCCTCACAAGGGTCGTGGGTGTGCTGGAGCCTATCACAGCAGTCTTGGGTTAGTAGGCGGGGAACACCCGGAACTGGTTGCCACACAATCGCCTCGGAGACAAATCATTCGCGCACAGAACCACACTTAAGGACAAATTAGAGGGTCCATCAACCAACCAACCATGCATGTTTTTGGAATGTGCGAGGAAAACTGAGGACCCAGAGAAAACCCACACAGGCATGGGTAAGGGCCCAGAATCAACCCTTGACCTCTTCACTTTGAGGCAGACATGCAAACCAGTTTATGTATTCATTTTTTGTGTTTATAATTTCTTGCAGCCAATTGGGAGTTGTAAATGAGCCATTTAGTTTCATATATTTTTTGAGGAATTGAGCAGTTATGCATTTGAACAATTTCAATGGTCGCTTATGAAATAAGCAAATGATTTGAGGCGAAGAAAAATATGAAGTTATGGTTAGCGAAAGGATAAGTAGGAGATGTTTAATAAATAGAGGTTAAATTGATCTAAGAAATGAATCTGAATTAGAATTAAGATAAGTCCAAGCGTTTAACCTTGATTTAAACCTATAAAAAAAGAAGTTATGATTAGGAAACACTTTACTGGACTGACATTGCCCTAACGGCCACACCTGGATTCAGTTAATGTGGAAGCCAGGAGAAACGTAACACAGCAGCCTATATATCACACTAAAATAACCTATTCACGGCCAACCTACAGTAATCACAATAAAATAGTCGATTCACGACAGGCCCAGAATTTCTCACTCCGACAATTGACCAATCAGAGTTTTCACAGCAAAGTCATGCTAGCAGGAGAGTTGCCGGTCACAGCAAAATGCCCGCTGCCATGTAATCAACATTGACATTTTCATATGGAAGTATCTGCATGTCCTTGATTGTTGTATGGTAAGCCATCTGTTTTGTTTAATTTGTATCGTCTCGTTATGTAGTTGTCACCTTAGTCACTAATAACATTAGAGTTGTTGTTTTGGTCATATTTAAATCATTTTAGGTTGTTAGCATACTTGACAATAGTGGTATTGCATTACTGTAAGGTGTTTGTTTTCTGACGCGGCAGATCTCTGTCAAGGAGGTCAAAGTCAGTTTGGGCGGGATGGACGATCAGAAATCAAACTGCGACGAAAGCGACTCTGAGCCAACTGGTAATCACTGAACATTTTCTGCATCCCAAATTTATGTTTGCATATGTGTGTGGAGTATGCACTGTGAACTACGTTGTCACTACACCCTACTTTGTGCCATTTAAAAATAATTTTGGGGTTTTATCAAGTCAATTGCTCTTAAAAGAATTAACTGAAATGATTATCTGTAATATATCTGTGTCATAAAAAAATAATACTATGCTCTTGTGCTAGTTTCTTGGAAATACCGCCCTAAAAATTATTGTGATAACCCTATTGAGCACAGTTCTCCTGTATTTTATTGATTTGTTCTTTTTTCAGCTGATGACAATGCTCCTGCTAGACAACTAGGAGAGTCCCAGGCTCTCCCTGCTGCTGAGGATGTGTCCAGTCCTACTGTCGCCTCTTCAAGTACACCTATGTATGTTTCTTGTCCACTATTCTCGTCCAAGGTGCTTACTGTTGTCAATATTAAGCACAGAGTGTTTGTATGTGTTTGAAATAGAGAGAGCATAAGGGCTTGTGCTCTTTGCAACTGTGTGGAGCGCAGCCTTCATGGACAACGGGAACTCAGACACTTTGGGTCGACTTCAGAACTGCCAACTCTGCAGCCGACTGCTTCTCAGCTGCCACAGCCTGGAAATGATGAATTGTCTTCCATTGGATTTGCGGACACCATCTGCCTATCATCGCTATTTGATGACTCAGGTTAATTTCTAGACAACAGTTACTACTTTGAATCTGGGGATGATGTGAATCCAAGTTTGACTGGGGACTTGAAGAACTAATGATGCCGTTTGGAATGCAGGGGGTTGTTGGGTTCATCACTGGTGTGCGATGTGGTCAGAAGGAGTGCAACAAAAGGATGATGACGGGTTGGAGAACGTGGATAAGGCTGTTATCTCAGGGACACAGCGGGTACGTGCGCTGTCTCTAATGTGGATTCAGTGTCATGAGATGAGAATTTTTGGAATAACAAAAGTTTTCTTCATGAAGTATCACACTTAATGATATTTGGCGCTGGTTTGTTCCAGCTATGTGCATACTGCAAACGGCTGGGTGCAACCATTCGATGCCATGCTGAGGGCTGTTCAACCTTTTACCACTTCCCCTGTGCAGCAGCGAGTGGATCCTTCCAATCCATGAAGCAGTTGGCCCTTCTCTGTCCACAGCACATAGACAAAGCAGAAGAGTTAGGTATGATCAAATGCATCTTCACACGATTGCTAACACAGTTACGTCACGCACGCCTGTACAAATCATTACAAAATGTTTTCAACAGTCGAACAAGTTCCTCATCTCATCTCATCGGTTATTTTTGATCATAATTGGATTCTGGGTTGTGCTTTCCAGTGAAACTCCTCCTAGTATTGCAAATACTTTACTTAAAATATGATTAGGGAAAAAAAGGCTAAAAAGCCTAAGTCTGAAAATATGTCTCACCAAAGTGAGATGATTATGATTTAAGTATGTATTACCTCACTTTCCTGTGAATAAATACACACTTCCCCAAACAAGTTTGGATATTAGAGAATCAGAAATTAGGGGTTCAGTTCAATGAATGTTGTAGTTTGCACACCACTGCAGTTTTAGCTTCCAGCATTAGCCCCGTGTTGCTTTAAGATATTGAACAGATGATCTGATTCTATATTTTGACTTCCGCAGCAGGGGAAGAGTCTTGGTGCGCAGTGTGTGATTCAGCAGGGGAACTCACAGACTTGCTGTTCTGTACGGGTTGTGGCCTACATTATCACGCGGGCTGTTTAGAAATTGGGGCCACGCCCATCCAGCGGGCAGGATGGCAATGCCCGGAGTGTAAAGTGTGCCAGACCTGCAGGCGAGTCAACATTGTCAATACATTTGCATGTAGTCTAGTTTTGGTGTAATATGCCATTTGTTGTGATGTAACTAATTTCTCATGTCATCATTCTCCAGGCAACCAGGTGAAGACTCCAAAATGTTAGTTTGTGATGCCTGTGATAAGGGTTACCACACCTTCTGTCTGCAGCCGGCCATGGATTCTCTCCCCACAGATCCATGGAAATGCAGAGTAAGTCACATTCGTCATCTTTTCAAGGTGGACACTTCCCTTAAAAAAAAAAAAAAAAAAATGAACGTCACTTTCTTGAGAGAAGGGTTTTCCAGTTAAATTCACGGTCTACTCTGATCAAGTGTTTTTTCCGCCCTTATGTGAATCTTGTCAGAGGTGTCGTGTATGTATGGAGTGTGGCATTCGTGGGCTGGTTTTGCCTGGCTCAGCGCAGTGGTTTGACAACTACGCAGTGTGTGAGGCCTGCCAGCATCAGCGCACCACCGTGTGTGGCGTCTGCGGCAAAGCTGCGCACCCATCTGTGGCTCTTCAGTGCTGTACCCTGTGCCACAGGTTTCTTCAGTGATCACGCACATACTTATCATTTGTGGGTTTCAGTCACAAGTGGGCTCGCTGTAAAGTATTCTGTGATCTTTTATCCTCTCAGGTGGGTGCACAGAGAGTGTGAGATACCAGAAGTAAAAAGCATTTGCCTGCTTTGTATGGAGGATCGACATCAGCAGGAGCATCTCCCCGAAGCGCACACGGCACAGACTCAAATGTCAGAGGTGGTGGACGAGACCGATGGACAGATCCATTTGGTGGAGATGACAATCCAAACAGAGGCTGACATGATGACAGAAAAGCCAGTAGCTGTGATACAAGGCCAAGGAGGCACATCAAAGATGGGGTTGGCAGCCGCTACTGCAGAAGAAGCGACACCCATGGACCTAGGTTAGTTCGTACCCATCCCAACGAGTGTATACCAATACCAAAATTCTGACTTTGATACTACACTTGTGTAACGTACCTTGGTAGCAATCCCAAAACAGTGCAATGACAAAGAGCTACGATATCAGTAAAAGCAGCGGAGTAATAGAGGGCTAAACAGGGAGCCTCAAGTCTTCTGTGTATTTATTTAAAATATTAGTCAGTGGAGGATATGAAAAATCCTTCCAGCAAGCACTTCGCTTATTTCTCTGCAAGCAATGCACAGTTTTTAGCCATTTCTTGTCTTTGTATGTTATTTCACCATCTGATGCCTACTTTGTAGTCACGGCAATCGACTTTTTTTGTAAGGCAGGCATTAAAAAAAACACGGTGCCCTCCAATTTTTTGCATTTGGATACAGACCAGTCCTGGATTTACCCAGCCATTCACTCAAAAGTCAGCTGGTATAGGCTTCGGCCCACCCGAGAACTTAGTGAGGATAAGTGGAATTGATGATGGATGGGTCTTTTTGTTTTTGACAATGGGGTACCACGGTATTTTACAGGTACACCACGCAACCTTCATCACAGCAGCAACACAATTTACAGAGTGAGGATTCACACAATGCAAGTGGTGTTGGAAAATTAAAAAAATGTTTCTTTTGTGTGTGGGAACATGTAAGTTAGGCTTGGTAAACACCTACAAATAATGAGGCTGATTTTGCCCCTCTCAACAAAGGCTACGGTAAATTATTGTAAGTTTTAAGATGATTCCATACGTTTTTTTTCCTAGCTCTTTTTTTGTCACCTTTGATTGCACAAGAGTTCTCGATTCTAGATCCTTCTGAAACAGAATCTTTGTCTTGAGGTTATTGGAGCACACCTTATTAAAAAACAACAACAACAACAAAAAACACATCTCTGTGTAACAGACCGTAACCAGTTCTCTCCTTCTAGGTGCGGAGGATATTGTTTATGGGACAGCAGATGTACGTGACAAATTGTCAAAGGAGGAGCTGAAGATTGACAAGGACAACTGCATTTCAGAGAGGTCTGCGGCGACATTTGAGTCTCCAGGTAGTAATCTCAAGCAACTGTCGATCTAAATGTTACATGGACAAAAGTCTGATGCAGCCAATGAAAGAGTTGAAAGTGATTTAAGTAATAACATACATTCCTTCATCCTAGCTGAGGAGTATTCAACCAAGCAGAGCAGCCCTCATCAACCTATTGCTGAAAGGCGAGCAGAAGAGGCAGTCAGACAAGTGATCCAAGCTGACTCGAGACTCAAAATAGAGTCTCAAAATCCTGAAGTAGAAGAAACACTGGAGGGCCCTGAAAATATGGAGGTGGAGAATCAGGAGTCTTTTTTGTCTGTGGATGGGCCTCGATCCGCAGAATTAATAAAGGCCGGTTCTGGTGGCTTCCAAAGTGTTGAATCATTCTGTGAGACGCTGTCGGAGTTGCCACCCTCTCCAGCATCTGTAGAGAAAGTGGAGAACGTACACCGGTCTGATGAGCGGCACACAAGTCCATGCCAAGCGCGCCCATCATCTTCTCATCTTTTACCATCGGACACACAAGACGAACTCTCTACCGTCAACATGGAGGAGAGGCTACTCCCTCACTCTGAAGAAGAGGAGGAGGATGAAGAAGATGACGATGAGCAAATGAGAAGGCAAGGAGACGATGTGGACATAAAAGAGGAACCACAGGAGGATGAGGTGAAGCCAGAATTGCTTTTGGATGAAATGTCCAACATGAGCCATGGAGATGAAAGTAGCAGCGGTTTCCTGGGCTCTCCCGGAGAAGCGGATCCTCACCTTTCTATGGAGCTCGGCCGCTCTGAAACCGATGACTCGCTTCCCTTTGAACCCCTTGGAAGTAACGCAGAAAAAGTGAAGCGTAGGGGATCCCCCGGCCGCTCAAGGGTCAAACAGGTCAGTGGACATTGTTAAACACATTTTGTTTATGTTGACCACATGAGACAAAGCTGACTTGGTGTACTTTTGTCAGGGTCGAAGCAATAGTTTCCCTGGAAAGCGTCGACCACGAGGAGGTGGTGCAGGGAGAGGGCGGGGTGGGCGGTCTCGCCTCAAAGCCATGGCCTCTTGCATTGATGCCTTTTTGGTGAGCCAAGTTTTGCATTAGCTTTATGGAAGGAACAAAAGAATGAAAGAATACTGTTCATTATTTCGACTTTTCGATTTTTCTTCACTTGTCCACAGCTAAGCATGACTACAGACTCTGGAATAAGTAAGGAGGAAGATGATGAGGAAGATGACACCATGCAGAACACAGTGGTTCTTTTTTCGAACACGGACAAATTTGTGTTGCTCCAAGTACAGCACCTTCCTTTTAAATGCATTAATTTGTATTTTGGCTTATTTGTTACTCTTCAATGAATTTTTT
Organism: Hippocampus zosterae; assembly: GCF_025434085.1. Taxonomy (NCBI): domain Eukaryota; kingdom Metazoa; phylum Chordata; class Actinopteri; order Syngnathiformes; family Syngnathidae; genus Hippocampus; species Hippocampus zosterae. The sequence goes on from NC_067452.1 coordinate 15,777,763, forward strand.
CCCTTCTCTTCTTTCCGTGGTGTGTTTCAGGATATGTGCGTTGTATGCGGCAGCTTTGGAAAGGGCGCGGAGGGGCAGTTGTTGGCTTGTGCGCAATGTGCTCAATGTTACCATCCTTACTGTGTGAACAGCAAAGTAAATGCAACCCTTCCAATATGTCTTTATTTCACCTGCTATAAACCCAGGTCCTTTGTAAGCCAAGATATATTCAATGCGCTATCTTCTCTAGATCACAAAGACAATGTTGCGCAAGGGCTGGCGCTGTTTGGAATGTATTGTGTGCGAAGTATGTGGCAAGGCTTCGGACCCTTCCCGTCTGCTACTGTGCGATGACTGCGATGTCAGCTATCACACCTACTGCTTGGACCCGCCGCTGCACACAGTGCCCAAGGGAGGTTGGAAATGCAAATGGTAAAGAAGGAAAAAAATCTTTAAAAGCTCTGTTCAACCTTGTAACTTTGAATGGGGTCAAATGGAAATACATTCCTGGAATTTTGCATACTAAGTAAAACATTCATCTGACATTGCATTAACTATTCAAGGACTCTCAATTTACTGGCTTGTGTAGCAAAAGACAAATTGTTGCATACTCACATTGGCATATGTGGTCTTTTTGAAAGGGGATGGATTAATTGGTACTGTGTGATTCTCTACTTTGCAGGTGCGTGTGCTGTGTACAATGCGGTTCCAACTCTCCAGGTTTCCACTGCGAGTGGCAAAATAACTACACACACTGTGGCCCCTGTGCCAGCCTCGTCACCTGTCCAGTATGCAGAGAGAACTTCATGGAGGAGGAGCTGCTCCTGCAGTGTCAGCATTGCGACCGGTGGGTAGTGGTCATTAAAATGAACTAGGTGAATCAAATCAAATGAAATATTTGTTCGACAGCCACCAATGCTGTCTTTCAGGGACTATATACTATATGTTATCTATTATGAATTAGTTAATGCGGTGTGATTTATTCTGAATGTCACACGGCGCTCTTGACTTTGTGCCTTTTGAAGATGGGTGCATGCGGTCTGTGAGAGTTTATATACCGAGGATGAAGTGGAACAAGCATCCGATGAGGGATTTGCATGTACATCATGCAGCCCATATGTTCCCAAACCTGTTGGTGAGTCGGAACAAAACAAATGATAAAATATTCATGAATTGCTGCTGTATGAAATTAATAGATAAATTTCACCTGTTTTTTCCACTATAGTTGAGTCGGCCATTATGGCTTCAATAAGGATCAAAGAGCCAGGTTTGTGAAATTTTGTGGCCAAGTATTTTTGTGCATTCTGTGCTCGTTATCTTTTTCACCTTTACATTGGGAACTTTACAGAGCCACAGTTCTACCGGTTAGAGGGTGTTTGGCTGACAGAATCAGGAATGTCCCTGCTGCGGACCATCTCCATGTCTCCCTTGCTCAAGAGACGCCAACGTCGCTCTCGCCTTGGCACTTTGTGCTGTGAAGGAGGTCCTGATGGAATGGATGTGAGAGAGGAAGGAGAAGGGGAAGAGGGAAAAGGTTGGAAGTTTTTTCTTCTTATCTATTTTAACCAGCCACATTTTTTAAATGCACTGCTGTTTTCAAACTCAATTTTATTTGATCTAGTCTGTGGAGAGTCTATGGATTGTGACGCTAAGATGGAGAACCCTGGAAGCCCCGACAGAGAAGGTGCTGCTGATGGAGTCACGGATGGCCTGGCTGAGTGTGACGTTCTCAAAGGTGGAGTCGACGATACGGAAGACGGTAAAAAAAGAAAACGGAAGCCCTACAGGCCTGGTAAGCTCACATTATTTTAAAAGATATATTTAGCACAAAAAATGTTTGGATAATATACAAATTCATTGCATCAGGAATTGGTGGCTTCATGGTTCGACAAAGGAAGTGTCACACACGCATGAAGAAAGAGTTTTTTGCCCAGCTGGCTGGAGAGACTACTTTAGATGGACAACCAATAGAGAGAACTATTGAAGAGGGTCAGTAACAAAATGGATGACCATTTTTCCTGTAAAAGACACACATGATGCTTTTGTCCACAAATTAATTATCGGTACTTCGTTTTGTAATAATATATCTGTGACATGCTCTCTTCAAAGTATGTGAAAGATTTAGCCTCCCTCCCCCCTTTCTTTAATGCCCTCAAGTCTTAGCAGATTTTGAGAGGGCCGTCCTGTCTCATAACCTTTAAGCCAATGCTAGCCTTGCCCGCTTTACCACGGAACCAGTGCAAAGTAAGGCTTTTGTTACCACGGCGACCAGGGGGCACTCGGCATTTGAACAAAGCATGTGAGTTCGAAATGCGGAAGTGGAATTTGGTGTAGGTGAAAAAAGTGAATGCTCGCAAAGACAAAAACAGCATTTTTATTTGGAGAGTTTACTACTTGATATACTGCACTTGTCAATTAGTGTATTCCTCGGTGCATGTGGCACATTCAGTGGTCACATCATCGACCAGAAACACTCATCCCCCACTAATTAAGCCAAACTGTTGACAGTTTGGGGAAATGAAGAACTGCTTACTTACAGAAATCGCCAAATTACAAAAGATTTACTTGGTTGTTTACTTTCACACTTGGTGCACAGACCCACACCAAAGACCCAAGTATTTGTTTGCAAAATAAATGTTTCATGTTCCCGTAAATATTTCACTTTGTGTTTAATTGATGGGTGGAATCAATAATAAATTAGCTACTTCTATTAATAATCATAGGACACTACAGTCCATCGTGTACTACTTATGAGCTTTTCAGACTAAAGTTATCCACAAAAGCCCTGGTTTAGGTAAAGGAATGTAAAGACACAACACTACGGCATGTCAATTAGTTTTAAAAGTTTGTGTATCTGAGCATCTACCATTGTGAACATTTTCCATTTTAAAAAATGTTTTAATTGTTGGTGTGTGTAGGGCCCCATCCTGACACAGATAACATCATGGACCCTAAACCATTGGAGGGCGAGGAGCAGGCTAAGAAACGTCGGGGACGAAAGAAGAGCAAACTTGAAGACATGTTTCCAGCCTATCTCCAGGTTTGTTGGTCTGTCTTCGTGTGGTCCCGGAATGAAAAGCAATGGGACGGTTTCTCCGTATAATATCACCTCATGCAATACTGTGTTTCGGGTGCAGGAGGCTTTCTTTGGAAAGACACTTATAGACTTGAGTAAGAAAGCTGTAATGACAACCCCTGGACAGAGGCCAGCTGCATGCATTCTTCAACCTTCATTACCAAAACCATGGGCATTCAAAACGACTTCCACAGATGGTAAGAAAAATGACTTGAACGTTGACACACAATGTCGGTACAAAGCAGTGAACTATTTGTAACTTGTTACCTTGTAGCTGAGGCCAAGGATCATATGGTGCATAATCTCAAGCAAGAGGGGGGTGAGGCCCCCCATGCTCAGGGAGAAGGTGCAGGTTAGTAACTGGGTCACTTCCTCAAGTCTTGCTTTGCTTTGAATGTAATTGTGTTGACAACATCCATATGTTTCAGGAGTCTCTGTGCCATCCTCAATACTGAAGGACCTAGGGTCAACTGATCCTCATGACTTTGAGGCAGAAAAACGTGAAGGTACTCATAGATGATTCTTTGGACTTAACGGTGCACAAAAGCAAATGTTTCAGAGGTTTTGAACTTTTTGCTTCTTTGGTGTTGTCCTTCCATGTCAGCTCTTCCACAAGGAGTAGAGAATCAGGATTCTGAGCAGTTTTTCAGGAAAGTTCTCGGAGTGTCAGAAGGCTCCACCCTGGAGGGTATGAAGCCCATCTCAGAGGGCGATAAGGGAGAACTCAATTGTAGGGCCCTGCCACAAAGACCTCTTCTCTCAGGTGCGTCGAATAGGAGGCCTACGGTTAAGCTTATTGTCATCTTATTGGCATTGGAACAGTGATTAAATGAAGTTCGATATGGGGTTGCTCTTGAAATAAACCTATTTTCTAGGGTCGTTGCCCTCAGCTGCAGTGATGGATGCTTTCCCTGCCCTTTCTCAGTCACCATTCTTTGACATGCGGTAAGGAAGGGCTACATTTACTATTCAGCATTGCATGGCTTAGCTCAATTCTGCTATGGGCAATACATGTATGTTAATGTTTTATGTTTCATTATTTTCCAACGAAGCTGAATTGCTTCAGATGATGTATCATGTAAGCCTTCATCCTCTTAAATTGTGTTCAGAGAAAAAGGAGGGATGTTCAGTCCAAACGGTGGTGAGGAGAGTCCTTTGGCCACCCCGTCCACCCCGGCGACTCCTTCCTCGCCGCCAACCCCCACTGAGGCAGAAGGCGATGGACTGTCCTATAACCAGCGCAGTCTCCAGCGATGGGAGAAAGACGAGGAGCTGGGAGAACTCTCAACCATTTCCCCTGTTCTTTATGCCAACAGCAATTTTCCCACTCTTAAACAGGACTACCCAGGTGTGTGTGGAAGGCGATTATCATTTGATAAATATTGTTTCAATTTAGCTCTGTTACATATTATACTTTGTACATTTGTTGCATTTCTTTGCCCTTTCCCAGACTGGGCAAGTCGCTGTAAGCAAATTATGAAGATCTGGCGAAAAGTGTCGGCAGCTGACAAGGTTCCTTATCTGGTAGGGTCTCTTGTTATATTGTGTTTATTATTTTACTTTATGTTAACTGTTTTGTTAAGCGCTTTGTTACAGCTGCCGCTGTTGTGAAAGCGCTATATAAATCAGCATGCATGCATGCATGCATGCAGCATGCATGCATGCATATTACATTTTGCATTAATTATTGCGGCCGAAACAACTGGAGCAAAAGATATTCCTTTTGGCTCGACCAACGAGTGGATAACAAGAAAAGACACATATTTCTACCAGACAATAAATTGTATCGAATTTGATTGAACATGTTGATATTTCAACAGCAAAAGGCCAAAGACAACCGAGCAGCTCAAAGGATCAACAAGGCACAGAAGGTGAGTTCAAACTTCTTATAGTCACGGCAAGTGAAAGTTACAAAAAATGCTTTCTCATTTCTGCTTTACTGATCTCATAGCAGGCAGAGAGTCAGGTGTGCAGGCCTGTCAAGGCCGAGCCAGTGCGTATGAAAGGGGAAAGACCAAGTTTACACCTCCAGATACCGCCACCTTCTGGATCTACGTCCATCTCGTCTCAGCCAAGCTCGGCAGAAAGCCCATTTCCTTTCCCCCCAGATTCAGGATCCTCCTCTGTCTTTTTCTCAGACGGTATTGCGAAGACCCCAGGATCAGCTGAAATCCATGCAGATCCTTTTGCCAAGCTCCCCCCTCAGTCGCCACGTTCTCACTCCCACCCACCAACTCCTTTATCCTATGCTGGGGCCAGTCCCATACAGGCCTCCTCCTCAGGTTATTCCGCTTGCGGCCCACAGGGTCCTCCTCAGGGACGGCCAGCTAGTCTTGGCCCCTTTGACATGCAACCAATGACTTCAGGAGCCACCAGACGGGCTCAGCAGGTTGACCCCTATTTCAGATCACAGTTACAGCATCAACAGGGTCATTTGTCACAAGGCTCTCAAGAGTCCCTTACACCCCTACAAAGCCCTCATTCAAGAACTGCTGGGATTGGGATTGAGTCCCCCATTTTCTCGCCACCTCATAACGCACATTATGGAGACCCTCAAAGAACTTTGCAGACAGATTACGGTTCATCCCCCATACCCTCAGTTGCATCCTCACCTGCCAGCCAGTATCGAGCTGATATGAGTGCACCTTCTCCTCGCAGCACTCCTGTCGGAAGACCCGACCTTTCCACTGGGTCCCCTGCTGGGATGCTAGAGTCTGGGGATGGACTATTTAAGGCACCTTTGACACCACGAATGCACCAAGGGGACGGTGTAGCGCTTCCTTCTGGAGCCTCCCCAAGCCACCCCTCCGAAGGTTACAGGCAGTCTCCCTCTCACCCTTTCTCTGACCATCACATTCAGTCTCCACTGGCTCCCAAGTTGCAGTCAGGTGACGGTTGCACTCTTGGACCGCAGAGACATCCGGTAACGCAACAAGAAATGTGCTCAAGAGTTTCTTCCAGCCCACAATCCCAGGGCAGTTGTCAGTCTCCCCACACTCCTGGGGGGCTCTCCAACGATGCTTATTCTGCACAGTCTCCTGTAACCCCACGTTTCCAGTCTCCAGATCACTGTTCTCAGCCACCTTCAAGGCCACAATCTAGAGACCCTTTCATGACTATCCACAAACCACCTCGCCCCACTTCTGCTGCACCAGATGGTAGTACAAGTTTCAAAAGCTCACCTAATTCAAATCAGTCACCTCAATTGCATTCCAGCGGTAGTCCCATCGGAGATCTTCTTTCTTGCAAATCCTCAGCACCCCCTCCTCCATTTGGCCCTAGCACAGGAAGCATCCAGATATCCCAACAGCAGGCACAATGTCAGTCACACCCACAGCAAAGCCAGCCGCAAACAAATCAAACTACTATTACAGACAGCTGCAGTTCGACAATGATGCTTCCTTCTGGATCTCAAGATGCACCTCATCAGCCATCCTTGCCAGCTGCTCAAGAAATGGCTGATGTGTCAGCAGTGCAAGACCCTGCACTTGTGGGCCTGAGTCCCTCTGAGCTGGAGAAGCACAGACAGGTATGAAAAGTGTTGGCCTAAAAATGTATGTTGTTATGCCCTAAATGTTTGTTTTTTAAATTTGTGTGTGTCTGCGTGCTTTTAGCGTCAGAAATTGAGGGAATTTCTAATTAGACAACAAATGCAACGGAACACAATGAGACAAGAAAAGGAGGCAGCTGCAGCTGCTGCAGGCAACGCCTCTCCTGGATGGCCAGGAGGAGAGATGGGTGCATTTCAACAAGATAAGACCCACAGAGCACCACCACCTTATCCACAGGTACAGTGAAATCCCTGCTCATCACCCCTGAAAGGAACCAAGCCCTGTGGCAAAAATTCCCCCTCTAAATGTTTATAATTGACCTTAGATGCCACAAGATGGTAGCAAAGCAATACTTTTATTGCTTTGGCATGAATGTTATGCCTCATGGACCTATTATACAAATGTGCAAAGAGCAAACCGTGAATACGTTCACTGTACACATATGCAGTCATAGATCATAAGCCTCAACATCTTTGTCAACTACAAGGCACTATGGTAGCTGTCTCTCCATGTTGAAGAAAAGAGAAAACATTTTTGTTAATAAGAGTTAGGTCATTCTTGTACCTGGAATGGAATGAAATCCTGGTTGTGTATGTCCAGTAATTCTACAATCCAATGTGCTGCCACCTACTATGATGCGTTTCATAGTAGGTGTATGTATGTATGTTTCATTTTCTGCTTCAGTCCAGGACAAGCAAGAATAAAAAATATGCTCATATGAGTAGGGCGGGTATTTAATGATACAACTTCTCTTAGCAAGACTGCTTATCGATCTCATGTTATAACTATATTTCTTCCTTAAGACAAATCCGTATAATAATCTTTCCATACACAAATAGTAGAATTAGAACTACTTTTTAAATATTATTTTTTAAGTAAATTAACTTGTTCAGGCCAATTCAAATAAAATTTATGTATATAGCCCTTAATCACAAAAGTGTCTCAAAGGTCTTCACAAGCCCATAGTTGGTAATTATTAAAGTCATCCTCTGATCTTAACCCAACAGGAGGGCAAGGAAAAACATCAGGGGAAAAAAAGACTTTCAACTATAACAACATTATTGCATAATAAATACATAAAAACAAATCTACATGAAATTAAATTGCTTGACCAAATCACTATTACACTGCCAAAAGAAAAATTGGTGTTGAGCAGAAAGGTGCATGCGCCAGTCACCATGTGACGGCAGAAAAAAAGTACTATTATTGGCAAAAGGAAAGATGACATCATCCTTTTGCCCACATCCACACATGATCACTCAAACCAAGAATAACTGAATTTCTACATTAGTGAAACGGTTGCCTTGAGTGAAAATCGAGTAGCCATGCCCAGAGAGTGAATGCTTGGATGCTACGGAGGGTAGCAACAGCACTTACCCCAAGGTAAAGGACACCATCTTACGTTGCATGAGTGACTATAGAATAGGATAGGATACGACTTTATTGTCAAATGGACCATGTACGTCCATAAACATCATTCATCGAACCCTTAATTGTTTTCTGACTAAAACTCGATTGACAATAATTAGAATGGACTGGAATGGTTTGTCACCGTCGTTAGAACAGTATTTACTTCTTCTTTTGTTATAAAGCACTCGTTCCACTTGCATAAAAAGAAATACCCTGCAGTAGAATAGAGCCTTTGTCATTCTATGATGGAGATACACGGACTTTGGGGTGGAACCTAAATTTTGTGTTTGAAGAATAAAAATAATAATAATAAATCAAAAATAGCAGCCAGTAAGCCAGGCATTATATGTATATGAGCAGTGCAGCCGCACTATGGGATAAATTGGTGATATAAATTCAGTGCAGTGATTGTTTGTGGGAAGAAGCTGTCTCTTAGTCGGTTTGTTCTGGTCCTGATGGACTGGTAGCTCATCCCAAAGCAGGTAGTGGGCATGGAAGGTATTGTCACATGTGACAAGCAGTCTGACAATGGCGAATTTAAACACGGTGTTGTTTCCGTTGGCTTCTTTAATTAGGATCGTGTTGCCGTTAATCCTGCTGGTGCTCAGGCATCTCCTATTGGAAAGCTCTCTGTGAATGCCAGCGGCATGGCTGAGAAGCTCATTTGCCCATCATCCACAGGAACACCTGCTATCATGGATCCTAGCACACTCAGGTATGCCTGCCAGCTGTCATTTAGTCATCTTTCACAAATGATCAGAAATATAGAGCACAGTGTATATTGGTCGCCTTTCTAACAGCTGTAGGCCCAGTTAGTTTGTAATTCACGAAAGGAAGATAAGATTTGACATTAAATCTCTGTTTTTGCGATATCTCATGTGTATCAGTAACTTAACACTATTGCATTGGCACTGTGTCCATTTTTTGTGGGTAACACTTTCCACTGAAGTATTTTTCTGTTTCCTATCTTTTCTTCATGTCTGTCGTTCAGGCCATCAGGGGCCACCAAGCCTCAGGGCATGTTTCCTCGTCCACCGTTCCCACCTCAGTGGCATGCTGCAGGACCGAGGAGATTCCCCCACCCTGGCATGGAAGCTATGTCCATAAGGCACAATCTCACTTCTGCTGTCAGCATCCAGGGTATGGAAGGCATGGGTCACCCTCACACTATCATACCAGGGCACGGTGGAGAGAATATGCAAGCAATTGGACAAGGACCCCCGCCACAGTTTATTGAATTAAGACACAATTCACAGAGGCTACCACTTAGACCCCAGTTTATGCCTCGTGGACCTCAGCCCAGACAGCGGCTCTTTGTCCCACAAGAGATGCCAGCACCTTATGTTCAGCAGCATCCCATAGCACATGCCTGTGCTATTCCGTCTGAGGGGGGTATTGACTCCCAATTGAAATTACAGCAGCAGAGTGAACTATCAGCTTTATTACCTCAGCAGTCTGCAGTCCCAGGAACACAACAGCCCATGGCAGGAGCTCCTGGCGTCGGACATCGGCAGCTGTCACAGCCAAGTCTAGTCACAGAACAAACCCAAGCTGTTGTGTCAGAACACAACGAGACACTGCCAGAGCCTGATCTTGACGGCCTTGGAGATGCCCCCGGAGATGGAGGCGTGGAGGATGAAGAGGATTTAGGTCTTGATTTGGACCCAGACAAAGGAGATGATGAATTGGGAAACCTGGACAACCTGGAAACTAATGATCCACATCTTGATGACTTGCTTAATAGTGATGAATTTGACCTGCTGGCTTACACTGACCCCGAACTCGACCAAGGAGACCCCAAGGATGGCTTCTCGGATCAGCTTCGTTTAGTAGAAGCAGAAAGTGAAACTCCGTCAACGGCCTCAGGATCTGCACTTGTGCGAGTGGAAGAAAAAGCCAAGTTGGAATCGGGGCAGGAATCCCTGTCAAAGACAACATCCTCGCCAGGCAGATCAACTACCCAAATGTCATCCTCTCCTAACACAGCTGCCAACTCAAAAGTCAAAGTAGAATCTCTCCCCCCTCAGCTCTTGTCAGGACAGAACGTTGTAAAAGATGAAATGGTAGAGGCTGTCTCTTTGCTTCTGGGTGGGAACACAACAACGGCCATGCCAGCACAGCAAGATCACCAGTCGGCTTCCCTCAGTTCTGTTCGTTTAGGGGGACTTCCATACCCGCTACAAGGCCAGGATGGACCCTTGCCTTTTCCTACTGGTGCTGCGCATACAGATATTGGCGACGATACACTTGACCTGCCCGATGTTGGAGGACAACCCTCTGCTGCTGTAGATTTGGCAAAGGTAGAAAGCTCATTGGATGGGGAGCTGCCTCTCCTGATACAAGATCTTCTGGAACATGAGAAGAAAGAGCAGCAGAAGCAGCAACAGCTGAGCTCTCTTCACCAGGGAGTCATGGCGCCACATTTTTCTTGCGTTCCAAGTCAACAGTCAAATCCCCAGGCACCCGTACCATTAATGCTGCCGCAACACCACCGTCTGCCATCTCAAGCCGTGATGACCCAGCCCGGCATGGTACCTCGTGCTCCACACATGCAGCAGCATCAACAAAGGCTTTTGGGAACAGCAATGGCACAGTCACCTCACATGGTCATGAGCCAGCAGCAAGCCATGGTGAGAATGGGCCAGCCAGGAATGCATGCAGGTCTCAGTTACCCACCTCAGCAACCTGTGGTGAAGCAGTCACCTCTGGCCAACAGTTTCTTCCCAGACAAAGGTTAACTGCTATGGCTATTATCTGTAATTATTTTCCAACACAATTTTTTTCCTCCGTACCTCAACAGATTGCTTTGGTGGTGTTTTGCAGATTTAGACAAGTTTGCCACTGATGACATCATGGATCCCATTGCCAAGGCAAAGATGGTGGCTCTTAAGGGCATCAAAAGAGTGTTAGCACAGGACCCCATGGTTGTGCCATCTGGCATTAACAGGTACTTAAAAAAACATCCCTTTTTATACATACGTTGAATGTCTTGTGTTCTGTCTTCACTTTTTTATATATATAATATATAAATATTAAATTATGCATCGAATTCGATGCGTCGAATTAAAAGTCTTAAATTTTCTCCAACATGGACAGGACGCCTTATGGTGCGGAGCGTCCTTTATATGCGCTGAGTTCCAAAATCTGACTGACAGCCGACACGCTGTTTGTATAGAGAAAAGGCGGAAGTGACTGTGGCCAGGCATGCGGGAGAGAAGTCGGCCAATCAGGGAAGGGTGGGCGTGTATATATACATATATGGAGAGAGAGAGAGGGAGAGAGAGAGGACAGGCAAGCTAGTCCGCCAATGGTGAAGGGTGGGCGTGTAAGTGGACGCCTCAAGCCAGTACCAACACTTTGTATAGAGTGTGGCAATGTGCATTGTTGCAAAACAATGGATGATCGGTGGCAAACACAACTTCACAAAGAGTGAGAGGCAGCGCTTGGCGAGTTACGCCACAATACGCAACAACGAGAGGGAACGCGGCGTTTTTGATGGATTACGGTACTTGCACAATTGTTCAATTCTTTCTACACACACACGCGCTGCCACCATGTTTCGCTCTGTTCTTTACTTTCAAATGTGGGAAAGCTTCACACGAGAGAAATGTTGACTTTGCTGTTGCTACTCCTTCTTTCCGCTCGGCAATGCGTAGCAACTCACACTAGCATGTGATGCATTCAATGACAACTGAGATGTGCAGTCCTCTGCTTCTGATACAGAGGATGAGGACTTTGATGGATTTCTGGGTGATGATTGATCGAAAAACGTGAGAACATTGTACGATGGCTAAATAAAATACACCCGAACTCAGTTCTGCTTTCGTTGCCTTTTTAAAAACGTGTTTTTATCGTATCTGTATGTCTTGGCATGCTACCGTATGCTTCAAGCTAACGTGTTAGAGTGCGCGCATGCATGCCGTATGTTTAAGCTGGCGTATGTTTTACCACTGTAAAACTGCGGCCATTCGTACGATGCGTCGAATAGTCGTGAAAATACGGTATATATATATTTTTCACAGCAATAGAAACCTGAATCAAACACAATTTCAAATAGTAACTCTGTGTTTATGTGTTGATGTCATTGTAGCAATGTTGCCATGTCTGTATGTTTTGCTTTCTTCTCAGGCAACAGGTTTCTCTACTTGCTCAAAGGCTGTCATCTGCCTCAGGTGCAGATCCTGGTCAAATTTCATCAGTGCCTCCAAAAGTAAGCTGTTACTTTTGGCAAAGGGAAACATTAAATATATACTTTGACACGTGCAATAGAATTTATTTTTGTGTGTTTAGGAGGGAGAAACCAGTGATCCCACCCAGTCGAGAGCAAACCCTCCTCAATTTGTTCAAGGAGTTATCAGTATGTACTGCACTGACAATAACAAATGCATTAGTTCACAAGTAAAGGTCTTACATTGTTGTTGGTATCTTGCTAATGTACCTTGCATATAGATGACTAATATAATTTTCGGGTTACAGATAATTCTGAACAGCATCAGTATGAGGAATGGCTTGTTCACACTCAGCAATTACTGCAAATGCAGTTGAAATTTTTGGAAGAGCAAATTGGAGTCCATCGAAAATCACGTAAGGCGCTTTGCGCTAAACAACGCACTGCGAAGAAAGCTGGCAGAGAGTTTGCTGAGTCAGATGCTGAGAAACTCAAGTTGGTCACAGAAGAGCAGAGTAAAATTCAGAAACAACTTGACCAGGTAAGTAGAGTAAAAAAATGTCACCCATGTATTCATTAAATCATTCATTATTATGCTAATCAGGATATAATCATGGTCCTGGTTGCAAATAAAACAATGTATTTCAACTCATGAAAATTTATCTTGTCTTAATTATTTTTATTGTTGTTGGGTTTTTTTTCTTTTTTTCCACTCTGTTTTGCTCCAGGTGCGGAAGCAACAGAAGGAGCATACCAATCTCATTGCTGAGTATAGAAGCAAGCAGCAGCAACAAGGCCCAGGTCTTCTATCTCCTGGACATTCTGCACAGGCAACCCCACCTCACATGTTTCCCAAATTACCTGGGCAGATGATGATGGGTCAACAGGGAGGTCCAGTCATTAGCCAGCACCCTGGTATGATTCCCCAAGGTGGAATGCCCATCCGGATGCCCCAAGGTCAGCCTTTCATCGCAAGAGCCCAACCTCAGCTTCCGGTACCTCTTGGAACCAACGGTGCTAGGCCCACATGTCCCCCCGGTGCTCCAACCGGATTCTTCTCACAGGGGCCACCTGGACTGCAGGGTGCTGACTCCAGGCTTCTCCAAGAAAGACAGCTTCAGCATAGGATGCACATGGCAAAGCTCCAGCAGCAACAGCAAGCGATGATGGGCCAGCAGCAACACCGAAATCAACAGTCGGCCTTAATAACTCAGCCACAGCCTGCTTTGATGGGGAACCCACTTGGATCCCAGCAGCAAGCAAATCTTCAACAGGAGATGTTAGCCAGTCAGGTGAATCAGCAGAACCTAGCTCAGGTTTCACAAGTAATGGGTGCAGCCCCAACTGTGGCTCCACCACCTCAGAACTTTAGTGCTGGCCAACCCAATAACCAGCCTCAAGCCATGGTGGCTTCTCAACCTGGGTTGACTGGAAACCATCCAGTTACACAACAAGAGCAGCAGAGGGCTCCAATGATGGGTCAGCAGGGAATTATTGTTTCTCCAGGTCATCTTGTCCTCAAGGGTCCCCAGGCTCAGATGGCTCAACAACAACAACAGAACATTCTGGCACAAAGGGTGCTTTCTTCTCAACAGCAGCAGCAGAATGTCGCAAAATCCTTTGCGCAACTTCAGCAGCAATCCATGACACAACAAAGGCAACAAACACCATTGATGATTCAATCAAGCCAAGAGCAAGGAAGGCTTTCCCAACCCTCTACGCCACAAATGGGCTCATCCCCCTCAACAGGCCGCACCACACCTCAGCCATTAGGAGGTGCAGATAGTCAAGTGGGGGTAAATAAAGAGGGTGACATTCTCAGCCCGGATATCCAAACCCCATCACAGCAGAGTGGATCCTCCACCCCCAATCACACGACCCAAGTAGGCCCCGCAAATGATCAGCAAGCCGATTTGGGCCCACAATCACTTCATCAGCAGCACCAAGACCAGGCATATGTGGTGCAGCAGCAAACACCACTTCCTGATCAACCAACCAGTTTGGTTTTGAATCAACAGGCAAGTGTGGTTCAGCAACAGCCACAGAGGCAAGATCTGGGTACCACAGACAAGCCCGCAGTGATGGTGGCTAAAGAAGAAGGGAAATCTGTCGGTTTCTTAGCCCAGCAGCAACAACAACGGCTACAAACTGCTCAGAATGTCATGCAGCAATCTCAAAATCCCAACATCCAGCAACAGATTATTGGCCAGCCACAGTCGGTTTTAATGAATCATCCTCAACAGCAAAGCCTCATTGCACAGCAGCAGAAACAACAGGCCATGATGGGCATGATCAGAGCTCAGCAGCAAGGCATGGTGGCACAGAGGGCTGCAGTTCCACCTGCAGCTGTACGCCCCCCTATCAACCTCCAGGTACAGGCTATCATTGCTCAAAATCCACAGCTGCGTAATCTACCCCCAAATCAACAGTTACAACATATTCAAGCTCTGATTGCACAGAGACAGCTCCACCAAGCACAACAAAGTCAATTGAGACATCACGCGTTACCGGGACAGGCGCCACATACTGGAAAGCAAATGCCAAGAATGGAAGGGCAACATATACCGTATGGCGCCACGGGGAAGCCAGGAGGTATGTGCGCTCAGCAACAGAGTGGTTCTCCTCAGTTCAAACAGGGAATGATGGTCCCAGGACAACCACAGCCGCAAATAGGAGAGCCAATCCAACATCCAGTTATGAGAGGACAGTTACCGGTGCCACGGTCGCCGATGGACCACAGCCGTATGATCAGGCCCACATCACCTTGTCAGTCACTACCCACGCACCCAGGTGATCTCAGACATCCGCTGAACCAAATCGTAGGGATGCGCCCACCGACGCCTAACCAGCACCAGCAGCAGCAGCAGGCGCTAGGAGCATCTGCAGGAGCCCGCATGCAGGGATCCCCTGCCCGTGCATATTCTCCAAGAGGTTCTTTTGGCATGAGCCCCTCACACCCATCCCATGTCACGACACCCTCGGCAGCCGACAGTAGAGCTGGAAGGGGAAGTCCATACAGTCAAGTCAAATCGTCTCCACTCAGGTCACCAGGAGCCAAGACTCCACTTGACTGTGCAGGGCTGAAAATCGAATCGCAGACGTCCGTTAGTGAAACACCCCCTACAACTACGCTGATTCCAAATGGTCCTCAGACAGGATCAAATGTTCAGCAACAGTCACCACAAGTTGCAGAAAGCCTTGCTCCTCGCCCACTGCCTGGCTCTACAGAAGGGGATCTATGCAAGCTGACGCTGCAAAACATTAAACAGGAGCCAAGGGAGGTACACTGTGATGGTGCAGGAGAAGCCCACTCTGGTGCTATAAAGCGAGAAGCGACAGCTGACATGGTTTCTTCTGGGGGCAACTCTGCATTCATTAATGCAGATGACACCAGATCTGAAACTGGACAACAATTGCTCCAGAAACTCTTGAGAACAAAGAACCTTCAGCTTGCTGCCCAGAGGCCCTCTGATGGCATCCACAATGAGATCAATGGCCACATCAACAGCAAGTTGGCAATGCTGGAACAAAAACTTCAAGGGACGCCACGAAATATGGAGGTACGTTTTCTTTTAGTTGAGAATCTATATTTTACCCCCCAGGGTTCTTCAATGGTGATGTGCTATTTTCTTGTCACTCAGGATTTGCAGTCTATAAGCAAAAGGGCTCCACCACAAAAGCCAAAGCGCACCAATAAAGCACCTGGAGACCGTGGTCCTAATGCACGGAAGAAGAATAAGAAGGAAGAAGTTGGAAAGAGTGCTGAAGCACTTATAAAGCAACTAAAACAGGTAAATGGGTGACAACATGCACATGCATGCATCAAATGATTGATTCCTCAATGGGTGCTAATTTGGGTTAATTTTACAGGGTCTGTCTCTGCTGCCCTTGATGGAACCTTCTATCACAGCAAGCCTGGATCTCTTTGCTCCATTTGGGAGCAGCCCACTCAATCGAAAAGCCCAACTCAAAGGATCCTTTGGAAATGCAATGCTGGACAATATCCCGGACTACTATTCCCAGTTACTCACAAAGGTAAAGCCAAGCTCAGGTCTGTGTCCACGGTCATCCTATTTTAGGAAGTTCCTCAAGGGCAATTGTCTGCTTCACAGAGCAACCTCAGCAACCCACCAACACCTCCATCTTCGCTACCCCCGACACCGCCTCCTTCTGTACAGCACAAGCTGCTCAATGGAGTGACTCCTGGGGAGGAATTCTCTCAGGGTCAGAAAAATGCAGATTCCAAAAGCAAACCGATAGGTAAAAAAAAAAAAACAGCCGCATCAAATGAGCATTTTTATTGGCTTGTTGTTCAAAAGCTCGGCTTCTAAATGTTCTCTGAATTGTCTGTACAGAAGCGGTTACAGAGGAGACAAAGAGTGTAGACATTCTTGCGGCGCTTCCCACACCACCCCATAACCAGAATGAGGACATCAGGTGCAGCAGGGCTTCATTGCTGATGTCTCATGCATTCATTTGCTCTGAAGTGAGACAAAATCGGATTTGTTTTTGACAGGTTGGAAAGTGACGATGAGGATGCTCCTGAAAGCATCATTCCGGCATCCTCCCCGGAGAGTAATGTTGGAGAGGAAACTCCACGATACCCAAACCTGCGGGAGCCAAAGGAGGAGGAGACGGAGAGAGCAATATCGCCTGTGATTCCCCTCATTCCTCGCACGGCTATACCAGGTAAAAACAGCCAATATTAGGCTCCAAAAATGTTTTAAATATGTGAACATATAATGGAGAACCTTTCAGTGTGTTTGTTACTGCAAGATCATAATGATTTCTGAAAGGTGAAATAAAACGTCATGTGTTCTTCACATTGTTAGCGTTCTCGGAGAGCAAACCTTTTGAGGCAGATGACGGAAGAGCGCTTTCCATATCCAACCACTGGGATAAGGCCAAAAGTAATGAGGTGGCTGTTACCTTCACGTTGTCCTCCATGGCAGCCAAGGTATGACGCTGCAAGATGATTGCATGCTCTTCTAACTCTGTTGTTCCTCCATGCATAGTTGACTGAAAACTAATCCATGTCTTTCCCAGAAACTGAACCATGTGATGATGGCAATGGCCCAGCTGCTCAAGATAAGGATGCCAGGTTCATATGAGGTGACCTTCCCTTCCCAGAACCTTGATATGTCCGGAGTGGATGATCCTGGCAAAGGGCCTTTACAGTCAGGTACTGGGCGAAATATCTTTGTCGTCATTGAAATTGAGATATGAACATTCAAGATATTAACATTGAAATGAGGACGATATCAGTCACGTGACCTTACCACGCTTGTGTTACATGTAAATCTCAGTTAAACCAACCGAATTCCCCTTTTCAAGTCTGCACTTGATCGACAGTTCAAACCAGCAGATAAGAATCACCTTGCGGCGGGCGATAAAGAGGAAGGACATACGCAGCCGCTGCTGCCTAGGCAGCACACGTGCATGAAAACCCCTTCCGTGTTCGCTGTCAAATGTGTACGGACGGTACACATACATTGTCTATTAGAGCATCACGCGACTATATTTATCAGTTCAAAATTACGTGGCAGTAGATAAAGTACAAGAGCTTGTAAAAATGTATGAGCCGCTTGCGGCTCGATGGTCCAATGGGAGTGAGCCTCCCTTTTCAATATACGTCCACATCCTATTTGTCTTCGATGACTGCCACCATCTGTTTGCGGATTAATAAAAAGGGAGACAATGCAACATATTGTATGGGGAGCATCAAAACAGTTCATATCGCTAGGAGTCCACGTCACGTCTCCGTTTATTGCATGAATGCCTACAGAGCCATCGTCGTCTGCGGCGGTGAGTGGTTGGTTAACATTTTCTTTTTTTTTGTCTCTCCAAGCCACACAACATATCCATCCACATCCAAAACTGTGTATCCTTGCTACGGTTGTTGATGCAATTGACACAGAAGCACTTCTATTGTCGCATAATGTGATTATTTGTCATTCAAACACAGTTGCAATAGAATGTGGTTTTCATTTTTAACCCTCGTAGTCCACCGCTTGCGATAAATGTAAAATTATATCTTTGAATCAAAGGCAAAGGCATTCGGAAAAACACAAGAGCTGAAACGTATCGGGGGGGTTCTAAAATGGCCTAAATTTCATGACGTCACCGGCTGATAATTCTCAGGCATTGCAGCAATAATAAAAAAGGTTTTGATTCCATAATTTTCACAATTTACATATTTTGCACCATAGATACCCATTATAATTCATATTTTTGAATGCATCGTCAACCTAATGTGTAAACATGCATTTCACGCGATTTTTACGTCAATCGCTTTGTTTTCGCTTGGACAGATGTATGCATGCCACATTGTTGGGTTGTGGTCATTCCAATTGTGCAACTTTTAGGTGGCGCCTGAGTTGAAACCTATTAAAATGATTTCTTAAAAAAAAAACAAACAAGTCAAGTCACATTTATTTATCTGGCCCTCAATCACAAAAGAGTCTCACTGGGTTTCGCAAGTCCACAGTTGACAAATATTCACGACATCCGCTAAGCATAACCCCACAGGAAGGCAAGAAAGAATTAAAAGACAAACCCCATCTCTGAAAAATAAGATGAGCAGGCTGCAACGGATGCCAAGTGGGCAACATTTTACACGTCATGTGGTGCCCATTTATAGTCGGGCAACGCATTGGTTATTATCCTGACAGACAGAAGGGATGAAGTCAGGCGAACCTGTTAATGATTTACAACCGACCGTGTCTTGCAGGTGCTGTGTGTCTAAAGGACAGTGCCTCATCCAGTCAGGATGAGTGGTTGAGGCAATTTGACGTGTCTCTGCCCGGCTGCACATTAAAGAAACAGGTGGACATTCTGGCACTGATTAAACAGGTCAGTTGAAGAGTTTTTGCCTCTGCTCAGTTGCTGCGTGTTTTATTTCTTCAGCAATATGTGTGTGCATTTGCTTTCAGGAATTCCCAGATCATGAAGACAAGAGAGTCCAGCACTGTTATACCACCAATGTAAATGACTTGGATGTGCGCCACCTTCCGATTATACCAGTGGAGGAATCCCCGCCTCCGTCGCCATCACCTCCTCCTCCTTCCTCCCCAGCTCCACTTCCACCCCATGAGGTCGAATCCTCTAAAAAGTCAGCCTTCTCATCCCTCTTGCCTGCCACTCTGACCGCTGCCCAGATCAAGACGGAACCTGAGCACGATGGTGCTGGTCCTCTTGTAGAACACATTGACGTGACGATGTCAACGGTTGCGGCTCCAGAGATGGCCTCTGATCCAACGTCAAACCCCGCAGGTCCTGATCCCACTGCTCCCCCAGAAGATCCTCTAAGTTTGGCAGCCAAGGAGGAGGAATCGGTCAGCGATGCTCTCATGGCAGATTGTCCCAGCCCGCTGGAGTCCTCGCTCAAGGCCATAAAGCAACGCAGGCCTCTCTCTCCTGATGAGGACGTCTTACTCCCCAATGTAAAAAAATGGAAAGGGATTCGCTGGAAGCGGCTGCAGATTGTCATCTCCATCCGCAAGGGTGGCTCCAAAAAAGAGAGCAGCCGCGAGGTGTCTGAGCTGATGGAGCGCCTCCGCATTACTCTGCGACCCGAGAGGTTGCCACGGGATAAACGCAAATGCTGTTTCTGCCACGAAGAGGGTGACGGTGCCACGGACGGACCTGCCCGCTTGCTGAACATCGATGTGGACCTATGGGTGCACCTCAACTGTGCCCTTTGGTCTACCGAGGTCTACGAGACGCAAGGCGGTGCGCTTATCAATGTAGAGGTGGCGCTGCGTCGCGGATTGCGCACTCTGTGCGCGTGCTGCCAGAAAACGGGTGCCACCAACAGCTGCAACCGACTGCGTTGCCCAAATGTCTACCACTTTGCCTGCGCCATTCGGGCCCGCTGCATGTTCTTCAAAGACAAAACCATGTTGTGCACCCAGCACAAGCTGAAGGGCCCCAGCGAAGACGAGCTCCTCTCGTTCGCCGTTTTACGACGGGTCTACATCGAGCGAGATGAGGTCAAGCAGATAGCCAGCATCTTGCAGCGAGGGGACCGCGTCCACCTTTTCCGCGTCGGCGGTCTCATCTTTCACGTCGTCGGTCAGCTGCTTCCCTCTCAAATGGCCATCTTCCACTCGCCCACGGCCATCTTCCCCGTCGGCTATGAGGCCACTCGCATCTACTGGAGCACGCGTGTGCCCAACAAGCGCTGTCGCTACCGTTGTCGCATCAGCGAGGATGATGGCCGCCCCTTGTTTGAGGTGCGTGTTCTGGAACATGGCATGGAGGATTTGCAGTACCGTGACAAGACCCCGCAAGGTAAGATGTTGATATGTCGACTCTCTTTGTCTTTATGGTGTCTCTCATCGCCTCGTCTTCTTTCCCTTTCAAATGAACTGAGCAGAGACTGAATGTTTGATGCCGTTTGTTGATAGGAATCTGGGAACAGGTCGTTCATAAGGTTGCCAAACTCCGAGATGATTCGTCCATGCTGAAACTCTTCACTGAACACGTCAAAGGAGAAGAGATGTTTGGCCTTACGATTCATGCTGTCATGCGCATCACTGAATCGGTGAGGAAGCGTTACATTTGGAAGACATTTGGAGCCACTTTTGCGAATTTGACTTCATTGGTAATTTTAGTGGCCAGCATTTTGCAACCGCCCATTGTTTAGCATGGCTGCCCATTATGTCGACCGGTAGATGGCGGACTGGTCCCAAGTCGATCGCGATTGCAGCTTGTGATTAGCGCTAAATCTTTTATAGTTATCATTGATCTCTTTCAGAGTTTGTTTCGTGTACAATTCACCGAGGGCACGGGCAAAGAATAGGAATCTAGAGGGCCGCGGGAAGCACTTTAAAACAGTACGTGTGAGCTCTGATAGTTAACTGGCTGCAAAAGTGCGTCACATGCCTCACTGTCAGGCTGTTGCTCATCACGGCGTGCGTGTATATGTGCGCACGTGCGCAGTAACGGGTCGATCGAGGGAGGTTGGTTGTTTGAAAAGTCGATCTTCGGTCCAAAAACTCTGGGCACCCCTGGTTTAGCACATCTTCCTCACAGTTGCGACGTCCTGGGTTTAAATCTCAGTGCCAACCTTCTTGTGTGGTATTTGTTTATTCTCCCCCTGTGCTTGTGTGGATTTTCTTTTGGTACTTTGTGTTCATTCAAGACTGGTAAATTGTCAATAGGTGTGAATGTGTGTGTGAGAGGTTGTCTGTCTATATTTGCCCGTCAACTGGGTGGCGAGCAGTTGAGTTTTACCCCGTCTCTCGTCCAAAATCAGATGGGAGACACTCCAGTTTGCCCGTCACCCTCATAAGGATGAGTGGGGTAGAGAAAATGGGTAGATGATTAAAGGACATTGAACACAATTTTTCTCACATTTCTTGTATTTTAGCTGCCTGGAGTGGAGAACTGCCACAACTACCAGTTTCGATATGGCCGTCACCCACTGATGGAACTGCCTCTCATGATTAACCCCACCGGTTGTGCTCGCTCAGAGCCCAAAGTCCCCACGCAGTGCAAGAGGTAAGGCTGAAAATTTGGGGCTATTTGATCTCTGTTTTGAAGCGGTTTCTTGAAGCCTAATTGATTTTGGCTCAATTAACTTGCTCCACAGCAGCACGCCGGGGTCGTGTTTAGTTGGCCTCACAGATGGGCAAAGGCGGGTTTGAATCTTGGCTCCCCGTTGTGGAGTTTGCATGTTCTCTCTACCTATATGGATTCTATCCCAGTACTCTGACTTCCTCACACATTCCCAAAAATGGCGTCAGGCAGTACACATGAAACAGCTGCTGATTGGCTTAGATAAGGTCATAGGCTGGGTTCGAAAGTGGATGAGAGGGGAACGCGCTGTGCCTCTCTGAACACATGCACTCTTGCGGGCGTGTTGGCGTCAAGACTGCATTTCCGAACGCACCCCAAGTTTCCGACTGAGCTCAGAGTGCCACTTTAAATTAACTATCCACACTGATGTTGTCGAGAGGCTACAAATGCTTTGTGTTGCATACACTGATTGACAAGCCTTTTTTCCAAGCTAAATCGATTGGTGGCATGGAGCACACTTGTAAAAGCCCCTCAATTAACCATGTCACCTTTCAAGCGGCAATGTTCAGAGCCTTGGAAAAAAGTAGATGCTTGTAGTCCGGAAATTACAGCTCTAATACTGATGAATAAATCATCATTATTATTCTGTCCTCAAATGGCCATCCCCTTTTTTGCGAGGGACCGGCTGTGACAGTCTTGCTTTTCCATCTGTCCTCAGGCCTCACACCTTGAACAGCACCAGCGTGTCCAAAGCGTACCAGAGCACCTTCACCTGTGAGATGAACACGCCATACAGCAAGCAGTTTGTTCACTCCAAGTCCTCGCAGTATCGGCGCCTGAAGACAGAGTGGAAGAACAACGTGTACCTGGCTCGCTCCCGCATTCAGGGCCTGGGTCTGTACGCCGCGAAAGATCTGGAGAAGCACACCATGGTCATCGAGTACATCGGCACAGTCATCCGCAATGAGGTGGCCAACCGCCGGGAGAAGGTCTACGAGTTGCAGGTGTGTACGCCATATAGTGTCAGTCCGTGTAATGACAAAAAATCCCTTTGACTCTCCCACCTCAGACTCTTTCATTGTCTTTGTCCTAGAACCGTGGTATCTACATGTTCCGCATCAACAACGAGCAGGTGATTGACGCCACTCTGACTGGTGGCCCAGCTCGGTAAGCAATCCTGAGTACTGGTTGGCTGAACAAAATAATAATGAGGGAGTAATTCCCCCGATTTATCCCCTCATACACTCGAAACAGATACACTTTTTTAAACACAAGTATTACTTGGCGCCTGTTGTCACTCACATTTGTACAATTCTCCAAACTACAGGCTTGCTTCAAGCTGTTTGTCACTCCCAGTTGAAGTTCATTGCAAGTGACACAAAACAAAAGAAATATGGACCTCGATTTACTAGTGTCCCCACATACAATTTCTTCGAGTCAAAAACTGTTGCTGAGCTAATTTCTTTTGCATTGTCATGTGTCAAGTCAAGTCAACTGTTTTTATAGAGCACTTTCAAACAGCCATCGCTGCATACAAAGTGCTGTACATGGAGCAATTTAACATATGCAATAAACAGTAAAACAAATCGATAATAAAGACGGTAGAAGGCGCCAAAATAAAACCTCTCCTCTCTCAGGAACACTTTGAGACAGTAATTCATGCCTTTGTCACATCCCGGCTCGATTACTGCAATGCCCTTTACTTTGGAGTCAGCCAGTCCTCCATTAAGCGCATTCAGCTGGTCCAGAATGCCGCTGCTCGCCTCTTGACTGGTTCTCGTAAGAGGGAGCACATCACTCCTACCCTGGCATCCCTTCACTGGCTCCCCATACATGTTAGTTATTTTCAAGATGCTCTTATTTGTTTTCAAATCTCTAAATAATCTCGCGCCACCTGACCTCTCTGAGCTCATCCGCCCCTACTCACCTGCCCGGCGCCTCAGGTCTGCGGAGCTGTATGAGTTTTGTCGTTAAACCAAGGCTCGGGTTTGGGTTTTGTGAGTAAAAACTCAAGTACTAATTGCGCTTCAGTGACAGTGGCTTGTGAAAGTTCAGGTAACTAGTGCTTTTGAGCCATTTTCAGTTGAAGTTGATTGTAAAACTAGTGCTGTCAAGAGATTAAAAAAAAAAGTGAGATTCATGAACTATGATCTGTAATGAATTGATCTAATTAATCTATAGGTATATTTTAATCTCATCTAAAATTTGCTGAGAACCCCTATTTTCATTTTAAATGTGTTACATTTGTAGCCGGGTCTTTAGAAAGACTGGACTGGACACAAAATCATTTTTAGGTGGGCTTTATTCCCGACTGAACAATGAAAAATTGTTCAGCATTAAGATGAAAGACTGAGATGTTAACTGAATTTTAAAAGAGTTGGAAAAGGGATCTAGGAGATCAAAGAAAATTATCTAACAGATTAAGGAACATTTCACCATAATAAACAACAGCAGTAGCTTGTCGACACTTTCCGGCATGTTGGGTGTATACAAAACACGTGGAAAAACACAAATGATCTCCCCTGCTATACAGCTGTTCACACGACTCACGAGCGGCAGATTTCAAACTCCAAACCACAATATTTTGCTCTGAATATCGCCAGGGTTACAACGACGATCATGGGTGTATCAAGTTGGGACAAGCAGTGGGCACAGTTCAACGACTACCCTCCTTCACATGCATGTTACCCTTACTTCGCTTCCTGGTCTGATTCCCACACGCTCTATATGTTCCCGCGTGTTTTCATCTAGTGTGTCTCTTAAAGTGACAGTGCTACATTTGTTAAACAAGGCAGCCTTCACTACAAAAGTCTAAGTATGCTTCACCTGGTGACACATTATTGAGGCAGATCAAAAGATAGACACCACAAAAAAATGGCATCTTAAAGTCTTTCATTGTTTTGGAACAGACTTGAACAGATGCAGTCCGAGCAATTTCCTTTCTGCTGTATTTGAAACGAGTCCCAAGTCCTACCTGCAACCTTTAGTTTTGACGAGTAGGGGGAATATCACTGTTTTGTTTTTGTAAATCTCCAAATAATGAAAAAATAAAATTCAAATAGAACATCGGGCCCATAAAAAGTGCTTAGGTTAACATATCAAAAACCGTAAGAACACTTTCTGAGCAATACAAATACTGAACTTGCTTAAGATAAAAAAGTAAATAAACTAGGCCCTTAAATCACACTGCTCTAAGGTATCACTTCAGAAATAACACTGTTCATCATTCCAAGGGGACGGCGAGGGCGATAGATAAATAGCAATCCTCGCTGCCCATCTTTAAAACCCGCCTCAAAACTCACTTGTATCCTTTGGCATTTGACTCAGGATGACCCAAATTATGCTCTTAGTTATACTGTTTGGTGCTCTCTCCCATCTTTGTTACTGATTTGTTGCTTTGGGTTACTGTTGTATATGTTAGTTGCTCCACGTACAGCACTTTGTGTGCAGTGATGGCTGTTTGAAAGTGCTCTATAAATACATTTGAGTTGAGTTGAGCATTGCCATGAATATCATTGAGGAAAGATGAGTGATTTGAGTGACGAATGTTTGATGATGAACCAAACCAAACCAATTTCGTCTAACGAAAGTGCTATCTTAATGCTAACCTGTAATTCGAAAATGCCAAATGCCAAAGATGACCTCACGGAGCAGCAACACATTCTAAGGTCACACAACAACACTGAGAGGCGTACTGGACACACCCCCTCTCCGGGCCTCATGTGTGTAGTTACCTAACACATCCAACAGATGGCGCCGGGGAGAACAAAGCTGATCAAATCCTTTGCAGCGGTGTATCCATTGCAAAATTGTGTCATCATTTTGCTACTGTGAATGACCTTCCCGCAGGTTGTTTGATATTCACCTTGTCCTGTCCACTGCAGCTATGTCAACCACTCGTGCGCGCCCAACTGTGTCGCTGAGGTTGTGACGTTCGACAAAGAGGACAAGATCATCATCATTTCCAGTCGCCGAATCCCCAAAGGAGAGGAGGTATGCTGCATGTGTCATTTCAATCAACTGCTACCTCAGGACCAATTGCAAAACCAGACAGCTCCCCCAAAATCATTTTGTTCAAAGGACAAGTCCCCAATTTCTACCCAACTATGAACCAGTCGACACAGTTGAGTGTTGTACAACTCCAATCTCTTGAAATAGCTCTCAACCTTGACTTGCATGAGCCCTTAAACAATCCATTTATCTTCTTGTTGCTGCTTTCCTGCCGACCAAATTGAGGCCATTATTTTCGTCACTTTCAAGCACAGCTGAAGCTTTGCTCACAGCAACTTCACAACAAACAAAAGTATTGGAGTTGATGGGGGAGCATTTTGAGAACGAAAATATGCAGCATGGGCTGTGGGCTCGCTTGACAATGAAGGCTTTTTGTCTCGGGTGTGAGCGTGCGCGTTTGTCCATTGCAGCTCACCTACGACTACCAGTTTGACTTTGAGGATGACCAGCATAAGATCCCGTGCCACTGCGGAGCCTGGAACTGCCGAAAATGGATGAACTGAGATGAAGGAAGGAAGGAAGGTGGTTTGCCTCCTTTCTGCGCCAAAGCCTTTTTTAATTTGTTTTTAAACTTGACTTTGCCAGTGCATAAGCTGCTCTCCCCCAAGTGGAGGAAAGCTGACCTCCATCTTGGGACGACCCCAAGTGACAGTTGAGCGTGTAGCCAAAGGTTTGACGAGCATTAATCAACATACCACCACCACCTCCTCCACAACACCAGGGCAGTCCCTTTTTTTTTCTTTTCTTTGCCCGTACATGTTTTTTTGGTTGGCTAAAACCCTCTTGGAAAAAAAATGAGAACAATCATGTCAACAAGCACCATGCATCAACAGCAGCGACAAAAATCAAGACACAAAGAAGCCATTTTAAAATACTACTAATGAATTTTCTTGTTTTAAGTTGGACCTAAAGTACTTCCTCTCTCATCTGCAATCACACCGCCCAGCCGTGACCCCCCCCCCCCCCAAATCCCCTCCCAAATCATCAATGAAGACAACGTGGACGTTGGCTAGCGAGACAATCTTGGTTGGGAAAAAGGCTTGTTGGACCCGGTCTACCTCATTGATTGGAGCGGTAAGTGACTGCTTTGTATAGAAACAAGAAAAAAAGAAAAAAAAAGACTTAACTGTTAACTGCTACTGTGGAATGAAAGGGGATCTGGAGGGACTGTTCTTGGACAAGCAGGGAATCTTAAGCAGCACGTTTGCGCTGTCTAGTCTATGCTGATGATCATTTACTCTACGGAGCCACCTTGATGATGATGATGATGATTCATCATGACTTATTTATACAGAGGAACTCTATGAGCATTTTGGATAAGCATTCAAACAAAAAGGCAATCAGAAGCTCAGCGTCACATCCTGTCTGCCACCAAATTATCCGCTTCTTCTTCTTCTTCTTTGCTGTCAGTGGACGCATGACTACTAAAATGACCTTTTTCAATGACGCTCTCGTCCTCTGTCGGATTTAGCGGATAGAACATTTTACTGTAGTAGGTCTTCCTTTCGCCTGAGTGCAGCCTGCAGTGTTTCTACTTTCCAGGTGCGTGCGTGCGTGTGTATGTGCTTTTCTAGGGCTGGTACTCTCCTCCAGGCTGAACTGATGGCAGGGAAAGACTAATTGGATAAAAGGGCATTTGTTTCCTTGTCTACCTGAGAGTTATAAGGAAAATATAAAACACGTCTTTAAAGGGAGCTTTAAATTTCCCACACTGCTATATTCCTCCTCTGGAAAACAAACACACACAAAAAAAACCCTACCACCTCACAGGATGAAAAGAAAAATGCAAACTTGTATAAATGTATATAACGGTATATGCATTTGGGGCTTCTGTACCCAGCAAGTCCCTTTGTAATCAATAAAGTGCAGAGAAATCAAATGGAAGGAGAAAAAAAAAATCAACCACTGGATATCATTTTAACAAAGCTGTACATACGTATAAATATATGTAAAATGGTAAACTAATATCTTTATGTATATGAACCAGAGCGTTTTTTGCATTAACCTGTTTTTCTATGAGTGTTTTTGCTATTAACTCTCAGAGGCGAGTTTGTTGACATAAAACAAAAGCGGTGAGAGAAGACGAGGTGACGGCAAAAAGGATCTGTGTGTTGAATGCACATCAGACAGCAGTGCATAGCATTTGTATTTATGGAATATGTTGGGTTGTTGTTTTTTTTTCTTTTGTATTTATGCTTACCAAATCATGACCCTTCTTTGCCTCCACTTGGATGAATATACCCATGAATGGAAAGAAGCTTTTCTTCTGTGTCGTTTTGCTTCTTTTTGTCTCTTTTTCCCTCTAGAAGTGAATGTTTTGTGAAAGGGTTACTTGGCAGACCCAACTTATCCCCAGACTTCACCTGCTCATGAATTGCACTCTCCTAAATCTCAAAATCTTGCCATCCATATATATATATATATATATATATATATATATATATATATATATAAAATGTAATCATGGAGACATTTGCTCAAGTGGTCGATATTGATTAAGTATCCCAAGCAGTGATTTTACTTGTGCTTTTGCTATGTTTCAAGGGAAGACCATAATGAGACCTAACGCCTCTCACTGGATTTTTAAGCCTGAAACATGTTCAGCCTTTTTGAAATCTTAATTTAAGTTTTCTTATCTTATAATTTAATAAATATTTGCTCAAATTGATTTTTTTTTTAAACCTCACCTACTTTTTAAAAAAATGTTGCATCTGTACAGCAGATATACTTTTAGGGATGACAAATAAATATATTGATTTTTATTGTAAGTGGCATGTTTTGTATGAAAATTCTTTTCAATTGTACATATTTTTTTCAGGAAGCCAGAGGTTTCTTTATATACAGCTTCCCACTCTTTCCCTGATGCCCTGTCATATTTGTCTGCTTTTGTTTCTTGTAAACTGAAATAAAAATGCATTTTAAATATATGCACTTTTTTAAATTCGTCCAATAGTTTTGGGAACATACTCACCTTTGACTGGTACTGTACATTAATATACCCATGCACCATATTTAGTATTCCAGCTGTTTATAGTTTATATACAGCACACAAAAAAAGTGAAGCATTACGGTTCATGAAGCCAGTGACTTAAGAAAAAAAAAAGGAATTTATTGTATATCATCTATATACAGTAATCCTGAAAACATTTGCACAACATGGATTTTTCTATCATGAAATATTACACAAGGACAGGTTGTCTAATAGCCGCCCGCGTATGCATGGCAACGTAAAACACGGACAGGGCCGTATGTGTCTCCCATAAACTCCCCGGCTGCATGCACGACGGACATGAACAAACGTGGACACAAACAAATATGGACACACAGATTTCCTGATCAACGCCTCGGCGTGGCCAAGGCCAACAAAATGAATGAAAATCATGCAGCTTCACTTTGGCGACCATTCCAGGAACTACTTATGACATCATGCTTCTGCTTTGCAATCAAACAGGGTACCGAATTCTCGGCCGCTCCCAAAAATTTTCCAGTGTCAGTTAGGGGAGCTGCTTGCAATCACATCCGTGTTGCGCAGTCCTGAAAATGACTTGCCTGGCAATCCCTAACATGAACAGGAAGGAAATCAGCTGCAACAAATGTGGGATCAGTAGTACCAACAGATCAGGAGTCTGTGTGGAGGGAGGGCGAGGGGGGGACAGAAGAAAATGCAGCTGACTCATTTAGTGTCGTTTAAAAAAAAAGTTAAAGTACCATCACTGTTCACATTGGTGCTTACGGACAGGGGAGTGTTGTTTAGTTTAAAAAGAAAAAAAAAGGTACCCATTATCAGTAGTGTCAGAAGTCACAAAAGAAAACACAATTCATGGCAGAAACACACAATATATCGAGATATTAAAAAAAAGAAATCAAAACATTTGATACGCCTCTCAGCCCGATGTCATCAAGCCGTTTGGACGACGGCGCTCGGTGCCGGACGTCTCACAGTGTTTATCCACATCAAGTCAAGAGTCACAAATAAATTAAAAACATTTTTCCCTGCCAGTCCAGTGATTGCCTGTAGGTTGCACAGAGGAGGCTACACATGATGACATTTTTCTATATACAGCATATATTTTTTAATCTCCAGTTAGTGATGGTCACGGCGAGAGGATGTGTGTTTATTAGTCCTTCCACATGGGATTACAAACATGGCCTCTATCTTACTCAAACATTCACAGGTTGTCAGGCTTCCATGGTTGGGACGATTTTGGAGTGAATTAAAAAAAACAACAAAGCTAAATTCATGAAAACTGTACAATAGTAGTTCCTGCCATCTGGAAGCTGAAAATAACAGTGAGATGATATTAACAGCGGTAGTGCTGCGGCCCATGACGACGGGAAAGGGTTTGGGGGCTTCGGGGGCGGGGAGACACAAGGACATGGGACAGGGTCGGTGGGTCTCAGTAGTTTTGGCTAAAAAGGTGAGGTAGGCCTTGGCTTGAAAACTGGCAGGGCTTCTTTCACATCTTGATGTCCTCCTCCACGCTGAGCTGCGACAGGGTCTTCTTGATGCGCAGCGCCGTCAGACGTGCCGCACCGTTGGCGTACCAGCACTCACGCATGATCTTGCCCATCACGCGCAGTGACTTCACAGCGCGCACACAGGGGACACATGATGTGTTACCATGAGCATTAAGCTAGCGGAAAATATGCTGGTTGTTTTTCATTATTCTTCTGTAAATATTCTCTTTGTTTGATGTTTAGTTTGACAGCAACCTTCAACAGCTTGAAGCCTCTTTTTGAAGAATTGGTAACTATTGGCAAATATGGAGCTGAACGCTCGGTTAATGGACCACTCGAAATTGTCCTTTAAGTGTGCCTTGCGATTGGGTGGCAACCCGTTCAGGGTGTCCCCCGCCTCCTACCCGAAGACAGCTGGGATGGGCTTTAGCACGTCCGTGACCCTTGTGAGGATTAGTGGATCAGAAAATGAATGGATGAAAGGATATTTAGGTCTTCGGGGTAGTTTAAAAACTCAATGAGTATTTCCCATTTGACATCCCCAGCTAGTAGAATGGAAGATGGGCCTCTAGTGATTTGATTAAGTACTGTGACGTTGTAATTCGGCCATTTCATCACGCTTCCTTCTTGATATATATGGTAGCTTGATAGAAAGCTGTTCAGATATGTGTAGTTATTCAATACTCTCCTGGGGAAAAAAAAAAAATCTCTACAACTAAGTCAATTGGTTACCTCGTAGCTCTGCCACCAGTTGGGCACGTTGGGCCGCAGCTTCTGGTCACACACCACCTTCCTCATCTCCTCTATTGAGGGGTCAGAGGGCACCAGGTCATAGTAGGGCAGCTGGTACTCCTCGTGGATACCTGCCATATAAGCGCAATGGAAACGATCGGGTGCGTCCTGGAGGCTCTGCTGCGCAGAGGTGTGTGTGTGTCTTCGTGTGCGCGCACGCGTCTCACCTCCGGCATTGCAGCGGCGCGCGATCTCCCAGTAGACCAGGCCCAGAGCGTAGATGTCGGCGCACTTGAAGGAGTCAAAGTGCTTCATGTTGATGCTCTCGTCCAACACTTCTGGAGCCATGTACCTGGGAGGTTGCACAGCATGACGTCAGGTTGCAGAAAAACAATTAGACAGCCAGACCATAAGCCCACTTTATTCATCGATTCAAGTTTGTCGGGACAATTTATGATTGATTTGAATCAAATTGTTGGAGCTTCCGTAGTCTAAAGCGTATCCCTGTCGAACTTGCACTGTTGACATGGACGAGAGAAAGAGAGAGAGAAAGAGCGATCGTTTCTAAAAGCAGAGACCGCGTTGCCGCTCTTTTTAGCGACTCATCCCACCCGAGCAACTTTCTCTGAAAAAAAGCTTGAGCGGAATCATTTTCACATTGCTTTTCGTATGACAAATGGAGCCGAGCGCTAAGCAATCATTTGGTCAATCACACTCGACCTTGCCAGAGATGTGCAGGCCGTTTATTCACTGAAGAAGTGCACAGATTGACAGCCGATCGACTATCAAAGGAAACGATAAATATTTTTGATAAATTGACTCATCATTTGAAGGCCTTGTTTCATTTTCAGTTGTCCAAAGCCTGTCATAAGTCGATCTTCTCTGATTTGTGTTGTGCTCCATGAAATCATACCGATTTCGCTTTTACTTTGCAATTAAGAATAATCAACATTTTTGCCATTTTTCAAACACGTCACGGACAAAAGCAGGAACGGATTGATGATTCATGTACATTTGTGCATTTTCTGCACCGTCGATTTGGCATAATATCCTGTTGTAGAATCAAGGGATGGAAATTAAAACGGGCTTTTCAGAAATCGGATTCGCTGTCGGCAAGTGTTCTTTAAGAGCTTTGCTTTCTTTCCCCTTTTGTTTTATCACATGGTGTTTGTTGTTACGTGATAGGGACCCGATGTGGATGGTTTTCAGTGTTTTTTTGGCCACAACGTTGGTCAAAGTAGAAGAATCTGTGCTCGGTGGTTGCGCCTTCTCCGCAGCACGCGTGTACCAGCGCTGATTCTCGTCGGAATGAATGTCGGTGCTATTTGACTGTCGCCGCTTGACAACCTGGTGGCGCTTGTGTTTTATTTTGTTCAGCGGAGATGGTGGCGCAGTTGGACAGTCTGGGCTAGTGCAGTTGGATGGATGGCTCGTGGGAGCCGAGGATGAGACGAGAGGAGCGTTGGCGCAGAGTGCGGATGCACATTTGGAACTGGGAGTCGGCGCTTGGAAGCGAAGCGGATTTACATGGCAGGGAGAAGTGAAGCAACCTCGTTTTGAGTCAATGGACGCTACAGCTTCTTGCTTACTTTCAAACTTGGCTCGTAGCCGGCGTGCGCACATTTTAAGCATGACGTCTCTGATCCACTTTGATCCTCTCTTTCATCGAGAACTGCTTCAAACAACAAAGCGTATTAGGGGAAAAGTGGCTAAGATTGCATGACTGTCCGTGTTTGATGATGTTGTGTTATATTATATTGTTATTTTATGCGTGTCGTTTCTTAAAGCCCGAGATGAATTGAGATGTATTGTACGAAATAATCCAGATTCCCGGAATGCTGAAAACAATTGTCAGCTGCAGCCCAAACTCGTATGAAAGACACGTTGGAAAGAAAGTCACAATGCAAAGAACCCACTCGGACTACAAAATGCAAGCAAACGCGGAGGCTGCACGGATGCGGCTCACTTACCTTTTGGTGCCCACGCGCTGGTTGGGGGCAATATCAATGGTGTCCGTAATGGATTCGTGGCGGACGGCCAGGCCCAAGTCGGCGATGGCGCACATGCCGTTTTTTTTCACCAGGATGTTCTTGGACTTGAGGTCACGGTGCGCGATGCCGGGCTTACCTACGGGGGAGGCGTCTGGAATTAACTGGGACGGGGCGAATTCAGTGACGTGAAGGCGCCGAGCGAGCTCCCCTCACCCTGAGTGCCGAGGATCTCCATGTGCAGATGTGCCAAACCGCTGGCGGCCGACAGCGCCAGCTTGATCATGCCCTCGATGGTGACCGAGTAGCGATTTAGGTAGTCGAAAAGGGAGCCGTGCTCGTGATAGTCGGACACCAGCCACAGCTGCGTCCACGTGCCGTTGTCTGGAGGAGAACACGCACGCACGCACGCAATTGCTTTGGTGAAGAAATAAAAAGTGCATGTGATTGAATTTGTGTTTTTCATCGACACTAAAATTGCATTCGGAAACAAACAGACGTCTGTGGGGAAACGCAATTACAGGATCCACAAGTGGGGAAACCTTGGCCTATTTTGCGGTTGGCTCCTTGCATGTCTGCTTTGGAAATTGTTTTCGGCTCTTTGTTTTCGTTGTCGGCCCAATTTTTTTGTAAGAACGCGCCATTATTTTTCCGTGTTGTAAGATGAGTTTTTGATAGTTCCAACTATTAACGTCAGCAAGGCCAACTAAGCCCCGGCAAAAGCGGGGGTTGAATGTATGCGCTCATCTCGAAGATGCCAGTCTGTGCCTAAGTCACGAAGCCGCTTCTTGTTTTGACAAACATTTAGAGGCCACGTCACTTCAAATGCTCTGATTGCACTTTTCCCCAATCATATGATCAGTGCGCATAGCGACGCTTGGTTTGTTGATTTAAATCAGCTCGACGCGCGTCCGTCAGCATCCGTCGCCCTTTTCTTCTCCTTGCCTCACCTTTATTGTCTGCCGCGATGAAGCCCAGGATGTTTTCATGGCGCAACATGATTGTCTGGTAGATCTCGGCTTCTCTAAACCAGGAGCGCTCCTCCCTGGATGAGAAGATTTTCACCGCCACGTCCCCGCCGCGCCACTTCCCTCGCCAGACTTCGCCGAAGCGGCCCTTCCCGATGATTTCCTGCAGTACGATGGTCCTGGCCACGGTCCGCTGCACAAATAGGGGCAGGCCTGCAGGGGCCAGTAAACAAAATATTGAGCTGGTTGGTGACGGTGAGGAAGCGCCAATAGCAAAAGAAAGGCAAACGTGTTTCAAAGCGCGCAGTCTGACCTCACGGGCACAGGAGTGCGTGTTCCCATCATCGACATGTTTGCACACATTCCGAGCGGATTACGCTCGCAACCGCAAGGTATTTTCACGACTATCCACTGGACCGCAGATAAAATAATTGCTGCCATGCAATTTTTCCAGTCTTGTAAAAATCCCACAAATCTTTCTCAAGTGTTAATAGAATGGTGCGATAAGACTTGGCTGAGCCGCGGCTCCGAAAAGTTGCGGGAGGTCATCGCGGCCTACAGTTCAAATCGGCACCTCTTTGGGGATTAAAAAAAAAAACTGCAAGTAGCCACTCAAAAGCGCATTAGCTGAAATTTAACATGAGGTAAAACAGCGATTGATCCCCAACACCAAACTGGGGCGAGATGTTTATTGATGTATTTCATGATTTGCATCAGAAACATGCAGCGCTTTGGAGGCAGACCTGCACCGTAAAGACGATTTATTTGGGCAAATACAGATGCAGTTTATAGGCTGACAAAATCCACTTTTCTGCAAAACACGACATCTGCAAAGGCATTTGTTGCATCGTGTTCAGCGAGCAGTGAAAATGATTTTACTGTGGAGCTAAAGAAGAAAGACTCTGCATGTGGATGTTCTTATTCCTGCTTGGAGATTATTGGATAACTGAAGCAAGTAGAACGGTAAGACGTCATTTGCAGGCGGTAGATCATAGAAAACACTTGGATGAACATACTTGGGAAAACTACGGGAGGCAATTTCGAGTGCATTCTGTGATCGCGCTACGAAATCAAATCACTCGTCTCTCAAATGATCTTTCGTCATTGAAATGGACGCAGATGCTTCTGGTCAGTTGCGGCCCACGCGTTTCTCGTATGGCGTTGTGTAAAAATGTTTTTAACATTTCGCAATGCGGGCTTTCACTCCCCAAAAATCTGGGCTTCAAAATGCAAGAGCCAAAAAAAGCGGAGTTTTTCCGCGTTGTTGTTCCGCCATGGTTTTATTTCAAAGGCCTGACCTTCGACAGGATGCGTTACGCCAATTTGCTGGAATCTTGTTGCCGGTCAAACTCAGAGGCTGCTTAAAAATTAAAATAAATTAAATTTTAAAAAAAACATCCACTTTTTTTAATTGCATTTCACGGTGTTATGCGATATTTTGGGGTGATTCAACTGAGGATTGGCTCAAAAAACAGGAGGGTTCAAAGATGAGTAGAACTCAAATCAGCTCTAGGATTGTCAGCACGCATGCCATTACCAGAGCCTGATCCGGAGGTAGACATGTCATAGATGAGGTCTTGCAGGGTCTTGTCCTTGGCCAAGTACAGATGGTCACATGACGGGTCCTCCACTTCCAACCTCTGCCTGTGACTGTAGGCCCTCTGGTGATACTGGAAGAGGAAAACGCCCACCATGAGCAGCACACAGAGCAGAAAGACGGGCCCCGCGATGACCGCCGCCAGCTCCACGGGACCCCAGGAGCCGGCCGAGCCCGAAATGTCCTCCTTGGTGGGCACTGAGAGCACAGAGGGGATCGAGCAGAGAGGTCAATACTCGCGTGTGCGGTCTCGCGGCGGGAAGGGGTCGCCGTGCCGATGCGACCGAGCCTTACCGGGGACTTTCAGGTCAATACTGTTGCAGTAGTCCACATAGCAGCAGTGAGTGTTGAGCAGACCCTCGGCGCTCAGGCAGTAGAAGGGTTGCCCGGGCGGAACCAGGTTGTCCCTGTTGATGCAGATGCGTACGTGCTGCTCCTTCCCCTGGATGGTGTACGTGGAGGCCATGCAGGCGCCGTCCGTCTCACACTCATAGCCCGTCTTCTCGCAGGTCGTGCAGTTGCAACGAAGAGCTGGAGGGGGTCAGCCAATCGAGGCGTTACCGTGGAATGCAGAGAAATGTCGCCGTGTGCAATCAATATTTGCACATTTTGCTCAGATGTAGACTGGAAACACAAGTATTCTCTGTTATGGGATGTCTCCGACTGGATGGCATCGTGCACTCCATCATAGGAGCAGGGTTGGAACGATATCTGAGGCAAAGCTCACAGTACTGAGGGGCTGGCTCCCGGTACAGGTGGGGCGGTAAGGAGCGCGAGAGAGAACCAAAAAGAGCTTACTGGCCCCCTTCCATTCAATGGTTACGTTTGTAAAACCTCTTGCTTGCTGCAGCTATGTTCACAATAACAGAAGCCCCCCTCCCCCCCAATCCCCCCCCCCCAACTTGTTTTTCCACTGTCCTAGTGTATATCATACAGTCCCTCGTTTTGCTGGAATCTCTTGCCAGAGTGAATCATACAAAGGAGTAAAGATTCAAAATACACCAATCAAAAGCGTGAATGCTTTTCAATCGACATGAGAAATGATGTTTATTATTTATTTTTTTAAATCACATCTCCCGCCCCACCCAAAAATTCTTGACTTTGCTTTGAAATCTCTAACTCTGTTTTTAACTGCTTTTAAATCTCCAAGTTTGAGATGTTTCCCTTCTCCAACACACCTGATTCAGGCGATCAGCACAAGCCTGTTGAATATCCGGCATTCAAATTAGGTGCGTCGGCGCGGGCAAAAACAACACCTAAAACAGGCCGGATAGGGGCTCTCGAGGACGACAGTCGATAAGTGCCGTGATCTTCGGCAGTATCATGACATCATTGTTTGTTTTTAAACCATGACTTTGCATTAGGTTTGTGGGGGAAGTCCCAAAAGAGTTTGATTTGGAATGAATAGTGATTGGCGCTGGCAATTGGGAGCCAAGTTATTCACAGGTACTGATGTCGCGACCCATGATTAAAATGCTGTTTTGCGTGTATGCATGCAGTCCGAGTTTTGCCAGGTGGCTCGCATCTGATAATTGCGCTGCAGGGGGAAAGCTAAACCCACAGAAACACGCAGATGGAAAGAGTTCAATTCAGGCGGGACACACTTTTGGTGTGACCAGACAGAGCAGGACCGAAGTCGCGGCACCCAGACGGCCATGAAATCAGAGCCTTCACGGCGGATGAACCCAAAGAGGCTGGGTGACGCCCAACCTGCCTGCAGGGGAGACAACCCGATACTAAACAAGGACAGAGGGCTTCATTCCTTGCCCTTCTTTAGACCTCACTGACACAGAGGTACAACATTGTTTCGATACGTAATCATTATGATATTAAAAAAAATGTAAATGTGTCCAACCCCATTTCATTTCCTTTTGCAATACACTGCACCTTTCTTACACCGCAGTTTATAGCTGGCCATTTGAGTCACAAGTGGACCCGTGCCGGGCACAAATGACTGGTTGTGAGCCAACCAGTCGTGGTGGTGGCCAAGTCGCCGGAACTCAAGAAAGCGATTCATTTTGGAGCCAAATGGGACTTGGAGTCCAAGCGCACATTTTCATTCCCCCCCCGGCTTCAACTGAAGTTTGGGAGCATATCAGGACCCGAGTGGGCGTGGAGACTTGTTCCCGACGGGACCTCAATCAAAATCCTTGCAATCACTGGGTCGTCTCGCAGTAACGTGTCACAGATCGACAGCCCCATCCAGATGAAGAGTGGACCCCTCAAGACTTCGACTGTGGACCGCAAAGCAATAATAAGCCAAGATGAGAGAAATTCTTATCTTTATTCTTTTCCATAGAAGCGTGACAGTCAGTTCAAGCTCTAACAATGTCTGGCACAGAGAGAGAAAAGATTTAAGCGTGGTGAGTTTCCAACTAATCTTCTGTCTTATCCGGAGGGGTCTCTTTGACCACAGATGCTTTCACAATTTCAAGTGTGGCTGAGCAGATTTTTCACAACAGTTTTCCACCCACGCTGGGACTACCTTGCGACATACAGTATACCAAATTGCGGTTGCATCAATCAGTACGCAGGATGCCGCTTTGCACAACTAACTGCAACGTCACAAAAGCGCTTTAATCCTAACCGCGGCCTCATCCTCCGTGGGGAGAGGATTGTTGTTCTTATTTTTCAACACTACGTGACTGTTTACCGGAAAGGAGGAGCACTCCGAGCAGGAACATTTCGAATGCACTTTGCAATACAGAGGGCGACCGGGAAGAGACATGCAAAAGGAATTTCAGGCCCAAGGTGAAGCAAATTTGAACAAATCACGTTGAGGGAAAAGGCCGGGTGACAGTTCAGCATTGAGGCATCGTTTTACACAGGGTGACGACTACAAAGCCATCAAATGGTGTCCCTTTGCCATTTGTAGTCCCTCTGCGTGAAGGGGGTTGAGGTGGCAAGCGCTAAGAGGAGCAAACATGGCGGAAAGCCAACATTATTGCCTCAAGTCCTTAGCTCATGCTTTGTTTTGTAGAAGGCTGCACTCGAAGCATGGACCAGCGTGGAGCAAATACAGACATTGGTGCTACGAGAGAACCCACGAACCCAAAATGGCTAAGCACCAACACCACGGCTACAGAGTAGATTTCAAGCCGCTCCACATGACAGAGCCAAGTCGAGGCCTGATGTGCGCGACCGGCATTTTTGGGTGAACTCTGCTCTTGTATGCACATTGCTGTTGGTCTTTACACTGGTGCTTTGTGTGCAGATTAAGACGACATGAGGAGGGATTGGATCGAAGCGGCCCTGCATGAACAAAGAGCTGCCGGGCAGGCGGGGGGTGGAGAGGGCGGGGGGGCGGGGGTCGCTGTGGGTTCGCTTGCCACAGTGAACGGCAAAAACCCCAACATTTGAACGCCAGACGGGGGGCTGGGCTGGATAATAAAAAAAAAAACGGGGGCGGGAGTAATGAGCCAGACTTACAGGGCCTCCAGCTGCGATCGCGGTCCGCCCAAGGGACCAGCTGTGAGTGTCATTAAAACCCAGTCTAGACTTTGACTTACCGGAGGGTGGGGCCAAGCAACAGAACAGTGAAGTTACAAAGGGGAGAACACATCGGGCCGTGTGTTTGTCAAGTTCCGATCATTCCGTGCATGCTGAGGCAGGAAATGACAAAATGTAGTCAGGAAGGGATTAAGAAAACTTGGTTGCCCAAACTAGTTTTGCCACAACTTGGACCAGATAGCAAGCCACAGCGCCGTTGCCTTCATCTCAACAATGCACCCCGTTGACTCCATTGTACGTATAAGGGGTGTTCACACTGCAAGATTTGGTCCGGAGCTGCGCCGGGGCTGCCCCAGTAGAGCGTTCACACGTGCAAATTAGCTCCGGCGTAAGCAGAAAACAGCTCACACTGGACCAAATTTGATCCACCTCAGGGAGGTGGTTTAAAAATTTGCTCCGGAGCAAATGCTCGTTTGCGAAGCAGCACCGATGTAAATTTGCACGTGTAAACGCAACTGGGTTAAATTTGCTCCAGAGCAAATGCTTGTGAATGTGAAGAGTATGGCGAGAATGCGTTGCTTTCGTGCTCTTTCGGACTTCTGTCATGTGTTTGTTTAATAACGACACAAGACTTGGCTGGTAACATCTTTCCTTTTGTAGGAGACTGTCTCGGAGTTGTTTGTTCCTTTGTTGTTTGTTCACCACCCCCCGCCCCAATAGAATTTATTTTGTGATTTCCACTCTTGATTTTCTGTTTGGCGCATTACGTGTTTGCTTTTCTGAGTGTCATTGAAGTCATCGTTGATTTACGGGGGCGGTCACTCTCGAGCAGAAGGCACGGAAACCGAGAAGGATGTGCCTGTCCAGTAGTCGTTTGAGTCGTGTATACGTTTTAAAAAGAAGCAACACAACAGCTCATTTGTTTTCTGTCGTTTTGCTCCGCTGCAGAAACTGCCGCGTGAACGCAAGTGGGGCAGCCCCGAGACTGTACCGGGGCTGCCCCGCTCAGCGGCTTTGTACGTGTGAACGCTCCACACAATTTGCTGCGGTGCAAAATATATCGCAACAAAATACATCGGTGCAGCGCCGGCGCAAATATGTGCCGTGTGAACACCCCTATCTATATTGGCGCGACTGCATTCAGGTGTTGCGTCAAAAGCGAGACCCACAAAAGTACAGAAAACACGGAGCGCGCGACGAGCACAGCAGCACCATTACCCAAATGTACTGGCTGAAATTTGATCGCTACAAATACCAGACAGAGTTGATCAAGACGAACAGCCGCCACCAGACAGTGCAACACACAACACACTCACACGAACAAGCGCATCTGAATCAATGCTCCGGGAAAGAGGAAAGTCATTACCTTTGTCTGCATCTGGGACTCGAATTACTGATCTGATTCTCAAGTCAGGTCCCGGGACTGCAGCAACCTCCAACACGACGACTACCATCGCTACTACTTCATCATTGGGGTCAACACAGTAGTTTGCAGCTGTTTGTTGTCTTGAATCACTCTATCATGGTACAATGTCAGCACGCCAATATCAAAATTCTCACTGTCTGACATATAAAAACGTCCCGAGTCTAAAACAAAAACCCACAAAACAAAAATGTAATAGACTTCCGATACTTTGTGCTCAGAGCGGACGATCTTTTGTTTCAAACACACGAGTGGCTAATTAAAAAAATGATACAATATAAATTTGTGTCTGAACGCTTCCCAGGCTGGTGACAAAAAAAAAAGCTTTTGGACCTGAACTGCAGGTTTTCCCTTTTGACCCAATGATCAAAAAAAAAGGAAAAAAAAGAATCAATGGCGTTGTGGTGGCAAGACACCAAAGTCCTGAGCGTCCAACACAACATCGCCACGCCGGGGCAACCACCCCACTCACACGACTTGGCTCACTTTTTCCTCGACACCGAATTCGAGAGTGTCTTCATGGGGCTCGTTTTGAAGAAGACGTGGATGACAAAATAGCTGTGACAAGAGAACTCTGGATGATCCCAAGTGTGTGTGTGTGTGGGGGGGGGGGGGTTATTTCCCAGGGGGAAACTGTGGTTTGGATCTCAAATACCTGTATATCTCGTGTGACGGTAGTCCTGGAACTTTTATGATAAACTCGACCTACGGGTTGCAGTGTGGTTGACACATGAGGGTCAAAACCATGCCTGTCCATTTTTATATATATATATATATATATATATATATTTTTTTTTTAAACATGTTCATAGGAAAAAGGCAACTAGCTGGTTGTAGGCTTCTTTCACTATCAAGTGCCTCACTGGGTTGGTTATCTTCTGAATTAGCTTAAATTATTTATTTGTTCGGCGAATCGGGTCAATCGCTGCTCAACAACATTCAGGATGATCAAGCGGTGTTTTACGCCGTGTCATCACTGAAACACTGAAATCAAGGCTTCCAGAGTACCAACAACACTTTCTTTCAATTTGTGAAAGCAACGCTGCTCAAAGGAATGAACTTTATGGCATGTTGCTCACCAGCATTCCGTTCCCACTAATTTTCCATGCGTCTGAGCATACCTTTGCCCCGGGCATCGACAGGACTAGCTACGGCCCTGCACTCATTCGCTCTCGTGCATTGTTGACACGAGGCAGCGCTGAGCTCCATGAAGCCAGTGAACTGCAGCACACATTGGCCAGGGACACTTCATGAGTGCGTCGCTACAATATGCTTCAATTGGGCTGCGGTAATTCTCTCAAGCATCGGT
The DNA here is from genome assembly GCF_025434085.1 of Hippocampus zosterae. Classification (NCBI taxonomy): domain Eukaryota; kingdom Metazoa; phylum Chordata; class Actinopteri; order Syngnathiformes; family Syngnathidae; genus Hippocampus; species Hippocampus zosterae. The sequence continues at coordinate 15,819,405 of NC_067452.1, forward strand.
GTTCTTTTCCCCGTTCGGCTATGAGAGGAGGAGATGAGGAGTACGCTGAACAACTCTGCGTCTCCAAGTGATGTGTTGGCAAACACACTGCAACAGTCTTTTTTTTTCCAACCGCTTCAAGCAATTGACTCCATGTTTTGTTTTTTTTTTAATCCTGAGCAAAAGGTGTAATGTTCACATATACTACACCAGTCACCATGGATGTAAACGAGACACAACTCAATGGTAAGACTTAACAATTGACCAAACCCTCCGCAGGAGGAATGTTATATTATTCAAGAACTTCAACATTAATACCACTGTAAAGATGCCGCGTGTATGAGCTGGAACTAGGTCAAAAGAACCAAGTGGGCATCTTCGAGCAAGGTCCACGTGACAAAGATTACACGACACTGTTGCGCATTTCAGTTCCAAATGCACTTTCATCGTTCTCTTTCTTCTTTGACTCATTTTTCTTTTCCGCTCCGTCAATCACTTCAGCCGAATGAACTTTTCAATTTCTTTCGATGAGGTGAATATGCAAATGCAAAAAGCCAATCGAGCTCAGGCTTCAACATTTTTAGCGATGCGCTGTACACGTTTGCGTGCCCAGAGGGGGTGACGAGAGTGCGCGACTGTGCAGCTCAGAGGGAACACTGCCGTGCTCTCCAAAAGTTGAACATTTGAAAGGAAGATGCTGAAAGATGTCACACCTCCGCCCACCATGAGGGCCCCTCACCCAAGAGAAAGGCAGCATCGCTGTACATGCAAATGTGCTTTTGAGCTTTCGAAAAAGCCGTTTGATGAAGGTGGATATTCCACATCAGCCTGTAAAATTATATATAGTCTGTCACATCTGCATTCCAACAGCAGCTAAAAAAAAAAAAAGAGAATTGCCGGGCTCCAGACATGATCTCCCATTGCTACTGAATCTATTTGGTCAAAGTTCTACATTTGAATTAATGGCATGGAGCAAGGCTGCTTCCGAGTGAAATTGTGGCTCCTGCGCTGATAGTATCCCTTGTGGTGCAGCATCGGTAATTGCGGCGCCGGGTCAGTCACAGTGCACGCTGTCTGCTGCTCCAATTAAGGCCCAGAAGCCTCCGGGCCCAACGGAGGTCATTATGGACACTAGACCACCCTCACACTTGACCTCAATCTGCGGAGCTCTTTACCAATGTCAAAAACCGATGGTCAATAACGACGGGGAAAAGAAGATGAATTAACATCACGCAGACATGTCGTAAACATGGGAATGCAAATTGGAAGCACCATTTGTAGCCGGTCAGGAAGCTTCCAGTTTTCCTCAACTTTTCCCTTCGTTGTAATCAAACGGGCAGCCGCTCCGATCGAAACCCACCAACGTGACCCCCACATCAAATTGGAAAAATCAACACAATCAGCACAGGCGAGCAATCATAATGTAACAGTTAAAGATGGAAGGAGCAACGAATTGGCTGAACCATTTGAGGAAACGACTGAATGGAATCTTCAACTCACGCTTCAGTGCAATATTCACAATGCTCAGTGTACATGGAAACATTTACAAACATGACAGAAAATTGCAGCACACCATCAAAACCTTGAAAGCGATTACTCTAATAACGCATGGGTATTATACAGATTATGCCTTCCGGGCTATGCGAGTAAGGCAGGCGTTTTAAAATGGTTGACAATATGTCAATTCTTTTTTAACCCAAAAAGTGTCATGAAAAATAGGAACCCTGGAATGACTGATTCCAAGCAAAATCACAGACTTCCTGGTCAGTCTCGTGAATGAAGCGAGTCTGTTCTGATAGACAACACAACCAAATTTCATTTTGATCAGTAAATCTGCTGTTGGGGGGACTCATTTTGCAGCTTCGGGGACCATCCTTGAAATTGGAAAAGGAGCGGTGCAGACCTGTCCTGCGGATAATAACAGTTCAAAAGACACCGATAAACCTGCACACCCACAAATTAAGATTCCATTATAGCCTTGCAGTTGCCAGTACAGTTGAAAGAAGTGATGTCATATGCTCAACCAATCAAATGCAATAATGGCATTAAGTCTTCCTCAGTGTGGAAAAAACACACCTGACTACAAAAATAGAAGGGGCTGCCAGCTGTACTTGGGTCGACTACAGTCACCCATCTTGCTTGCTTCCCCGCCTGGGAGAAATGCTAGGCTCTCGGCTAAGTTGCTCCGCACCAGCTACCAATCGCAGCTGGCTGGCTAAATACTCCCCCCGCTCCATGTTAGCTCGGCCAAGTGACTATAAAACGCATACATATAATCCGAGGTTTAATTTTATGTCACGATATATCGTTTCGCTATTCAATATATAATACGATATGATTTTTAGACCTTTCTACGGTATATTGCCCAGCTATCATCATATCTTTCTTGAATCAAAGTTCTTACAATTTTTTTAAGACAACTGCGTGTCCACTACACAGAAAATAAATTTTTCCTAATTGCCTATGACACAGCGCACTTTTCCTTTAGTTTGCAAATTTATGTGGCTAGACAAACATACAAACAAGTCAAACAAACTCTCGCCTTGTGCTTTGACAGTTAACGAGCGCAATAGAAAATTACACCCATCAACACAAATTTTATTCAATGAAATTAATTTTTGCCCCCCCCCCCCCGAACATATTTTCGATGCCGATTTAAAAAAAATGTCTTTCCTTTTGTTCCGGCACGTCAGATTTCACATATTTGCATTTTTTGTTTTTGAGCTTGACCTCTGAAAGCTTGCTTTACCATCCATTCTAATTTAGGGCCATGACATATGAGAAAAAAGCTCCACCTGCAGCCGAATTTAACCCGTAGTTCATAAATATTACAAAATCTATTATTTTATGATGGTGAAAACCTGATGCGCGGGAGAGAATAAAATGAGGCCAGATTCAGAATCATTTTGAAAAGTTGACTTGCATCTCTGATTTTAAAAACCAAGTAAGGTGCGCTCATGTCAGGAAGTCATTACCACGTGTGACCATAGGAAAATCATTTCCAAAAAGAAGTGCAACTACGGGAAAGCACTCTTGCCACTGATACGGAAGTGAGCCACTCCCCACCTCCGGGCAGTGTGGCTGCCAGTGCCGAGATCACATTGCAAGTGTGTTGAGTGCACACAAGACGGACTGCATCACGCAAGCATGCAACAAGCATAACTCGCTCCTAATCTAAATGAAGTCAACAACACGCGACTCGCCAAAGCAATCAGTGAAAAAACATTGCCAAAAAATAAAAAAAACACACACAGCCGCAGAATCTGTTTGGACTGAGTGACTTTCAGGTTGGTCTGGTTTCGGGCTTTATATTGCATTATCCTTCGGTTGGTGCTCTAACCACACCTACTTGCGGGCCCCCTTTCGCTAACGACCCTGCCAGCTGGACAAATCAATCACCCATCACCCTCCTTCCCCCAAGCGGACACACACACACTTTTGTCTTTGTAGGCCACACATCCACCCCCACACGTCGCTGTCAACGCTGGAGCGCCCACGTTGAATAAACACACAACGGCTATGACATCATTCCTGCATAATGTAAACCAACTGAGCAGGCAGGTTGAAGTGCACCCTTGGGCGGGGCCCTGGTGCGTTGGTCAACTTGCTTCGATCAGCTGTTTCCAAATTTTAGGTGACTATCAAAAACAGGTTCCACGAGGAGCACAGTGCTTGACTGGTTCGCCTCACAGCGCAGAAGTGCGGGGTTCGATTTCTACCTGTGGAGTTTGCATGCTCTCCCCGTGCCTGCGTGGGTTTTCTCCGGGTACCTCCTACATTCCAAAAACAAGCATGGTCGGTTGACTGAACTCTCTAGATTGTCCCTAGGTGTGATTGTGAATGGTTGTTTTTCTATGTGTGCCCTGCGCTTGGCTTTCAAGCAGTTCAGGATGTACCACCGCCTACTGCCTGAAGAGGGCTCGGATTGGCTTCAGCACAAGCGTGACCCTCGTGAGGACAAGCAGTTCGGATAATGGACGTATGACATTTTCTTGACAAAATAGGTGTTTGTATGGCTTTGTCGTTTTAATCAGAGGAGTTACTGGAGAGACACAAACGGGGACGAGTAGTAGTACCCCTGCAAGTAGCAGCGGCATAACTAACTAAATTGTAATTATTTAAATAAAAGGAATAAAATAAATAAAAACAATCCTCCACAACAAATACATTCGGGGGGGGGGGGGGGGGGGGTCAACGGCACATACTGCTGTCACAAATCATGCCCGGTTTGCACTACAGTAAGTATTCCCATCTACGGACTTCTTTCAAACGGAAATTCTCAGACCCGGAATAAAAACCTATGCATTTAAAATTTCGACTACGATATTACATTAAAGATCGATTGATAAAAACTGAAGTTCCGGTACTCGGAAGCAATACAGAAGCCCGCAGTGGCGCAAACAAGAGTAAGCCCGCTCGATACTACGTGATAAAGCTGTCCGCGCCGCTATTTACTCTCATTGGATCCACAACGGCGACATGTAAGTGACTCCATTAGCATGAGTTTTACTGGAATAGTGAACGATTTTTTAATTTCGTTCACAGCTTCAAGTTTCCTGAACGCAACATATTTATAGCTGCTCTGCCATTGGCTACTACCGATCATCATCCTGGCCTCCCATTGGCGAAGAGGGACCTCAATATCTGTGTGTGTAGATAGCTAGATCTGTGGAAGAGAGTGGAATGCATCCGATTAGCTGCTCGGAGTAAATTACTTGTGGCTCGACAGATAGTCGAGTAAACGAACGTTTCCTGGAATTCTTTACCTGTTATCGTGCTAAAAAACCTTACGCTCACTGGAGCGCTAGTTAGAGAGAAAGCGAGTTCCATCACACTAACTATGGGCATCGATAACTTCGAAGTGTCCCGTGGCTGGCTTTAAAAGTTCATTGCACGACATAAGCTGAGCAACGCCGTCTTGGGTGGCGATCGAGGGGAGGTCGAGTTAGAGGCAGTGAGTGAGTGGAAAAGAAAGCCACCAGGTCTGTTGCTAGTCTCATTTTGTAGCAAATCGTCCTAAATTTGTTACCCTGTATTTTGTTCAGTATACTGCACTGTAGCTTTTGTCTTATAAACAGTGTTAGGAGCATATATTTTTGCATTTCATTGCTTGTGTTGTTACACATGGATATATGGAAATTTTGTCATAAGGAAAGATTGGACAGCGCAAATACAATTCCTTACTAGAGAATACTTACTGTACTTCGGGTTTCCCTTGCTAAGCCTGGTGGTAGAGAAGCTGAACGGTTTCACAATAGATATTATAATATAATCGATGCACACCCTAAACGGGAGCTCCATAGAGCCCTGACAAGACACTTTATTTTTGCTTGATGACTCTGCATCATTTGCGTAAGCTGCATTAAGCTGTCATTGTTTGGTATGACAGCACTAATTATACATTATATGGAGACTCTTTTCCATGTTACGTTCTAAATGTTCATTTTCTTATCGTTGCGTGTCATGGTAATACTAGTCTGGCCCAAACTACGAATTCCTTGTGTGTTTTTACATACTTGAACAAAAAATATGACAGGATATCAAGATTCTGATGACAAAGACTTCATATTACAATCATACAGTCTTATCTTGGACTATTTAACGGTTCAAGTTTGTGACTTTTTTTACTTAGGGTCTAAGCATCAACTGCTTGGACGGCATACCGAATGCAACAACCCCAGACCTAGAAAATGTCTCTGGAGCCCTACTCTAAACTCAACAGGAAGTCGGACAGTTTCAATTCTCTTTCAAATTTTGCCTCATTTTTGGCCTTGTGTAGCGGTCGTACTTGATAAATTAGCTTCTAATCTGATCTACCTCATTAAATAAATAAGTACATCCATACAAACATAAAATCCAAATCTAACGTGCCATTCTTCCAATGTGGCCAGTGCTGCGAGGGCCCTTTATAGCTGCTTGCAGCTCCACTTTTGCTTTTGTAATCCACATTGGTAATGTTCTGATGCGGATCATGTTGAACTTTATATTTAGAATGTACAACAGGCACTAAAAATGAACTGTGGACTGCAATGCTCCTCCCACTAAGGCATATTTCAACAAAATGCAAGATTCCCAACATGCTCATTTCATGATAGTACCATCTTAAAAATGTGCATAAAAGCATAAAAGAGGACATGAGAAAAGACAATATGAAAGACAAGAGGATTTGGTTTCAAAGTGGAGAAGATGACACTGAAGTGAAGCTAAAAACACCAGCGCATGGGGTTTAAACACTACCTTGATCAATTTAGTGGCAAGTTGTAACAAGGGAAGACAGCTTGTACAGATTAAACTAAGCATGGCATTGCACAACCAACGTGTTGTGAAAACTTTGACTCTATTCTGGCTTGTTTGCAGTAGTTGGAATCGACTATGCTTTGGATTTTTCAGGTCTTTATTTTTCAGATGTCTCTTTCTACTCCCCTACTTTCAGAAACAGCTCTGTACGTTCTACTCCTTACAATTGTCTAAATAGGCTGATTAATTTTGTCCATCTTTGTCGATGACGACGAGAGAAAAAAGATTCAGGGCAAGTTGTTGTCTCTGGCATAAATGATGCCTCGAAAGCAAGCTATTTCTCCATCCATTGTGTCATTTTAGGAGATTTTTTTGTCAGCAAGAAAGATCGGCGTTGAGTGCAAAATCTCATTAGTCTTGTCTCTTTAAATGTTTTTTGAATGAATCGAGATTCAATCAGAGATTTCGAATGCTTTGTTCGTCCAATGAAGTTGAGGCCTTGCGTTGAATAAAAGCAGAATGCAATGATGTTCAAACTATATGTAAGTGAATTCACAACAAAGACAAGACAATTAATTCATTCATTCATTCATTCATCTTCCGAGCCGCTTGATCCTCACTAGGGTCGCGGGGGGTGCTGGAGCCTATCCCAGCTGTCCTCGGGCAGCAGGCGGGGGACACCCTGAATCGGTTGCCAGCCAATCACAGGGCACACAGAGACGAACAACCATTCATGCTCACACTCACACCTAGGGACAATTTAGAGTGTTCAATCAGCCTGCCACGCATGTTTTTGGAATGTGGGAGGAAACCGGAGCACCCGGAGAAAACCCACGCAGGCCCGGGGAGAACATGCAAACTCCACACAGGGAGGCCGGAGCTGGAATCGAACCCGGTACCTCTGCACTGTGAAGCCGACGTGCTAACCACTGGACTACCGGGCCGCCCAAGACAATTAATGTTCAAACTAATTAACTTTTTTTTTCACAAATAATCATTAACTTAGAATTTTACGGCTGCATTACGTCCCAAGAGAGCTAGGAAATGGTCATGTTTGCCACTATTACATCCCCTTTTCTTTTATCAACATTCACAAAGTGTTGTGAACTGACCAATTGTTGAAGCTTTGTGAATGGAATTCTTTCCCATTCTTGCTTGATGTACAGCTTCAGCTGTTCAAACAGTACGGGGTCGCCGCTGTTGTATTTTACGCTTCATGAGATTTTCAATGGGAGGCAGGTCTGGACTGCTGGCATGCCACCTTTGTACCCGCACCCATGTACTACAAAGACGTGCAGAATGTTGTTTGGCATTGTCTTGCTCATTTAAGCAGCGGTGTCCATGAAAAAAAATGTTGCTTGGATGGCAGCATACGTTTCTCCAAAACCTATACTGTATGTACATTTCAGCATTGATAGTGCCGTCACAGAAGTGCAAGTCCCATACGAGTATAGATGCTGGCCTTTTCGCTTTGCGTCCATAACGCTCCAGAGCAGGGGTGGGCAAACTTTTGGCTCGGGAGCCGCATTGACTTTCAAAATTTGACAGAAGGGCCAGGTCAGCACGAGCTATGGTACATTTAAACAAAAATAAATAAATAATGCATTTGTTGACAGTCCATATCAAACATCAACAGAACAAAAGCATGAAAGTACTGTATTAATATACAACAGTGTTGTTAATGACCTATTTTAGCCTGTGCATTACTGCAGAGGCTAAAATAGGGGTTTCTACTGGTCTGACCAGTAGAAGTAGAGCGATACAGAGGTCCTAGGTGGTCGAAAAGACCGCCCCCCCCCCCTGTTCTTCAACTTCAAGTCAATGCGCCACCTGGCTGTGAAATGCCTGACATTACAGGTCCAATTCAAATGAATGCAATCAGTCACATCGAACCTCAATTATGGACCAACCTTCGGCGGGCCGGATTAAAAAGACCAACGAGACGGATTCGGCCCGCGGGCCGTAGTTTGCCCACCTCTGCTCCACAGGGTTCTTTTCCTTTTTAGCCCAAAGGACGCAAGGTCCACAATGTCCAAAACCAATTTGAAATGTGGACTCGACCGACCACAGAACATTTTTCCACTTTGTATCAATCCATCGGCGTTTCTGGCTGCTGCTGATAAATGGCTTTTGCTTTGCATAGTAGAGTTTGAAGTTGCACTTCAAGATGTAGCGCCCAACTGTATTTACTGACATTGTTTTTCTGAAGTGTTCCTGAGCCCATGTGGCGATATCCTTTGCACATTGTCGGTTTTGATGCAGTCATCTCGACCAATGCCGAAGATTTCCACTTACCAAACAATAATTTTCACCATTCATTTGTGTGAGTGAATGTGTAGAGCCCTGTTGTACAGTTTGTACTCGTCGATTTTTATTTGAGCGAAGGAGACGAATCAATACTTTGCTACAGTATTTTTACCAGGCTACAGGCTTCTCTTCTTAATGCACACTACTTAAGTAAATAAAGAGTGTGAGCCCTTTAACAATCTCCGCTTGTTCACGAGGGGCCGCTGTTATCATCTGGAAGCAGCGACGGCAGCAGACGGCCAGACCAGACCAAACCGGAGAAGCGCCCCTAAAGACCCCCACTTGCCACATTTCCATCACAATACAGCCAGACTTGAACTGTGACTCCTGTCTGGGGTTCGTGAATACACGGCGGTCGTCAGCCTATGCCAGCTTTCTCCCGGCGGTAGAGCACCCTTTTCACTGCTTTACAAATAGACACTAATGCAATAGCTGCCAGTGTTTACTCCCAAACAACACATTTCAGGCACTTAAGTAGGTTAGGCCTTCATTCTGAGAGCCCTTTAAAAGCACGCTCAACGAGGGAGCCGTGTCGTTAGCAAGCCCAACACACACCAACTGTGAGACTGTTTCATACATGAGCCACAAATGGGAGCTCAACAACAGCTTGTTCCGTCCACTTCCTAAGTCACACGTTCATGGATAAATAAGTAGACTGTTCTCTTGTTGACTAGCAGACGCTCCGGCGTAAACATGCAGCAGGTACCATGTTGTTGTGCTTTAGCTGCTCGCTCCACTTAAAGTACCCGGGAAGGTGTCGGCAAACTAGAAAAATATTTTCAGTCATTGTGGACAGCAACCTTTTAAATGTATTTTTACTTTATTTCATAGGTCAGCGATAGCTCGCGGTGGTTAGCCAAATCCCCTCCAGTGCGCAGCGGCGGGGCCATGGCGAGGAGCGAACGAACACACAATGCAAACGAGACAAAAGGCGAAAATGTGGCTGAGCTCGGCTCAAACTTACCGTTCCCGACAGCCAGCAGCCCGAGCAGGGCCAGCAAAGCTCGGCCGGTGTGCTTCACAGCCATTTCTTGCACATTGCCATCGTTCGCAAGTGAAACACGAGAAGAGCAGGCCGGCTACAATGCAACACAAACAACGCAACGGAGCCACAGTCCGACCGCGCTCGCCACACACTCCGCACACGCACGCGCCCACACACGACCATCTAACGCACGCGCGCGCGCACACACAGGCACCCGTTGAGCCAGGCGCATGACGTAGTTAAGGGGCAGTGCCAGTTTAAAGGGGAGGTCCGTGTGTCCTCCCCGGAGGTCACCAGCGGCACATTTACGACCCCTGCTCACATAACATGCTGGAAACAAAGACGCTGTTTATTTATTTGAAGTTTGACTCTTTTTATTTCAAAACAAACAAGAAGAGCTTGCGTTCATGCATTTGTGGCTAAGTTCATGTGTGCGAGTTTGGGATTGCATAAAAGCTGCTGAACTCATTTTCCCTTCGAGGATGGCGAGGGGGAGGGCAATGGCCGGAAAGGAACCCTCGAAATAAAGCTTGTGCCGACGTAGATAAAGGTGCGATCATTTTCCTGGGAATATTTATGCAGGAATTCCAGGACCACAAACACATTTCCCATAGAGAAAATATCAATGACACAAATTCCAGATTTTAAATACGCCAACATGGTGGAATAGTCGTTAGCAGGTCACAGTTCTAAAATTGGGTGTTTAAACTCCTCCTATGAGGAGTTGTTGCATGTTCTCGCCCTTGCATTTGCTTACAGTGCATGCGTTTTGTTTGAAAACGGTAGAAACTGCCCAATGGGGTGAATGTGATTTTATCTGTATGTACCCTGCAACAACTACAGGATGCACTAAGTAGACTACCAGGTATGTCTAGCTCCGGTCCTCAAGGGCAGCTGTCCCGCCTGCCTGTTCGCCATTTCTCTTTGCTGCAACACACCAGATTCAAATGGTCAGGATCGTTATCAAGCTTCTTCGGAGTTTGTTGTTAAACTGACCATTTCAATGAGTTCTGATGCAGCAGGGGGCGATTGAAAACAGGAAGGACAGCGGCCCTGTGGACCGAGTTTGGACACCAAAATCCGCTGAGATAGATTACAGCTCACCTGTCACCCTATCCGGTATGGCGCCACACCGTGGCTCGGAGAGCTCTAGCACCGTCAGAAATCTGTGGAGCCCCGCTAGCGTTTTACTGGTTTCTAAAACATATTTGTGAATTATTTTCTCATGTCTGGCTGTTTGATTCAACACCAATCGCCTAAAAATCAAATAGGGAGCCAAGATGTAATGATAATGTTTCATATTTGGAAATATTACTTTATCCTTCGAGAACTTAATGAAGTTATGGTATTTTTTGTGTTTGTTTTTGGCAGAGTAAAACATCTTTGTATCAGGTAATACACTGAGAAAAAGAAAGCAAGTAGTGAAACAAACCCGGGCAATGTAAACCCACTTATTTAGATATCATATAGTATTTCTTTAGAAATCCATTCCTTTCATACATTATTCAGTGGTTCATAATTTTTCCCTGACTAAGCCACAGGAGCATGTTTGATTTGGAAAAACAAAATAAATGTATATGTTTTTGCCTCTAATTGTTCAACAGAATTTATTGTTTGAAGGCAGCACCGGGAGACCCTAACTGGCTGAGGCCTCTGATGCGGCCTCTTTACTTGAGGTCTTAAGACGTCAGTTTATGTTCATTCAACCTCTGTGACTGATCATCAATTCTGAAGCTTTGGACCAATACACAAAATGTGTAATCTGTCTTCCATCAGCCGCCCCCTGATCCAATTCCTAATTTGGGCGCATAAAAAAATATTGACCGAAAGAACGAGATCCCGGATACAAGCGGCCGAAATGAGTTTTCTCCGCAGGGTGTCCGGGGTCTCCCTTAGAGATAAGGTGAGAAGCTCGGTCATCCGGGAGGGGCTCGGAGTCGAGCCGCTTCTCCTCCACATCGAGAGGAGCCAGATGAGGTGGCTTGGGCATCTGATTCGGATGCCTCCTGAACGCCTCCCTGGTGAGGTGTTCCGGGCATGTCCCACCGGGAGGAGACCCCGAGGAAGACCCAGGACACGCTGGAGAGACTATGTCACCCAGCTGGCCTGGGAACGCCTCGGGATCCCCCGGGGAGAGCTGGAAGAAGTAGCTAGGGAGAGGGAAGTCTGGGCTTCCCTGCTAAAGCTGTTGCCCCCGCGATCCGGCCCCGGATAAGCGGTAGAAGATGGATGGATGGATGGAAAAAAATATTTATATTGCATTTGCTTGTTAAACTTTAACAAACTGATATTAAAACACAAATGATGCAGCAAGGCATGTAGACAGGGACCATAACAACGCTCGCAGGGATATCCTGAGTCACGGGCACTGGTTGAATGAAACTTTCCTTAATTCATCTGCATGACTATATTCTACTGACGCCCAGTAGAGCCAAATCACTCACACCAGCAGAACCTGAAATTAATGTATCAAACTGTTTATTTCCTGATGCTCTATTTTTTAATGTGATTAGTATATGTTGTTATATAGCAGAATGTTATCAAGTGCTATTTTCCTTGTTATAAAAAAACATGACATTTTTTGTTGTTGTTTTTGGGCTGAGGCTGGAACAGATAAACAGTAATTCCGTTCATTTCAAAGCGGATGGTTGATTTGAGATATGAGTGTTTTGAGTTACAAGTGGTCACGGGATGAATTAAACTCACAGATCAAGGATCGTTTGAAGGCAGCTCCGTGAGAGCCTGACTGGCTGAGGCCTCTGATGGGGCCTCCTTGCCTCAGGTCTTTCGATGTCAGTTTGTGTTCATTCAACCTCTGTGACTGATCATCAATTCTGCATCTTTGGACCACTAAACCAGACGTGTAATCTGGCTTCCATCAGCAGTCCCCTGATCCAATTCCCAGAGGACCAATTTGGACGCATAAAAAAAAGTTGCATCTGCTTGCAGCATCAAAGCTGAAAATAACAAAGTGAATTGGCTGCTGGTGTGGCCATTGGGTACACTAACACATAAATACAGTATAGCTTAGGTGAGACAAAACATTGCAATTGGGATGTTTTCTGTCTAGCATGAGTGAGTGTGTGGTCAAGCATAAGTGTGTCCGAGTTGTCTCGTCTTGAGATTTTCTGTCACTGTCCCGTATGGCTTGTTGTCAACAAATCTCTTCACACTTCTGCAGGAAAAGCAATGCACATGACAGTGAAAGAGAGGCAGTATTGAACTCACAGACGGCTAATCAGGCCCCATACTCCGACAACCCTCCCGTAGTGTTAAAAATAACCAGCTCTTCATCTGACTGACCAGACAGCCCGGGGATTTGAGGGACTATTGTCTCTCTGAACCCAGTTCAAAAGCTACACACGCACATTCATAAATATGCAGACAACGCCATGAAAACTGTTTGTGCTAACCAGAGGGTACATTTTATTGCAGTTTAATTTCAGCTGGCTCTTTATTACCCTTCCGATTTGCGTCACGTTAATTCACTGCTTTGTGCGTCAATGTTTGCCATGTTTGCTCTTCAAACTGGTTGGTTCAAATGGAAGAGAGAGGAAATAAGGAAATCTCTAAGGACAAAACAAAATGCTCAACATTTGAGTGTTCTCGTGCGTAAAAAACAAACACACAAACAGAGACATGGCTTGCTTGAAACGGTGATCATTTTATTAATTCTTTAGGGGATACTGATGCATTTTCAACAGAATCTACGAATCAACCCCCAAGTTTAATTGTGTAGCATTTTAAATGTGACTTTCACATTCGTTTTGTACGGAAGAGGATTAGGGCCAATGAAGAAAGAAAAAATAAGGTTGGCAAGATTCTGAATTTAATCTCAGAATTCTGACTTTAAATTGAGAATTCTGACTTTAATCTCAGAATTCTGACTTTAAACTCAGAATTCTGACTTTGTGACGTTCGTGGAGCTATGAATTGTGGGGGGACCGTCAGCGTGTAGCGTGACTTGAAAGAACGGACATCATGTCGTCACCCAGCGACTTTTTGCGTGGCCGAGGAGTGTCGGAGGACATCCTTTCACTTTTGGGGGAGCAGAGGGTGAGTAAACAGTGCGTCGTGTTTGTTTCATTTGGAGTTAACGTGCTCCATGAAGCTTGTAGCTCCGTTGCTAGTCCGAATGTCATGAATGGATGCACCCAGTTTACATTCGTGAATAAGTAGAACGGAACCAATTTAAATGGGTACGTTCCTGTGACGCCACACAACGTTGTTAAAAAACAACACCACTCTCGACATCGAACCCCTTTGTTTGGATGGCAGTGGCCGTCTGGAGCATCGTTGCAGCCTCATTGCCGTGAACTGAACACACCTGTGGTCGTGTCGTAGCAAGTACTGTAGTGACGTGCCGCAATTCCGCTACATCATTTGAAGTATGTGCACATGCACGCATAAATGAAGTCAACAGTTGATGAATTGCTGTCTGAATAGGGACTTTATTATCATAGTTGCATATTCTAATACAAATAGGTTATAGAGTAATTTTCAAGCATAAATGTATCTTTGTACATTCTTAACGGTTTTCAACATTGAAGAGTTGCAACATGTTTGCCTGTGTATTTGGTTTACAATTGTAGAGATTAGTATTACATTTGTGCTTCATACTTTAAAATTAAGCGATTATGTGTTACGGTGATTGAGTGTATATTTTTTCTATTTGTCTTGTTGTGCAGATTGACAGTGATGTCATAGCACTGATGGACGATGCCACCCTTGCCAATTATGTCCCGTGCTATGGAGACCGTATAGCACTCTTCAATTTTTGCAAGACTCAACAGCTCCCATCCAAAAGAAAAAATGGACTTTTGGAAAAATTACGTGAAAAAATGAAAATCAGGAAAGAAAGCGGGAAAGAAGACACTTCCTCAAAGACACAACAAGCAAGACAGACGAAGAGGCGGAAAACAACGAGAAATGTTGCAATTGGATGGATACACAATGATGGAAAAATAACCAAACGGGTGAGGGAGAAGCAGGGAGGGGGTACCAGAAAATTTCAAATGTCCACAGAAGCTGGGTTGAAAGAAATTCTCAAGGAAGGAAAGAAACTATTTTTCCCCGATGGAATTTCTCCTAAAGGATCTGAATTGGACTTTCAGTTTGAGGTGTGGGATTTCAAACAAAACCTCCTAACTGATGAAACCTGCCAATCCATCGGCAATATGTATGAGGCTGCAAAGCTCACGTTGTTGCGCTTTTACATTGCAACAAGGCCAAAGGACGACCACCATGATGGCATCACAGCGCCCAAAGAAGTATTGGTTGTGTCACACGCTGCCAGTGACTACAACTCTGAAATTGAAGAGGTCTCTGTCGATTCAAATGAAATCTACACGGCATTCGACGTTTCTGTTGATTCAGAAATTACTTTTGGCCCCACATACAACACGGAGGGAGATGCAGACATCACACTTATCTATGATGGTCCACCTGATCCACAAGATGTGATGACAATAACTGTCCACTACACTGACACATTGAATGATATGATCATAGCATTCTCTGAAAATGCAATCTTAAACAAATCACTCAATGTGAAACGCATACACCCATACAGAAGAAGCAGGTGTTGGATCTGGAGTACTGCGGGATGTTCTCAGCTGCTTCTGGCAGGAATTCTATGACCGATGCACCCTTGGTACATCAATTAAAGTACCATTCATTCGCCATGATTTTCCTGCAGAAAAGTGGAAAGCAGTTGGCAGAATTCTTTTAAAATGGATACCAAGATTGTTGCTACTTCCCAAACAAACTTGCATTTCCTTTCCTCGAGCAGGTGCTTTTCAACTGTGTCTATAGTGATCTAAAAACCCATTTTCTGCAGTTTGTGAGCAGCCAAGAACGTGAAGTTTTGATGGAAGCAATGAAGGACTTTTCAGAAGTGGACCTAGATGATCTTGTGGAAGTTGTTGACAGCTACGGGTGTAGAAAAAGAATCTCTGCTGAAACCTTTCCCACAATACTGCAGGAAATAGCACACAAAGAGCTTATCCAAAAGCCCATGTTTGTGATTGACTGCTGGAGGGAGGTTACTCTTCACCGTGTTTCCATCAGTCTTGAAGCACTGAACAAGTTGTGCTCGGACTTGCAACCTACCTCAAAAAAAGTCTGCCAACTGCTGAAATTTGCAACTGATTTAACCCCAAAGCAGAAGGAAGTGATAAACCATCTGAAAAGGTTCATCAGAGAGTTGGATGAATTCAAGCTTCAGAAGTTTCTCCGGTTTTGCACTGGATCTGATCTTGTTGTAACCAACGCCACTCTTGTGGAGTTCCAGGAAATGACTGAGTTTAGTAGAAGGCCGGGGGGTCACACATGTGGAAAGGTTCTGCATATTGCTGACAGCTATGAAAATTTTCCAGATTTCCGATCGGAATTCAATGCTGTTCTTGAAAGTAATGTCTGGGCGATGGACATTGTTTAGCTTTTTCTTACCCGTAACTATGTTAATAAGCCATCGTAGGTTGCATCAGCACTACATGGCTTGGGTACATTATTGTGTTCACTCTTTACAATAAGTTTGTAGAAACAAACGTTGCATTGTTTGCCGTTTTTATAGTTACTGTATATAGAAATAACTTGCATTTGGTGTTATATTACAGTAATATACAGTTCTGGGGTTTTATATACAAAAAGGCCAAAGAAGTTATACATAACCATTGAATGGTTGTTTCAACAGCTATACTGTATTATTTAGGTCCATGTTTCTATCATTAAAAGTAAGAATTTATTGTGTTCAGTAAACTTACTCTTCATTCACTATGTTTTTCTGTATACACATGAATGTTGACGGTTAATACACTTGTGTGCAACGGTGAATGGTTTAATAACATTTTACAGGTATTTCCTAATGGCTGTGAGGCACGTCGGCCTCACAGTGCACAGGTGCACGATTCGAATCCGGTTCCGGCCTTTCTGTGTGGAGTCTCCGGCTTCTCCGCATCCTCCCACATTCCAAAAACATGCAGGGCAGGTTAATGGAAAACTCCAAATAATGGTCCGTGATTGTGAGGGCAGATGGTTGTTCGTCTGTGTGCACTGCGATTTGCTGGCAACCGGTTAAGGGTGTCCCCCCCCCCTAGTGCCCAACAACTGCTGGGACAGGCTGCGCAGCATATCTCGTGACCCTTGTGAGGATAAAGCGGATCAGAAAAAGTGTGGAGATGTTTTCTAGCAATATTAATAAGACATTCATCCACTTTTGACCCACATATCCTCCAGGGTCATGGGACATGCTGGAGCCACGGCACTGTTGTTTAAAATAAAGGTTTCAGAAAGGGCAAGTCCGTGTACTTCCAGCCCACTACTGAAAAGAGTGCAATCTAGAGAAGTCAAAAAACAACTAGTTTATGGAGCAAATTTGAAGCTTCCTTTTCCCCAAATTGCATCAGTACATACTGTATGTCTAATAGACTTCAGTAATTCCTCTCTCAACTTAACATACAAGTCACTTGCATCCAATGGATCTGATGGCGCGTGCCATTTATTTTCCTCCATAAGCAAACAACACAGTTCAAATACAGTTTAATGACAAGGAAAATTGCCTTTTGTAGTGCACTCTTCCATACATGCATTGACCTCTTCCGTTCCAACAGGTTTTAATTGATCCTCGGCACTGTGCATCGCAGGGAATGAATACATGACGACTGGTCGACCTGAAGCTGTATCATGGTGCAATCTTGGTCTTATTTTGTGTGCGTTCCACGTGTTCACAACTTCATCCAGCTCATCCTGAACACAAAGCAGCATAGTTAAGTCTTATATTTTCATTCGTCCAAAAACAATTTGTCCAGAAAAATTATTCTACCTGCACAACATTAAGAAAGCAGAACCGGATAAGACTTATCCAGAAAATCTCCTGAAAAGTGGCCATCATCTTGTAGAGTTTGAAATAAATTAATCCAAAACTGTGCACTCTGTTTGCGACGCTGATTGGCTGTACTTCTTCCGTAATGGAAACATTTCTCCGCAGCAAAATTGTCTGAGTGGTTTCTACGCAAAAACATCTGCATCTGTTCGACACAAACATTTTCTGTGCCCCTGTCTGCACGGATCCTCTCTGGACACCCACCAATGCGTGAATCTGTTATTATAAAATAACTTGCAAGCACCTTAGGGTCACTGTTTGTGGTATAGGCTTCCGCCCATAACACATACCGGCTAAAGCCATCAATACAGCCATTGATGCCAATCCCGTAGGGCTTTAATTTGTCATAGCCATCCATGTGCCAAAGAGCATTTGGCCCCCGACAGTTGTATTGGCGCCTTCTTAGGCGTCTTGCTCTTCTTATTCCCACACCTACAGGGTCAACAAATTGTATAATTTGACTTATTGTATCTTGTGACACAACAAATCCTTTTTGAATGGCACGCAGATGAAGCCAACGATAACCTTGCATCTGTCCACTAGTCATGATCTCGTGCTGGACAAAAGCCAACACGTCTCCCAGGTCTGACTGGTTCTTTCTTCGAAAAAGACCAAGTCTTTTGCATATCCTTTTCAGAGTCCGAATACTTAAAATAGTTTCAGCATTATGTGCTAAAATTGCAAGTATTTCCTTATTGCTGAATCCAAGTCTAAAACATAGCTTGATCATGTCATCCAAATCTGTATTTCCAGCCACTGTTTTGAGTTGCACCCTCCATCAGTCACTTTATCTGCATAAGAAAAGAGACAACAATTACAATCTGACAAAAAACAACGGTGGACATTTTTAAAACATGACTACACGACCGTATGCTTGTTAAAGTTTTTTAATAATGTTCTCGCTCATGGTACTGTGTTAGTTCAAACTCAAGTATACTCATATTCAGTAAATAGTCTAAAAGTAAATAGTGGTGGGTGTGCACATACTTCCCACGACACGACCGCGTGATCAGTGTGTTCAGTTCACGGCAATTAGGCTGCAACGATGCTTCCAGACGGCCACTGCCATCCAAACAAAGGGGTTCGATGTCGAGAGTGGTGTTGTTTTTAACAACGTTGTGTGGCGTCACAGGAACGTACCCATTTAAATTGGTTACGTTCTACTTATTCACGAATGTAAACTGGGTGCATCCATTCATGACATTCGGACTAGCAACGGAGCTACAAGCTTCATGGAGCACGTTAACTCCAAATGAAACAAACACGACGCACTGTTTACTCACCCTCTGCTCCTCCAAAAGTGAAAGGATGTCCTCCGACACTCCTCGGCCACGCAAAAAGTCGCTGGGTGACGACATGATGTCCGTTCTTTCAAGTCACGCTACACGCTGACGGTCCCCCCACAATTCATAGCTCCACGAACGTCACAAAGTCAGAATTCTGAGATTAAAGTCAGAATTCTGAGATTAGAGTCAGAATTCTCAATTTAAAGTCAGAATTCTGAGATTAAAGTCAGAATCTTGCCAACCTTATTTTTTCTTTCTTCATTGGCCCTAATCCTCTTCCGGAGTTTTGAAATGTAACATGTATGGGAGAAAATATAAGTATTGACGCGACATGTCTCTCCAGTGATTGTCATCGGTTGTATCGCGAAGAGCCTCGCGCGAATCTGCAAATTGAAATCTCTTTTGTCACCATTATAGTTTGGTGACCTCTTGTGGTGAATAGGAGAATCACGTTACATTAAAGCCTAGAAATCAAGAGCTCAAACAGTTGCAAAAAGACAGTTTATTTCGAAATACATAGTGAAAGAGGTGTAAATGGTATCTTGGGGGGGGCAATCTACACCAATATTTTATAACAAATTGTGTTCTCGATACAGTACATCCACAACTACATACTCAATGTGTCTGTGCAGCTAAAAAGCTAAAAGTGCTTTTTATAGAACGAGCATTGTGCTATCGTAGGCATAGTAACTCTTATTTGTCGCAAAAGTCTTTCTCTGTGTCTGTTCTTACGATTTTCTGGAATTTTGATCAGGGGGGAGACAAATTGCCTTTGGTGCAAAAGAGTCTAGACACCACTGCCGAAAATGATATTGTTTTAATAAAATGCAGTCAGTGCGTGAGTCATGAACTGAAATTATGCAGATGATATTCACCACCTTGCTCGGGGGAATGGGGCACAAAATTCCCTCAAGCTTCCTGAGTCTGCATCTTGCTGACTACGTTCTAGATGTCCTGCTTGAGTTTCTTGACGCTGAAGTCACTGTCGTGGTCCAGTTTGGAGAGGGTCTTCTTCACACGCAGTGCTGTGAGACGGGCCGGTGCATTCTGGAACCAACACTCCTTCATGATCTTCACTATGGATGACATTATCTGGACACACGCACACAGACACATACGAACGTATGGATGACGACCATTACCGTGATTAAGGCAGTCTGTCTTTCTGTTTGCATATTGTCCATTACACCTGGCCTAGAAAATCTGGGAATGTTCTCTTCCCTTTTCCAAGGTGTGAACAGCACTGACACGGAATACAATTGGTGCATTAGAAATGTAATAGTAGAGTCTGCATTTATTGCCTGCGTCTTTGTCGTCAGCTGCAACTACATTCGTACCATGAGATATGAGTGACCCAAGTTAGGACTTTTCGAGTTCCACACTGTCGTTCTGCCTCTTTTGAGTTTATGATCAAAAATCAGAGATAGGAGTGCTGTGTGAACTCATCTCAGCTAACTTTTCAAAAAGCAGCAGTTTGGCATAGCGAAGAAATCTTCAGAGGTTTTAAATTGGTGAATGCCACTCGTAGTTAGAGTTTTCAGTCAAACTACACATAAAACTAACAAAATGACATGTATTTAAAACAGCCACATAACTTTGCTTTAAACTCAGCTCACGCTTAATTGGGAACATAATAGACAGACTAACAAACAACACCTTTGTGGCAGTGTTAAACTTTAACAAACCGATATTTAAAAGCAAATGATGCAGCAAGGTATGTAGACAGGAGCGAATGAATTAAACTCACACCTGATGGCAACACTGTACCTTCAACAGAGGAGGACAGAATGAGTGTGAGGGGGTTAAACTTTCCACCTTGGCTTGGCGCTATGTATTTCTCCTTACACAGTTGTTGTCCTGCATCTTTTATGCAATCTCAGACATCATCAAACGTATTGGTCACACAAAAAAATCAACATATGACAAAAGCTGAACCTTCCTGGCATTAATAGCTAGTGTGAAATGGGCTTGTGGCAGGAGAGCTTCTCTGTGAAAGGGAACGGTTGCTGTCTGACAAGTATCCCTCCATACAAAGAGCGTATATGAAGTACTTCTATCTGTAGCTGTGCTAAAACAATGCAAGCAAAGAGGGCAATTTTAGAGGCAATGTGTAATGCGTTTTCATGGCCTACTGGGTGGGAGTGCAGTCGGTTGTGCAAGATGGGCCTCTGCTGGTCCACACAGACCACTTTCTTCATCTCTTCAAAGCTGGGATCGGATGGCACCAGGTCAAAGAAGGGAGGGCGGTACTCCTCCACAATCCCTGAAAAAAATAAAATAAAATACAATTTTCAACTGCACAACCTCTCCCCCGAGAAATATTGCAACACATTCCTTGGGGCTGAGTGGGAAAACGGGCTAAGTGGAATGCGCCAAGACTCATTATTGGCCTTATGAGAAGACAACGTGTGAACCTTCTATATCCATCTTTTTTTAATCTCTGCATGCATTTGGAAAACATGGATTTCTCTGGAATAGCATCATGGTGGGAGCACATTTGATTACACAAGAATACAGGAAAAGATAGAAACTCCCAAGAGACTATGCTGGGATGAGAAAATGACACACACATAGGGTATGGATGTATCTCGGAATCTTCCACTGTGTGTGTGTGTGTGTGTGTGTGTGTGTCTGTGTGTGTGCGCGTGCATGTGCATGCGTATGTGTGTGTGTGTGTGTGTGTGTGCGTGTGTGTGTGTGTGCATGCGTGTAACTATGTGCATGTATCCATCTGCATGCTGGCACTCTGGCGGCTGGTGTATGTCCAAGCGAGTGCTGACACCAGATAAGACTGTTTATAATTACAGTAGAGCTAATCATGGGAGAGGATAGTCGAGACTGACACAGACAAGGGAAACAGCTGAGTGCTGAGAGACATGCGACGAACTGCCTCTAATGTACAGTACAATCAAGCAGCCAGACATGTCTGACAAAACACAACACACACAGTAGACCCTGTCTTGTTTTCATTCTCTCCAAAAAGTCAGACACAGGACACCATTTGAATACAGATTGTTTTGTCTCCAGAATAAATTGTTCCCACTCACTCATACTGTACAAGCGATACTCAAGTCATGTTTTGATATTCAGTCATGTCAGAGACTAAGTCAGGACAGAGACTTATTCCTCAAGCATCTTGTCCGACTGGAAGCTGCTATGCCGCCAGTTGTTTGCCAAATACTTTTAGTAGATCACCAACGTGGGACGGAATTTGTACATTGAGTCTCTTGTTTTTCTGTAACACTTCAATTCAGACACTGACACTCAAAGTCCCTGTACTTGACAAAAAAAACCACCGTGTCTTAGAAATTGG
The DNA here is from genome assembly GCF_025434085.1 of Hippocampus zosterae. Classification (NCBI taxonomy): domain Eukaryota; kingdom Metazoa; phylum Chordata; class Actinopteri; order Syngnathiformes; family Syngnathidae; genus Hippocampus; species Hippocampus zosterae. The sequence continues at coordinate 15,841,394 of NC_067452.1, forward strand.
ACATACAATGGAGGAAGGTATTGCTGATATCTCTGCTTAATTGGATTGATTTTAAAAATTGCTACAGGTGTAAAACAACACATCAACGTTGTGAAAAATCCATCCGTTCTCTTTCAAGCAATGAAGTGAATGCGTTGAATCCAGGCTCCACTCAACTGTCAATTTTCAATCAAATACTGCTACTATGACCTGGAAAAATGGATGCTACTTCATCTGTCATCTTTCTTATGCCCATACATAACCAGATGTTTGCGTCACAAAAATATATCCACTTAAAGCCTCTGGTGGCTGGAAAATATTCCACCGAGTTGTCGTGGTGCTTTTCCATGCTTTGACAATAGGGTGCTCTAAAGCAGCCCCGCCACTGCAAAGCCCCTGACCACATGCTGGTAGTCATGTTTGACTTTCTTCATTCTCTCCATGACAGGTGCACACTCATAGCCGACAACGAGGTGCACTGAAGTGGACCGTCAGTGTAAAACAGTTTTCCTTTATATCACCATAATCGAGTACTGCATCATTCTCAATCTTTGGTAGAATTTTGAATGATTTCGACTGTCAAACCGTTTGACTTATACAGTGGTTGGCAACACACGGCTCCAGAGCCGCATGCGGCTCTTTAGCAACATCTAGTGGCTCCCTGGAGCTTTATAAAAAATGTTGGAAAATGGAAAAATATTTTGAAAGTAGGTTAATATAGCTCACATAGATTAAGATATCCTTTATTTGTGGGACAAATAAATAAATAAACAAATAAAGGATATCTTCATCTTAGATATAAGGGGTGTTCACACGGCACACATTTGCTCCGGCGCTGCACCGCTGTATTTTATTGCAATATATTTCGCACCGCAGCAAATTGTGTGGCACCGGACCAAATCTTGCCATGTGAACACCCCTATAGATATATGTTGCAGCTCCGAAAAAGGAGAGCTTTGGTGTTGGTTTTTTAAAACGTACACTTTTATACTTTTAACAGTCTCTATAAACACAGACACGTTTGCGTCTGACTCCGTGCCTTCTCTCTTCTCGTTCAACTCGAGAGGCGTTCAAAGACAGCCTCAGAAAAACTGAAATTCATGATCACTTCACTGACACTAAGAAAAGCGAAAATAATGAACCAAAACAAAAAAATCAAGCGAGGAAATCACAAAATAAATTCTATGGGGGCGTTCGTGAACACACAACAAAGGAATGAATAATAAACAATTCTGGGACAGTCCAGTCTCCTACATACATACAGCATGTGTTTCCTTCATTGTAAGTTTTATAGAAGGCTTTTACTTTTTTTGCATATTTGTTTTTGGGTTTTTTTTGTCCTACATGGCTCTTTCAACATTTTGGGTTGCCGACCCCTGGACTAATGCCATTACAGCGTAGTTACCGTTGACGATTGTTCTGCGTGAAATTTCCCAGAAGACCAAGCCCAGGGCCCAGATGTCCGTTTGCTTGTAGGACTCAAAGACATCAATTCGTATGCTCTCATCGAGCACCTCAGGTGCCATGTAGCGTTTAGTCCCGACACGAGGGTTGTGGCCCACATCCAAGTAGTCGTTGGACTGCGAGTGGATCACGGCCAGACCTGGCAGCGGAGTAAAGCAGGGCGTCATCCTTTATAAGTCATGTTGATAAACTGCTGTAAGGAGCTGTGATGCTTCTGCTGGATTCTCACCCAGGTCGGCGATGCAGCACTGCCCGTTCCTCTTCACCAGGATGTTTCTGCTCTTCAAATCTCGGTGGGCGATGGCTGGTTTTCCCTGGGAGCTGACGATCTCGGTGTGGAGGTGGACCAGGCCACACGCCACGGACAGGCACATCTTCAGGCAGGTCTCGGGCTCTAAGCTGCTGTACTGCAGGAAGTCGTAGAGTGAACCCAATTCGTGGAAGTGAGTGACGAGCCACAGCTGGGTGCTGGAATTCTTGGAAGTCATATCAGAGGCTATGAAACCTGAAGTGGGAATAGAACACACCTGTTTTTAGAGTTGGCCTTTCGACTGATGCATCACATCTGCTGGTATAAAATCGAGCGCAGCACCCAGTATGTTGTCGTGCCTCAGCTGCACGGTATTGTAGATCTCGGTCTCTCTGAACCAAGACTGCTCGTCTCTGGAGGAGAAGATCTTGACTGCTACACTCTCCCCCATCCAAGTTCCCCGCCAGACTTCTCCATACCTGCCTTTACCTGGGATGTCAATAATGAGAGATTTGTTAAGTACAAAAATGGTAGAAAGCACCAGCAGCAGTGATGATAATTTCGACTGACCAACACATTCCACAAGTGAAATCTGCCTGGCCATAGTCCTTTGAACCAGATAGGGAAGGCCAGTCCCACTCCCTGATGTGCAGAACTCATCATATATACCCTGGAAAAACACACGCAGTCTATCTTGAAACTCTGGAACGCTGCTTAACGCCGAACCACGTTCGAGATCAAATCCCTTACGCCATAAGTAGGGTCTTCTCCATTCGGGACCTTGAGCATGGTGGAGTCATGGTCATCTGCATTTTTGAGGCGGAAGTGCACGCGTCGGAAGCGCAGGAAGATCAGTAGGCCGCACAAACTGGCACCCGTGAAAAGGAGCAGAAGAGCCACGGTGATCCACAGCTCCGGACGGGGCTGCTGCGGCGGTATTGTGGTCGTCTCGCCATCTGCGTGCACGGTTTCATGACATGGATGCAGTTGTCACTTTGTGCTCCTTTTGAGTGGGGGGTTTTGGGGAGGGGCCAACAGAGCCCCTGGAGCACTGATTCTGGACCCCCCTGTGGCCCCTCCTCTCCAAACGTGGACTATACAACAGCGCCTAGTCGCCGATGACAAAGGTGGAACTAAAGTGCCCGGCTTAACATTCTAGTCGGGCCATTTAGTGCTCTGCACCACTGAAAAAAGACGAGCACGAAGAGGAAAAGCAGTCCCAAGATTACCACGGCGACAAGTGTTGTTATTGTCTAGGTATGACCGCAACACAAAACCAAGCAAGCCCGCAACAGTAAGGTTGCTGAAGTGTAATTCTAATTCCTCTTCACTGTTAAAAAATTTAAGTTAAAAATGAAGAGACCGCTGAAGGTCCTGAGAATGAGGAAACTGAGACTGTGCGTGTGTGTGTATGCGTGCGTGCGTGTGTATGTTTTGGACAATGATGTGTGTGAGTGCCTAAACAGTGCAAGTGTACCAGGTTAGTGTATATGCTGTGTCCATGCAAAAATTATGTTTACATCTATTCAGTTTGTCTTTCTCCACAGACATCAGCAAATGTAAAGAAGATCCGCTAATGCAGAACGGAGTTTTTCCACATTAAATCTTGGGAAAACATACCTCACGTCCACAATGAATGATGATAGATTAAGTAATCTCGGTGTACTTTGCATTGAATCTCGGGAAGTCAAGAGCACTGAATCTGGAATCACTTAGGACTGTGCCAGAAATCACCAAAACCGCAGAATACAGTTGCTGTAATAGTAGGAGCAGCTTAAGACTTTCACAAGATTGGCACCTATATGAATCTTTTTTCAGCATTTAATCAGTGCTACTGTGATTATTATACTGTTTTTCATTGTTACTGCAATGTTATGTCTGCAAAGGTTTGATGAAAATAAAAAGTCAAATAAGATTTCGAATCTTTGTCTTTTTTGCCCTGGGTTGAATGTGCCCCTCTATCAAAACCCCTGGCCCCAGCCAGGCTCCCTCAGTGAAATTGAGCTAGAACCACCGCTGCTCCTTTTTCATTGTCGGTCAACTGGAGCTGATGAAATGTCAACTTTAAGGCATAATAAGAAGGGTTGAACAAAACGATTTGGGCGCACCAGAGGTTGCTGCTTGCTGCTGATTTATATGATGTATTTTGTTCAAAGCGGAGTGGTTGTGTGAACACAAGAGCACGCTGACGTCAGGGTTTCAAAGTGTGAATTTTCATAGGTAGAGTGATGTAATGTGGGCACTTACTGATGTTTGGAGGCGGCGTTGCAAAGGCATTGCATCGGTTCTCTCTGCAGCAGTTTACGTGGAAGCGGGGAAAGGAAGTGTGGCACTGCTCCCTGTAGTTCCCGTTGGAGAAGCAACCCTTCTCCTCATGACCGTCCACCCATGTGTAGAAGCAGATGTCGCCCCTGCATGTGTCATTCACACATGTGCCTTTGTCATTCTGGCATGCGCACAGCAGCTTCCCGTCATTCTTGGAATCTGCAAAAGATGAAGATGTTTGTCAGGGCCGTATGCATCCATGACCGACTTCTGGAGAATTCTTGTTATTTCTCATTCAGATATACAGTACTTTGAGATTACCATGAAACAACACGCATTTACCCCTTTTGTATGAATTGATTTGCATTTTCTGCCCACCAGGAGGCAGAGGAGCAGTTTCGCACGAGCACAAAATGCAGAGCTAAAAGAGTTCTGGACTCGAATTTTTGTCGGTTTGTGTCTTTCTGTGTGTGGAGTGCTTGTGTTTTCCCTTTGCTCGCCTTTCTTTGACAAAAACATGCCCTGTATGTCTCTATTTGTCCTTCGCGTGACGTGTCTGTTGGATGAAATTTAATCTGTGCTGTATGTTGCACATACTGCACATTTGACAAAGTTATACTTGACTTGACAGGTTCATGGAGGCTCAAATGGACTGACAAATGGATTGAAGATATGTATCACGTAATCAGGAAAAATCATTAGCCAAAGAACTTAAATGACTATTTGACCTTCCTGTATCTGTAACTGTACAGATCGTGGATACTTGTCGAACCAATCACAGAATTGATTTGATGATGACATGACTTGTTATCCCTGCGGAATGTCATTTTCATGCTGCCGTTTACTGTGTGCATTGCTTTACATCACACAAAAGAACCAGGGATATTATGTTGTGGATTTTTTTTTTAATCAGAGATTTTAACTGACTGCTGTAGTCAAGTTAAGGGGATTTTTTAAAGACTATTTGAGATCAAACCAAACTTGTTGCTGATTAACCTAATCGTTTGAAATGTAACCAGATCAGCATGTGTGTAAACGACAGGCCTCATCTCCAAACCAACATTTTGGTTACATACACTCACGGAAGAACCACATTGCGTAAGGCCGCTGCAATGCCCAGCTTCATCCCTCACCCACCTGCGAAGTGAGCAGACATCAACAGCAGCAGTTCAACTAGTACCACTGTGAAGCCTTCCATTCTGTGGAGCAGACAGAGAGTCAATGCACACAACTGATATAGTCAAAGATAGGCACAAATGCGATTTGCTTGACATTTCAGTTGCCCTGTAAATGAAATCTAAAGTGGTGTCCAAAGCCACAGAGGAAACACCCAGGTCCAAAACAACAGTCAGTGGGCCCAGCCTGTCTGCCTGTGTTCTAATTACTCGAGATGGGGAGAAAACAGGACTTGGTGGGGGAAGGAGGCTGGAACAGCACTCCAGAGTGTTTGTACAAGTGGGCTGAGACTGCGTGTGGCGCTGTGCTAGTCAGGCTCCAGGCTCAGCTGCCCTGCTTGCAGAGTAAATATTGATGGCGATGCTTCCTGCCATTGAGTGGCCCCACCCGGCTGGCCGGCGAGACTCTGGCTGCTCATTGTTGAGGGCCTCACTGCCGGGGGTCACGCAAGCAGCACAGCCTTCATACAATGCGGAAGCATTGTGTCGTTAGGTGAGTATTTGCATGCTATAAGCATCAATAGGCTACCGGTGCCTTCGTGATGTCACCGTTTCACCCTCTAAAAAAAATTGAGCTTCTCAATCGAAGTGCATGTTCATTGTTCACAGTAAAAATGGTGTGTTGAATGTACTCAATTTACTGCACAGACACACATTAAAACATTTGGATTAGATATACAGTACATTTTTAAGAAGATGTATTTTCTACTTAAAAAAAAATCTTGATCCAGATCATTTTATTTTGGACAACCACTTGACCAAGTAAAATTGAGCAAATTCAACACACCATTTTTTTCAGTGTGTCAAGTAGGTAATATGATGTTAGAACCACTGTAATTGTTCCCTCACTTGAAAAAAAAACCCTCCAAGCAGACAATGCACATGCAAACAGAAAATAATGTGTGTGCTTGCTGACAGGGTGGGCATTTTTTTGCTCATCTGAGCATTTTAGAACTCATCTTAGCATTTGATGTCTGCTGATGAACTCAGCGAGTTCATCAGCAGACATTTGGGGGATTTATTACTGAGCAAAACAAGAGCTGGAAGTGTCACATTCAGTATGAAAGGGCCAAAAATTCATGCCCAGTGGGAATTTTAGGAAGAGTCAACCACATCAAGTTACAAATCACTCGATATGTTATATTGCCATCTTGCACTTCCATATTTGACTTACTGTGTTGAAGTAAATACATATAAAAGTACCGTACCCTTCAAATGATGTACACCATGCAAAAAAAAAGAGCCATAGGAATCATGCATAATGTGGGCTATTATGAACACACCGATGCATTGTTTTTTAAAATCTGGGACAATGAAGTTTAAACATCTGGCGCAATATAGAATAGCTGAAAATGACGTATTCAACGAGGCATAACTTGTTTCCAAGAAATATTCAAAAGAAAGATGTTTGAGGCTAGACAGAGCAAATATAATTTAAGGCTGAAAGAAAATTTTGAACAACTACGATTTTGTACTATGTTGAAGAGCAGGTGCATATCAGTTTATGGAGTGAAATTATGAGCTCATTTATTCGCAGACATGAAACAAAGTAAAAGTGTTGAATGTTTAAAAAGAAAATCCTCCAAAAAAAAAAATATTTGAAGAGTATGGATCGTTATAAGTCTTAGGTTGTTTTTGTTTTTTGTCTGACAAATGTACAGAATATACAAAATTGAGCTGAAACTGATGCTTTTGGATTCATGTGTTTGGATATGACTGAAATTGGGCGTATGATTGTGTAGGCAAATGTGTATTTAGCACGTTTGAGTGCAAATACCTTCTATTATTCATGTAATTATTCGACTTAATTGGAGAGAATGATAATAAGGTGCGGCAATTAGAAGCAATGCTTCAGCCGTAACCATTTTAAATTAAACTATTAGCTCCTTTTGTTTTCGACGGCTTGCATTTAGATGTATGCTGTTTGAAATCAAATAAACCGAAACAGAAAAAAACAATAAAATACATTCACACAAAAGGACAATTTTAGAACATTCAATAACTGACGAAGCAACATTCCGGAACGTAAGGGGAAGCCGAAATGCCAAAAGAAGACCCATCCAAGCATGTGGAGAATGCTCAAACTCCACACAGGAAGGCCGCAGAGCAGAGTCCAACTCCTGACCTCAGATCTTTGATGCTAAATATTCATTCACAAAACACCTATTTAGTGTAATCACCTTGAGCCTATTTTTACCTGAAGCTTAGTAGTGATGCTGAATTTAGTGATTCCCTGCTTAAAGGGGAAGGCAAATTTTTGTTACAGTAATTTGTTCCATTCCACTGGTCCAACGGGTGGATTTTACCGCTTAACATATATTCCACAAACACCATTTTCATTAGAATGTAGATTTTAGACATATTCTTGTGAAGCAAAATTGGGGTTTAAGTTTCCCCTTTATTCGAGTATTGCTGATGCCCATGACTGAGCCAAATCAAATGTGAGATGCTTGCGTACGCCATTTCCACTTGACATGAAAATCTGATGAAGAGCAACAAACTTTCTTTGGACTTGCAACCCCATCCGCAACCAGGCACCACCCCCTCCAAATCCGGTTAAGAGCTTCATGCATTTACATGGCACTTCCTTCATTGTGCAGCCTGCTAGACAGTGCTTGTAAATCTGTAAGTCTAGCATAAACACAACTCCACCCACTCATAATATCAGTGGAGGGGCACAGCTGGGTTTCATTTATCAGGCGATCACTTTTTCGTAATCGTATCCTTCCATCGTAGGCTGGTCTGACATTCGACTCTAGCATGCTTCCTCTCTGAGCTCTCTCCTGTTTGTCTCCTTTCTGTCCAAAGCTAAACCCCTGTGACCCAAGGGGAAGAGATGCATTGTCATCTCTTCCTCCCATCGACAGTTTAGACTCAGTGAAGGAGATCTTTCATTCCATCTGGATGACTGTGTGGTTCGTGTGGCGGATGGTGGGGGCATGCAACAGCACAGCAGCCTCTATGAGCTCTTGAACAGGGCCTCGCTGCACGAAAGAAAAACCTCTCAGGAATATAAACCGACGCCATTTTAAGGTAATATGTGTATCAATATATGGACACTATTCCATTAGACCATTCATTGTCACATGTGCACAATGTGTTAATGTGTTCGTTGTTGATGCTGTTGATGCCCCAAACTGTGTTTTGTGAGGTGGATATGCGAGCCACTAATCCATGGTGCATCCCGATTAGATAATCGGTTTCAAAATGTTTCGATAGTGTCAGCCTAATCCCAAGTCTTTCTCCACCTATGCTGTACCAGTAATCATCCCACTGCCACTGGGATCATGCTGATATCAAGACAAGAATGCACGAAGGGTTCCACCCAGTGTCCAGCATCCTGGGGCTGTATACAAAGGGTAAAGAGTGGCACCGTGGACTCGTCAGGCGTAGACCAACTGACAAATTGAGGCTGGACTGAAAGACAGCACGGAGCACAAACCATGGCGGCACAAGAACTCACAAGATCAATATCGGCCACGGTCTACCTTATCCGACAGGATACCAGGTGTAGGCTGTGCAAATAAGACCCAGAGACGGTACATTCTATTTTTAGCAAGGTATGAATTGCTTATGGTAAGGCATACATGGAGTGAGTGGCATTAACAGGTAACAGGAATAGTCTGTAAATTGTAAATGGGCTATCAATTGTACAGCACTATAGCATTTCTGTGTGCTATCGTGGATAACCCATCCAGGGCTCCAATCCGAGCTGTGACCTTGCCATGTGGAGTCTCATGGGTTTTCGCTAGCTATTCTATGCTCTACATGATCAGGATTTTGGGGCCAATCACAGATCAGAGAGTAAAATAAAAAAAGATAACCGATCTGATCATATGGTGGACCAATCTATCCAAACAATTGTTGGGGAATTGGGACCAGCCTGGCCCACAAATCACCCAAATGTGCATATCATCAATGGCTATTGAAATTTATCATGAAAGAATAATTACAGTCAAACCCTAAAAACCCTCCTAAAATCACACAGACAATGGGGGGGGGGGCACCCCCAATCACCCTCCCAGTTATTTAAAAATATTAGGGGAAAAAAATAAAGCCTGAAAACCTTAGATTATTAACCATGATGAAATGCAAAATATTTGCCGATTCAATTCAGCTGACCAGATCTTTGTCAAGTCTACAGGAGATCCCACCTGAATTCCACAAACCGGCATGCTAACTTTGAAGTCTACACATTGTTAATATGTGTGAATGTGAGAAGGAGTGCTTGCATGTGCCTGTAATTGGCTCACGACCAGTACAGGGTGTTTCCCACCACCCGCCCAAAATACGATGGGACACACGCACGACTCCGTAGGTGCATAAGATGAATGGATGGCCTGATAGTGTATTTATTGTACTTCAGTTCTCCAAGCTTAGCTCCATGCGAGGGGAAAAACATCTTCCCTTACGCAGTACACGTTGATGCCATTGCATGCGCCAACTGCAATAATAACAAATGTTACAATATGTGTCAATCAAAGCTGAGGATCATAATCATTGTAAAGTCAGGATTTTTCATCTCCCTTCTTACGAGTGTACCAAATACAGTGTCTATTGAGTGTATATACAATATAGTACAGAGTAGCATATTATGATCATATATTTACTATAGCATATGCGTGTATCACATTTTCTTATTAAACATCGGTAAATTATTGACGTTTGAGAAACTTTCAGTCACACCATGTCCAGTACAGTAGACATTTGGGCATTCAAAAACTTTGGATCATCATATTCCCAAACAAAAACCGCTAATATGTGATTGAGAATACCAGTAGAAAAATATAATACTGGGGCAAATCGGAATATTATAATGAAGACTGTGTCTTATTTACAATCGAATGTATAATAAATGTTCAAATACTTAGTTAGGAAATTAATTGAATGAGGGGGCGAGTTCAAACTCATACTATTGCACAGCCGTCTTTTCGTCAGGCATTCTGATTTCCACTTCAATTTGAATATAACATGTTGAAATATCTTTCTTTGCATGAAATGTCTTAAATTTACGATATCCTGGAGGTAAAATATTGCGTGGCCACTTTGTCAAAACAGTCCATCTCAAGTTGACCATTTGATGACACCTGTTGGTTCTCGGGGAAAACATGTAATCAGCACCACTTGGTGTCCAAAAATAAACAGGTCAACAAAATACATATTTGGCGCAATTACCTCGTTGTCGGCGCTCCTCTTAACGTGATGAGTGTGACCACCGCACGTCTTCCATGTGTACTTCGTGTACCCCTTGTTTAAAACCCCAACGTGTCCATTACTTGAGCGACTTTCTTTCCTCCGCGAATAGCTCGATTGAAGAGTTTAGATCCCAAAGACAACTCGCATGCTTGCTTCGCGTTTGTAGATGACGCTGACCTTCCAAATCTGCTGTTTTTGAGAATAGTCCTTAAGTGCGACAGAAGTGAAAATAACGGAAGACTCAGCCACAGCGGTGTGAGATTATCTCATCTCGGATCTCGTTCCAAATCTACAATGACACACAAACGAGCAGTCCGGAGCCAGACTGCTCGCACCCAGTGAGGGTTGCTCGAACAAGTTGGCCCACGAAGGGAGGCCTTTTGTTGATGTCTTTGACCGTGATCAAAAGGCAAGATTACATTTTTTTCCCTGCAAAGTACAGTTTTGTCCCACCCCTCATTGTCCCGCGCAGCTCAACTCCGCTCTGCCTGGAATGTTCTCATAGCGGTTTTCCTGTTGCTAAACTTCTCATTTTCCCTTTCCCCCGTGGACCGAATCTGCACTGCACACTGGCCGGAATGTGGTTCAAAGACCCCTCGATGATACAATAAGTGTGTGGGGAAAAAACGCTCATGCAGTTTGTTTTGTTTATTTCAAACAGGCAGTCACATTTTTCACTTTGAGAGGAAAAAAAAGTTCTAACGACGCATTCTGGTGGAAAATCTGACACTTACATTTCATAGCATTTATGATGATTAGTCATAGTTTTCAAGATGTTGGACACAATCAAAGTGAAATGAAAAAAGAAATACGGGTAAGTAACACACACACACACACACACGCATGCGAGCGCATGTGCAGACAGAACATTCTGTACAGTCTAATGCAGTGGTTCTTAGGGTTCGATCGAACCCCAGGGGTTCGACGGAGCCTCTGCCATGGAGAGTAAGACATACCCGACTCAACATGTCAATTAGTTATGACACGCCTGCTTGGCCATCACTGGCTGGTTCATTTTGTGCACAATTAAAAAATATATATACTTATGTCTTGAAAATCTATTTAAATTATTTTCAGATTTTAATAAATGCGTTTTTAATGTCTTGAATTTGTAAAAAAAAAAAATCTTATTTATCATTAATGAAGGGTTCAGTGAATGTGCATATGAACTGGTTGGGTTCGGTAACTCTAACAAGGTTAAGAACTACTGGTCTAATGCATTACGATGCAGGGAAAGTCAAGTAAAACATTTTGTACTTAATAGCTTTTTATTGCTATCTAATATAAAATGCATTGCTGGATTGACTTCAGTTTCTAATTTTTAATTATTTTTTTACATATGATCACATGTCACTTAGCTAACCGAGTTGAAGAAAAAAATGGACATATACGTGCACTTCATACCCCCACCACTAAATGGCGATAGCAAATTTGACAACATCCCACCACCATCAATTCAGAAAAAGGACAATGTAGTATCCCTTGGTGGCAGTAATACACACTTGAGCTGGTTTGCTAGCTGCCCAACGACCCCACAAAAGACGAACAAAGAAGGACAATACATTAGGTACATATTTGTGCTCACATTTTCCATTTTTCGAGTTACTGTGTGTTTTTATTCAGTACATTTCTACTGAGTGCAACTTTTCATCAAATTTTTGGTGTGTTTTCTTGGTGGCCGGAAAACACACACACACCATTCTGTTCCACACATCATCGTTTTTCATTAGTTATTCTCTTTTTAATATCGAGACGATCCAAAATGAAAGTAACAATGGAATTAAAATTAATGATCACTTACTTATCCACGGGAGGGCTCAGTCGCTGTCCTCCACAAGTAGCAGGGGAACTTTGTAGGAGCCTCGTGCTTAAGCCACTTGTAAACAAATGCAGTGCAGGCTAGTTATATACTTGCAACTTTGCGAGAATTGGGTCCCAGGGCGCCAACACGAGAGAACCGCAGTCCCAGGGTACAAATGGAGCACAAAAGTGTTGATTGAGAAGTCTCTTTGGATAAGGAGAACTTTAAATGCAGCCTTGTTAGATTGTCACGGAAGAAGGCACTGATTTGATTTCATGTTGTTGCACGCTTCTGTTTGGTCTTGTAATTAGAAAATAAGGTGCTTGATTGCTTCAGTTGTGTAATTAATTTATGGCAGCAACAGAGGGTGTTTGTAGTTATGGAAGTGCCGCCAACTGTCATCTCTCTGCTTTGGGCCGTCGACGTGACTGGAGGCTCTCACTTGAGTTGCCTTGTAAATAAGAGCACGTTGCTCGTTGGATTTTACACAGACATTCACTTGCCTTCACTTTATCTCAGGAAAATAGTCTTTATTAGTTTAATCTGAGAGTATAACTTTAGCTGTACAGTTGTCACTTTAAGTCACATTCCATCCATCCATCCATCCATCCATCCATCCATCCATCCATCCATCCATCCATCCATCATCTACCGCTTATCCGGGGCCGGGTTGCGGGGGCAACAGCTTTAGCAGGGAAGCCCAGACTCCCCTCTCCCTAGCTACTTCTTCCAGCTCTCCCCGGGGGATCCCGAGTTGTTCCCAGGCAAGCTGGGTGACATAGTCTCTCCAGCGTGTCCTGGGTCTTCTTCGGGGTCTCCCCCCGGTGGGACATGACCGGAACACCCCACCGGGGAGGCGCTCAGGAGGCATCCGAATCAGATGCCCAAGCCACCTCATCTGGCTCCTCTCGATGTGGAGGAGAAGCGGCTCGACTCTGAGCCCCTCCCGGATGACCGAGCTTCTCACCTTATCTCTAAGGGAGAGCCCGGACACCCTGTGGAGAAAACTCATTTCAGCCGCTTGTATCCGGGATCTCGTTCTTTCGGTCACGACCCATAGCTCGTGACCATAGATGAGGGTTGGAACATAGATCCACCGGTAAATTGAGAGCTTGGCCCTTTGGCTCAGCTCCTTCTTCACCACGACAGACCGATACAACGTCCGCATCACAGCAGACGCTGCACCGATCCGCCTGTCGATCTCCCGCTCCCTCCTGCCCCCACTCGTGAACAAGACCCCAAGATACTTGAACTCCTCCACTTGGGGCAAGATCTCCTCCCTGACCCGGAGGGGGCACTCCACCCTTTTTCGACTGAGGACCATGGTTTCAGATTTGGAGGTGCTGATCTTCATCCCAAACGCTTCACACTCGGCTGCGAAACGCTTTAAGTCACATTGATTAAGTTATTGTCACTGGTTTAATTACGTACTACTTGGCCCAGGTCACGCCTTACTTACTGATCTTATGTGCTCCTTCAGAGCACTCTGGGGATTTATTCATTGCAGCGCTGACCTAAAGCCAGCAAGTTCCCTCTGGTGAAGAGGAAATGACACATTATACTAATAATAATCTAATGTGATGCAACAATCCAAAAATGATGACATCAACAACACCAATGTCTTTGGTTTTTAACTTTTGTTGCACATTGAGAAGAACACATAAGTAGCCACTCAATGTAATGATCCCAACGCATGGGCCATACATGATGGGTTTAGTCACCAGAATCAATACACTCTTGCGATCTCGCAAGAGAAACAATCTCGGTGACGTTTGGAACGACGGACTTGTCTGTGTTTAATAAGCGCAACACATAGAATCAAGAATATTTGTGCCTTGATTTTTCTCCCACACCACGCTCATATGAGCATGCCTATTGTAAACCTTACTTTGTTTTCTGGGAACGGAAAATGGCCTTTCCCCAAACTGTTTAATGGTAAGATAGAACTGTCCAAAACATCTTGGTAAAATTCAGTGAGAACTAATTGTGTGTGAGAGAGAGAGATTCCTGAGGTGTTTAAGAAATGTGATAAAAATCCTCTCATGAGGACATAAAAGGCATCTGGTAGATGCTCCAGTATAGGTTGTACACAGAGCAAAAGCTACAGCAGCTCCTGTCTTTTTCTTTCACCAAAATATCCAGCATACTACATGTTCAATATGGCTTCCATTATCATTTCAGATTAAAAATGCTCAAACACGGCCACATTGTTAGGTGTCAATGTGGTGATTTCATTCATAATTCTGAGGAACCTTTTCTGAGCACATCATACCTGTTTGTAGATAATTACTGCTGATGTGAAAGACTGAAAACTATGGCTAGCATGACCTCCAAATCCGTGCTTGGATATCCAACATGATATGCCCTCCCCCGTTGTAGTAAAACTTGAAGCTCAATGACATAGTTGGGCGATGAGCCAGCCGCCCCTCAGGCAACCAAGAGGAGCCTGGAAGCCTGTTAGCTTATAAGTTAGCTGGTGTCTGGCAACGCTCATCATGGCGGGCAAAGCGCCGCCGTGACCTGGTGGGCTTCATTCCAGCAAGCGGAGCCTTTCATCACAGATGCCCACAGTATTTGACAGTGGTGACAAAGGCATTTTTCATGATTTTGAAGCCTCATTTTACTCTATGGACATGGCAATTTTGTTAATCATTCATATTGAGCAGAATTGTTCACAACAATCCTTTCCCTGTAGTGTTTCAAATTTAGAAGGCGTATTTATTTTCAGTGTACAGGGACAGGGTAAAAGAATGCCAGCACAGTCGTAGGTAACACTCTGACCACCCAGCTCGACTACTCATTTATGTTTTAATTCATGAATAAGAAATAGCTCAAACCTAATTGAATGGAAGACTGGGCATGTTTTGTGAATCCACTCAATATTGCATATATTAACTGCGGCAGCGGATACAAATTTTGTCCAAATAGTCTTCAAAGGAATCAACAATCATCTGTGGAAACTTCCAATTTGAGTCATGTTTTGTTTTCGTTTTTGGACGCCTTGGATATTCTCTCTTGCTCTCTTTGTATTTCCTTGTTCTTTTCCCTCTTTTTCTCCTCCTTGGCCTCCTTGTACTTCCACACAGGAGGCTCCAAGTAGCCCTTCTGCCTTTTCTTCTTCTTCTCTTTCTTTGGGGTGGGTTCGCCAGATTTCGTCACTTCAATTTTGGGGACACAGCCCGTGGGGAAGATGCTATTCCTGTGCGCCACGCTGCGGGCAATGAAGCCTCTCATGCTCCCGACTGGCGCGCTGTCCCTGCGCTCTGCCTCCTGGCAGCAGGAGGTCAGGTATACCGAGGCGACTGATGCAGTGCTGGGAAAAGAGGCAGTGAGAGAGGCGTTGCTATGAGACACCGTGCATTCCTCCAGCTCCTTGCTGCTGTGCTTTTCAAGTAGCTCGGGAACGGCAAAGCGCCGCTTCCCGATTTCTGGGGGGCTGCTGGGACACAGTGGATGGCAAGCCGTGGCTATGAGGGGGCTGTGGATGCTTGTGGTCATGCGCACCATGTGGTCCATGACCCCGTTGGCTTGGGGGTCCAGAGGGAAGCTGAAGGTGAAGCTGTCCTTTAAGCGCTGCCGCAGTCTCTGGCTTGTGGTCTTGGTGGCAGTGGCCACCAGCTGTTTGAGCTGCGGCCACTCAGGTGTGTAGCGCTCACAAAACTGCTCAGCCACAGGATGAGCCTGTAGATAGCGGATTCTATTCATCGTCTCAAATCTTCCCGTCTTCAAGACCCAATCCTTCAAACCAAGAGCTTGAACATGGTCCATTGCATTCATTTCGGCACCTGTGCGTGACAAAAAAAAGTCAAATATTAGCGCTCACATGTTTACTAATGTCAAGACATATGGCGTGATTAATTGCTGATTCTCGCCCAAAGTCAGCTGGGATAGGCTTGAGCACACCAGCGACCCAGTTAAAAATTAACCGTCGAGAAAAATGAATAGATGGCTTTACATGCAGTCCAATAACGCTACCATGTGGACACTTTTGGAACTCACCCATTCAAACATTTAGACCAGTGGTTATGCATTCACCGAACTCTTCATTAGTGAAAAACAAAAATATGACTTTTTACAACTTCAAGACAAAAAACAAAAAACGCATTTATTAGAAACAAAAAAAAAAGAAATTAAAATTTCCAGACACAAGTATAATTAAAAAAAATTACCACGTACTATTACGACATTCACACGTTGGCTGCTGAGCGAACTAAATTTCCCGCCACACAGATTGGACAAGCAATGTAATGTGATCATCTGCTGCCAGTGATGTCATAACTAATTGACATGTTGAGTCTGGTATGTCTTAACCTCCATGGCAGAGGCTCCGTCGAACTCCTGAGACCGATTCACCAAACCCTTAGGGTTCGATCGAATCCAGGTTAAGAACCGCTGATTTAGACTATACAGCACTGGTCACCAAACTACGGCCCGCGGGACCGAATCCGGCCCGCCTCCACATTTGGTCCGGCCCCCGTGAACAATACCAGAGAGTCTTTTGATTTATTTTTCATTTCATTTTTCATTTAATTTCTATTTTATCATCAAATTTGGCTTTTGCAATAAAATATTCCTTAGTTATGAACTATTTTCATGATTAACTGTTAGCTAGTAACAATTTCATAAACACATATAACGTGACATTTGTTCCATCCTTCTGCGGTCTGTGCCGTTATCTGGCAACCACAGAAAAAAAATCCTAAACCCGTCCATCTCAAAGAGAAAAGGTGAGGAAAGAGAAGAAAAATAATTCGGAATACAGGGAATTTAACACAAAATTGAGATTTTTTTTTCAATGCAAAGAAAAGATTGTCTGTCTGATCTGTCGGTGGCGGTATTCAAAGAATACAATCTGCGGAGACACTATGAATCCCGTCAGGACAACAAGTATGATTTTTTGCATGGGCAAATGAGAGCAGACAAACTGTCAACACTAAAAAGAGGAACGTTAGCTCAGCAAAATACATTTGTACGCCAAGCTCAGCTGAACCAGCCATCTGTTCCGGCTAGCTTTCGGTTTGCTCAACTGATAGCAAGCAGCGGTAAGGAGAGTTTGTCCCCAGAAGAAATACGTCTTTAATACCGCGAGTTATTTGATTTTGTGTGGGTTTCTGGGAAACAATACATTTTTACGTCTAGGTAGTCTTGCAGTCACACTTTTGCTGTTACAAACTGCCCCCCCATCTGAGAAGCGAAAAGTTATGTGGCCCTCACAGGAAAAGGTTTGGGGACCACTGCTATACAGGAAGACCTTTTTTCATTGAACACCATCCTGGGCAAAGTATGGGCCCGGGTGCCACATCTAGTGTATGACTGGCCCTCATAGTGATCATGAAGTCAAAGCAGAAATAACGCAAAGCATGCACATAATCTATGTGCATGCGTGTGGACGTTAAGCAAGTACTTGTGTCAAATATGTCATATTGAGCAACTTTTCACACCCCACGAGTGACTGTTTTGCCATGAAAGAGATGAGCAAAAATGACAACAGTGGTCCTAATACCAGCAACATTTTAATTTCCTGCACATGAGATGGAAGAGGACCAAGATAATTTGGCCTGATGATATTGTGTGCAAATCTACAGTTTTATACACGGTACAAATTGGGTCTCTTATAAATCATCACCGTATCATTAAACATCACTCTCAATAATATACATCCCACTTATCTATATACAGTATTTGGCAGTTGTGATGTGAGTTTGCGGTTGATGCACAAATTGATTCATAATTTCGCGTGGATTGTCAAGATGTAATTTTGATGGCCGCTTATGATTTTGTTTCACCACACTTAATCCAACTACACACAAAATAATACAGATCAGGTTGAGGTTGCCACCTTGGCAAGTGTTTCGGGTTGTTTTGTCGTTCCTTTGCAGAAGTAATTGCCCATCACAGGTCTAACAGCTGAACTGGAAATGTGTTGTAGATATTGGTACATCAGTCTTGTCCAGATTGAACTACAATCTTCCTGTAAAAAGTTGTCATTTCAGATATCTGCAAGGTCATATTTGCCAAGCAAAATTAATCTCACTTGCCATTTATGTATAAGGGGCTTCTTGTGACAGAAATCTGCAATTCAGGTACTATTCGGTGTTGTCTTAGGCAGATGCAGAAGCTTTAATTGTCCCCTGATGCATGCACGTAAGGCAAAGGCCATGTTTGAACTAACCGTGCATGAGCAGGGCCGACACACAGTCCTCTCTGCCCTGCATGCCTGCCTTGATGAGGGCGGTAAAGCCACGAGGATCCCTGACCTCAGTGTCCACACCAGAGTAGTAGTTGAGGATGTAGTTGACAATAGTGGTGAAGCCTGCAGGAGACATGAAGACAACATTGAAATGAATGGAGGCGTGCGTGTGTGGTGTCTCAATTGAGTTGCAACATACCGGCCTGGGCTGCAATCATGAGGGCAGAGTTGCCATCATTGTCTTGGTGGTTTATGTCTATTAGTGGGCATACATGCAGCGTAGTGACGATGTCCACAAATCCTTTGCTCACAGCCACCATTAGTCCAGTCTGATGGGCAAATATGTAGACAAGCTACGTATAAACGGTTTGACACCCCCCCCCCCCCAAAAAAGAAATGGACTCACGCTTTTCGTGGACCTTATTTATATTGTGTAAAGTATATGATTTTTATTCAGGTGTTTTTTCACATTGACACAAGTCTAATGAAACATATATAAGACAATAACATTTCATTTAAGATAATTTCATGGCATAAAAAAATAATAATCAAAATGGGCCAATAAATGGCCCAATTTATCAAAAATGTGCCATTTGGTTCACCAGGAAATGTATAAATGTACAATAAACTACTGAGTAGTGTCCTGCACATTGATCCAATTCCATGCAATGACAGGCGGGGTGCATGACCCCTGGTAGCATGCTTTTCAAGTTATTTATTGTTGAACGTTGATCTATATATCATTCTTTGATATATACAGTATATCTATATCTATATCTATATATCTATATCTATATCTATATCTATCTATCTATCTATCTATCTATCTATCTATCTATCTATCTATCTATCTATCTATCTATCTATCTATCTATCTATCTATCTATCTATCTATCTATCTATCTATATATCTCTATATATATATATATATATATATATATATATCTATCTATCTATCTATCTATCTATCTATCTATCTATCTATCTATATATATATATATATATATATATATATATATATATATATATATATATATATATATATATATATATATATATATATATATATATATATATTTTTTTTAATACACAATGTTATGCAGTTGCGTTGGAGCTAAATGATATTATTTGTAGTCACGGCAGAGTGCTGGGTGGAGCACCAAATGTTTTCTTCTTTCTGGGTCGGGTGAGAAGCACTCATCAAATTTTTTATTTATAGGAGTGTCTGTTTAAAATATATATTCAGTCTATCTTGAAAAGTGGAAAATTGCATTTGTCTCTGCTTTCTAGAACTAGACTTTGTCATATGGAACAATTTCTAAATCATCCTTTTTTTTGGTACACATTTGTGTCACTCCATGACCCAACTACACACAAATATAATCAAATACAATAAAATAACGACATCAAAACGTTTGCCTGAGATGGCGGAATACATATTTTGAGTAGCTTAACATGTGTATTACTAGATTTAGAGTTGAAAAAAGACACATTTTCAGTTGATTTCTGACAAAGTTCCAACAAGCAAATGGCACATATTTGATAGGGCCACACATGATTTGATAGGCCACACATGAGAAAGGAGCAGTCAAAGAGTTTGTACATTACCACGCACACTTCCTTTGGGACACAGTGAGGTCCAATATAAAAGCTGTTTGAAATACCGAGTGACTTACATGGTATTGATTAGGTTGAGCGCTATTATGTTTGTAATAACATCTATTGCATTGGAGTGTATTGCAATGTTTCTCACCCTGCCGTTAATGTCCAACTCCATGGCCTCTTCCTTGGTCACGCCTCTCTCCAGAATCCTTCGCAGGGAGATGGGATCGTTGCGAAGACATGCCTCATAGATTGTTTTAGGAGACTCTGCATACGTGTCGTCTCTTTCAAAGTTAGGAAGCACTGAGTCGTCAGTGAGGACACTTGCAGAGTCTGAATCATCCAGGTTCATCTCAGAATCCTCACACGGGCCAGTGCCGAAGTGGGGGTCGTCACGTGTCGAGGCCATGAGCACCCTGCCGCCCAGACCCCTCTGCCGGGATCACAGCTCAGCGTCTTGTCTTCTGTGTGCCATTCTCACCTGGAAAGAAAAGATGTTGAGAAGGACACAAAGAGAAGTTCCCTGTCCGGCTTTTGGACAAACCGCCACAGGCCACAGGCGCCTTCCTTCAAAAGCAACCAAAGAGAGCACATCTCCTTTCACAAAGGTGCACATATTCCAAAGGAGCACATTTTTCACCATAGCAGTGTATTTCATCAACTTGAAATAAACTCCAGTTTGGCTTCAGTGATAACTATAGAGTGGAGCATCTTTGTGGTGAACGAACGTGTTCCAGGTGAACTGAGAGGGCTTGTCCGAGGCCTAAAGAGGATGAATTGCTTCACCTCACTTCAACCCCACTTATCTGTAAGTTCAATTGACTTGATGCATAAGCTGCCTGTACAGCGCGCCTTTTGCCAGCGTTGTTAAACTCGGCCAGACCGTTTTCAGGCAAGAGGCAATGCAAGGCAGCTTTGTTGGTCCCGCACAACAGCTATCTGCCACTTCAAAATGTTCACTTTGAACTCTCGGATCCACTAATTAGCCCGAATCTGCAGATCTCAGAGCCCTACTGGGTTTATATTCAATCAGCGTTTCTTTAATGTTTTCAGGATCCAACCATTCAGTGATATGAAGTCCAGTAGCAGAATTTTCAAATCGATTCTACTACCAGGAGACAGCGTAAAGCCTTTAGGACTGAAATCATATGTCATGATCTCTTTGTTGTGGTTAGAACCCGAGCTACATCATTCTGGATGAGCTGCAGCTGTTTGATGCTCTTTTGAGGGAGACGAGCGTTACAATAATCTAGTCCACTGGAGAGAAAAGAATGGATAACTTTCTCCTGGTCTGTTTGACGCTTTCAACCCTTCAGCCCGGATGCTTTTTTTCAGCTGCTAAAAGTCTGTCTTAGTGAGTGATTTGATAGGATTGCTCAGAGGCTTCAGACTTCGGACTTGAAGTGAGAGGAGCACGAGTGGATACCGGCAGAAATTTTGACTTAGACCATCAACTGTAAAAGTGGACTGATGGTCTGGTGGGAGACATCACCGTTGATGTATTTGGGCCATTCTACCAAAGTAGTTCCTCTTCCATATTGTTATGCTCTCAAAATAAACTACTGTCTTTCTACAACACTGAATCTGATAATAATGAACTTCTCAAAATATGAATTAGCCCATCTCAGGCAAATATTTTTTATGCTATCAGATTTCATTTTTGAAGTTCATCTTATTGTGCATTTATCCTCGGCACTGATTAGGTGACATGGCGCGTTTAACAAACAACATTTTGAAGTTTGTTTTTCAAGATTTTTGTCTCTTCTCATTTCAAAGTGGGGAATTGTGAGTCAGATCGTCCAGCCCTGGGCCATGCTGCTAAGTGACATGTGGCAGGTCTGCTGGTGACGCCTCTTGGCAGCCTTATGACAGAAAGGGGTGAGTCAGGGTTCTAGATCACATGCTGATGGGCTCTGATATTTCATGGAGGCTTAAATCTTTACCTGCAGCCCTCGGACAAGCTTCAGTCAGTGGTTGTCCTTCAAGGACATGTGGTTTGGGTGGAGGAGCTAATAATGGAGATGGCTTACTTTGAGTGAAGCATATAACATGTACTTAACATGTTGAATATGTATGAAGTCAGTGAAAATGTAATTTATCTAAAAAAACAACAACCCCCCCCCCCCCAAAAAAACGGTTTACTTCCACTGTATGTGGACCTGACTGAAATAATATTTTTCAAAGAGAGGAAGCAAAAACTAGTAAAGCTCTTTTACGTGGGTCTTTTAATGGGCATCTAGCTGTTTTGACGTTTGATGTCACACTAGTTCACTAATATGAAAATTGAACAAGTCTTCATAAGAACAAGAGATGGGCTATGCAGCATGAGTTATTCGAGTGCAGTCATGACAACTTTTCTGTCATTCAAGCAAAACTTTACATTTGTATACCATATATTTTTTCTTGAAGTTGAACTTGCGTTGTGGCTCCAACTTCCTGCCAAACGGTACCTTCTGTCTCATCTCTCTATTGCTTAAGCTTCCTTAAACTTGCAGACATAAGCCTCGCCTTCTTGACTCCAATGCACAAATTAAAATGATCTTCCCCGACATCAAATATAGCATCTTTTAGGTGCGAGCAAAAATTCTCACCCTGAAAGAATCCATCCATTGAGAGTCCCCTTCTTTTTGATGGCTGAAAGCATCTTGTCACTTCCCTCCCTTTGAAAAAAACGGCTTCGTCTGAAGTTCCCCAAAGTGTCTGTTGCTCTCGTCTGCCCCCTCCCTCCGTCTCTTGTAATGGGCACCTAGGGTGTCTGTCCTCCTTGCAGGTCCCGATACAGACTGTGCAGTCTTAAATCAGGCAGCATGCTCTCCCCCTCTCATCCCGATTAGAGAAGATTTAGCGATTAAGCAAACCAAACGCACAGCGGCAACCCTTGTTCCCCTCGCCGTCTGCTGAGCTAGTCTGGTGACCCCACCCTCAATGATCCCATCTTTCTCGCGCTTGCTCATTTTTCTCACTTGTCTCCACAGCTCTCTCAGTCCCTCCGCAGCCACCTCGGCCCGTCTGTTGTGTCATCAGACCGAACCTCTCACAAGCCAAATCAACTCTGTGACTGAATCGCAGGCACTTCCCAGCTCTGCAAATTGTCTTGGGAGGCACTCTTGTATTTTTTCTGTTTTTTCATATGCAAATCCATTTGCTGGGACAAACAAATCCAACCCTGGTATTGCGCTAAGCCCGGGGACCCTGGGTGGTAATTGTTCCCTTGACACAGATGACACGCATGGGAACCCACGGACATGCTGTGGCACACGCACACGCACACCCACAAACCAGCCGGATAGAGTCAGGGAGGGCATCTGCCTTTCCTTTAAAGTTGTAGGCCAAGACTTCATTTAAAAAAAAGAAGAAAAAAAGGAATTTATTCTGTTTTGGGAATGAGGATGTAGCATTGTGAAAAGAGTGAAGCGCTGGGGCTTGAAGCATGATAAATGGCATTTCCCTTGAATTTCAACGAGGAAAGATGATTTGAGAAACTTGTGATTTGACTTACAAGCACGGTCACGGGACAAGTGAAACCCTTATCTCAAGACGCCAAAGTTCCTCTTTTCATTTGGCCTTCAACATAGCTGAAGTTGGTTTAGCAGGTTTAAAAATAGACACTGGCTGTCACACCCTCAGCAGTCTTGTATCTTGCATTGAAAACTGCTGTTTTCTGTGTCGTCCAAGGCTGCCACCAGCAGTTTAGCACACTTAGTGAATATGGCGATTTGTCATTCTGTCAGGAAACCACCTCAAGATTGATCCATTTTGTTTCAACTTGTGGTTCCGTCAATTTTGTGGCCAGTTTCTGCTTCGGAGCTGCTGTCTGAATGTGGACAGGAACGTCACATGAACAAGCATCAGGGCCTCGCTCACATGCTGTCAAAGATGTCGCTTGTCAACAGATTAACCCCCGTTGCGTTATCTGGCAACCTTGCTGCTGCGCTCCTGCGGTTGTGCAATACTTCCGCTCAATTGGAGATCAAGCCTGCCTCCCTGAGATCAAACATTGAAATGCCCCACTTGTCAGTGATTCATGCTTATCTGCTGTGCTTCAATAAATGTTTAGACTTACATAGCGTACCTTCGGCAGAGGTGGCAAAAGTACTCATACCTTGTACTTAAATACAAATACACATAGGTGGATAAAAAAGACTACTGTAGTAAAAGCAGAAGTATTAATTGGTGTTCTGTATGTAAAAGATGAAAGAGTACAGCTTCTGGAATGTAGGGAGAGCGGGACTTGATGTCACACATTTTACCCTTTGAGATATTTCTCGGAATCAATACATCATATAAAAACAAAATGTGTCGCAAATGAAAGATCAAAGTCTCAGGTACGCGTTCATGTCATTGCAGAGTTACAAGCAATCAAACAGAGTGTGAACATATGGCATGTTGCACAAGTTGTCATGATGTATGGTGTAAGATAGTTGATTGAAGATGCATTTTGCAACTCATTAAAAAAAAGGACAACATTATTGCCAACAATGTAACTTTTAACAGAAAAAATAATTTGTCACATGCACAGGATTAAAGTCCTTCGGACCTGATGGCACATTGGCCGTGGCGCTAAGCCTCAAATGTCTCCCTCAAACTCACAATTCAAGATGAAAGTGAGTTCCAAAACTGAAAGCATCAGTTCATCTTCAAACTTGAACCGGTCCTGGAATGTGGACATAGTTCCAACACCAACTGGAAGATCCAGTTGTAAACTCTCTTCAGCACTAATCAGAATCAGCATTCAAGGCGTTCGTACGTAAACTGATTTGCTAGCAGTGTATTTTTCATTGGCCCAATCTTTGGATGTCATGTGATGTAATTCTAGGTGAAAGTTCGTATAAAAGAGAACAATGACTGAGCTATGAAAAGATACCTCATTCTTTCCTCTAACAAGTCCACGTGTAACACTGCTAGGATTTTTATTGCTTCATAATATAGTATTTTATACATTTATTTATTTACTTTACTTTGGGTCATGAAGAATGGGTCATTGTCTCTCGTCTCAACTCACAATGTGCTCTTGTCTTTTCAGAACCGACATGACTCCTGACCATAAAAAGGAAGAACATCAGTACATTATTTCGTGTTTTAGTTGCCCTCTCTGGCAGGGACCTCCCTCATAAACCTCTGCATCACATTTGAGACAAAATAAACAAAACAAAACAAATAAATGACTGAAAACAACTTTGCTCCAAGCTCATTTCTGAAAAGCGAATGCACTGGCAGCAGTTCATGCATGAGGACCTTGATACCTTTTAGCAGGTTTGGATATGCTCCAATAATTATTTAATTTGCTCATGATAACCAACTCAAAATATTCACAATTTGCAATTGAGTGGAGAAAATATATGCAATATCACTTTTGAACACAAGGGAGTAGTAGCCTGACACAAACATTTACATACATTAACATACACACACACACTTACACGCACATGCACACACACGGGCACCCTTTATTAATGAACTTTTAACGTGACACTTGTTCTAGTATATTTGGCCCCCTCCCTTGGACTCTGGTTTCTGAAGTTAACCCCCCCCCCCCTCCCAGCCCCCACCAGGCATGAATCCACCCAGCAGAGGTCAGTGTGAGAGAAGAAGACGTTGACGACGAGAGGCTTGGGAAACACAGCACTAAGTTTAGCCTGCTCGGTGAGTGATTCTGTGTACGGCCATGTGCTCCGCTAATATTAGACTGTTGGCACTTTGTCCAAGGCAGCTACCAGCACTAAAACTCAGACTTTTCCATGTAAAAGAATCCCAGTCTGCTATTGGAATCAATGGGATGGGGGTTAGTCAGCAAGGGCAAAGAACCGACTGTATTCATTGAGAGAAAGTTATTAGTCTGTGAAGTCGATGTTTGCGCTTGGCTCAAGGACACATTATTATACCACTTGGAAGAAAGCAGCAATTTTGGGCCTGTGCAGCAACTTGATCTGTTCTAGTGCGGATCACATTGTTTTACGTCAACAGCCTAAAGAGTGAAAGATGTGCTTAAGTTATTTGACTCCATTTGAGACTGACACTTTGGGAGATGTTACCATTTGTCATGGTTCATCTGTGGGATGTCCCAGAGGCTCGGATGGGACAAGAATAACTTGACCTGTGACAGACGAGGGAACATTTCTAAAAAATGCAGAACAATGGCTACAGGACAGCAGAACAAGCTCTGGTTTAAAAAAAAAAAAAACAAAAGTTGACTCTTTCAGTAACTCTTTTTGTTGACCGAAAAAACACCCACTTCAACATGCCGTCCAAGCTCCATCGAGAAATAATACTATCTTAAAAACAGGAGAAAAAAGAATGATAATTTAACTGCATATCATAAGGTCTATGTGGTTCAATGCAACATGTTTGTGGAGAGCTTTGTGGCTGGAATTAACTATTAACTATGAGTAAAAAAATCCCAATGCACAATTTCTCGCAGGATTTTCAAGAACTTAAATATTTTTATTTAATAACTCAATTTTAATTAGTGGTTGCAAAAATAAAATCATCTGGATCCAGGTACATTTTTGGAGATGTACTGTATATGCTACTTAAAAGATGTATACACACACACACACACACACACACACACACACACACACACACACACACACACACACACATAGATCGATAGATAGATAGATAGACAGACAGTATCCCCCCCCCCCCCAAGAAAATATTTCTATTCAGAAATATGACTCATTCTTTCATTTCTCTATTCAGCAGAAGTATGGGACTCATCATTTCCAAAGGATTTATTGTGTGATGTACAGCCTTCTTTGGAAAGAACACTTTATTGGTAACAGTAGTGAGACTTGAGTAACTTTGTTCTTCATGGACTCTCATTGTTGGAACAATGACCGTGTCTTCACTCAACTTTTGCTTGTTTTTGAAAAAAAATCAGTTGCATCAATAAATTATGAGTTGATCGTCAACACTTAACGAGTGAGCATTTCAAGTTGACTTGAGTAGCAGATCTTGGTACAATTGATGCTAGTATCATAAATAGATGGGCTTCAGGGGCTGTGTGTGGATACCTTATTTGGGGCTGCCCCGGCCGCTTAAGGCTTTACACACTTTGTGTCACTGGCTGAAACTTTTGTGGAGAGGGACAGAAGAAATGGAGGTACTCTCCAAAGAAAGGCAAGAAGACATGCCGCACAAATAGCGAGGAATCCACCTCATGCACACAAGCAAGGGAAAAAAAATAATGGAAGATGAAGGGAGGAGAGTTAGGGGGGAGTTAGGAGTGGTGATCGTGTGCAGCCAATGAAGAACTAGCCAGAAAGATTCCAGGGAGGGTGATGAGTCTCCGCTCACCAGTTGGACTATAAGAGAAGAACAGGACGGGACGGCAAACTTGATAAGAGGCTACACACGCAAATGAAGAGAGGGCAAGGAGGCCCAAATAAATCTCGTATGCGTATTTGCTCAGGTGCTTTTCAGGAGAAGGTGTGTTTGGGCTCGCATCGCACATATGCATGGTGGATCGACAAGGAGCTTCTGCGCAAGTGCACGTCGCCTGATCCTCAGCCAGAACCAATCATTCGCATGAAGTCTGGTGCACACAGGCTCCAGTCATCTAAAAAAACAACCAAAAAATAAATACAGAAGCTGCAGGACAAACAGCACACCAGAATGAAGCCGCTTCAGAAGAATCAGGGACGCACTGACCAGATGTTGGGAGCCATAGCTGACATGCTCACTTCAGTGGCACTGCCCAATCAACAGTGGGTGAGTCGCAAACTTGTGCTGGAGCGTGCGGTTGACATCTTAATGTTCCTGCTGGCACTTTAGCTTCTCCACAAACATGTGTTTCAATTGACAGGTGATCAGTGGATATGTTCCTGCCCCATTTGTGTGTTTGACTGATTTGTCTCCGGGATGCTTAAACGGAATAAAATACCTGGAACGATCTCATTTTATTATCGTGACCTTTCTCTAGTAATAAGGGGTTTATGGCATGAAACGGCATTTGTACATCCATTTTCTATGGCGTTTGATCTTATCTGGGCCACAAGGAAGCTGGAGCCATCCTTGGCCAACTTTAGGTGAAAGGAAAGGTAGATGCACCCTGAACCGGTAGCCAGCCAGTCAAAGGGGACACATCGACAAGCAAGCATCCACAGTCGCATTCACACCGATATCGGCGAAAGCAGGGGTGTCAAAGTCCGTCCTCAAAGGCCTTGCTGCAACACACCTGATCCAACTGATCAGCTCATCAGCAAGCTCTATGGGAGAGCTGATAATGATCCCGATCTTTTGAATCAGGTGTGTTGAAGCAGGGAGACAAGGAAAACAGGCAGGACACTGGCCCTCGAGGACCAGAGGTTGACACCTGTGATCTAGCGGAGAGGTGCCCATTCAAGTCCAATTCTCCACACCCCAACTCCTGCCAGTTTTTGATGTCTCCCTCCTCCAACACACCTGATTCAAAGCATCTGGCATTATGTTACTACAGACTGTCTGCTGTTAAATTTCCCTCAAACAATATACAGTCTATATTTTTTCATGGAACAATGGTTATTTTAGTATTGTATTGAAACCCGATCTGACAGGAACCATCAATACACACCACTGAGTTCTGCGCCTGCTAAGTTATCAAGATTGAAACCTTGGCTGGATGACTCTGGCAAAGGGCGGCCCTTAACAATTTCCACTGAATTGTTGCTCACGGACAAACGGAGGAAAGGAGGAAAGCCATCCAGGACATTATGGAAAAATACAAGCGCAAGTGTTAGATTTTTGTGGTTATGTGACCATAATCACTCGGCACTCTTGGCAAGACTTTCTCCAGGAGAGCAGGACACGGTCTGACAAAGGCCTCTGTGTGTGCAGCTCGTGGAGGACGTTGAGGCGGACCTCCCATCAAGCCAAGAGGAAAGGGGGCCAGTCCAAGGCCATTGGAGGACCCAGGGACTGGACTGGGAGCGGCCCAGAGAAGGAACAGGTAGGACCTGAAAGCTCCCCTGACCATGACCGAAGCCTCTCAAGTCACAATACACGTTCAAACATTGGCCCTCACCTAACCAGTCACAGCTATCAAAACCTTTGAGCTCAGCTTTAAGTCTTTATGTGACATGTCAAGGCTGTGAAACGCCTGGTGCACCCACTCAATCACTCGAGCTCGGCCGAAACATTATTTTGCTCAGGTTTCGGCTGTGTCAGGGAAGCTTGATTTCGTCATTTTTGAATTTTGGATCTAACTCAGCAAATTTATCGTTTGGGGTTTTTCATTATACTCTAGTTAGTTTTTATATTGTTTTGATTTTAATAAAGCAATTCGATTTAATTAGTTTTTCGAACAGTTTATATTCTATTTATTTATATTTTAAATGCGTCATTTTAGTTAAATTCTTATTAGTTTTAAAATTGGTTTTAGTATTAGTTCAATTGGTTTTATTTTTTTAATGTAGGCAATATTTTTCTCGTGCATGATTTGAAAAAAGGTCATGAAGTCTTGCATAATAAAGTAAATTAAATTACGATTCACAAGCAACAAACTTCTCCTTCTTAGGTAGCTAAGCATGTACAGTAATACCAAATTAAATACTTTTAAAATGAACCCTGAAAGCCCACGTATGATAGGAATTGACAAAAATGAAAACAAAGGACATTTATACTTGTAATTGAAGTTAATTTTAGTTTTATAAATGCAAGATTTGTAGTTTCAATTAGTTGTCATTTTTATTTTGTGTTGGTAACAAAAATGTTTTGTTCTTAATTTTAATTTTTAGTTATTTAATTAGTTTTCCATTTGCTATAATTACCTTGATGTAAACCAGGGGTGCCCAAACTTTTGACCGAAGATCTACTTTTCGATCAACCACCCTCCCGGCATCAACCCATTACCACATACGCACGCACGCACGCACGTACACACACATGCTATGATGAGCAACAGCCTGATGCTGAGGTATGCGATGCACTTTTGCAGCCTGTTAACGATCTCGTAGCTCATGCGTACCGTTTTAAAATGCTTCTCTCGGTCTTCCAGATTCCCATTCTTTGCCCTTTCCCCTCAGTGAATTATACAAACCAAACTCTGAATGGGAATAATGATAACGATAAAAGATATAGTGCAGCAACTCTGATCACATGCTACAATTGCAGACTGCTGAGCGCTAACAACTTCTGGTGACGCAGTCACACGGCACCGTAGGTTAAAGATGACCCGCTTTATTTTAGTTTATATTTAGTTTTAGTATATTTAGTTTAGTTTATAGTATTTTTTGTGGAAATGAGACTAAGGTGCAGTGTGCATCAACACAAAAATATATTACTAACATGCACAGAGACACTTTATTTTTTTCTTCTACACCCCTCGGATCGATTTGGGACCAGTCCCTGATCTACTGGTCGATCACGATCGACATAATGGGCACCCCTGATCTAGACAAACCTGAGTTGCACTTGAGAATTTCTGATGGTGCAGTGAAATGCTGATGATCCGACAGTGTCTTGTGTCCACTTTGGACAAACGTGGTGGCATTGAAAATCATCACTGGCTGTAACATCATGGGCTGCTTTCTACAGATGAGTCATTCCAATCACCGAAACACCGCCGATTGGTCGTTATGTCACTCAGTGTGTGTACAATTACTTGTGTGAATCATACTTATAATGGGGACTGATCAAAGTGGTGCTGGCAAGTGATTGTTATCTTCATTGTAGTTTTCTTGGTTTTTACTTTGTGTTTTCTTTCATGGGCCCACATATTAAATAGAAGGAATTAGACTACAGCTACACATTGAGAGCTGTTGTTGGGTTCGTTTAAGTCAACTTACGTTGTCTTGCAAGGATAGAAATTGATATATGAGCACTGTATGGTGACAGTAAACTCAACTCATCTCACTCCACGACAAGCAGCAGTTTGGAAGAGAGGAAACAATGGATCAAAAGACAGGCTTCATGTTGGTTGAATCCACTCACAGCTTTATTGTCAAACTAAACATAAAACTAAGAGAATTACGTGTTGTGAACATGACACGGCCGCTTAGCTTAATGCTAACAAAATAAGCTCCACGGTCAGGCTCATGAATAACACCGTGTTGCAGTGTTGTACACTTTCAGCAATCAATATTTGGAGTTAAACAGTGGACAGACAATACCACAAGATTTAAAAAAAAATCCTCTGCAAGCTTAATGGGCTTTGTTGTGAATGTCTCATTGTAGTGTATCTCAGCTAGTCTGCATTGTACTGCCCACAGGTGGCCAAGGCGCACACGCTAGAAGGAGCCGCTCACGATCAACGATTTACTGAGTGTTATTTCCCTTGTTAAGAACACTTTGCAACCACGTATTTTCTTGAAAAAAGTAAGGTGAAACTGCCAATAAGCATTTTCCACGCAAAACGATGCTTGCTCCCCTTAAAAAAAAATATTATAAGTATTGAAACTGCTAAAAGAATTATGTTTGGGAACTAACACTACTCATTTTGCACTTGCATTAAGAATTTCACAAAAACAATTACAATTACATCACTGCACTGAAAGTCTGCATGCTTATTGGCACCAGCTCTGTTAGTGGTAATTTGACATGCCCACAAAACCAGTTGCATGTCTAAGTTGTCCTTGGCCAGTTGGTTGCAGTTATTCATGCACGTCATGTGCGTGCCATTCCTTTTTCCTTGAGTGCAGTGAAACAAAAGCAGCTTTGTCGCTGGATCTGAGTTTGGATTGGATGGTGTGTGTATATGCAATTTTGTGAGCTGTGGTGGTGAGGACCAAACGAGTGGGCCGCTAAATGTTACGGAAATAAGTGCTT
The DNA here is from genome assembly GCF_025434085.1 of Hippocampus zosterae. Classification (NCBI taxonomy): domain Eukaryota; kingdom Metazoa; phylum Chordata; class Actinopteri; order Syngnathiformes; family Syngnathidae; genus Hippocampus; species Hippocampus zosterae. Next base: position 15,873,061 of record NC_067452.1, read on the forward strand.
GGTGTAGCAGAGGTGCAAGAGAGGCAGCGCTTAAGGCTGTCAGTGATGCTTATCTCGAACGATGGCCTGACTTGGATGGGGTTGTGCTTATAAAACCGTCTGAGAAAAAAAAACGACAAAAAAAGAAATTTAAAATCACATACACAATGCCACATAGAATTAAGGTGACCAAAAAGGAAAACGTTTTTTTCCCACTTCCGGACCTCTGCCTCTGCTTGAGTGTTTATGCATATCAGCCGAATTTCCTCTGGACAGGAAATTGGATGGAAAATGAGTGAAGGACAAGGCAGGAAGACGTCCAGACCACAACAACAGGAGGTAGACTTTGAGTAGCTCAGAGCTGTTCGCTTGACAGTTTCCAGTGTCATGCATTATTACAAGAATTAAGGGTGAAATTGTCCAAAAAATGTTTCAGCCAATATAAACCAGCCTGCAACACACTTCACAAGCATACCTTCTGAAAAAATAGTGCATAAACCTGTTACAATATTTATACAATACAATACATGCTGATTTATATATTTATGACAACAAAGGTTTTCTTCCAATTCCAGTGTATTGCTTTTCCCATGAAATCCTCCAAATTCCATCCATTCATCTATTTTCTAGCACTTATCCGGGGTCGGGTCGCGGGGCAACAGCTTTAGCAGGGAAGCCCAGACTTCCCTCTCCCGAGCCACTTCTAGCTCTTCCTGGGGGATCCTGAGGCGTTCCCAGAGACATAGTCTCTCCAGCGTGTCCTGGGTCTCCTGCCGTTGGGACATGCCCTGAAGACCTCACCAGGGAGGCGTTCAGGAAGTATCCTAATCAGATGCCCGAGCCACCTCATCTGGCTCCTCTCGATTTGGAGGATAAGCGGCTCGACTCTAAGCCCCTCCCGGATGATCGAGCTTCTCATCTTATCTCTAAGGGAGAGCCCGGACAAAACTAATTTCGGCCGCTTGTATCCTCCAAATTGTCGGGGCCAAAGGCTGCCTACAGAGGAAAGTTAGTTCTAAAATACAGTGGTGCCATCATAATCAAGTAACTTGATTTTTTGTTTTTCAAGAGACGAGCCATCACTCAGCTGATTTTATGTATTTATTTACTGTACACACTACTTCTGTCAGCAGCAAAAATAATTCACATGTTCTTTTCCCCATGAAATGTGGATTTCCTTTGAGCTTGGTCGCAAGTCCATGGGTTACTTAGTGTGCTCATGTATTGTAAAGCCATCAAACTTCAATGGAGACACTGTGGACGTGTGATTGCACTCTGATGTGCTTTGTCACGCTGAGGTCAGCGTGTTGGTTCCATTCTGCTCTCACTTTTCCCTTTTGCCTTTCTCTCCCAAATAACATGAATCCCTACTTTTATTTTAAATAGATAGATAGATAGATCTATCTATTCATTCATTCATTCATCTTCCGAGCCGCTTGATCCTCACTAGGGTCACGGGGGGGTGCTGGAGCCTATCCCAGCTGTCTTCGGGCAGTAGGCGGGGGACACCCTGAATCGGTTGCCAGCCAATCGCAGGGCACACAGAAACGAACAACCATTCGCACTCACACCCACACCTAGGGACAATTTAGAGTGTTCAAACAGCCTGCCACGCATGTTTCTGGAATGTGGGAGGAAACCGGAGCACCCGGAGAAAACCCACGCAGGCCCAGGGAGTATCTATCTATCTATCTATCTATCTATCTATCTATCTATCTATCTATCTATCTATCTATCTATCTATCTATCTATCTATCTATCTATCTATCTATCTATCTATCTATCTATCTATCTATCTATCTATCTATCTATCTATCTATCTATCTATCTATCTATCTATCTATCTATCTATCTATCTATCTATCTATCTATCTATCTATCTATCTATCTATCTATCTATCTATCTATCTATCTATCTATCTATCTATCTATCTATCTATCTATCTATCTATCTATCTATCTATCTATCTAATTAGTGGGGTACAGAATACAAAATAATTTGCTAGCACCGACTGACGTGACATCACTCACGAGAAAAAAAATATGCTATCAAATATGCCCCCCACTGATACGAATATCAGGGTTCACCGGCATCAGTGCCGCTGCGCAAATGGCGCTGTCTACAAAAATGGAGCTCAGGGCATTCAGGTTGGCACAAGGCATATTAAGGACTGCCATCAAAATGGGACATTTCAGTCAGATGGAAAGACACCAGCACTGACTTACTTCAACACCAGCCAGCATTAGCTCAAAAGTCGTTTATGGGTGTTTTCTGCAGCAATACACTGGTGCAGTGTCGCTGCATGACTTGTGATTGAAAGTCCTAATGGAAAAAAAAATATCTGTCAAATCAAGATTTTAATAGCAGCGCATTGAGAGGAATTGTCCTCGTCTTACTTAGTGTGGCTGCTTTCAGCATCTGTCAGCATCCATCCAACATGATCTTTCAAGTCAGTCAAATAAATGTGATGTTATGTGAGCAGAATTAGCATGAAATCCTTCATATCAAGTTTTGCTCGAGGGTGGGAGTGTACTGATCCCAGAGGCCCCTGAGATTGCACTGTGCATGTGACCTTACATGGGCAGAGATCAACCTGAAGACACATCGCATTGCATTGCATTGGAAGGGACCGAGGTCAAACCATTTTGGCTCATGCACTTGTATGTATGTGCTCATGATGAATTGAAAACGCAAACTGTTGCTACGTGCTACCGACTTTAACGGCACAGCGGCACCTTGAAAGAACGTTCACTTGCTGAAACCATCCTGACTGGCGCTGTCTTCAAAACAGCAGAGGTGCAAGTGGAGGAGCTTGACCAAAACCGTCAAAAAGAGGGCAACTTTCAATGTTTTATACTGTATCGTCAAACTGTGTTGTGGGAGCATTAAAAACATACACTTGCACAAATGCGACCAGATGATGATGATGGATATATGATGGATATGGACATTATACACAGGTACAGGGGGGGAGAGAGAAAAAAATGCTTTCCTGGGCTCGTATTATTCATGGAATTTTTTATAGTTTTATTTTCCAGACTCTGATGTTTTGAGGCCCAGAACTCTGCAGGTGGTTCATGTCTGTGAAGTGCAGATGTGCCCCTGTGTGGCAGCGTTGAAGTAATGACGTGCAGCACACCCAACTCACTTCTTGCTGCACGCCTCCATCTGCGGCTGCTGTAATTGGACAGAAAGTGCAAGCCGCACAGACCTTCAGGACCGCAGAGATTGAAACATGACAGTGGCTCCTGCTTGCGGATGGGATGTCGGCCAAAAGCCTAAAACCTCGCCCACATGTCGGCATGTCCAGGATTCCGGTTCTCCTTAATTGGCTCTCAGCTTAGTGATGAAGGAAGAGAAATAAGGGAGGTGAAGTAGAAATGGGGACGGGAGTAGGAGACGGGGGGGGGGGGGGGGGAAATCAAAGTGCTCATATTTTGGCAGGATTTCAGCTGGCTGATGGACAGAGGCGAGGCTAATGTCAGCGAAGAGGGGGATGGGGGCGGGTTGGAGAACGACGACGCTATGGACAACCGACCTGACTCTGTGCACATTTGGGTTTATTCAATCAAGCAGCATTTCGTACAAGACGGTGGAAACAAGTGCACAAAATGTGATGAAGTCCCGTGCATTGAGATGATTTTCATTCTTTTAAGTCCCTGTGAAGTGAAAATAAATCTCTTGTCAGTTTAACACGGCATCACAATTACACAGGATAGCAACTGGATGTAAAAGAAGGCACTCCGTTCTTAAATAGTGGGGAAGGTAGGGGAGCAGGGGGTTGGACTCACATCAAACGCCCGTCACAGTTTGGGCCCCATTTTTGCCACCCACCCTCTCAAAGAAAATGAGCTGGAACAATTAAGGCTCTTGAGCCACAATTGTGTGGTACCTACTGTATTTCTCAGTGCATTGTCAGCAGTTTTCTTTTACGTGTCTAATGTACTTCGAAACTCATTTGTGAATTGACCGTAGAGGGTCTTTAAATCACATTCCTGAGTCCGCCTCTTGCATGCGATTTACTGTCCCCTGAGCCAATAAACGTTACGTAACCTGATGGAAAGGGTAACATTTAAAGCCACTTTGAATGGGAATGTGGAGGTTCAAAAGAGACAACCGGCACACGAATAAGCTTGCGCCGTAGCCTGATTTGTGTGTCGTGTAGTGGGCTTGAGTGTTGTGCGCCTGCGTCTGTGCTGTGCTGTGGGGTGTGCAGAAGGAGAAGATGTGGGGGAGTCAGGGAGAAAGATAAAAGCAGAGAGTCGAAAAGGCTGGCAATGCCCACTTCTCCTCTTCTCTCCTCCCCCTGACGTTGGGGGAAGATCGTGAACATTTTTTTTCCATATTTCTGCAAGCTTTTTTTTTTTTGCTTGTATCCCCATTGCCATCGCTGATGATTGATCATGCTTCATCACTGATAAGGCTGTTCAATTCATAACAAACAAGTTAGTTCCTTGTCAAAAGTGTTTTGAATGTGTGGCATGACTTCTACATGGGCAAACAGAGCACTTGCAGCACTGATGATCACGTAACCCTACACCATCCAGACAGTATTGATGTCTTTTACGCAACAGGTACTAACGCCCCCTACTGAGTGTCTTTGTACTATTACGCGTTGCCAGTTTTTTTTTTCACCCAACCATTCAAAAAAATATTGAATGTGTCTCAGAAAAACAACGGCGCAATCTCTGTGCTGCAGAGTTTGCATTGACTTGAGGATATGCACCACTTTCACCTCCAGTGGTTGTCTGGCTGTCTGTGCTTCATCTTGCTTCTTTTGGAAAACTCTTCGTCTCTGTGATTGAGTCAGTTGTCTGTCAACGTGCGCTGTTATGCTACTCGCACGGAAGCCATATCAGCATCAGACAAGTGGTGACGTTCTGCCGCACTGTTCAGTCTTTCTTCCCTCTGGCAAATTACAAATTAAGAAATATGGAGACGGGAGCAAGCAGGAAGGAAGGGCAGGTATTGCTATCTGTTTGTTGAGGTAACCCGGTGTGGTTCCCCGACTTCAGAAGTGATCTACTGCGGTCCGGTTTGCTTCTTCTTCATTGCATGATTTCTCAAAATTCCATTTCGAATAAATGGTTATTTGATTCATGAGCTTTGGACTTAATCATTTCCATCAGAATCCGAATCTCCTTTTTTGGCCGATTGTGTGAAAACACACTGGGCAGTTAGTCTCCAGTGCGTTGAGTCACACATGCAAGACAAGGCAGCTTTATTTATACAGCACATTTATACAACTCAATGTGCTTCACTCAAGGAAAGACACAACACCAAGACGCATTGACAAACACAACAGTTGTGTCGTGGAAAACGGTCCTGTTTCACCTCATTGGTCAGAAAATGATGTGTTTGCTAAAAATCATCGTTATTCATCTCTCAGAACAATTAAACTTTCTTCCTCTGGATGGCAGAAGGTACGGAATTAACCTGAGCAGGACCTCTTTTTGTAACCTTTTTGGCAATGTGTGGTGAATAATTTTTATTGTGTTTTCGGGTTAGTAAAGATCGGGAAATGCGGCATTTGTGTAGTTATGCTTTTGTTGTCGTTTGGAGAAGACTCGGTGTGTTTCCGCCACTGGCCAATACTCGATTCAGTTGAGTTTTTTTTTTTCATCAACATTAGGAAGATCCCATGATGCATTTCACAATTGTGTCACTTGAACCATGTGTAGAGTATATTCAGCTTTAGGTGCTCACCGAGCTCAAGCCTCATGAGGGATGCAAAGTTATCTCGTGACATCATGGCTGTTAAAATCAGAAATATTGTGCAACTTAAGAATCCTCTATTTCATAAATGATTGTTGGATGTGCAAATTGTACAACCTCGGTGCCCTTCAACGCATCCACCAAAGTGTACCTACTGCTGCGCTTTTGTTGCATCCATTTTGTCTCTGAAGATCTCTTCTCAATCCCGCCATTGTTAGTTTACTGTATGTTGTACTAGTGTGTTGGGAACTTGCATAATGGTGCCCAAAAGTGATGATCAGTCATTTTGCCAACTCTTCACAACCTTTGAAGATGAAACAACTTTGCAACTTTTGGTCATTTGTTGTTTTTATGGAAGACAAGGAATGAACATAAAACATAACTTTGCAGTGAACTCCAGAGTAAGGGAACCTCTCGCATCGACGCATCAAGCCAGCACACCTCAATGGTGTGCGATGCCTTTTTGTAAAAAGAAGAAAAAAAAAAGCTTCTCAGCCAGATGATGCTCAAACAGAAATAGACGTTGAGCGGCTTTGCTGCCAAAGCTATCAGGCAAAGTTGCCTGATTGCAGCCTGTCGGCAGGATGCGAAAATGAGATCACACTCTGAGTCACATCATATGAAATGTTTAGTTTTTTCCTTTCGCATGAAGCAAACCATTATGAAGCGAACCATTGATTGTGTCTCTAAGCACATGCTGTGTCATTAGCAGCCTTGCTATCATTTTGTGGATTATATAGTCAAGCCAGCTGTATCACTGTTTGCAATTCAATGAGCTGACCTCATTTACAAAGTTTGATGAGTCACAATCAAGTGCACGCATCTAAAAATGGAAACCCTCAGCTTCGTTTTGCTCAATCATCACAAAGCGGCGGAATGACATAACTGCCTGCAGACGGCCAGGCACAACACCTCCAGTTCTTGGTCAATGGCGTCGAGTGCAGCACTGCATGATTAGACCTTAACCCGAACCCTTCCGGGAAACGGGTAGATTCGGAACACCGCTTGCGACATTTGGGGAATTGTTGAAATGTTCGAGAGGACTTTTACTGTGGGCAGCCAAAGGCAATATAATCATACTGCGATACGGCACACATATCGGCAACGGAAAAGTGCTCACGAACATATTTATGAACATTATTTGAGACAAAATGGGTATTTTGTGTGCATAAAAAAAATGTTGGAGCTTTTTAACTTAAGCCCATGATAAAAATGGGAGCAAACACAAAACTGTTGCAGGGCAATCTTGTACATTGCGTGTCATCATCACATACTGCACCTTGAAAGCAGATCAGAAGTGGCTTGCTTCTTTCTTCTGGATTATCATCTGGGTTTGTATGTGTGTCGTAACGCATTACAGAGTCACCAAATTTGAAGATGAATTGTCGGGTCAAATGTGAGACACACACACACACACAAAAGGCCAACATCGTGAAATTCGAGACCACAGTGCTCGCTCGCCGGATTTACAAAGAGAAAACAAAAGCTGGCCGTGTTGAACTCTTGGCCTTGTACGAACGCAAACGTAGCCCAGAAAGACAGGCACACCTCCAGTAGAGCCAAAGCATTCTTGCATGTCACTTCAAAGGCAACTGCAGTATATTACACCTACAACCGAACATGGCTTTGCTCTGTTCACAATAGTGCGTGTCAGTGGGGCTGTCGCCGTTCTGCAGGATCAACTCGTGACGAGGCACTTTTCACTGCATTTGGAAAGAGAAGAAGCCCTGGACACGAGAGCAGACGGAGGAGGCATAAAAGTGAGGCGCTGAGAGGGAAAGAGGAGGTGGAGGCAGTGTTTGCGGTTTGTTGGTGGGGGTCGCACAGGAAGAGTGAAAACTAGGGGAGTGGGAACCTTATCCTGGAATAGCCAGTGAGGAGAGCTTGCAGACTCCACCCTCCATCCTCAACCCTCCCCTTACTCTGTCTTTCCCCCTTCTGTCTCTCTCGCTCTCTGGCTTTCTCCTCTGTCTCTCTCCGCTGAAGCAATCTGTCATTTGACCAGGCAGTTCACAGAGGCGAGCGCACTACATGAAATAAAAAGATTAAGCGAGACGGTCTGCTCAGCGGAATCTTTGCATGGCCGTTAATCTCCGACTCGCCGGATTCCTTTGTGGCTTCTTTTGTGGACTGTGGACGTGAACCGTCTGTGGTAAACTAAGGAGGAGGCCACACGGACCTGCTTTTTGTTTTTGGTGGGATTTGAACTTTGAGGGGGGGTGTGTCAACCTCCAAAGGGCGCGAGGGAGAGGAGCGCAAGCGGCGGACCATGCCCACCTCTGCTCATGGTCCAACAGCATGAAAGGGGGCCACCATCGCCATCGCCACCACCGAGGCTGCTGTGGCTGCCAACACTTGTTTCGCAAAGTCCTGACGAAGTGTGGCTGCTGCTATGTCCGTGTCAGAGGTCAGTGTCTCACACACACACACGCGCGCACGCACACACGCAGAAAGGCCTTCTCTTGAACTTGGGTCTTCTCTCCTCCAGTTTCTTATCGCTCCTTCCCATCCATCTTCTGATTTAATAAGTGAACGCTTCACTGCCCCCGCTCCTCCCACGAAAGCAACAGGTGTGACACGCACATTCCTCGGAGTGAGTGAAAAATGAGATCTCCCTCACATAAACCAGGCAGAGAAGCAACAGGAAAGGAGGATGCGCATTCCATTAAAAACCAAGCGGGATAAGTGTGTGTATGTGAGGCCGAGTTGCAAAGCGTTTTCCTGCTGTAGAGCGCGACGAGCGGGAATGTGCGGCACGTGGCTGGATGAAACAGAAGGGGGGAAGCATTCCACTGTACCCAACACACTGACCCATAACGTGCCGTATGTCGTAACGAAGCTCAGCAGGAATGGCAACAGTCAGTCCATTAGGTCACAGTGCAGCTCAAGTCAAAGCAGCGGGTGGCGCCGAGTCAGTGCTCTCATTGGACACCGCGTGTCCATGTCGTACTTTTCCACCGGAGGACACCTTTCGTCTATTTTCAGTGATCGCATCACAAAGAATAGAACGACAATGTCTCCTGGCAACATGTTCCAGCAGACATTGTCTTAGTTGTGTGTCTGTGCCATTTTACAAGCCTATCGGGAAGGCAGAAACGACCAAGCGGTGAGACCGTGCACAAATGGGGGTCTCGGTCGGGTGTCTCATAAAAAAAGTCATTAATATTACTGCCTGGCGTTCTTGGATAAATTCCATGGATTCCTTGAGTTTAATCTCTTATGTAATGGATACTTTTCCATAGCCTGCGGCTCCCCATTGCACCTTTTGCATGCTACCATAGCAAATGCTTCGATCATGATATAATAATAATAATAATGCATTTTATTCAAAAGCGCCTTTCATGCCACCCAAGGACACTGTACAAACAATAAGAAAATACAATGTAAAAATTTGTAAACGAGATGTTATATAAAAACAGGACATAAAATCATAAAAACATAGGAAATGGAAGAGCTATGTGTTGTAGGCAATCCTGAACAGGTGTGTTTTTAGTCGGGACTTGAAAGTGGAAAGAGGTGTGCAGTTTTGGAGGTCCGGAGGTAGGTTGTTCCAGAGCTTTGGAGCAGCGCGACTGAAGGCTCTGGCTCCCATGGTGATCAGTCGGGCAGGGGGCACTGACAGGCGGAGGGAGGACGAGGATCTGAGGGAGCGAGAGGGGATATGCATCTGGAGAAGGTCAGATAGGTAAGGAGGGGCCAGGTTGTGGATGGCCATATATGTATATAGAAGCAGTTTGTAGTTGATTCGATGTTGAACAGGGAGACAGTGGAGCTGTTGGAGAACGGGGGTGATGTGCTGGTGGGAAGATGTTTTTGTGATGATACGAGCAGAGGCGTTCTGAACCAGCTGGATTTTATAATGGGACTTTTGAGGTAGACCGAAGAGGAGAGCGTTGCAGTAATCAAGGCGGGATGTGACAAGACTGTGGACAAGGATAGCAGTGGTGCGGGGGGTGAGGGAAGGGCGAAGTCTGGTAATATTGCGGAGGTGGGAATAAGCAGTGCGGGTGATGGTGTTGATATGTGAATGGAAGGTGAGCATACTATCCAGGATGACACCCAGACTCTTAACCTGGGGGGAGGGGGACACGAGGGAACTGTCAATGTTGAAGGAAAAACTGTTTACTTTGGATAAAGTGGATTTGGAAGCACATGGAGGATATCAGACTGAAGAGAAGTTACTGCCATGAAAAAAATAAAATAAAAGGTAATATTTGGATGCCTTAACCCTCTTGATGTTGTTTTACAGTCCGAGATTGAACCTGGATACTGCCTCCATTGGAAATGCGCAGAAGCCTCTTTGCTTAACGAAATATGTGAAGCTGCTGGAGTTAGCCTGCTCATTTAGCGTGTAAAGTACATTTTGATGTACGGTTGCTACCAGTGGCTTCGTCATAGGCATGGTGTGGAGATCGCATCCAGTTTCTACAGTAAAGCAGCATCTATAATTAGAACAGAACATTACGGTTATTGTCGTAGGACAATTAAAGGCTGTTTAGAAGCTCTCAGTTTAGCAATTTAGGATAGGGACATAGATCCATTTCAGTGGCACCATCTGAAACCTGCTGTGCAGAGCATAAACTATTGCACTTGCAATGTAAACTGCAAAGAATAAATACAGGGGTAGTGTGGCACTCAGTGGCATATATGGAGGGAGCATATTATTATGATGTGGGAAACTCTGTGGCTGTCTTCATGCAGCATGTCATGATGCAAGTGACCCACTGGGGACTGGTGTGAGCCGACTCAACGTTTGTCATTTTATAGGACACTTATTTTATTTTTTACGGCTGCAATAAAAATCTGGAGGATTTCCAGTAAATTGTGCTGATTTATATCACAGTGATCACTTCTTCGGGCCACTTACAGAAATTTTCCTCAGACTTTAGTTTATTCCAAACTTACTTCAAATTTGTGAGTATTTCATTTTTAAAAAATGACATTCACTTACTGTATGCTCGCATGCAGCTGCACTGGCACCCAAGCTAAAGCACTAACTTACTGTTCGAGTCTTCTTTTAATGTGTGAACGTCACGTGCTAGGATCATTTTTGCGGGCAGTGAAGCTTGGTCTATTGGGCGCCGCCATGTTGCCAGATGGCCCAGTTGCTCCACTCACAAATCAGAAACAAGTGCTCCCTCTGTTGAGTTGAAACACTTTTTGATGTTATTCTGTTGTTTGAACACGAATAGCTGACTATAGAGGTTCACCGGACCTTCTGCCATCTCATGGAAATGATTTTAATTGTTCTGCCTGTCACCATATGTTGCTAGCATAGGTAGATGAACAAAGATACGTTGTACATTTGTAGTAAATAAATCATCGGGTTTTTTTGAACCAACATGGTGAAATTGGATAACTGTCCGCAATGTCTCTGATGTGCTCGCATGGCACAGTTTTTTTTTTAAAATATAATTTTTAAGCGTGATTTAATGGTTGGCTTATGTAATTTGTTTTTATTGTTGTTAACTTTCCCCGCTTGTGGCTATTGGTTTTCATTGTTTTATTGTTTTTTTTCATCATATTGTCTTGTGATTTATGTTCAATTTGTATTTATGCACAGCACTTTGTTTCAGCGATGGGTGTTGTCAAAGAGCTCTATAAATAAAAAGTGAGTTTGGTTGAGTGATGAGCCACAGCACAGTGGTAGGGAATCCTTGGTGTAGTTGTTTGGCCCCACTTCTCCTTTTACTGTTTGACTGCCACCACAGAGACAGAGGCTCTTCTTAGCAGCGGCTGCGTTTGTGTTGAAGTCGCTCATCTGCTTTGAGTTTGACCGTGTTGCGTTGGGCAACATCTCTGCTCTCACGACTTGCGATCGGGCCTTCGTGTTGTCTCTGCTGTCGGCCTGCACCATTCTGCCATTTCTTCTTCCACGCCGACCATAAACGCTCTCCTCCCGGGCAGTCTTGCAATCTTTTTGTCTTGCATTTTTTAAAACGCTCGATAATCTATCAAGTTGGTGATGTGCATGCAAATCCCTGTGGATCAGCTGTTCCTCCAAGCATCACGGCAGGTCACTGTCACCACCAAGCAGGCAAGGGAATGGGGGGGTGGGGGGCGGATTTTTTTTCATGATGGAAAAGCCAATTTTCCTGAAAGATTTGTTGGAGTCTCAGCTTGATTGACAAATTTATAAACTGCTTATTTTGGTGTTTTAATTAATCTGTATTACTCATACCCCCTCAGCCATGTTGCTTTCATGTAATTGGCTGTTAAATAATCTGTATCCAAATTGCAACGAGGTCATCATTATTTGTGTTGCCTTTAATAACGGTAAACAAAAGATCTCATCTTTTTTTCATTCGTCTCATTTTAGAGGTGGCGTACAGTGCATCAATCCCATTCATTTCTTTGAACAACAGAAGAAAAAGCCATTGATGCGAACAAAATTACAGTGCCCAGCATGTGTCATACCCTACTTCAGTATAATAACATGTACTTGCATGGCGGATGACACACACGCGCCACTATGCCACGATATGGAGCCTGTCATTCACACAATTGTGTTCTCAACTTCTCAGCACTCCATCGGGCACCTCAACTCTCATATTTTTGCGCACAACTTCTGGTCTAGGTTCAAGTAAGATCATGTTCAAACGGAGAGAGATGGCCGTGCTTGAGAGGAACAAGCAAATCAATACACTGATTCTCTGTAGCCCTGCTCTTCTTTGTTCCCCAATGTACAGAGACTGTGCAACGCAGGAAGCAAAAATGAAAATAAAATAAAAACCCAAACAAACAAACAAGAAAAGGAAAGTTGGCAAAAGAAAAAGATGCTATGAAATGATACGTTACTTTTTTTTTTTTAATGGACGGCAGTGGCAGCGTGCAGGAAAATTTAGTCAATCATCAATTTAGTCATCTGAACTCGACTCAATGGGATGGAAAGATGGTCAAGATGAACCGGTGGAGGGATGAGTCGAAGAGAAAATCAAAACAAAATGAGATTTGCACCGTTCTGCATAGCACACTGTAAAGTGAAGTCAGAAAGAAATGCATCTTTCCCAGATGCCACGATTCAAAGAACAGCTCTGCGTCATTATTTATTTACATTCCCCGACTATGATATATTTGGTGTCATTCTGGCTCCCGTAATATGTTGGTTGGCGTGCAAAGCATTAATAAGAGTCGCCAGAGTCAGTCTGTGGATTGAGCAAATCTAATCAGATTCAAATGCTCAGATTCGGAGGAGATGCTTTTCGTACTGCATATGCGCGTAAAGCTCAGACTAATGCAGGCAGCGAGCGAGCGAGCGTGCTCCAGCACCCCCCGCAAACCTTGTGAGGATAAAGCGGTTCAGAAGATGGATGTTGACTGTTCTTTTGATGGTGGCGTGGGCACCCGCAGCGGCTCCCCTTGTTGTCTTGTTGTCTGGTTGAGAGATGTTGCACATACAGTGCATTTGACAATAAAGTTATACTTGACACACACACACGCAAACAAACAAACAAACAAACGTCTTCTCTCTTCCAGCATCTTATCGCTCCCTCCCACTGTTTTTGGGCTCCAAATAATGATAACAACACAGTTCATCTAAAATTGCAGTGTTAGCCATCAAGCTTGAAAATCTGTTCTTGTGCAATCCTGCATGGACACATACGGACACAAACGGACACATACGGACACATGGACACAAAAAAAAACTTTGCGAGATCTCACAATTTTTTTTTTTCCTTCCATGTCCCCTTAGGGGCTCCGTAGACACACGACCTCCCTGCCAGAGGTAATAATTCACTAGAGCTAAGGCAAATGTAAATTAAGAGAAAAAACATGTTGTGTTGCAGGATGATTACATCCATCACGTATTCATCACATTGATCATCACATTTTACTACGAGTTCACTTAAGTGTTTAGCTTCTTTTTTTAAATAATTTTGTAGTTTCGTGGCACTTTAAAATCAAATATAGCCACTTTGTCAACGTCCCTGCGCAGAGTTTCTCAGCATCAAAGCTTCAAGACACTATTTCTTAATGACAAATCGATTGTGCTTTGACAGAAACCAGCTTTGTTGGCAAAAGCGGAGGAAAATTGTCCCGACAAAAACAGCGTGCCTTTTTATGTCTCCGCTGGAGAACCTGTTTTTCCCATCAGCTTATAAGGCAGACTCGAGACATTATGGAAAAAGCAACCAAAATAGCTGAATTGAAGGTATGCTGCCACATGCCGTGGCCCAAACTCATGTTCGGAGATATTTTTAATCTTTGCCCCTGAGCCCAAAGTGTACCTCGCTGTGCAGCCATTTTTTTTCATCGCCTCATGCATGAAGACAGAGGACAGAAGGAAAGGACGATGTCACAAGCCGGGGTTGCAGTCATGAATTTCGGGCTGGGTGTTGCATGATTTGTCAGTTTGGGAATTTGAACAGCAAGTGGAGCATCAGGATCTTTGCATTAGCTTTTTCGTTTGGCCTCCTCCTCCTCTTCTTCCAGACTGTCCGGCAGAGAGCCAATCCGCCGGTTATTAATGATGTCCTTCCCCCTTTTCACAATGTTCACTGTCACGCTCTTTTTTACTGTGTTTGTCCTGACTTATTTCCACAGCTCCCATGCAACTCTCCTGCAAGCTCCTTTCCTCTTCCTTAAGGCTTTATTTGTAAATGGGAAAAGGAGGCGAATGAGGGAACAAATTATGAAACACAGGAGTGCATTCCATACCTTGTTTAGAAAGAATTCTCCCATGCAGAGCCCAAGCCAGCAGAGCAGCCACTTCTTTCAATTATGACCCCACTTTGGCTCGCTGGATGATAAAATAAGTCGTACACATCCAGCGAAGGCTCGCTCGATGCATACGACTTTTATCTTTTTTTACTTTGCATCAACCTTTTCAACTAAATCTTTTCCCCTTTTCAAACTTTTAATCCATTTTTTGTGTACAATGTTGGAATATGATTTCCAACGGACTGAAAGCTGCAGCAGTAACTTGAGTGGTGAATCTCCTGCTCCTCTCCACACTTTTTCTACGAAAGAAATGCAAACTTTAAGAAAAAAAAACAGGCACATTCGATAAAAGTAAAGTAAAACATTTTTTTTTCTTGGAGAATTCTTTTTCTTTTTCTTTTTTCCAAGAACTAAGTGTGTTTGCTCTCTATCGTGAAAGGCAGCCAGAGACACAGGCCTGGAATATTTTTGATTGGGTGCCATGGCGCAAAGGACATTAGACATAGACGTAAAGGAAAATAAATGCAAGAAAATAGTCTTAAGTTATGAGAATGTAATCATACAGCGGGGGTCGGCAACACGCGGCTCCAGAGCCGTGTGCGGCCCTTTAGCGACATCTAGTGGATCCCTGGTGCTTTATAAAAAATGTTTGAAAATGGAAAAAGATTTGGATATTCGGCTAATATAGCTCAAATAGATATAGATACATGTTGCAGTTCCAAAAAAGGATAGCTGTGGTGTTGCTTTTTTAAAACGTACACTTTATTTATGCTTTTATCAGTCTCGAGAAACACAGACACGTCTGCGTCCGACTCTGTGCCTTCTCTCTTCACTCGAGAGGTGTTCAAAGACAAAGCCTCCGAAAAACGGAACGTAATGATCGCTTCACTAACACTAAGAAAAGCGAAAATAATGCACCAAAACAAAAAATAAATTCTATGGGGGCGTTCACAGACAACAAAGGGGTGAATAACAAACAATTCTGAGACAGTCCAGTCTCCTACATGCATACAGCACGTGTTACCTTCATTGTAAGTTTTATAGAAGGCTTTTATTTTTTTGCGGCTCACATATTTTTTATTTTTTGTCCTATAGGGCTCTTTCAACATTTTGGGTTGCCGACCCCTGTCTTACAGGAATAAACATTGTAATAAGATTGAGTCAATGTCAACCCTACCATAGGGGAACAGTCTGAAAACAAATTACTTGGACTAATCAGGTCATATCATGAAGTAACTCGAGAATACACCCCCCCAAAGATTTTTTTGTCCTTTAACATAACAACTCTAAAGACAAGATTACTTTTTGTTTTGTGGGTTCCTAATATTGATTGCCTTTCATGTGTGCATAGTTGCCACAAAAACTTTTTGCTTCCAACAATCACATTTCACATCGGAGCATCCTTCTTCGATTTCATTCGTTGTGTTTTCAAGTTACCGTATCTTGAACCCATTTCAGACCATTTTATCTGCAAATACCTCAGCGAGTGCACCGTATCAATAGGAATTCAAGATTCCAAATAAAAGTCCAAAGAGACAATATCAGGTTGCATTCAATTAGCCTCACGGTGTGTGAAGCTCAGCCATGTCATCTTTCAGTGTTGTGTGTTGAGTGGCTCCTCCTACTCAAGGATTTTAAGTTGTCGTATGACATCCTCCTCAAGGCCAAAAGCAAACGCGCTTTGCTCTGCTTCATGTGGAGTGGAACAGTCAAAGGCTGTGACAGGTGCAGAGTATTTCGAACGTGAAAGAAATCCCCCCTTTGTGCTCTCACTATTGTTTTACAAATAACAACAAACACGGCTGTTTCCGTACAAACGTTGATCACAAATCGCTGCTAATTATGACACATAAAAGTGCCAAGTCCTGTGTTTGTGTGCCCACGACTGCGCAGGGAGTCCACAAAGTCACTATTAGATATTTCACTATTTATTCCACAGAGTTCACCTGAATTTAGCAAAGCACATCAAATTATGCATGGAAAATTATGGAAATCGTGTTGAAAACATTGTTTGTCAACGTTCCAATGGAATACCAATACAAGTATGTTTTTTTTTTTTTGGCCATGTATCCCGGCTTGTCGAACGCCAATTTTTTTTTTCCGCGGCTGTCCCTCACGTTCTCCTTTTGGGTTTTGTTGCTATGGCGATGAACTGGGAGGGAAATGGAGAGCCATGGGAAGGAATGACAATATTTGTCTGGAAAGCCCATCATGTCTGACTGAGAACCGCACTCGTGGCGCAGCAGGGGCCCATCTGCGGGTTGATGTTCCAAGTGCACGTCTTCTCTGATGGCCTTCTCTTCTCATGCTGAGCTCACTTCTACCGCACGCGGCATCAAAAATGTGCTCAGAATGTTGACACCAGAGAGTCCCCTTCCGCCTCAGCGGTGCGCCGCCCGAACAATTAGACCCTGAAGTTGACAGCCAAATCCTCCACAAATTCCATCACAGAAGGTTACAGGTGAAGGCGTACTTGCATCTAAAGTAGTCAAGTCGACAATACGAATAATAAAAGAAGTAAAAAAAAATTTTTTTTCATACTAGAGACAACAGCCGTGTCAAAATGAGCCCCCTTGGCACACATGTGCAAACATTATTCAAATGGGTGTCAAATGAAGAAAAGTGATTACAGCGATTTGGGCATCTCTGGACAGTTTATTTGCTCTCCACTCTTTTTGAATTTTTTGGTTTGTTTTTCTGAATTGACATCTTCCATATTGATATGACCGCTAAAAATATTAGACGGTTGCATAAAACTGTGTTGCCGTGAGATACAAGGTTAATTTGTCTTGTGGCCATGCTTGAAGAGAGACACCGTTAGTCTGATGGAGCTTTCTCAAAAAGCCAACTAAATGTTTTGAAGTTGTAAATTATTGAACATGACAAAAACCGAATGTAACATAACATACAAAATGTCAAGAATGAAATGTTTTTTGTTCTAATTCAATGGACATTGTGTGGCTCATTCTCATGTGTGCACCTTGGTCACCCAGGGTTAGAACGATACAAACGTGCGCGAAGACAGCCACAACTCCTCAGGAAGCTGCAGTGATACGTGTTTTTCACACAACTGTTAATTTTATCAGCCATTTTAAAATGTTGCCTCACTTTCGGTCCCGTTTCAATTGTCCTTTTATCTCACTTATTCAACCTCATACCATTTTTATTTGCTCAAATTTTAGTCAACTAATTGTCATGCATTTTAGACCGAGAAAACATTGTATTTTTCTAGCTTTAGTCAACAAAAACTGTTCACATTTCAGTCAAGATAATCATTTGACACTTTTCCCTTTTTTTTTTTGGTCAGCGGATAATATTGAACATTTTCATGTTCATAACACACATTTCATGTTTGAAAATGCAGGTTGAAGTTATTTTGAATGAATATTCAATGTTATCATATTCATTCTTTTAGTTCAAATTAGTTTTTAAGTTGGCATCCATATGTAGGTAGCTGCCCAGGTGATTTTTGTAAACTAGTCTAGCTCACTTGCAGCTCCTAGATTAGCTCATGCTACTCTGATTGCTTTAATTAAATTAAACCAGAGTGCCCCAACCAGTATCGCGTATCTCAGCACAAATTCAACCCCGCACACAATTCTATCAAGTCGTGACTTTCACCACAAGCTAGTAAGTTAGGCAACATTAGTTTGCGGCCGGTGTAACGTAATTGTTGAAGCATTATAGCCATTCCTTTAAACCACCACCGAATTTTTGTTAACTGTTTGCGACCCGTTTCTTCAGGCTTGATGTTTTTTTTCCTGCTACCTTGTGCCCATATGCACTGCCTTCGATTAAAAGCAAGCACCAATATTTTTTTCTCCACTTCAATGTCGCACCCGACATACTTTACTTCTATGCAGTGGTTATTTTGCCGTGACTGACACCTCACCACCAAGCATTTTTTGCCGTGAATGAACTCGGTCGAGAGAGCGTTAATCGACGACAAGAAATCACATGCAATCAGAGCTTTTCTTTTGCTGCTTTGTTGGTCTCACAACAACATGAAAGGGTCCAACGACACACGTTGCAGTCTGCAAATACAAAACTTTTTTTGCATCCGACGGTACTACACTGGCCAAGCGCACTCAGACGACCGTGTGCGCTGCAGCCACTTTGGCGTGTCCTCTGGACCGTGTGCTCCTGGAAGCGTGGAAGTGTGTGGACTCCAAAAGTGGGTCACTAGGAGGACAGGAAATCTCTGCTCCCCCGTCTGTCTCTGTGCACACACAGACAGACACTCTTTTGTATCTGCAGAGGAAAAGTTTATCCAAAGTTTATTATTGCATCAACAACCATAAGGCCATGATTGAGATAAGTAGATTTGAAAAACACCCACTCTTCTTTTTTGCAGACTGAACCGCAAGCCCCACAGAAGGTTTTCACTTCAGCCATACCGACACGGAACCGTAGCCAATCCATTTCTTTTCTTTCTTCTTTTTTTAAAGTTTCCAGTAAACATGAGCTCCTTTCAAAAATGCGCGTGTCCACACAAAAACACTGTCATAGGACTAACAATAAACAGAATAAGAAGCCTACGCAACGTAAGCATACCTACCATACCACAACTAGGTATGTCAAAGGGTGCAAAAGGAAAGCGTGAAAGGACAAAGAAGTAGAACTTGTGCTCTGAAGGGCAGCCTCTTCAGATGGAGTCACTCCACGACCCGATTTAAAAAATGTCACGTTCTGTCCGAAGCGATAGCTATCGCTTCGTGCAGAACAAATGAAATAAAGGTTGGATCCCCGGAGAACAGACAACGAAAAAATCTTGTCAACGAAAAAGTGTCTTTAATGACAAAAAGAACAGAAAGAGCCCGACAGGGAAAAAACGGTAACACAAAACGCTGGTCAAATAAGGACCAGGAAATAACAAGAAGGGTACTCTAACAGAAAACGCTCGCGGAAAAACAACACGACGCGAGGAGGACCTGAATTTGGCGGAGATAAGAGCAATACAACAACTAGGAGCAAAACGCGAATAACGGCCGTAAGGCAAAAAGGCAACGGGTCAATTGACAATAGCGAGATCGAGCGCGGGTGCAATATGGCACGGCATGGAATTCTCCGGCAGTGAGATGACTGCCGGAGTCGCTTGATAAAGGCAGGTGATCAGCCCGAAATTCACAACAGGTGCGCAGTCGGGGAAAAGAAAGCCCGCCCCCTGCAGGCAGGCACGGAACGTGACAGTACCCCCCCCTCAACGGACGCCTCCCGGCGGACCTCCCGGTTTGGAAGGGTGAGCGGTGTGGAAGTCGCGCAGAAGGGACGGGTCAAGGATCCAGGAGCGAGGCACCCACTGCCGCTCCTCAGGCCCGTAGCCCTCCCAATCGACCAGGTATTGGAAGCCCTTGCCCCTGCGCCGAGAGTCCAGGATGGCACGAACCGTGTACACCGGGTCACCGTCGACGACCCGCGGAGGGGGCGGCGGCGTGGGAGGAGGAGCCAAGTCACTGGAAGAGACGGGTTTGAGAAGGGAGACGTGGAAGACGGGGTGGACCTTCATGGTAGGAGGTAGACGGAGCCTGACAGCAGCCGGGTTGATGACGGCCTCAACCTCGAAGGGACCAGTGAATCGAGGACCCAGTTTCGCCGAGGAGCCGGCCAGGCGAAGGTCCCGAGTAGCCAGCCATACCTTCTGCCCCACCAGATAGGAGGGGGCCGGGCGCCGACGACGATCCGCGATTTGACGATTCCGGGACGCCGTGCGGGACAATGCCGCCCGGGCCTCCCTCCACACACGATGGGCCCGCTTGAGATGATGCTGGACGGAAGGGACCTCCACCTGCCCCTCCTGTGACGGGAACAGCGGCGGCTGGTAGCCGTAGGCAGACATGAACGGTGACCGGCCGGTTGCGGAGGAGACGAGGGTGTTGTGCGCATACTCCACCCATGGCAAGTGGTCGACCCATGATGCGGGACGGTGGAGACACACACAGCGGAGGGCCGCCCCCAGATCCTGGTTGGCGCGCTCCGCCTGTCCGTTAGACTGGGGGTGGTAGCCGGAGGTCAGGCTGGCAGTGGCTCCGAGGGACCGGCAGAACCGCTTCCAGACGCGAGACACGAACTGGGGCACCCGATCAGACACAATGTCCGTCGGAATGCCGTGGAGGCGGAAAACGTGTTCGACCAGGAGGTCGGCGGTCTCCAGCGCCGACGGTAACCTGGACAAGGGCACAAAATGAGCCGCCTTGGAGAAGCGGTCCACGATCGTGAGCACGACCGTACGGCCCCGGGAGGGGGGAAGGCCCGTGACGAAGTCCAGAGCGATGTGGGACCAGGGGCGTGGCGGAACGGGCAACGGTTGGAGCAATCCCGCCGGAGGTTGACGGGAAGACTTGCCGCATGCGCAGGAGGTGCAGGCCCTGACGAACTCCGTCACGTCGCTCCGGAGCTCCGGCCACCAGAAACGCTGGGAGACGAGTTGCACCGTCCGGCTCACCCCCGGATGGCATGCCACCTTGGATCCATGCCCCCACTGCAGGACCTCCGAGCGCAGGGACGGAGGCACGAACAGTCTCCCCGCCGGACACCCCGCCGGCACCTGAACCCCCTCCAGGGCAGTCTGGATCCGCTGCTCAACCTCCCACTGGACGACCCCCACGATGCACTGAGCTGGGAGGATGGTTTCCGGGGGCCGGTCCCCTCCCGTGGGGTCGTGGAGACGGGAGAGGGCGTCGGGCTTGGTGTTCTTCGACCCGGGGGAGTAGGTGAGAATAAAGTCGAACCTGGTGAGAAACAAGGCCCACCGGGCCTGACGGGGGTTTAGTCTTTTGGCGGTACGGAGGTAAGCAAGGTTCTTGTGGTCGGTGTAAACGGTAAAAGGTTCCTTTGCCCCCTCGAGCCAGTGCCGCCACTCCTGCAAGGCGGAGACAACAGCTAACAGTTCGCGGTTGCCCACGTCGTAGTTGGATTCGGCCGCTGTGAGTCGGCGAGAGAAGAAGGCGCAGGGGTGCAGCTTCTGGTCGATGGGCGAGCGTTGAGACAGCACCGCCCCCACCCCTGAATCCGAGGCGTCCACCTCTACAATAAAGGGAAGATCAGGGTCAGGATGTTGGAGAACAGGGGGACTGGTAAACGCCGCCTTTAAGTCTGTGAACGCAGCGTCCGCGGTGGAATCCCACTTGAACGGGGTCTTAATAGACGTCAGGCGGGTCAAGGGGAGCGCCTTCTGGCTATAGGCCCGGATAAACCGTCTATAGAAATTGGCAAACCCCAGGAAACGCTGCAGTTCTTTACGATTAGTGGGAACCGGCCAGTTCGTGACTGCCTGTGTCTTGATGGGGTCTGCTCGTAACCTACCCCGCTCAATGATAAACCCCAGAAAGGAGATTACGGGAACATGGAATTCACACTTCTCTGCCTTGACGAAGAGCCGGTTTTCTAATAGGCGCTGTAGCACCCGCCTAACATGTTGCTTGTGCTCCTGTAACGACCGGGAGAAAATCAATATATCGTCCAAGTAGACAAAGCAGAAGATGTTGATCATGTCTCTTAGCACGTCATTTATGAGGTTTTGGAAGACGGCAGGAGCGTTAGTGAGACCGAAAGGCATCACTAAGTACTCAAAATGGCCTAGAGGGGTCTTGAAAGCGGTCTTCCATTCATCTCCCTCTCTGATACGGACCAAGTGATAAGCGCTGCGCAAATCTAACTTGGAGAAAATGGTGGCGGATTGCAATGGGGCGAAGGCGGAATCTAACAAAGGTAGTGGGTATTTATTCTTTATGGTTATCTCGTTTAACCCACGATAGTCGACGCAGGGTCGCAGGGACTTGTCCTTCTTTCCCACGAAAAAAAACCCCGCCCCTAACGGTGAACGCGAAGGTCTAATGAGACCTGCGGCGAGCGAGCTGTTAATGTACTCCGTCAACGCCTCGCGTTCAGGCCGAGACACCTGATACAGCCTCGAGGTCGGCAACGGAGCGCCCGCCTGCAGGTCTATTGCGCAATCATAGGGGCGGTGTGGAGGTAAGGAGCGCGCGCGGTCCTCGCTAAAAGCCCCCTTGAGGTCCCGATAGCAATCCGGCACTCCGTCAAGGCAGATATCCTCGGGGGGTGTGACGCGTTTATACCCCCCGACGGCTGACTGTAAACAGTGCTGATAACAGTACGGACTCCAACTATCTATTGCTGGGCGCGCCCAGGAAATTACGGGGTTGTGTACCCTAAGCCAGGGTAACCCAAGGATAATAGGAGCGTTGCGGGACCGCATTACCAGAAAACGCCGATGCTCGACATGGTTACCCGAAAGTTGCAGTTTCAATGGCTCCGTTCTGTGCGTAACGACCGCCAGGAGACGCCCATCGAGATCGCGAACCCGCTTTCTATCAATCAGCTCCTCCAAGAAACAACCCAACTCGGAGGCGAGCTCGGTGTCCATCAGACAATCGTCTGCTCCTGAGTCTACCAGGGCCCGAACCCGCCTCGACCGGGAGTCACCAAATATCTCCCCCTCAAGTTCCAGTCTGTTGGGGTGTCCCGATCGCGCGTCGGCTTGTCTAGGCTCGGGGGTTAACGCGCGGGATCGTGACTCACAGTACTCGGGATAGACGTGAAAAGATGATCCCGGAAGGCTGGTTGTGGCGTGAGGAGAGGTTTGGGTGTTGTCTCTGGTCGTACGACGGCTGGCACGGCGACTTCCTTCCTCTCCGCCAACGTCCTTGCCACCCAGCTGCATAGGTTCCGCCGCGGGTGCCGTCTCCCGGAATACTCCCCGATGTTCCTCACGATGTGGAGAGTGTCGATACGGGAAACGATTTCCCCCACGCTCCCGGCCCCGCTCCCTCAAGCGATTGTCCATGAGGAGAGCGAGGTCAATCAGCTCCTCCAGGTCGGTGCTGTGGTCGCGGGTCGCCAGCTCGTCCTTGAGCTGAGAGTTCAGGCCGCGTCGAAACAGTCCACACAATGCTCGATCACCGTATCCGCTCTGTGCTGCCAGAATCCGGAACTCGATCGAGTAGTCGGCGACCGATCGTCTTCCCTGGTGGAGGGCAAGTAGCCGACCCTCTGCCTCTCGGCCCCGCACGGGATGGTGGAACACCCGGCGAAAGGCTGTCACGAATTCAGGGAACGATGATCGGAGACTCGGCTTGGATTCGCTGGTCGCAATCGCCCATGACGCCGCCGGACCTGTTAACAAACTCATGATATAGGCCACTTTGGCAGCATCATTAGCGTAGGCAAACGGCTGTTGGTCGAATACGAGTGAGCACTGGTGAAGGAAGTGACCACACTGCCCATGCTCACCCCCATAGCGAGGGGGGTGTGGAAGCGAGGGTTCCCTCGACATAATGGTATGAGAGGGGAACGCTTCCGGGGTGGCTGGATGGCCCCCGGAGGAATGGGGTCTCCGTTCCTCCACCCGTATTAGACGAGGCTCGTAATCGTCGAGCCGATGAGCCAGCATGGAGACCGCGCCTCGGAGTTCCGAAATGGCTTGGCCCTGCTGACTCATCTGTTGCTCTTGTCGTGCAAGAGCGGACAATATTTTTTCGACATCTGCGGGATCCATGGTGGCCGGAGAATTCTGTCACGTTCTGTCCGAAGCGATAGCTATCGCTTCGTGCAGAACAAATGAAATAAAGGTTGGATCCCCGGAGAACAGACAACGAAAAAATCTTGTCAACGAAAAAGTGTCTTTAATGACAAAAAGAACAGAAAGAGCCCGACAGGGAAAAAACGGTAACACAAAACGCTGGTCAAATAAGGACCAGGAAATAACAAGAAGGGTACTCTAACAGAAAACGCTCGCGGAAAAACAACACGACGCGAGGAGGACCTGAATTTGGCGGAGATAAGAGCAATACAACAACTAGGAGCAAAACGCGAATAACGGCCGTAAGGCAAAAAGGCAACGGGTCAATTGACAATAGCGAGATCGAGCGCGGGTGCAATATGGCACGGCATGGAATTCTCCGGCAGTGAGATGACTGCCGGAGTCGCTTGATAAAGGCAGGTGATCAGCCCGAAATTCACAACAGGTGCGCAGTCGGGGAAAAGAAAGCCCGCCCCCTGCAGGCAGGCACGGAACGTGACAAAAAATGAGCGTATGCGCCAAATGCCGGCCTCGTGTGCACGGAACAATGAAAATATTTGTGCCGATGCACTTAATTTAGTTTGAATAAGAATGTTTTCCCTTTTTGAGTTTCTTCACCTTCAACTTCATCGTGGATTTCATTTCCACGTTGACACTCGCGACTGAAGACGTGTCGTCCCGAGCTTTCATTTCAGAAGAAGACTTCTCTGAAAGTCTGAAGGAAGCGTCCGCTTGATGTGCCAAGTTGTGCTTTTGCCTGCATGTGCTGCTCTCAGCATCCCAGGGGCACGACCCAGCCAATACTGCAGTGCAAAACACATGTGGTGGCGGGGTTAAACGGATTTATAGGGGGGCGGGGCTGGGCAAGATGAAGCGGGAGGAAAGAGGAAGGGTGGGAGACAGTCCAGTGAAGTCAACTGCCGGGATGCATGAATCATTGGTCTACAGGAATCAAATGTAATACCGTACACGCGTACACTATCTGAACAAAAGTATTTGGTCGCCCAGTCCTGATGGATAAAGGAATCTTTTGGAGCGTGGCGGTGGGAATTTTCTTCCATTTATCCAGAAGAAGATTTTTTTTTTGTGAAGAAAGGTCACCGATACCGACCATGAAAGAGGGCCTGCTGTCTCATATTGTGTGTTCTTGTTCATTCCAAATGCATTTGATGTGTCCAAACTCGCAAGTCATTCCACACCAAATTGAAACTCTCCATACTTGCTTCCAGTTTGGGCAGGACCCATAAGATGCTGGTAGGACTCAATTCAAAAGTGCATCAAGTTCCAGAAAATTGACATGAGGTGAATGAAGTCATCAGCAAATGCCAAAGCTCCCCCAAAACGATGATGACGTCTTTAATGAGATACTGTAATATGGCACTATCTCCAGAATCCATTATTCTATCCATTATTGCTCTGATTAATCTAATAATCGGATTTAAATTTTTCCTTAATGTGAATGACAAAAATATTCTTCCCAGTTACTGTTTATTAACCAATTATAGTTGTTTATATCATGATAAATCAGCAACTAAACAACAATGAAGCGTCATCACCTGAGAGTGTTCGACGTTGTAAACACTAAGATCTTTGAAACCGATTCACGTACTGGTTCGCTCATTGTTTTACAAAGTACAAGCAGACGTTTGTAAATGTCTTATTTTGATAAACCACAAAAGGTCATCAGCCTGCCTTCATGAAGCTCTACAGAAATTAGAGAAGGCTGAAATGACAAGATTCAGAAATGTTCACCGTGGCTCTAAGAGATTATTCGAGATTGTTAAAATAGGGTGCGAGATGGGTGATTAATTCGCCCCTCTCGAAATTTAGACAATCGTGGTCCAAACGCACAATTTTTTCCTCCTGATATTTCTTGTCTAAATCAGTGTCTTTCAACCCGTGTGCCGTGAGATATTGTCAGGTGTGCCGCGGGAGAATATCCAATTTGTATGCCTGTGCGGTCTTTCGCCCAGAAAGTAATCATGAAGTACCCTCCCATACCGCTGTGGAGCAGCAACAGCTCGCCAATTGCCTTGTGTTTCGACAAGAGACAAGCGAATTTGTGCCGCATGAATACAGGACGATGGTGAAACATGAAAGACGATAAAATACTGTTTTCTTTGTGTTCATTTGATTCCAATTCAAGGTGTTATAACGTCATTCTTCAATGCTCAAAACGGCTAGAGTAACAATATAACACGTTAATTGTTAAAAAAAAAGCCGGGGGTGGGGGGGCTCACATTTTCAGCTAATCGTGTGCAGCGAGATTTTTTTCAATGAAAGAAGTGTACCTTGGCTGAAAAACACTGGTCTAAATGACATCCTTCCGTCGGAATACCAATCGTGTAATTACGCCTGCATGGGCCAGTGTGACTGAAGGTAGTGGAACATGGTGGAGCGCTCGAAGGATTGCAAAGCTCCTTTTCCTTGGTGTCCATCACAACACCAAGGAATGGTCGTATGGACGGCTTTCCCGTCCATACGACGGTGATACTAAGTGCCTCTCGTTGTCTCCTTTACAGTCTGCGCATCCTCCTTTGCTGAGTGTCCATTTCCACTGAGTGGTTGAAATGCAACCACTCAGCAGAGAATGAAGTCGGCAGGGTGAGGCAGGACCGTCGGAAGCGTGATGTTATGTTGTGGGTGAGCCTGCCGTATTGCTGCAACCTCACAGTGTGATGTGGTGGGCTTGGCATTGGCATTGGCACTGGCTCAGCTGGATGTTTACAGGTGGATGTTTGGGGGAGCATTTGCTCACAGCCGCTGTGCGCGACGCTGCCTTTGAGACGAAAGAGACCCCCGTAGTGGAGTTGCTGTCAAGAAGTTATGTTCCATTACCGCCGACGCTTTTAGCCCCATTTGTCCGCTCAGCGAATCACTCAGACCAAGCGATCAATAATAAAGGAAAGTTGGATCAAACAAAGCAGGGGCGACGCTTGCGGCCCGTCCATCTCCATCCACTCAGTCGAAGCTGCTTTGCTAAGTGTGATTTGATGTTTGCTTGCCCACCATTTTTATTTATTCGCGGCAGAGCTTCGTGGGCCTCCGGAGAATATTCCGCCGGATATTTTGTCCCTCTTACATGACTGGGCAAGTCACTTGTTGATGAAATTGAGCCCAATAAGGGGTTCTCTCACACCAGCATCATCTTGGAAAAACGTTTTGCTTCGGGTTTCTGCAAACGAGGCACAGCATGTTGCCTGCTCGCACGAACCCACAAAAACACTTGAGAATGCATGTCATGTTTTGTACATGCCTGAACCGTGAATCTTGTTTGCCTTATTTCAAATCAATCCTTTTTTAAGTTGCCGTGCCTTGATTCCCTGCGCTTGTTTCCTCCACTTTTGTCACAATTCCGCCATGCCAAAGGCACGTCTCTGAAACGTATCTATTATAAGTACAAACAAACCACTGGTTGAGCATTCTTGTTTTGGCTGTGGTGCACATGCTTGCAGTGACCACAATGAGATGACTAGTTTCAACTTTTTAACACAGAAACTTTAAGAGCATCTCAAAAACTCCACTCTTGTGTAATAGGAGTCGTAAAATGATGTTGTGTGATTAATTAAAATGAGGGACGGGGACCAGTTTAGGCATGGCCTCATAAATCAAATAATTACTCAATTCGTTGTGGATGAATCGTGTCATGAAGCATCCGAGGCAAATTTGAGTGCTTTGAGGGACCGGTTCTTTCGTCTCACCTTTCAGTGTCTAAAGAAGGACAACATGAAGTCGCCCTTGAGTTGATTAGCTACAATAACTCCATGGAAAAACTCTTCAGAGCGGCATAATTGTACTCATTATGACGCTAGCATTAGAACATGCAACGGCACATGAATTTTTCCTTTTGCCGATCAAAGACATGGGCTCAAATGGTCGTGCCATGGCTAAACATTTGCCTCTTGAAGGTTACTCTCTCACTTCTTCAGGGAGTAAGTGAGTGAGTGAGTAAGTGGGCCACAGCGACGGTCTTGCTCTGAAAATGAGACAAATGAGCCCAGTTTAATGTCGCCCCTCTGCTTGATCACTGTCACAAGAGCTACACTTCCGCTGCATTAACTAAATCACTGTGGGTAAGCTTTGCTTTGAAGCTCCATAATCACAATGAATAGCGCTCGGCACTGCAGGCAGTATCAGCAGCACACGGCAGGGTTGAGGGAGAGTGGGAAGCCCCCAATCACCCCCCGGCCTCCAATGTGGGTGTAGAGTGTAAAATAACTGATGTAGCTTTGTTGTCGGAGGAACATGTTGCTTTGAGGGGGAGCTTGTCATTTCCCTTTGTGCTTTCCTTTCGCTGTGACTAAAAGATCCCACGGACCTCATCGGGGTGCCTCAATGAAGGTTTCATAACCATATCGAGATTGAGCTTTGTCGGGTCAGCCCGGAAACCACTGTTGCCGTGGTGACCGATGTCGCCTTGTTATTTTGCGCTTTCTTCCTGCTGAAAAGCGTCACATGTTCACTCCGCTCCGTGTCAATGGCTCGTTGAACAAGCGTCGGCCTCTCTTCGCCTCGTCTGCTCTTTGGAAAAGCTCTCTGCGCTGATAGCCACAGCTGTTTAGGAACACTATCACCGGCTCCGTCTGTGTACCGCGACCCTTTCACCTCAGACTGGATGAAGCCATCCAGAGAACTCCGGGAAATGCAAACCTTGGGGCCTGGCTCTTGTTGGAGGTGAGAGAAGCCGGTCACCGATGGTGGGCTGCTGCGAGGGTTAACATATCGTTTCTTTTGCATATTTTCTGGGGACCCGCGCAGACGGCGCATGTTTTGCCACGTGCGGTCTTTCAACAACACGAATGCTGTGACTGTCATGTGCGTTTGTCGTATCCAACTATAACAGTTGACAACATGCAGAGTTTCGAGCCGGACTTTCTTTCCAGGTCTACGCGCGCCGCTCCTTCCAGTGGCGATTGTTCCAAGTTTGTGTCCATGCTCTGCTGGACACACATCGCTCAGGTTGTAGAAACAATGTGTTTATCTTAAACTGTGTACACGTTTGGATCATTGCATTTGGCCAAATGTTTCATAGATACATCTGGTTAATCATCATAGAGTGGGAAGGTTGTTATTTTTACTTGAAGGGACGAATGCATGTATCTTTCTCCGTAGTGCTTACGGGAATGTAGTACTCGACATGTTTTTTTTTTTTTTTTGTTAACTCCGACTTGGCTTGGACTCCTTTGCATTCAACTCAAACTTGTCTCAGACTCAACTGCTGGACTCACAAAATATTTTTATCATTTCGACCAATTCCAACCAATTTTTTATTCCTGAAAATGAATGTCCCCCTTGAAAAGAAACTATAAATAAAGTTGTTCTGATTGGTTAATCTGACCGCCAGCGCAGAAGA